>NC_087266.1:13628104-14283902 GCF_015220805.1 Pogoniulus pusillus | reverse complement strand
TGTTCACCACAGGTCAGTTTGTCACTGACCCCAGTGCAATAAACATACTTTGGGATTTTCCTCCACTGCATTTCTCTGCCTGGACCTTCAGCCTTTGCTCAAAGCTCTGCTGCCCTTTCTGCTCCTTTCTGCCTGAAGCAGCACTTCTCCTGGGAAGGTCACCAGAACAAAGAGTTTTGGCAGCCTGCAATTTTTGGATAGTGAAACACAACAAAACCACAAAATCATGTTGCTCTTCTTAAAGCAAGGGCATTTTCGGGCATAGCTTACCCTAAGGAAACTTGAGTTGTCTTGGAACTCACTTGAGTGAGAAAACATCTTCACTTCCTTTCACATCTGCTTTGGGCAAATTAAGTAAGCACAAATCTGCCTTCGCTACCTGTGACAATGTCTAGAACCCTTCACTACAATGCACTGACCACAGTGTAAAAGTGAAGTGAAACATGAGTTGGGACTTAAAACTGTTTAGAGTGAAGAATAAACCTAGGATCACTCAGTCACTAATTCAAGGAGTCTGTTCTCAACTGCCTGCACTCAGTCTTACCCAGGCTCCCTCTGAAGAGCCAGACCATTTAGGCGGATGCTTTTCCAGCCTCTCTTCCTCCCTGGTTACCACTTGATAGTTGAATTAGTGAGTAGAATGATTCTGCAGGATTTTATAATTTAAACAAGAAAAAAACTGAAGAAAGAGCTATGCCTGCAGATAGGTGTATGAAACACTGGAAACACTGAATTCTTTCTGTAGCACTAATGCTGAAGAATTATGAATCTGGAGCTTAAATTTGTTTGTTTTCAGTCAGGCATGCTAAGTAGCCAAGCCTGCAGGGTAGGTTTCCCTGCAAATGACAGAAGAAAGGTGCTTAGGTTGAGAAAGCTGCTTATGGGTTTGAGTTTTGGTTTTATGGGTGGGGTTTTTTTTGAGTTATGTTCTTGTTGTGTTGGTTTGTTTTCTTTTCAGCCCTACCAGGAGTATCAGTGGGTCTTCACAAAACCTTTGGAAAGTAAGGCTTTTTTATTCTGTGAGAGGGGAGAAATCTTTGTTAAATAGTTAAGCAGAAGTCAGAAGAAACAATACCAAATACTTTTAGTGCTACATGGAGCTTTCAGCATCCACGGCTTATAAAATTAGCTACTTCCCAGGCCATTTGTCTTATTTGTAATGGAAAAGTTGGAAAAGGATTCAGTTACCATTTATCTCAGGTTTCAAAACACACTGCTGTTTTTTCACTGCTTGCTTCACGTGACTACCAATCCTCCCAGATTTGGCATCTCCTTGTTTTCTACAGATGTTGCTCTGAGATACACTGAGAATACCTTCCAAGTGATGGCTATCTTAGAAATAAAAGCTGTTAAATATTATCTATGTTGATACAGGAAGAAGGAAATAAACTTAAGAAGTATTTGAATGAAATATGCATTAAAGGTATCACATTTTGAATGAGCCTTTACTGCTCAAGTACTGGATAAACTGATTTCATTATCAATTGCATAAATTATAAACATATTTTAACTGCAATGAGTAACAGAAGTTCAAACTTCTGATTTATGGAAAATTCATTTCTTATTTGAAATGTTTAGGACTAATTTTAGAATCAAGTTTTCTAAGGGAGAATTCAGATCACAATAGGAGCATTCTGTACAGTATGAAAAAAAATACAATTTTCCCTATTAAAAAATCACAGATTGCAAGAAATGTCATAGAGTGCATTGCCTCTAAATTTCACACTTCTGTGAGCAACAGCCTAGGACCTGAAAGTCTGCAGCTAAACAGCAAGCAACTTGTTTTTTTGATTTTATTGCTCTAGTGTTCCTTGCCCATAAAAGAAGAACAGAACAACCTTCTGCAAACAATGGAAGTTATTTCAACAGAGTACCGTCTTCAGTACAGAAACTGTTAACTGTTTCATTACATTCTGTTCCATTAATAGGGAGCTGTGTAACCTGCAGCTGCAGTATCTGAAGGGTATCTACCACTCATCTAACAGGCTGATCCCGTATCTGTGTCAGATAAAAAATATAGTGCTTATTATTTGTTACCATGGATACCATGAAGATATTGCTGTCCACTAAAGATTACTACAGAAAGACAACATAATTCTCAGGAACGAGTCCTGTTTTGCCTTCATAAGTTGCTTTTAACCATCCTGGTTCCACCGATGGATACACTGCAAAAAAACAGACAAAAAGAGAGAAATTGTAATTCATGAACACTTACATGTTTCATATATGTAAATGAATAAAAATGATGCATATGTGTCTATGTAGATAGACATATATATATAATGGCAAGATATTTAGATATATATTTTTAAGATATAGATGATATTTATTCAAAAGCAATTACAGACTCATAGAATGGTCTGGGTTGGAAAGGGCCTCCAAAAGTCATCTAGTTCAACCCCCTCTGCAGTAAGCAGGGCCATCCTCAACTAGATTGGGATGCCCAGAGCCTCACCTTGAGTATCTCCAGGGATGATGAGGCCTCAACTAGCTCCCTGGGCAGCATGTTCTAGTGTTCCATTACCCTCATGATAAAGAACTTGTTCCTAATACCCAACATAAATCTTCTCTTCTCAAATCTGCTCTTCTCTAGTTTGAAGCCATTGCCCCTCATTCTGTCACTGCACGCCTTTGTAAACAGTCTCTCCCCAGTCTTCTTTTAGGCCCCCTCCAGGTACTGAAAAGTACTTATTAGGTCTCTCTCGATCCTTCTCTTCTCCAGGCTGCACAACCCCAGTTCCCTCAGCCTGTCTTTGTAATAGAAGTGTTCCAACCCCTGGATCATTTTCTTGTCCCAGTTGAAAAGCCAGGGTAAAACCCAAGAGGTGAAAATGGAATTATGCCCTCATTTTGTGGACACAGTTCAGCTTTTTGTATTTTTCTTTTACAGGAAAAGCCAATATAAAACATATCTTACCATTGGAAAATATTGCCCCTTGTGGGAAAGATAGCTCATGACTATGCTCAGCCTTACAGGAATACATGGCTTTTGCTTGTCTGAAAGAAAAAATGGACAAGCTTGCAATAAATAAGATAACAATGAAAAATGCATAAAGAAATGAAATGAAAACCTGGGAAGTGTAAGAACAATCAGCTGCACAAATGCAAGACAATCATGACAAAGCAGTTCAGAGGAGCAGAATTGTAGTAGATAACTCCTCCAAGCTTACTGGAGTTATGAGTATGTACAGAAAAGAGACCACCATCCTACTTGAGGTTTAGAAGGAATACAATCTCTAACTTCCAAAATGATTCTTTGATTCCAGTTGAACTTATAATTGAAATGAGCAAATAGCTTGCAGAAAGTGACAAACTGCCACGAGACAATTGCACTGTGACCAAGTCACAGATTCATAGATTGACAGACTGCATTTGGTTGAAAAGGACCTTCAGAGGTCATCTCATCCAACCCCCATGCAGTGAGCAGGGCCATGAAAGGTCTGAAAACATGACTTTTGAGAAAATACAATTCATCAGTCTTACAGAAGAAAAATATTACAAAGGAGGCAATATGAGACAAAAAAGGAGTAATCTGTTCTCCAGGTTCACTGTAAAAAGGACATAAAGAGATTTGAATTGAAGGAGATTTAAACTGTCTTCGTTAAGCTTCAGTTTCAGTCACCCAAACATAGGCATCTATAAGAAGCCTGTGTTTAGCTCCACAGACACTCCAAATCTGGCTTCTGTCTGACTCTCCTTGACAGTGTCATGAATTAATGGATCCCCAGGTTCCACTGCCTGCGGTGAAACCTTCAACAAAGTACTTCCTCAAGCAATATGTGACATGAATACAAGAACAGGTAGTCAGCTAAATTGATGTCACTTAATCTGTAGCTGAAATGCAAAGAATTGAAGAATCTTCACATTTCAGAATTCCTATTACTAAAAACTCATTAAAGAAACAAAAAAGCCCTTTGATACAGCTTCTTGTACTATGATTCTGAAAAATACAAAATGAGTGACTGAACATGAAGATGGGCATTAGGAGGTGTCTCTAGATTTCTGCTCTTTATCTAATGCCTTGACTTTAATTTGTACACTCAAAGTGACCATTTTTTTCTGAGTTTGTTTACACCTATTGGAAACCTACATTATATCAAGTGAAGATGGATTTGTTCATTATTTCACCTTCTTATGATGCGATGGGGAATTACTGATTCAGCTCTCCTCCTAGTCAGGATTTATCTTAATGACCCAGTACATGACTTGTGCTGAAGTTTAACATTTTTTGCATACTTTTAGAGAGGGAATATACGCAAGTGACATCTAATCTATTTTGTCCTTCCTTCCCAAATAGTTAGATAATATATTGAGTCATCAATTAAATTTAAAACAGTGCCACATCATAAGCGTTGGCCTAAGAAGTTTATTTTGGTTTTGTACTGCTGATGGAGCCAATGCACTTCATCTTTGGAGTTCCACACCTCCCAGGGGAGATTAAGCAGGGATGGATTTCCTAAAGGAAGCAGAGACCATTCTTCTACCTTGGTGCCAGTCAGTACTAGAACACCATTCTTTCATCTGAACCTTTACAATGGTATGAGGGTGGATGTGCACATTCCAAAGTTTGCATGTGTGAGCTTTCCATTTTTTCTGAAGAAAAACTTCCCCTTCTGAAGCTGATTTATGACTAGACTAAATGGCATGGATTGCCTTCTTCTTGAGTGAGCAACTGACTCACCTCATGCTGAGATTTCCAGAGATGGTCAAGAACTTTGAGTTGTGCATGCAACATGTAAGGACATCTTATTTTCACGATACTTAAAACATTTTTAGCTCTTACTGCTGTCATTCTGGATACATCCTCACTGCTAACAATATCAGCACTGGATCTGTGTTTGTCCACTTCTCTTAAATACTAGCTTGCTTTCTGGCTGGTGTAGATTGCTCTGTTTAGCATTTTTCCAGGAAAACACCTTGGTGCCTACTCTTGTCATGAAGAACTTGCCATCTACAGTTGTCAAGACAGGTGTGACACTTCACTACACAGTAGATGGAAATTTATATACAATAGTTTGCATAATATACACAGAAACACACAGAGGAAGATCTATACGTGACTTTACTGAAGGTCACATATAACCTAGAATTGAATTCTTTAATCTCAAAATCGTTTTTCCTCAAAGTCACAGAATCACAGAATGCATCATGCTGTAAGGGAGCCTCAAAGGCCACCTTGTCTAATCCCTGCAGCGAACATTGCCAAATAGTTCAGGCCGTTCAGGGCTCCATTAAGACTGAC
The DNA here is from genome assembly GCF_015220805.1 of Pogoniulus pusillus. Taxonomy (NCBI): domain Eukaryota; kingdom Metazoa; phylum Chordata; class Aves; order Piciformes; family Lybiidae; genus Pogoniulus; species Pogoniulus pusillus. The sequence goes on along the minus strand of NC_087266.1, from coordinate 14,278,660 downwards.
CTTGATTATCTACAGAAATGAGGCCTCAACCACACCTACGGACCTGTTCCGCTGTTTAATCAGTCACATTGCAAAGATCTTTCTTATGCCCAACCTAAATCTACCCTTCTCCAGTTTAAAACCATTGCTCCTTGTCCTATTGCTGCAAGCCTTTCGAAACAGTCCCTCCCCAGCCTTCCTGTAGGTCCCCTTCAGATGTTGAAATGCAGCTATAAGGTCTTCCTGAGGCCTTCTGTTTTCCCAGCTGAACAGACCCAACTCTTGAGCCTGTCTTTGTAGGAGAGGTTCTCCAGCTCTCTGATCATCTTCATGGCCTTCCTTTGTATCCACTCCAGCAGGTCTATGTCCTTCTTGTGCTGGTGGCCCTATAGTGGACACAGTATTACAGGTGAGGCATCACCAGAGCAGAGTAGAATGGTCCTGTCTGCCCCTGGTTATTGCCTCCACACTCGATTACTTAGGTCCTTGTTTCAGTTATTACTCACTTCAACCTCATCCAGCTAGAAGCACGAACCATGAAAATGTCTTGTTGGTTCTTGGGCATTGTTTTGAGTGTGAATATGAAAACAGACATTCTTACTTATAGTGTTAATGCTGTCCTCCCTGCAAACAAGGCTGTTTGTTCAAAAGCACATCACCATCATCTATTATGGTTCTCCTAAGATGATGCTAATAATCTGAGAAGAGTGATTCAGGCTGTGTAGTGCAGAGAGAAAAATTAAAAAGCAACTAAAGAAAACAGTACTTAAATTTCCTAGAAGTTCCTTCTTTCCATGGCTTTATTTGATAGATTCCACGTGAAAAAGATGCAGTTTCTCTTTCCTTACTTTTTATTGTTTGTTTTGCCCACATAATGATAAACATATAACAGTCAAAAGGTTAGAACTTATCCCAACATGAATTATTTTGCTTGACTACATGCAGCCAGTAACAACTGAGGCCATTCAAATAATAATAACAACAACACCTCTAATAATAATGATTACCAATTTAAGCTTTCTAATCTTGAAATCTATGATCCTGCCCTCAAGACTTTTCAATCTCGTGAAACAAAGATAGAATCCAGAAGGAATGAATGAGGGTGAAAGCATGAATCTCTCTCAAATGACTCATCAGTTATTATCTTGCAAGGACAAGAAAGTTTTATAGACTCCTGGAAATGGAAGACTTACAGCCAAACTTGATTGAGTAGAAGACACTGGTCTGGACTGGGGAAGGCATTCTAAGTGTTTAAGGAAAAGCAAAATATAGCACGAAAATAAAAACAAAGAGTAACTAGGAAAGGATCATTCATCATATGGATGGAAGGGAAGCATGGGTCTGGAAGATCTTATACTGTTAGACTACTCCTGTTAAGTCCCAGCACAGCATCGAGAGAGCCTGCTTCCAAGGTAGAGCCATTTGTTGTCACCAACTCCTTTCCATTATTCTAAGTATTCTTTTCTAATTAAAATCATCCTTCTTATAATGCAACTTGACTTTCTGTGTAGTCCTAAATCAAATTCAAGAGAAGGTAGAGCATGGAACTATGTGTTAGCACATTTCTCTAGAGAAGCTACAACAAAGACACCTCAGGCCTTACCAAGTCTGCTACTTAACTGCAATATTTGTGAAAATGTTAAGACCTTCACCACTTTCAAGTGCATACCAAATTAACAATGGGGATTTCACAGTATCACAGTATCACCAAGGTTGGAAGAGACCTCACAGATCATCAAGTCCAACCCTTTACCACAGAGCCCAAGGCTAGACCATGGCACCAAGTGCCACATCCAACCTTGCCTTGAACTGCCCCAGGGACGACGACTCCACCACCTCCCCGGGCAGCCCATTCCAGTGCCCAATGACTCTCTCAGGGAAGAACTTTCTCCTCACCTCCAGCCTAAATTTCCCCTGGTGCAGCCTGAGGCTGTGTCCTCTCGTTCTGGAGCTGGCCACCTGAGAGAAGAGAGCAACCTCCCCCTGGCCACAACCACCCTTCAGGTAGTTGTAGACAGCAATAAGGTCACCCCTGAGCCTCCTCTTCTCCAGGCTAAACAATCCCAGCTCCCTCAGCTTCTCCTCATAGGGCTGTGCTCGAGGCCTCTCCCCAGCCTCGTCGCCCTTCTCTGGACACGCTCAAGCATCTCAGTGTCCTTCCTAAACTGGGGGGCCCAGAACTGAACGCAGTACTCGAGGTGTGGTCTAACCAGTGCAGAGTACAGGGGCAGAATGACCTCCCTGCTCCTGCTGACCACACCATTCCTGATGCAGGCCAGGATGCCACTGGCTCTCTTGGCTTAGTGTACACAGTAGTTTAATATTACAGTGAAGGAGAGGGATAAATGAGTCAGAAGGAAAGGACTGGGAAGACTGAGAATTCACAGTACCTGAAATTGGGAAAAGAGAACACAGGCTGGACAGGGCATAACATTTTTAGCCTTCCCTGACTTATCCTAAAACATGTGTTGTGGTCTCTCATTATCTTTCTCTTATATACTCAGGTATGTAAGGAGAAAAATAATTCATATCAAATAATGTCTTAGCATTAAAAACGAAAAAGGCTGTACACACACTTAGAGATATCACTTTACACAAGATCAGAAAGCAGGGCTGCAAAGACTACTTGGAAGAAGGAGTTAAGTAAGACTGGGCACCACTGTGGCAGTAAAGCATCAAGTGCAAAATTACCTGAGGGAATAAAGAAAACAGTATGAGACTGCAAAGGTACTTTTGCTTCATCTATTGTACAAATGATCACAACACCTAACAGATGCTTCAAGCAAAAGGGAAGCTACATAGATACTATTAATACATAAGTAAGCAGTAGCTTAACATTTCAAAACTAGCTATTTTAGCAGGGTAAGTTACCACAGGCACTGTCTTGACTTGACAATAACCAGACAGCTTAAAAATGGTTTCTTTGTCTTACTTTATGTCCTGTACATACTCATTAGGCAGCAGAGTTAGGGACCCATATGGCCTTTCTAATGGATGGATCAAGATGTAACTACGATGATTTCTACATACTTTGGAGCAAAAAACCCCAAGACTAACCTAAGGTTTTAAATCAGCTTTCATGTTCATAACACGGATTAGAGGTAAATAAAAGCTGTCTCTGAACTGCAAAGCTGTAGTCAGACTTAAGCAGCATTATAAGAACAGCTGAGCTACTTATTTCTTCCTCATTTTGCTTGCTGACCTCTCATTTTTCATTCTCCTTGTTACTTCTCAGAAAGGCTGAAGTAGAGGAGCTATTAAGCCTTTCAGCATTTTTGGCTTTGTTATCTGCTTTTCATATCCATTATCAAACTGCTACATTTTTCCTTTGTCAGATTTTTGCTTCTTATGTGCTTTTTATATACAGATACAGGTAGCACAGGCTCCGAGGGAACAAGAGGGGAGCCATACAAAATAAGAGAAGAAACAGTGCTGGAGGTGAAATGATGCAGGACTGGTGAAGCAGCCATCTCTCTTGGCTTAGAGCACTAAGGGCACTTAGGGCACCTGTTTCTTCATTTATATCTTTCTTCCTTAAACTGTTGCTCTGCTCTTTTCATACTCTCTTTGTGGCCACCTAACAGTTCCTGTACTACACAAAACAAAACCAGCCTTGGTTCCTATAAAGATGTTTCTCAAACAAAAAAGATCAGCTTTCTCTTTCTCTTATTCCACTACCACATATCTAAGCATACATTGGCATCTTCCTTTACAGCTGTGCTACTTTAGATTACTACTTTTGGATCTGGGGAATGAGTTTTTCTTTTTTGCCCCATTGCAGTAAAATCCTAGGAGTGAGTGAAGTGTTGGACAAAAACATATGTTCTTTCTCAAGGAATGTGAACTGCAAAGAGTGAGAAGAGAGACAGACTTCTTCACTCACCCATTTATTTGATTACCTGTTGTAGTCTATTGTAAGGAGGTCTGCAATGTGTAGAAGATACTGCTACCTAGACAAACGCTTTTCAGAACATTCTGAATTCATTTAAAGCAGAATGAATTCAATACACCAAATAAATGCAAACAATTGTAAAGAAAATGTAAATAATTCCTGCAGTGCAGTATCAAAATAGACACTGAGGCATGCAAGGTGAGGCAGGCAGAAATCGTGATCAACTTTATCCTGAACTTTCTAAAGCAGCTATTACTCAAGACCTGCCTATATGAGGAAATGACCATCCACTAGCACATTTTCTACCCTGCTTAAAGCATGTATGTACAAGCAGCTGTATGGAATAAGTACAGCATCTTCATTCTAATTGAAATCCTTTTACTTTACTCTTGTAAGCTGTGTCCTTAAGCAGATCACTAGCCTGAGTAATTCCCCATGGTGACAGAATAGCCAGATTGGCTGGCATTCACTACTGGATTTAGCTTTCTTTTGGAGAATGGATGAGTTTAATAAAGCATAAAAATTTGCATGCCACATGATGCTGTCCAAAAGACAAAGAACAAAGTTCCACCACTTCTATTTCAATCTTTGAAGCCAGCAAAACAGGAAGGATTTTCAAACTGTTAAAGAGTATAAAGCACTTACCGTCCTGAAGAAACTTGTTTTTGTGAACCAGCACTTTCAAACAACTGTGCTTTTGCAGCCACTCTGAAAACAAAAGCACCACCTGGCTTTACACTTCGCCATTACGTAAATACACAGAGTTGTTTCACTTGTAAACATCTAAAGACATGACAAATCTTTACAATTGTTTTAACTATTCACTTAGAGTAGCTGTAAATTCAAAAGCTGTCCCTGTCCAAGAGAGTTCTTCAGGGCATAACCCAACTGGGGCCACTAGACCTTCACGTGCTCTAGTGCCTTGCTAAGTGAGCAAGACAAATCTCAGCACCCTGTATTGAAAATTATATTAATGGCTGAGCTTTACTGTCTGTCACTGTCATGCTGGAACTCTGAGCAGTGCAGGATTGATTGCTTAAGTAAGATACAACAGTCAGTTAAATAACTGTAGTGATCACTTTCAGTTTAAAAAGTCAAGAGGCTGGATGGAGTCCTACAGTATTTGCAGAATTTCTTGGTGTTCTGCAAATCTGGAAATCACTTATTCATAGATACAGAGAAATAATGGGTTAAAATCGAGATTACAGCAAAGATTTTCTTACTATTAAGTCCATGCTAAAAACACTGAGGAACAAAGCTAACCCAAACCTCAGTGCATAAATGACAACCTCTATGGCTTTGAGCTATCCCTCTCTTAACATAAAAAGGCACCCAAAAAAACAGCTGTTAGAAATCAACTCTCTAACATGCAGCAAGACATTTTAGAGCAGAAATTTGTGTTTGTGTTTTCTCTTCTTTCCTCCAAATTTGGACACAAATAAAATGTTATGATCTTGATATAACAGCATAGACAGTAAGTGGCCTTAATGTTCCTTGAAACATTAAATTCCAGCAGAACAAGAGATAATAACACCAATCACTTTCTAAAGATAATATTTCTTTGCTACCGATCTTGACTGTAGTCTAATGAAGTCGATAAGACTCTTTCAACTGGCTTCAACAGATTTTGTGCTGTGTTTCCTTTGTTTACAATTTCAGTGAGGCTAGATAAAAGATTCACAAGTACAGAAATATTGAAATAAAGTATTCATGGAGGCTTTTTCGACTACTTATGTACTTCTCTGGAATTAGAGTAGACAATATTCAAACAACACAAATCTCTAAGGGCTTTGATGACTTACACAGATCCTGGTCTTTGATAGCCATTACTTGATGCGGTATCTAATCTTAATCTCCTGCACATTTTGGGAGGCAAATCAGGGTTTGGTGGAGCCTTTGGTGTATCCCTGGTATCTGTTGAAGATAAACTCTGTATAGATCCACTGCAGCTTTTGTTACCTAAGGAAAACAATCGCATTATAGGGAATATTAAAGCTAATCTGAACTTGTTTCACAACATGTGTAACATGCAAAGGTTTTGTTATTTTTGTATATGTTTTTTACTCCTTTTAAGAGGCAAGATAGGTAAAGAAAGTATTACTAAGAGCAAGAAGAAACAGCCTTTCAAAGAGAAAACCAGGAGAAAAAGACCAACAGCAAGAATGAAGAAATAATATCAAAATGTGAAAGGAAAAAAAATTGCATTGCACTTAAATGGCTAGATAATACCTTCACTACAAAAGGACAATAAAGCAAACATTCATAAAGTAGTACACTGCATGGAATTTAGAAAAAAGTCATGTTAGAAGGCATCTCCAGAAGTCATCTGATACAAATTCCTGCTCAAAGCAGTATCCACTACAAAATCACACTGCATTAATTTGGAAGAGGTAATATTTTAGTATCTACAGAAGCTTCATGCAGTTTACAAAATAATATTTGGGAATTAATGACCATGATTTGCCAAAACCAAATGCTACTGTAATATCATAAAAATCTAGAGCTGTGCAGACTTTATTGCATGAAAAAAGAAGTCTTTTTAATGAATGTAAGCCATAGTTGTATGTGTCCTTTAAACTGGCCTATCTGTGGATGGCTGTCTTGTTTGCACAGACATTCTGCAAGACAAGAACTGCATCTACTTCTGCAGTTCTTTATTCCCAAGAACCAGAGATGCTTAACAATACTTTTAAATTTGTCAAAATATAAAGAGAGGGCAAAATAAAAAAAAACAGCTTTTACACTGATGTCTGTTACACTGAAACAAGTGCTGATTGGTGTTCCTCAGGGAAACTACTTAACATTTCTGTTGGTGACATGGACAGCATGATCAAGTGAAGCCTCAGCAACTCCGCTGACAACACCAAGCTTTGTGGTGTGGTGAACAGGTTGGAGGGAAAAGATGCCATCCAGAGGGACTTTGACAGGCTTGAGGGGTGGGCCAGCACCAACCTCATGAGGTTCAACAAAGCCAAATGCAAGGTCCTGCACTTGGGTAGGAGCAATCTCAAGCACAAATGGAGGTTGGGTGGAGAATGAATAAAGAGCAGTCCTGAGGAGAAGGACTTGGAAGTATTGTGTGCTTGCAGCCCATAAATCCAACCAGATCCTGGACTGCCTCAAAAGAAGTGTGGCCAGCAGGTTGATGGAGGTGATTCTCCCTCTGTACTCTGCTCTGTGAGACCTCACCTGGAGTACTGTGTAGTGAGGGCAGAGAGGAGAGAACTTTCTTAAACTTCTGGGCTTTGCACATGTACTTGCATTACTTATACTATTGACAGCTCATCTGCAAACTCAGCACTTGCACTCAGTCCACTGAAGCTCACTGTTTCAGGGCTGACTGCTGATCTTCATAATCCCAAACACCATTTCAAAGATGTTTCTTCTGAAGTAATTTCCACATAGTTTTGAGTATAGTGCAGTATCGCCCCAAGTACTCACAGAGCTACAGCAAGGGTTCACAGGCACTCAGTGAACTCACCATTTAGCAGAACTACCTAAATTAAGAGGTCAGATTTTTAAGCTTCTCTGTCTTGTAAGGAGCCTTGCCTATAGACTTATTTGGAACAAAGGCTCATTTCAGGTGCTCTGAGGGTGTTCTTTGAAGACGCATCCTTCTCTGACTGAACATGAAGACTGGTGTCCTAAATTGCACACTGACATTGGATTTCTGAAGTTGAAAACCCGTGGCTGTTCTTGCAACTTATGCCCATATACAGTACCATTCAGCCATAAGCTTGTGTTCAAGCTAATCTTCCAGGATTGTATAACAAGCCATGCAAGCAGGGCAGAATGAAGCAGCCATTCCATCAGCAGGGTTTCAGACATGTGTTTCGTGACAGGGATTATCTTTTTATCCCATTTGCCCAGTCCTATCCCAACTAAGGGCACTGATTGTAGAAACCATTGCTAAAAAAACCCCAACCAAACCACCTTTCCTTCTGTCTCCTATTTCAGCCAATTTAAGAGATGCAGCTGTCTAAAACAAATGGAAAAAAAAGGCAAGGCATATCAACAGCAGCTGATAAAACTGTAGTTTCCTACATATGTTAAGCCTAGTGCTTTTCAAAATTAAATGTTAGCTTTGATCAGTACTGATCACCTTACAAGGATTCACTCCTTTGCCACAGTGATACATGACAGCTACCAACTCATTTAACAAACCAGCAATCTGTCTACCAGCAATTCCAGTGGCCTAGATGAGGGATAGCAGGGTAAAGAATACTTTAAAATCTGAGAAACACTGTTATCTTTTAAGCTGCTAAAACCATAGAAGTAGAAAACAACAGAAATATGTCACAAACAGCTTGAAAACTGAAAGAATATACAGTCAAAATTAAAAAACAAGCAAATAAACAAACAAAAAAGGATGAATGAATATTACTAGCTTTCAGACACAGCTCTTGTTTTTTGATGCATCACAGAAAGCAGTGATGTCCTACAAGATGCTGGAAATTACCTTCAGCTGATGGAATTGATCTAAGTGAAGATGCTGAAGACCTCTTCAGCCCAGACAGACTGTAAGAACTCTTTTTGGTCAGGTCTGTCGGTAGACAGGCACTCTCTGGTCCAGTGACAGAAGTTACACTTTGACAGTCTGACTCCACATCTGTTTTGGTTGCATCCTCCTTTGATGAAGATTCAGGACTTGTAGTCCAGAGGCCTGAACCCTTCTGGCCATTAGAAGAAGGAGGAGAAGCAATCCATGGAATTCCTCCTGATTTCTCCCTGGGCTGTGAGGACACACATTTGGCAGTGCTGTTCTGCTCAGAGGAGTGAGAAGAGAGAGATTCAATGCTGCCCATGGGAGTGCTGTCTGGACTACTGCTGTATGAGTCACCTTGGGAGGAGTGCAGGGAGAAACAGAAAAAAAAATTACATCTTCTAATCATGTACATTTCTCTCATGCCACCTTTATCTCTTTGTACCTTACTTGTAATCAAATTAATTCATCTGTGGTTTCAGAGGCAAATGATTCTTATGAAAAAAAAAACACTATTCATTTAAGTTTCCCATACAAGTCTATCTTTAACCTGGAAGAGTTGCTTTTCTTGTGGCAATTACTTTAGAGTTGATGAACATAATGTGCTACAGGCAAAGCTATACTACAGAGATGTTTGGATTTTAAAGGAATTGCCTGCAATACAAACAATCCTTAGAAAATGCAGTTATGATGCTGCAACATCTTTGTGGTGAGTATCTTTTCTGGATTTCAATGATAGGGCAAATGTTGTGGTGTCTTGTCACATTCATGTTCTTAAATGCACAATTTCACTGCCAGCAGGCACAAGAATTTTGATTACCAAGCAGTTGAGGATCTCTGCAGTCTCTGCAAGATCAGTCTCTAAGTTTATCTATAGATATTCTATTTTCTTACTTATCATACATTTAATGAAATATCTATCCTGCAGCTATCCTATTTACAGCTTCAATGTTGAACATTGGATGAATTTAACCTACACAGAAGTTTTTGTACAGGTATTGTTTTCTATAATCTTTTGCAACATTAAGTAGGTATATCCTAAAAAAATTGCTGATTGATATAAAGGTAGGAACACTCATCAGAACTGAGGAAGGCTGGCCTATAATACAGTGAAGGCTGAATTACTCTGAAGACTGAATTTGGTCTAGTGAGTATATATTGGTGTCTTGTAGGATTTCTCCCAAAAGCCAGGAGACAAAATTTACAGATTCCGCAGCAGCCATATCAGCATGATACTGCTGCTTTTGTCTCCAAATATTTCAATATCCTTGGCAATAAGTGACTATAACCACAGAAAATACTAGAGATAAGGTCACAAACATCAGTGTCTCCCATAGTGAGTAGATCTGACAACAGTAGTGCTGCTGGTGAAGTAGTGTGAAATATTCTGTCCACCGCTAGCCAAAATTTTGGTTGTGTCTCACCGTGCCCCACGACAAATCATTAGTCCCTTGAAAACTGCAAGATTGGCCAAAGCCCAGATTTTTCAGATGCATTTTCTATAATTTTCTATCATTGCCTATAATTTGGGACCTGTATGTCATTTTCTTATGCCATACAAATTCCTTCATTTCCTGCAATACAGTTAAGTGTCCATGGTTCACTTAAATGATGACTTAAAACCATCCAGTACTTCGGAAATGTCTATTACCAGAAGCCAGCACTCTCTCTCATGCCTGTCTCTGGCCATACCTAGAGATAGTTGGCAAGGAGACTATCTCTGCTTCTGCCTCAGCCTTTCAGGCACCAGCAAGATCTCAACTGGCACTTGTGCAAGTAAGTGCTGACCTTAAGCTAATCGACAAAGCACAAGTGGAGAGTTCTTGGATCAGATTTAGTTTACACCAAGCCACCAGCACTAGACTTGTGTCAGAATGGAGCTCGACTTTGCATACACTCTGCAAAATATTTGAACAGAAATGTCTCTTTTTTTATGCTAGCATACATTCATTGTAGTTACACAGAGAAAAATAGCTGAAACTTGTCCCTTCTGTCCTATGGTTAATGCAAGTAATGGTTCTCCGCAACTTCTAGCTTGAGAGCCCTCACCCTCACTGGCAGTTGAGGGTTTAAACATTCACTGAAGGAATCATGTAACTAAAATCTATGGAAAATGCAGCACATGTTCCAAGGATATACTCAGAATATATACCCTAACATTACATGCTTAAGAATTACTACAGATCGCAAGAACAGCTGCACCTTAACTGTGGATTTATTTACTGTACCGGTTTCATTTAAGTCTCCTTCAGGAATCGAGGGACACAGAAGTCTTTCTGGAAGTCTGGTGCAGCAGTGAAACTGTTAGCAATCAAATCCTTGCTAAAGTTTCAATACTTCTAACTGGTACAGCCAGTAAGCAAAGAAATGATGGTCCACAAGATGAAACTGAATGAAGTTAACCTTTTTCTCTTGAGAATAGCAGGTCTGGTTCTATTCCAGAAAAGCTAACCTTTCAGTGGTTCTGGCAACCTTGGCAGTGGCTGACTTTGAACCAATGAACACAGTTTCATGTATTTGGAGAAAAAAAAAGTAATGTTTCTTGAGCTCCTGACCTTGATTAAATTACATTTATTACAGGAGAGAAAAGACTCTATTTACAGTTTCCCAACCTTACTAATCATCTTACAATCAAATGAGATGAACTTCATATGATGAACTTCTGAGTTTAAAAGCACACTCATTTTTCAACGCCGTATGCAATACAAGACCTGCCTAAAAGCAAACATCCTTCCTTATCTGAGAGAAGCAAGGAGTGCGGTCATTTAAACGTGCCTGTAATTCAGAGGTCAGAAAGCTGATGAAACCCCATTTGCTAGGCTTATACAATGACTGGAATACAACAGCTACTACATGTTATTTGAGAAAGTTAAAAGACAACATAAAAAGGGAAATAGCCAGCCAACAAGGGCAAACTTACTGTCAGGATCTGCCAGGCATGGTGTGTATCTTCCTTTGGGTTTACGTGAACCTGTAGAGAGACAGATTGCTCTCGTCCTCCTTGAACTTGATCGGGACTGAGGTTGGGGAAGAGGAATGTTGGGGTCTGGTGCAGTGTGGAATATCTGTAGGATTTGAAAAGAAGGGGGAAAAATGACATAAACAACAGAGGTACCCTTACAGTTACTTTATCAATCCATTTGTTTTCCACATCACTGCACCTGAAATTAATCCTGTAATAGTATCACACATTACAAAAGAGTAAATTCACAGATTATAAGCTTTTCTCTGATTTCTTTTTACATTTCAGGAATCACAGTATTGTGATGCACTTAAAATGTATACTAATTATATAAAAATAGTACTTTACTTTTCCAGCCCTTAACATTCTAAATTGGTAAACACAGAATAGGCACTTATTAGTAACTCATGCCCAAGAAGTCAGAGTTTAAAAAATATTACGAAGAAAAGGATTTTTTTCCTCTGTGTTTCTATGAAAGCTATTGTTGGTCACAGAAATGTGTCATAGTCATAACTTACAAACAATCCAGTTTGTACTTCAGAAAACCACTTCAATTGTACTTCAATTTTGTACTTCATTGCTGCAAAAAGCCCTCAAATTTGTCTCTTCTCCCAGGCAACCAACAACAGAACAAGGGGACACAGTCTCAAGTTGTGCCAGGGGAAGTATAGGCTGGATGTTAGGAGGAAGTTCTTGCCAGAGAGAGTGATTTGCCATTGGAATGGGCTGCCCAGGGAGGTGGTGGAGTCAGCGTCCCTGGAGGTCTTCAAGAAAAGACTGGATGAGGCATTTAGTGCCATGGTCTAGTTGACTGGATAGGGCTGGGTGCTAGGTTGGACTGGATGCTCTTGGAGGTATCTTCCAACCTGGTTGATTCTATGAAAGGTATCTGACTACTGTAATCTGACACAGGTACACATGAAGTTTTAAAGAACTCCTTAAGGATGTTTGGCAAGCCTGCTAACAATGCTAGTGCAAGGTAGAAGATCCATTAGTTTGTTTAAATTTCATTTGTACCACCTGTTCTACAATATCCAAGGCAAAATCTTGAAAGACACTAAGAGCTTTCTTGGATACATTCAGTAAAAATGATAACTGCCTTGGAGGATGACCAAAGCAAAAAAAAAAAACCCACCCAACCAACAGATTTGTAGATTTTAATTCCAGATCTTCTTTCTCACTTATATCTTCTCGTGCATACTGCAAACTCTACTGAGTACCTCTTATGATAGTCTGTTTAAGGAAGTGGAACTAGTTTTACAGGGAAAGATTGACTGAATGAACTGGAAGTGTCCAGTTCCCATAGGGCCAAGCGTTTTAAGTTAAATACCATGCAATGCCCAAGTAAGGACTTCTGGGCCCTCTACCGACAGGGCACTCCTGGAAGAGAATGAAGCAAACAAAGAAAAGATACATGCTCGTCATTCACATCAGTGGAAGAAAGCATGTATACTTCCACAGCAGCAGCTATTTCAGTGGACCTCTGGAGATGCTCTTAGACTACACACACTGTCAGGTATTAGTGAGCAGGACATCAATACAAAACATGTCTGTACTCAGAGACAGCAAGGGTGATTTGGTTGTGCAGCCATGTCTTTGTTCTGAATAAGCTTGTCATTTTCTGCAGGCTGAATTCAGTGCTGGAAATATTTAATATATATGTTTTTGAGTTACACTCAAGGAGGCTATTGGAATGCCTGTGAAATATAACTGATGATATCAAGCAGTTCTGTCAGCCTTACTGATCAACCAGTGCAGGGGATCACGGTATTGGCTGAGAATTGCCCCTTATCTGAGTAACTTGGAACAGAAGAAACTCAAAGTTTTTTCACTTTGCTTTTTTAGCCACCAGAGAAGATGAGATATATCAGCAAAAGATCTCCAAAATAAAGTTTGGTTTGATGATGGAGTAAAGGATGTCTTGACTGTTCTGCTGAGTTCTGAAATAAAATAATATCCAGGGAATCTTTGTACTGAAGATTCTATCTGCAACTGTAGTGGCTGGAAATAGATTTCATAAATTCTCTTCCTCCAGCCCTAAAAGAGTTCTTATTCAGTATTCCAGGAAAGAGTTTTGAGATGGATCTTTGCTGTCGTTGGTGTCTTTGGGGAAACAAATAAATAAATCAGGAACTCAGCAATAACTTTCTTCAAAGGAAAATGAGTACCTAGAGAAGTCTGTATGTGCCAGAGCATTCAAGAACTTGTAAACCACAAAGATGTGATGGGCTTAAAACCTGTAACTACAAATAAAACCTTATCTAAGTTACATTATTTTCCCTTTTGCTTTTTTATTTTTCATCTAGTATCTATACAAATTAAAAATTACATACTGCACAGAAATGGGGTATTCTGCTGGGGATCTACACTGATGCTTGTCATGAAAAGAGAAAATGAAGGATAGTTAGGGTTTCATGATGTTAGGAGAGACATCTCCATTGTGCAGCTGGCATATCCCTGAAGGACAGCGATAGTCAGAAAGGCTATTCACCCAGAGTGAGCCTTCATACACTGCTAGTATGAAAGAGATGGAGGAGGTGGGAGCAGTTTCTAGATAAAAGAAAGATACAGTAAGCTCAGAGCAAGTCCTTCAAAGTATGGGAGGCTATGCCTTGGATGTGTACCTTGCACTGCTACAAAAGACTTGCTAGCAATACAGATTCATAGGATTGAGTGGGAAGAAGGTATTTCTATCAATGACCCTCTACAAGTGCTAGGTCACTTAAGAACTTGATGAGGGCAATGAAAATGAGAGCTTGGTTTCACTTCATCACAAAACAGTCAGATGATGTCTTTCTACCTTTTCATAATGCTCTATCAGAATTTCAACGACGATATTCTGAAACTTAATGTTCATCATAGCAGCCACGGTTTCTTCTTGGGCTCTCATCAGAGTTGGTCCAAAGATAACACCAAGGTTGGATACAGTCATTAGGTTTTGCTGACTGTGTAATGACACCCTTTAAATGAACACAAACAATATGCAATTACATTGTTGCGCAAAACTACAACTTCAACAAGTAAAAAAAACTGTTAAGACTACTACTTCAACAAGATACCAAGTTCATCTCTCTCCTTTAAAAACATTTTAAAAACTTCAGTTCCTAGAGTCAAGATACAATACAGTACAATCAATATATTTCCATTAAGGCTCCCAGCCTGCAATAATTTCATGGATATTAAACATGTTTTCCTGGAGTATTTAACTGACATAACTGACAGAGAAATGTAACCATTTTTGACGTTCTCCACACAGAGATCCAGCCTGTCTAAAATTGAGGAGTTTCAGTGTGCCCAGGTGGCCAAGAGAGCCAAGGGCATCCTGGCCTGGATCAGGAACAGTGTCCCCAGCAGGACAAGGGAGGATATTCTTCCCCATAATCAGCACTGGTCAGGCCACACCTTGAGTACTGTGTCCAGTTCTGGGCCCCTCAATTCAAGAGAGATGTTGAGGTGCTGGAACATGTCCAGAGAAGGATGACAAAGCTGGTGAGGGGCCTGGAACACAAACCCTATGAGGAGAGGCTGAGGGAGCTGGGGTTGTTTAGCCTGGAGAAGAGGAGGCTCAGGAGGGACCTCATTGCTGTCTACAACTACCTGAAGGGAGGTTGTAGCCAGGTGGGGGTTGGCCTCTTCTCCCAGACAACCAGCAACAGAACAAGGGGACACAGTCTCAAGTTGTGCCACAGGAGGTCTAGGCTGGATGTTAGGAAGAAGTTCTTCACAGAGAGAGTGATTTGCCATTGGAATGGGCTGCCCAGGGAGGTGGTGGAGGCACCGTCCCTGGAGGTGTTCAAGAAAGGACTGGATCAGGCACTTAGTGCCATGGTCTAGTTAACTGGCTAGGGCTGGGTGCCTTGGAGGTCTCTTCCAACCTGGTTGATTCTATGATACTGTGATTATACAGGAACTTAAATATTTGTTGTAAATTTGGCTGAAAATACTGAGATAATGGAGGTCAACCATATGCTTTAGCTTTCACGTAAAGGAAACAAGCTTTATCAGGGAAAATGCCTAAATTGCAATATTAATTAATATGCTGGAAACCAGGATCAGTGAAATCATTGTTTATGTGGTACAGGTAACATTAGACAATCATAATGATATAATTTGGCTCTAAAATCTATTAGCCTTTTTCTTCTGTATATTCTGTACCTTTTCTGTCATTTTTTTTCTTAATATAGAATTCAGAAACTGTTTTCCCAATAATTTGGAATCAAATAGTAAAAGACATCAATCAGTAATTCTTGGTATTCCTTTTCTCTCTTTATAAGACTTGCCAAATAAAAATGGTATAATCATAAATCCTTCTAAATAGCTGCCAGTTAGTAGTTGCCCTATTGCCTTATATCTCATAAATATCCTGCCATGGAAAAATGTTATAAATGCTTTGATGTTTAATTTTACTGAATCTACCACACTGAAATAGTTGAGGCACTTTTTCTCTTCCTTCTCACTGCTATCTGCTACCATTGTCCAGCTCAGCATTTTTCATTTCCTGTATAATTAAAATAACATTTTTAAAATTACAAAACAGTAAAATCTATAAAAGACTGGAGGACTAGCAGAGAGGAGCAAATTTTACCTTCTGCTTTCCTCTGAAAGCCTTCATCAATCAAGTTTATGAACACATTTGCTATGTTTTCCTTCCAATAATATTCTCAGATAGCTTTGTTTGTTCTTAAAATGTTACACAAACCTTAGGAAAAAGATCTGTCTGATGTCAGAGTTTGGTAGCAAATAAAGCAAATACTGTCCCCTAACAAAGATTAGAATGGCAGCGACAAAAACACAGAGAGATTTTCCCAAGGCTACTGCAGATTTTGGTTTGAATCAGGATCAAACCCACGTCTGGACTCACACATTACCTTTCTCCACCTCACTGTTGAGTAAGCATTAATGATAGACAGAATTTGTCGAACTGCAGAATTATCTTGGTCTAAAGGTATCACACAGTATCACAGTATCACAGTATCATCAGGGTTGGAAGAGACCTCACAGATCATCAAGTCCAACCCTTTACCACAGAGCTCAAGGCTAGACCATGGCACCAAGTGCCACGTCCAATCCTGCCTTGAACAGCTCCAGGGACAGCGACTCCACCACCTCCCCGGGCAGCCCATTCCAGTGTCCAATGACTCTCTCAGGGAAGAACTTTCTCCTCACCTCAAGCCTAAATTTCCCCTGGCACAGCTTGAGGCTGTGTCCTCTTGTTCTGATGCTGGCCACCTGAGAGAAGACAGCAACCTCCCCCTGGCCACAACCACCCCTCAGGTAGTTGTAGACAGCAATAAGGTCACCCCTGAGCCTCCTCTTCTCCAGGCTAAACAATCCCAGCTCCCTCAGCCTCTCCTCGTAGGGCTGTGCTCAAGGCCTCTCACCAGCCTCGTCGCCCTTCTCTGGACATGCTCAAGCATCTGAATGTCCCTCCTAAACTGGGGGGCCCAGAACTGAACACAGGACTCAAGGTGAGACAGACTGCACAATTACTTCTGCAGTGAAATAATATTCCCCTCATATTTGGAACAGGAATGATTTAGCACCTCATTTACACCAAGAAACAAGAGAAATGAAATGTGTGAAAGGGGTTTATAATGGAGACATGACCATAAACTACAGGAAAAGTAAATCCCTATGTTCTTACATGTTTCTTAGGTTGCTTCATTAGGTTTTGTCAAAAAACTTGCCAAAATGTTATTTCAGAGAGAGACACTGTCAGAGATGGTTATTTGGAAGCCAGGTCATGAAAATAAATACCTTGTTAAAGGACATTTTTAGCCAATTATCTTAACCTAATTTTTTCTGTAACACATTTTATGTTTGGGTTAGGTGAGTAAAGGGGTGTTTGGGAAGCCTAATGGTATTTTAATGAAAATAGAACTTTGATTCACTCAGATGTAGGTTTGTTAGAAAAACCTAAAAGCCCCCTCCCTCTTTGCAGTGTTACTCTGCTTTGTGCTGCACAGCAACCGTTAAGGTCTCTTACATAAATATTAGAGTCTTATAGCATAAGAGATAAAGTAGTGTTTGTCCTGTGTTTGGGTTTCCTTGGTTACAAATTTGGCAGCTTGGTTAATAAAAGGAATGGTGAATTCAATAACACTGTAATCAGAAAGGATTCTCTACAAAGGATTTCAAAGGTTCAATTTCTAGCAAAAGAGGAATAAACCCAGGCCTGTAAATGGATCAATTTGATAGGTGCTTTCTTCTGACTTAGTCCTACTCTTGCTGGGCTACTGAACAAATACAGGCCAAGGTAATTATGTGTTTCAGGTTAGCTGTAAGGTATTCATTAAAGTGCAGTCACTTTCTCCTCAAAATCCTTTCTTTGATATATCATCAGATTGCAGACTTTTGACTACCTTAGGAATGCATGGTGCTACTAAATCATATCAGAGAATGATTTATTCTTTAAAGCAGACAGATAATTTGACTAGGAAGGTTTCAAAGCAAACAAAAAAAAGTGAAAATAACACCAAATTTGCCATGTTTGCCTGACTGTTGGGTATATACTCATGCAGTACTACCTCTCCGCAGGAGAGTGCTTTTCAGGATTTGGAGGTTTTGTTTATTTGCTTGTTTATAGTATGAGGTACATCCCACAACATCTAGATCATACTTAATTTTACACAGTGACACAAAAGTCAATGTAGTCAGAGAGGTAAAAGCATTAACATCTAAACCAAGAAAAAATAATATTATCCTTATCTTGTAATTCATACTTAATGGTATAGTATTTTCACCTAGATGAAAAAGCATACATAAAGGAACTGAACAGCTAAAAGAAATATAAGGAAAGGTTGTGCAATTTGAAATTGGATTTGAAGCAAAAGACTGAAGAACCAAGAGGCTGGTTGTTCTTCCAATTTTTTATTTTCCCATTTTCATAAAATTAGGCACTTTATCTGCCACTTCTTCCTTGAAAAATCTCCACACAGTGGCAGAAATAAGATGAGGAAGGAATTCATACACTCAAGAGTCTAATTTTGAGTTCAGTCTCATTAGGACTGTTAGCATAAACAACAGCTGGCAAATTATATTAGAAGTTAGAAGGGGTGAAATGAACATTGGAAAGAAAACAACTGAAAGTTTTCAGTGTAACATGATAAGTTTACATTTATCAGAAATGAGAATCACATCAAAGATAGAGGGAAAGATTACATCAAGGTTGGGAGATCTCGCTTGAGTCCTGTTGAGGCTGAGGAACCTGGGACTTTTTGGTCTTGTGAAGAGAAGACTGAGAGGGGATTTAACCAATGTTTATAAATATCTGAGGGCTGGGGGTCAAGAGGGAGGGGACAAACTCTTCTCAGTTGTGCCCTGTGATGGGACAAAGGGCAACAGGTAAAAAAACAAAACAAACTTACAGCATGGGAAGTTCCACCTCAACATGAGGAAGAACTTCTTTATTGTGAGGGTCACAGGGCACTGGAACAGGCTGCCCAGCGAGGTTGTAGAGTCTCCTTCTCCAGAGACTATCAAGACTGGATGAGGCATTTAGTGCCATGGTCTAGTTGACTGGATAAATTTGGACTGGATGATCTTGGAGGTCCCTTCCAACCTGGTTGAGTCTATAATTCTAAGAACTAAACAAGGGAATACTGCAAGCATGCTTTGCTTAGGAAATACATCTGAGGTCACACTGAGAATAAAGAGTGCAGGAAAAGAAATGCTTGCCTGTGACTAATTTTGCCTACAAATAAATCAGTTCATATGCATATATATTTCTATTTTGGGGGACCACAGACTAGCAGCTTTTCCTAAATCATTAATTCCTCATTAAATATTTTAACTATTTAGGAGGATATAAAGCAGTAAAATATATTATTTTTACCTAGTCAAACAACTCTGTAAGGAAAATTATGGAACTTGCTTTCATCTGCTTCTCTGGGTTACCCCATGTATAATGAAATACAAGGTCTGCCAAATCAGTTTTTGCAATGGAAGCACTAGTTAGTTCTTCAAGGGATAATGACATCAAGGGCTAAAAACATTTAACTAGGGCAAAATAATTTCCTAACAAAGAAATTTTTTACATTCTCAAATCTGAAAGAGGAAGCAAAGTGGCATGAGATACCACTGTAGACAGCTTGCTGAAAGCTGTGGCTCAAGCCATGATCAAAAAAACCCAAAATAGGTGGAACATAATGAACAGCATGAAAACAATATGGACTCCTCTCTTACGCCTTCTAGATATCTCAGTCGTGTGGGCCTTATCTGAGTAACTGCTGCATTAGTATTTATATTCCCAGATGATTAACAAATGTGCTATACAGCAAAGAGCATCCTAAATCAGACAGGATACATATGAAAAAGTATTCAGCAAACACCAGTAAAAACTGATCAGAGATTTACTAAAACTAATGTTTGATGCATAAAGTGGATAAATTATCATGTAAAATAATGGTATGTAATTGTAGCTAGTGATATTGAGGGACATAAGAGAATAAAAACTTGTCTTTTTTGTCTCACAGTATGTGCAAAATAAAATTCAGTGAAGATAAAAAGTCACCACTCAGAGAAATGCACTCAAAGAAAGTCATGACACAAGAAATGCAAAATCTTTTCTATCTCACAGTTAACACTCAGAGAAGCTGATGAAACAAGGTTGACTCAAAAATAGGTTTGGACATTTATAGGTATATTCAATTTCAAATAAAAATACTTCCAGCTACTGTTCTGAAATGATACTGCATTGCAGAGTTCACAGAAAAGCAAGAGCAAACATTAGGGATGAATATAATCACGTTTGTCTACTCTCCATTTCTGAAATGGTGTGGGACCTCAAGTCAGATTCAAACCAGCATTTTCTATCCGCCTTAGCATAGTCTTAGATGTTTTTCATTTGTGATTAGTAACAATGCCTGTAGTAAGTAGAAACATGAACAAACATGTTTAGTCTGGACGGAAGGAGACTCAGAGCAGACCTTCTCTCTCTTTATGACTACCTGAAAGGAGGTTGTAGTAGAGCACGGGGTTGATCTCTTCTCCCGAGTAACAAGTGACAGAGTGAGAGGAAATAGATTCAAAGTGTGCCAGAGGAGAATTGGATATTAGGAAAATTTCTTCACTGGAAGAGTGATCAGGCACTGGAACAGGCCTCAGGGATATGGCAGAATTGCAGCCCCTGGAAATGTTAAAAAATATGATGCTGTGGCAATTAGGGACGTTTTGGTGGAGCACCTGGCAGTGTTAGGTTAATGGCTGGACTTGATTATCTTGATGATCTTGGAGGTATTTCCCAATCTTAATGCTTCTATGAAAACATTGAGTGGGTTTATTTTATAAACATAGTTGGTCATCTTGGAGACTCCTTATGGTGTTATTTGTCTACGGTGAATATTTTTTACCTCTCTTCAGAACATAATTTTAGAAATCAAAAGTAATTTCAAGTGGCATTTCAGCACAGAAAATGCATTAAGCAACACTGAGAAATTTAAAGCAGAAATGGTCACATCTTGAAATAATACCAACGAGAAAGATAAACAATAATTACTTGACCAAGTGCTTGATAAGGATGTCCAGCATCTCTCTGTTCTTCTCTGGTAACTTATGCACTAGTGCATGCACTGCTTCGACTCTGTAGTTCTGATCATCTGACTCTGTTAAAGAGAAAACAAACAGGGCTGATCTATTAGAGCATGAGTGAAGATACAACTACAAATGCCACCAATGTATGCTAATATACACACAGATTACAAGAAACCAAATGCAATTACCCTTTCAAATGATGAGGACAATTTGATTATCTTTATTACAATATTTTGAATTCTGCATTTCAAGTAACTTGCCAAAAGAAGTTACTACTGGTAAGAGAACCAGCAAAATTAGTGACCCGGCAATGCTGACTCAATGTATTGCTTCAGTGATATTCAAGATTGATTTCTTAGTTACTTAAAAGATCTAAAATTCTTCAGTGTCTTTTATTTGTATCAAGGCAAGAGGAAACAACTTCAAATTCTAAACTGGAGTTGTTATAAAACCCATCTTAGTATCTCTGTAAACAACTACTCCTTTTGTGAAAAGCTGATAATTATCAACCCTCCCATTTCTCAAGGCAGACTGGAAAAATAAAGGTTTCTGGTGAGAGGGATGAATGCTGCAAACTATGTATCAGCCTATAAAAAACATATAAATCAAGGGTCAAAAGTTCAGGCACAAGGTAGTCATACAGAACCTCTAAAAAGATCAAAACAAACCACTAAACAGCTTCACCTAGCATGACTTCTCTGTTTTGAAGACTTTGATGGGGCACTGTGCTGTCACATACAGTGACGAGGAAGAACTTGGATCCAGGCCTGGATCACTGAATAACAGACCAAGGAGATTAAGGGCTAGAAACAATATTACTTTTATGAAAGTGTATTTATTGCTTTACTTACTAACAGCAACAATGAAATCTTTGTGCAGCTTGAAAGTCATCAGTGGTTCTGAAAGACACCTGGTTGTAAAAAAAGTTTAAATGTTTTTAGGAAGGAAACTTTAAGAATGAAATGTTTTAAAAAGCATTATTCAAAGTCCATTTTAACATTTTATGGATATGATTGTGAGAGCTCTCAATGCCCACACTGTGTGTATTAGTATGTCCCAGGAAACAAAATGCAGTGATGGCTGATTACAAGTAGTACATAGCTTAAAAATCTCTGAGTTGAATCTGGTCTCACCATGGAAATTAGAAAGCGAAATACTGTTGGCTCTGAACTCAGTGTAGAGGCTCATTGTTTTATGGCTTCCACACTGCAGAACAGGTATAAATACAGCTGCAGAACATAGTTCAGTGGGCTGCAGAAGCAACCCTTTGCCCGAGAAAGGCAAAAACATGATGAAACTTGTGACCGAAATTCTTATCTGAGAGACAATAGAAGAGTCATCTTCTGAAAGCCTTGTAGAATCATTGAATTGTCAGGATTGGAAGGGACCTCAAGGATCATCTAGCTCAAATTCCCCTACCATGGACAGGGACATCTCACACTAGATCAGGTTGCTCAGAGTGCCACGCAGACCGACCTTAAATACTTCCAGGGATGGGGCTTCTACTACCTCCTCAGACAACCTGTTCCAGTGTTTCACCACCGTCATGGTGAAGAACTTCTTAACATCCAATCTGAATCTACCCACTCTAGTTTTGCTCCATCCCTCCTAGTCCTATCACTACCTGACATCCTAAAACGTCCCTCACCATCTTTCTTGTAGGCCCCCTTAAGATACTGTAAGGCCACAATAAGGTCTCTTTGGAGCCTTCTCCTCTCCATACTGAACAGCTTCAACTCTCCGACTGTCTCCAGATAAACACAGACACACAGCTCCTGATAGCTCACATTTTATTTTCACATGCACAGTATTTAGAATGATTTGTGCTTCTGAAGATGTACCAATTTCTCTAATCAAAGATGATCTTTTCAATGAAATTTATGTGAGCATTCCACTATAAATCCTAGGTGCATTTTCCGAAGTGAACAGAGATTTCAGTTGCTGCCTTTTCTTAGGTGACCAGTTTATGAAATCTAGATTTTGCAGAAAGCATAGATGACACACCATCTGTATTTCACAGAATCACAGAATCAGTCAGGGTTGGAAGGGACCACAAGGATCATCTAGTTCCAACCCCCATGCCATGGACAGGGACACCTCACACTAGCTCAGGACATCTAGAGCCTCATCCAGCCTGGCCTTAAACACCTCCAGGGATGGGGCTTCCACCACCTCCCTGAGCAACCCATTCCAGGGTCTCACCACCCTCATGGTGAAGAACTTCTTCCTAACATCCAGACTAAATCTACCAATTTCTAGCTTTGTTCCAAAGTATTTGATACTTTTTATTATGTTGCTTTTAAATGTTATATATTTGGACCCCCCAAAAAGAGTTATTTTAGAAGTACCATAATGCTTGAAAATTTTGCCTCTTATTAGCAATACTTTTAAGGGACAATGATAATATAGGAGGGATGTTGTTGTTTGTGAAGACATCAAGAGCATAGGATAAATTGTATGTTTTTGCAGAGATTTTTATTCTGTTCCACAAATGATTGCATGAAACCTCATGGTACACAGTTTAAGGGATTCAGAAAAGAAAGACTGAGCACAACACGTCTTGAGGATAACATAGTAATTTTAAATAAAACCATGCAATTAAATTCTGCAAATTCAGGTCTAGGTAAGATATGAGTACCTTAAAAAGGCACAAAGTGTGTGAGAAATTTGAGATTATTGCACACAATCACAGGTATGCCAGGAAAGGGAATCATATACTCAATTATTGAACATAAGAAATGTTAATAGGATATTAATAGGCAAAAGATTAAATGGGCCAGAAAAGCAATACTGAGATTTGTGTAGCATCATACTTACCTGAGGTAGTTTTTTAGTCCACTTGTTATTGTTTTATTGTCCCAAAGATCCATATCAATATCCATATCAGGAGGAGATTTAGGGGCTGGTAGAAATTTGAATTATGACTGTGTTACAGTTTGACTAACACGCTAATTAGAACAGCAGCAAAACAGAAGCTAATAGATTAGTCATTTAGCTCATGTGATTTGAATCTTCTAATCTCTATCAAAGTATTAAAAAAATAACTTAGCACTAATATTTAGTACCTCTAAATATTAACTATATGCACTATATCAAAGTGTAAAGTAAGACCAAGTCAGCAGAGAATCACTAATGTATTTGGCTTAGACACTCAAAACACAGGCAGCAGAGAGCCAAATTAGTAAGAAAAGTGAAAGGCTAGAAATTGATCTGTTAAACTGTTATGTGGTGTTACAGAACTAAGCTTTGGAATACTTGTGAAATAAACCAAATAGATACCAACAAACAGAACTTCAAAAGAAATGCATTTTATCAGTAATTTGCTTGCATACATCAATGGATACAAGCAGAAGTTGAATTCTAATGCATTTAAGAAACTAGTTGGATCACTTTTTAAGACTGCAGATACAGTTTAGTGGCAGTAAATGCACACACACACTGAAGTGTAAATACTATGACACACTTTTCTGAGCACAGCAGTTGAGACAAAAGGGACTGCACCACAGACACCACACACTGGAAAAGTTTCACTTCAGATACTTACAAAATATGGTATTCATCAGCTTTTGCACCTTGGAGTTTACACCACCTATTCTGTACAACCCCAGGATTGTGATACCTATGTTGGGAAAACAAGTACAATGGAAATGATCAGAGCAGGATTACTTCAATATACTCTGATGAATCCTTGGCTTTCAAAACATTTAAATGAATTTATGGAAAATGGTCCAATTATATTCTTGAGTATTGCTTTACCCTACTGCATTATCTTCTGGAATATTAACAACTGCATTCTAGAATTATAGAATGCTTTAGGTTGGAAGGGACCTCAAAGATCATCTAATTCCAGCCTTCCCCCATAGGCAGGGACACCTCCCACTAGAACATGTTGCTCAAGGCCTCATCCAACCTGGCCTTGAACATCTCCAGGGAGGGAGCATCCGCAACCTCCCTGGGCAACCTGTTTCAGCATTTCACCACCCTCACTGTACAGAACTCCTTCCTAACATCTAAATTAAATCTCCCCTCTTCCAGTTTAAACCCATTACTCCTTGTCCTTACAAGACCTTGTAAATGTCCCTCCTCAGCCTTCTTGTAGACCCTTTCAGATACTGGAAGGCCATTCCACTGAATCCACACTATACACTAATCATAATTCTACACTTACAAAACCCTTTTTGCAAAGAAATGGCCCATATTATAAAAATGGAGTTAGACAGGAAAAGTGAAAAATAAGACTCAAAAGCAGTCTTAAAACACACTGGATGTCAACAAGTTTATCTCATCTAGACTCCATTGGAAATTACTATGCAACTATATTTGCGTAGATCACCAAAACTGCACAGAGACACCACACAGCTTTTGGATTAGAAGAGAGTTGCATGCTGACAGGTCAGTCCATGGACAAGAAAAGGTTATCTCCTTTTATGGAATACGACACAGCCACACCTCTTCTTTTGGAAAAGGATAATTAAAAACTTGCACTTCATCAGCAGAATGAGTACTATTTTCTCTCTGTACATAGCTAGGACAAAACTGAATTTCTAGAGATTTGTTAAAAATGGATGAATCTTGTGCAAATTGAGCAAATAAAATCATAGAATCACCTAGATTGGAAGAGACCTCCAAGATCATCCAGTCTAACCTGGCACCCAGCCCTGTCCAATCAACTAGACCATGGCACTAAGTGCCTCAGCCAGGCTTTTCTTGAACACCTCCAGGGATGGTGACTCCACCACCTCCCTGGGCAGCCCATTCCAATGCCAATCACTCTCTCTGGGAAGAACTTCCTCCTAACATCCAGCCTAGACCTCCCCCGGCAGTCCCTTTGTTCTGTTGCTGGTTGCCTGGGAGAAGAGACCAACCCCCACCTGGCTACAACCTTCTTTCAGGTCACTCCTGAGCCTCCTCTTCTCTAGGTTAAACAACCCCAGCACCCTCAGCCTCTCCTCATAGGGTTTGTGTTCCAGGCCTTTCACCAGCTTTGTCACCCTTGTCTGGACATGTTCCAGCACCTCAACATCCTTCTTGAATTTAGGGGTCCAGAACTTGACACAGAAATCAAGCTGTGGCTGCCCAGTGCTGAGTACAGGGGAAGCATAACCTCCCTTGTCCTACTGGCCACACTGTTCCTGAGCCAGCCCAGGATGCCATTGGCTCTACTGCCCACCTGGGAACACTGCTGGCTCATCTTCAGCTTCTCTCTCCCGGCACCCCCAGCTCCCTCTCTGTCTGGCTGCTCTCAGCACTCTGGCCCCAGCCTGTTGGGCTGCTTGGGCTTGTTGTGGCCAAAGTGGAGAACCCCGCACTTGGCCTTGTTAAATCTCATCCCACTGGCCTGTGTCCAGCCATCCAGCCTGTCAAGATCCCTCTGCAGGGCTCTCCTACTCTCCAACAGATCAATACCTGCTCCTAGCTTGGTGTCATCTGCAAACTTACTGATGCTGGACTCAATCTCCTGGTCCAGATCATCAATAAAGATATTGAACAGGACTGGGCCCAGCACTGACACCACTCATGACTGGCTGCCAACTGGATGTGGCACCATTCACCACAACTCTCTGGGCCTGGCCCTACAGCCAGTTCTTGACCCTCAGAGTGAATCTGTCAAAGCCACAAGCTGCCAGCTTTGCCAGGAGCTTGTTGTGGCAGATGGTGTCAAAGGCTTTGCTGAAGTCCAGTTAGACAACAGGCACAGCCTTCCCCACATTCACCACATATAAATTGTGCTCTGCAAAACAGATGTTCCAGCAGAGTATTCATGGCACTTCTTGATCTTCAGGTTTTACATCAAAAAACAAAGTTGGGAGCTGATGCTCTCTACAGTTTAACCATGAGAATGCATAGCTCAGTGCACACAAATTAAAGATTAGTGCAACTGTGCATTACAATGTCTAGACAACATGAAATTGCAGAAAATGTTGTAAAACCCTCTAAAAGGATATGTTAAGACTGTTGTTGGGAATTGTAGACACAGTATTAACTGTAAAAAATACAAACCAAATGATGGACACATTCTAAAGAGCAGCTGAAAACCAGGTAGAATTAATCAAAGCAATATTTGAGAAAAAACGCTCACAATAATCTAGTACAGAAGTTGAGATTTAATACACACCTCTTGTTTCCACAGCATGAATGCATTTTCTCACGAAGTTGAAACCTGCTTCATTTAAAAACACTGCAGAAAGAAGAAAAAAAGGTAATTATTTTCTAGCTTACCAATACACTAAGTCTGTTTAGCTACATTCACCTTAGTAAAAAAGGACTGACATACATTTATCCATGAGATTATGATACTTGTTCTTTAATAGCATTGTTAGGGATGTATCAGCACTCAAAATCCACTTTTCTAATCATTAGTGTATCATTAAGACTAGAATATTCTAATGTCTTTCTCGGATATCAGTAGCCCTTCTATACACACAGCTGAAAGCTCATTGCTGTAGAAGGAGATTATCTCCTTCCCTCTGCTGAGGAAAAACCTTTTATGAGTACACGACCTATGTTTTGAACAGAAGTGGAAGGCTTTCTCACATAGCTTAGGAGGTGCTTTTGTGTAACCCAATCATATAATTCCACAGTTATTTCATAGCAATAACATTAAAAATTAGTATCTCAAATGCACATATATCCAGAAACTACAATGTGACATGACAGAAATCTGTCAATACTTGGTAACTCCACAAAAAAGGTGAGCTTACTTTCTTCCTTCTTGCTAATAATGGCTGGTAGTGTGTAGATCTGTAAAATAAAAAAAGGCAGTGAGAAGGCAGTAAGTCAGTGTTTGTGCTCCACATTCTTTATTGTGTGGTTTGTTGGTAGTTTTAACGTTGTGCATTAGCTTGCCAACCTTGCCTTTCACCTTCGTCTGGTATCTACCCGCATCGTACTCACCCAGGTCAACAGCACTGTGCTAGAATAGGTACCTAAAATGTGTCAGAAGTCAGCTTTTGCAGATTCCAAACAGGTTAAGTTTCAATACAGCCACTGATCTAATTTCTGTACTATTTCAGTCATGCAAGCAGCTTGTAAAAATACTTATCTACTCCATAAAACCCATGAACTACTTTTTTCCCCTTGGATACAGGTCTGGCATCATCCTTATTCCCTGACTGTTTTAAGAGTAGATTAATACTGAGAAGAAATTTCAGACAAGCTTTCAACACATTTTTATGGTCTCTGGTGTGCCTTTCAGGATGGTGCTAATTGCTTACTCCTCGGTGCTGCCCAGCACATAAAATATACCCTTCACAAATGTTATATTAACCATGAATTCTATTAGATAAAGTGCTACCATATTATTTGTTAAATATCTTAACATAAAATAGTAGTATATAAATAAAGGCTTAAATCCACTAATAGTTCTGCTTTTCCACTTTGTACTTATCTTTTTTTTTTTTTAATGTACAGTGCCATAAAACTGTAAAATGAAACTGAAAAAAAAAAATCCTTACTGGTTCCTTTCCATCCATAGCTTCAAGCCAGAGTTTTCTGTTGGATTCTGAAAATGCTTGCAGTGTGATAATTCCAGGTCTGTCAAAGACATACACATACACTGAAATGATTGATTTCTTTTCCTACAACAGTATTCCAAGGCAGAACGCAAATGATATGAAGAGAATATACAACAGTCAGAAGTTAAAGAAAGTTCGTCGCTTCTAAGATAACACAATAAATTTGAGCTAAATTTAAAAATAGGTCTATTTTTTAAAAGTTTGGTACTGAAACATGTAATTTTAGGTATCTTTAACCTTCTATAGATATTGGGCATCTCTGTATCGCAAGATGAGCTACAAACGGGAACCCACACAACCTATATTTCAGTGGGGAGATACTTAGGGTGGAAAATCCTCAGTATTCCAGTATTGTGTTTACGTTTATATGAACTTCCTCACATTCTTAGTCATTACTGACATCAGTAATGTCCATTGCAATTTCTTTCTAATGGCAAACCTATTTTTTACCAACACAAGATTCAAAAGAGATTAATGTTGCCCTTACATACAATTTCCCACCACATATTTTCGGGTGTTGTCTTATCTATTTTCTCTGCTGATCTGTAAAAAGATTCACTACTTCCTTGCCAAATACCAAATAGGAAAAGTCATCATCCATCATCCTGTCAAAGTCAGATCCATACAATAATTACAAAGTGGCTTTCTATTCTACTGCCTTTTCAATACTCTCTCCAAGTTCTCAGTACACCTTTAACTCTAGGCCAGGCACATCTGCAATCAGTCAAAATGTCTAAAAGGAATAAATAATATGTAAAAAGATCCTATAAATATCTCTTCAATGAGACCCTGAAGAAGTGCAGATGGAACTAATTGTTCTGTGCAGCTTTTCTGAACCATGGATGTTCTAGCAGAGTAAGGGAGAGAGAAGGGACAAGGCTCAGTTGTGAATGTCACAACAGCACTGCCACACTGTGTCTAATAAATGCGATTCTCCTTAGAAACAACTACCAATTTCAAACTCAACTTGTCAAGCTTAGGAACAAGTAGTCTCAGCATTTGTTCATATCAATTTTGTAGTTCTTAAACCTGAACTCATTCAGAAGTCTAATTTAGAAAAAAATGTAGCCAGAAAACTCTCATGTAAAACTAGCCACTGTGAATGGAATTTAAAATGGCAGCAACACTCATGAAATACTTCATAAGGGCATGACTACAAAAGGGAAAAATCACTTTAATTCCCAAGCTTGAAAAACATACTTTTGGAAAGAAGTGTGTACATAGAAAATCATAGAATCATAGAATCAGCCAGGTTGGTTGAGACCTCCAAGATCATCCAGTCCAACCTAGCACCCAGCCCTATCCAGTCAACTAGACCATGGCACTAAGTGCCTCAGCCAGGCTTTTCTTGAACACAAGAGGCCTTATATAAGAGGTTCAACAGGGCTCTGGGCAAACTGATCTAGTTGAGGAGGCCTCTTCTTACTGCAGAGGTGGCTGTATTAGATGACCTTTGGAGGTCCCTTAAAACCCAGGCCATTCTATAATTCTGATTCTATAATATCCAGAAATAATGAAAAATAAAACTAGAAGTAAATTTCAAAAATGAAAGTGATGTTTTCATTGATGAAAGATAGATATTGGTATAGAATATGTTTATTAATAGGTATTTATTTCCAATTTGTTCATACAGTGAAAAAAAATTCAAACCTCTCAACTACTTCGATATCAAAACAGAAACGTTTGTCAATTGAATCTGTCTTTCTCCTGATGCAAGATTTTAGCTTGAATATTTCTGGTGAGCTTGTGACAAGGCCATTCTGAAAAATAAGACAGAACAAAATCAACATAGGCAGTATGTGGATGTGACATGGCTTTACATCTTAAATTTAACCATATGAACAGTCCAAAGAATGTGCATTAAGATGGAGATTAAAATAATTTAGGAACATATACAATAATTTCTCTGTCTGTAAAGGAAGATGACAGTTGAGAGCCTTCTGTCACTTCTTTGTTATTTAATCATATTTCAGAAGACTCCCTAAACTAAACATTTCACAAACATCTGCATATAAAACTTCATTATAACATGATCGGGTCAGGAAAGCTAAAGCCCTGATAGAATTAAATCTGGCCAGGGACATCAAGGCCAATGGGAAAAGGTTCCATAGGTACAACATTGATAAAAGGAAGACTTGGGAAAATGTGAGGTCTCTCCAGAAAGAAATTTGAGACATGGTTATCCAGGATATGGAGAAGGTTGAGATACTCAGTGACTTTTTTGTTTCAGTTTTCACCAGTAAGTGCTCCAGCCACACAACCTATGTCACAGAAAGCAAAGGCAGGGGCAAGGAGAATTAAGAACTGCCCACTGTAGGAGAAGATAGGTTCAAGACCATCTAAGGAACCTGGAAGTGCATGAGTTCATGAGACCTAATGACATACATCTGTGAGTGCTGAGGGACTGGGTGCATGAAGTGCCTAAGCCACTATCCATCAAATTTGAGAAGTTGTGGCAGTCCAGTGAAGTTTCCACTGGCTGATGAAGGGAGAACATAACCCTCATTTTGAAAAAGGGGAAAAAGGGACGACTTGGGGAACTATGGGCCAGTCAGTTTTATTTATGTGTCTGCCAAGGTCATGTAGCAGATCCTCCTGGAAACTGTACTGAGGAACATGGAAACATGGTGATTGGTGACAGTCAACGTGGCTTCACTAAGGTCAAATTGTGCTTTATAGGCATTCTACAAGGGGCTTAGAGCACTGGTGAATAAGGGAAGAGCAACTGACATCATCTACCTGGTCTTGTGCAAAGCATTTGACCCTATTTCACATGGCATCCTTGTCTCTAAACTGCAGAGACAGGGATGAACCACTTGGTGGATAAAAAATAGGATGGATGGTTGCACTCAAAGAGTTCAACTCAGCTCAATGAGAGAGGATCAGCTGTGCCCAATGGTTTGGTCTCATCAGCAAACTGGCTGAGGGTATGCTCTATGATAGAATCATACAATCACAAAGTCATTCAGGGTCTAAAAGACCTTTAAGATCATTGAGTCCAATTGTAAACCTAACACTGGTTAGCACTAGTCCAGCACTAAACCATGTCTAAGCCCAATGTCTACACATATTTTAAATACCTTCAGGGACAGTGACTCAATCACTTCCCTAGGCACACAGTTACAGTGCTTGACAACATTTTCAATGAAGAAATTTTTCTTAACATCTAACCTAAACCTCCCCTGGTGCAGCTGTATGCCAGTCTGTATCACCTTGATCTGTGGGAAGGTGATGAAGTGAATAATCCCAGAAACCATTTCCAAACGTTAAGGTCAGAAAGGTGATTTGAGACAGTTTGTATGGATTTAATGAAAGGGACATCATGCAGGATCAACTTGATAGCCTTTTACAATGTGATGGATGGATCCATAAGTGATGGAAGAACAAAGAATATTGTTTATCTCAACTTTAGCCACATTCCTGATACTACATTCTACACAGCTGGACATTTCCTACTACATCCTCATGGACAACTTGGTGAAGTACAGGATAGATAAGTAGATGCTGAGGTTGACTGAAAACTGGCTGAACTGCTGAGTTCACAGCAGTACAGCTTCTGACAGTTCCTATCAGTACGGCCAAGGGATCAATACTGAGGCCAGCACTGTTTAGAATGAGTATGATTAAATCCAGGCACCAGCACAGGCTGAGGCTGACAGGATGGAAAACAGCTTGGCAAGAAAGAACCTGCAAGTTCTTATGGGCAACAAGTTGACCATGAGCCAGCAATGTGCCCTTGCAGCAAAGGCCAACGTTTTCTTTGGCTGCGTCAGCAGAGCATTGACAGCAGGTCACTCATGGTGAGTATGACACTCTATTCAGCACTGGCAAGACAGTTCTGGAGACCTCCTCAGCACAAGAGAGACAGTGATGTACTAGAAGGGCTATCAAGGTGATTAAGGACTTGTAGCACCTGTTATATGAGAAAAGGTTGAGAGAGCGGGGACTGTTCAGCTTGTAGAAGTAAGACCATGCCTAAAAATACCTGATAGGAAGGAGTAAAGGAAGACTGAGCCAGATTTTTGTCAGTGGTGCTCGATGAAAGGACAAAAGGCAATGTGCACAAACTGAAATACAGGTAATTCCACTTGAACTCAAGGCAAAGCTTTCTTACTGTGATCAAATGATCAAAGAAGTTGCTCATAGAGGTTCTGGAGTCTGTGTCTTTGCAAAAACCTAAAATCTGACTATAGAAGATAGGCACTGCTTCACGTATGAAAACAGCATTATGCTCTGTTCACCTCCCCTTTTTTTTTGTAAAGTTCCTGCATGCTTCATATAAAAGATGGAACACACAGTTCATGGATGCATTCCCATATGTGCAACTCACCACTTTTCCACCAGATTTTGTTTCAGCTATACTCATGGTAAATGTTTTTGTCCCTTTATCATAAGTACAGTAGTGTTTTATCCATGTAAATCCAAGAGGTCCTGGATTAAAGAAAGTATAAAAGAGAATTATTTTGGTATTTTATCACTATGTCAACTGGAGTGATATAAAGTAGAAAAATGAGACATAACAGCATCCACATGTAGCCTACAAATTAATAAACTCCCCTATTTGGAACATGCTCAGATGTAATTTTCAAATATTGCAGCTTGATAATGTCATCCAAAAAAATTCCATGATACTGCTTTCCTTTGGCCACTGGAAGGCTAACAACATTCTACCAGGGTCAACAGGAAGGAATAGGCAAAATCCTGAGGATTTTTCTGCCCAGAAAGCACAGCTGAAGATTTCATCAACCCAAGAGAAGCACAACATTCAGTATTACATTCATTCTCAGAAGAAAACTTAGAAATCTGGTATTAGATCCCCGAAGCCATGAAGTCAGAGCGCATTTCCCTTTACTTTCTGAGTTCTCATCAAAGGTAACAGTTGCTTTTGGTAGCATCATAGGAAGGCTATTCTTCTACCTGTTACCTTAAGGGAGTGAGTAAAATGACACTGGCTCCAAGATAGATTTAATCTGATGTAGTTGAATACTGGTAGGTGATTTCACGACGTGAAAAGAAAAGAAGGAAAGGAATAGTGCACTGTAAATCAGTAGTGGTTTAGAGATGAGGGATAAAATGCTGGGTGGTAGAGATGGTGCCTTCATCATGAAATATTGGCCTTTCATGCATTGCAAGCTGTCCTGCTGGGAAGAGATGACTGTGACAATAGCATACAACTACTGACATCACAAACTGACTATTGCACACACTCACAATACTAAAGTACCATACAGAATTTAAGTCAAGCAGATGCATGTTTTATCCTGGCAAGGTGACACTACAATACTTCTTAATTTGACTGCAAAGTACAGGATTTCAGATGAGGAAGATGTTTCAATCCTGAATTTTCCAGAGTTTTGCTCAGGAATTGCTGTGGACCTTTAGTGATTCCAAACATGAAATCCTCTTGAGCTTAAGAACAATGGTATTTTAAACTTCATCTGCTAACCTATCTTAGACACAAGTATTTAAGATGTGTTCTTTGCTGTGAGGACACTGCAAATCCTCTCGCTGTTTTTATCATTCACTCCACATACTAGAAGTACAAAAAAACCCCAGTTTACCATAGCAGAGAGAAGAAGCTAAGCTCCTGGATTTTGACAGATACTGGAAGGATGGTGCAGTGCAGAGGAGAGTATAATTAAGGTTTTTGTAGTGTGACTGCTCCCTTTAGGGGCAGAACCTTATGGCTGTAACTGCAGTGGTTCATAATAGTGCTGGCAGCACTCACAATGACTGAGGAACATGTAGTCAATAGGTAACTTGGAAACGACTTATTGATTTTTGAGGATAGGAAATCTAGCATGGAGCATGGGATATCCTGTGCAGCCTTGTCTCAGTGGCAGACTACAGCCTCACTCATTTTTACTGGCATTGTCACAGCTTCTGGGTACTCATCTGCAGAGAGCAAACAAAATGGCTGCGTGAAGATACACCAGGAAGATAAAAACCCAGTTCTTTCCACTTGGACAGCATCATGCTTCAGAGTCTGGCACTCAAACGTGGATCCTCTCACAGAGCCATCACAAACATATGCCAAAGCCAATAATTATTTATATACAATGCAGTGCTGTAACTACTGTGCAAATTTAGAACAGGAAAGGACTAACCAACCTACATGTGATTTTCCAATGCATTTCAATGTGAGCTACTCATGGGAAAACTATGATACTGATTTCTTCAAAGTACAGCATATCTGGCCCTTTTAATTATTTTTTTAAATGAAAAAGGCTCTCAGTTAAAAAAAGGTTTTTATAAGGGCATTGTTGGTTCTTTTTTGTATTTTTTTTAAGCGAACATAAATGAGTAGCTAAAATGAAAGATGCTAAAAACAAACCTTGTCATTTTGATATTGATGCAATGGCTTTACTTTATAGATGTAGCCTTACACAAAGGTAGTGGATATATGAGATTGCATCAGTCATGTAAGTCAGATGTCTGGTAAGTGAGAAATGCAGATGTGGAAATTTGCATAGTCTGTTGTGCCGACTTGGAGAGAGTTAGAGAATTTTCTCACTGCCTTTGTTTGCAGGGAAGTAACTGAGAAGTTACATGGTTACTTGCCCTCAGGTTAGCTGTTCCATTCCTATAACTGAAGTTATTTTCACCTAGCAAAACAAAACCTATGATTATTCTGAATAAGTATTTTTTCTGATGGCATTAATGAACTCTTTTAGCATATATGTAAGAAGGAGGAGCAGTCTCAAAGCTGTTTTATATAGGAGTTTAGAAGCCACTACAGCCAGACACCTACATTGCAATTTAAAGTCTGTTACTGGTAACCGTCCCTCTAAATGAAAATATTTTATAGCTTACTGGCATAAAAAAAAAAAAAAAACTAAATATTTAGCACCATGCATTATCAGTAATAAATATATGCAGGATTTACTCCCAAGAAGAGCAAAAGTTTAACACAGCTGCCCATAATTTGACAAGAGCCTGTGGGATGATGGATGTAGGAAAGTAAACCTAAAAGACAAGGAAATACACAAGTAGTACCTTCCCCACTGACACAGAAATCACAGACCCTGTTACTCTTACTCCAGAATAAACTAATGAACACATTTCTTTTCAGTAAGAGGATGTCAAGTTGACCTCTCACTATTTAATGAAGCACAGCATGTGTCCAATTCTTCACTCCTTTTCTCCCTCCCCCATTAGCAGGGCTTGGTGTAATTTCCACTTAACATGGGTTTCTTTCATCATTATTATTCAATTAAAACATAGAGAGCCTTCTTAAAACTGCTACTGAGGGAAAAAGTGGCCAAGGTTAACTATGGAAAGTATTGAATTTTCTTTCCTCTAGCTCACATATGGAATAAAGATAAATTTCATAATGTCATCTGAAAAATCACTTTATAACTCCACGTAGTCTTTTCAGATATTATCTAAAAGGGGAGCATGAAAAAGATATCCTCAAAAGTAAAGGTCCTGTGGGGTCAAGTCTGACATGGGAATTCTATATTCAGATACCTTTTTATTACTTTTAGATTAAGAAATCAGGTGCAAAGTTGTGTTTAATAATTTTTGTATGAACGTAAAACTTTGCAGAAGGGTTTTGCATGATCCTGCCTTACACACCTAGTTTGACTTGGTTTTCTGTAGTGCTTAGAGCATAAAACAGTGGCAGCTCATGCTTATGTGACATATAGTTTTGAATTTGCTCATTTAACTTTTGACATCTTTTCTGGTTCCTTTTTCATTTATAACATGATGTATATTGTTAGGCTCTTCCAAGTAGTTTTGGATACTCATAACAATTTTAGTTGTATTCCTTTATTTAGGTAATCACTTCATCTACATGTCTCATGAAGTGATTAAAACACAGGTACAGGTTCACAGCTATTTTCAAGCATTAAATGTATGTTCTAAATAGATCTTAGATCATAGAATCAACCAGGTTGGAAGAGACCTCCAAAATCAGCCAGTCCAATCTAGCACCCAACCCTGTCCAAGCAATTAGACCATGGCACTAAGTGCCTCATCCAGTCTTTTCTTGAACACCTCCAGGGACAGCAACTCCACCACCTCCCTGGGCAGCCCATTCCAATGGCAAATCACTCTCTCTGGCAAGAACTTCTTCCTAAGATCCAGCCTAGACCTCCTGTGGCACAATTTGAGACTGTGTCCCCTTGTTCTGTTGCTGGTTTTCTGGGAGAAGAGATCAACCCCCACCTGGCTACAACCTCCCTTCAGGTAGTTGTAGCCAGCAATGAGGTCACCCCTAAGCCTCTTCTTCTCTAGGAGACTGCTGGTACTACCAGGTGGAAGTTCCTCCTGCTGGGTCAATCATGGGCTCTATTCAGGCAAAGGAAGTACAGTAGACAGCAGAATTTTGCAGGTAGTGCCAAAGCAGAACAGTAAGGAGCTTGCATCTCCTGCAGCAAGGTGTAGGGCTGCCAGCCAGAGCAGAGGTTCCTACCAGTTATCCACTTAGGTAGCCAATACCAGTGACCTAGCCACAAGGACCCAAGGGCAGGAGTTGAGTCGCTTACAACTGTTTCGACCTCCATTCCATTTGACCACAGCTATTCTGAGTGCTTTTCAAAAAGTCAAACAATTACTTTTCTTGTGACCCTCTCAATTTGAAAAGCAACCATATCACAAGTCTGCTGACATTCAAACATGCTGCTTGTGTTATCCTGAGAGCTAAACCATTTTCTCATAGTTCTATTTGTTGCTGTGCCATTCAAATCAAAATAAAAGGTGAATCTTTTTACTCACGTTTCTCCTGCACATAGAGATAGCCTTCCATTGTCCACTGACTTGGTGGTCTGTAATCCTGGTTGGCTGATTTCATTCTTTGCATGAGTCTCTCCACTTCCTGCCTTGTGCTTTCAAAGTTATTCCGGGTCTAACTCCCAGAAAAGGAAACAAAGGAAAAATCACTCATCTCATTCAAGTATTGAAAACAACAGGGAAGAACTAATTGCTAATGATGCCAAAAAGAGTGTATTGGACATGAACACAAGCATTTCACAGAGACATAATAGGGAAAAAAAAGCAGTAAAGAATAATATTTGTCATTGCTCTAGAAGCCTAGGAATAACATAGTGATGAAGTAGCCAACTTAAAAGCATAAAGGAAACATTCCTCTTCTTGCAGATCACTAACCCCAGAAAGGAGGATCTGTCATATCTTTTGCTGTGCTTCACAGTGTTTTGCAGACAGATGCAGGCCTTCTCTTTGTGTTCTCTAGACTACACAGACAGAAGCCAGGCTAAACCAAGAGCTGCTGATAGCCCAGCCCCAAACCTGACGTAGTAAGTCCCACTGAACCACTTGAAGTACGGTGCAGAAAACACCAGTTTGGGTTAACGCACAGCTAATGTCTCTAAACAGCTGTGGTCTGTCCACATGTGGAAGAGATGAATACACTGGGTAGCCGTATCGACAGCTGCTGATCCTCAGAACAGTCACATTACAGGCACTGTCATGAACATTTTTTGGTAGGCCTATGCAAACACCACAGTAAGTATAACATAAATACATTAGGTGAGAAGTGGGTCCCAAGCGGCAGAACTGTGCCAAAAGCATGCAAGCACTGCCTGTCTTAAAAATCTTGTGTGCAGCCAGGCACAAGTTCTTTACCATGAGGGTCACGGAACACTGGAACAGGTCGCCCAGGAAGGCAGTTGAGGCTCCATCCCTGGAAATATTCAAGGTGAGGCTTGATAGGGCTTTGAGCAATCTGATCTACTTGAGGATGTCCCTGCTTACTGTAGAGGGGGATGGCATAGATGACCTTTGAAGGTTCCTTCCAACTCAAACCATTCTATGATTCTGTGATCTTGCCAAGCAAGTCATTCAGTACACAAAGATGAGTTACTAATATTTGCTATTATTGATGTTTGTGTAAAAAGACATTTTTTCTTACTGATTTCAGTGAGACCAAAGTTTCCCTCCACATACCTAGCACATTACAGTAAAGGAAAATTGTTATGAGGTGCCAGAGGTGTCATAGATTGTTACTAATATACCAGATGTTGATTTTTTTATTCCTACAGGGAATAGAAAAGAATAAATAATTTTGTAATGTTCCTGTAGAGTCATCTCCTGGACTCTTGTCCTGACAAATCAGAAAGATATTCTCAGGTCTTTATACACTGTTAAACAGTTTTCTGGTTTTGCTGGTCATTCATGGAGCTGCCCAGGAGTATAAAAATACATACTAAAACCTTTTCTTGAAGATCAACATTATCATTAGAGAGGGAGGTAAACTTTTTCTCTGAATTTTTCCTTAGTGTGAAGTATCAGCTCTGAACAGAGGTCACTGTGAGACCCCCAAGAGGGACATGCCATGAAAGGGAGGAAAGTCCTCATTCTGAAAGTTTGTCTGTCAAGTCTTTTAATTACTACTTTAAGCGCCCAAGACTTTGAATCATATTACAGAAAACAAAGCCAAATGGACATAAAAATTGCATCATTAGCCACCTGAAACTGTGAAAGTGACATCAGGTCTTGTTAAGACATTGTGATCTGCTAAAAGCTGTCAGTTTGCTTCTACTCTGCTACTCTTATGGCTCCTGATCTAACCATAGAACCATAGAATCATAGAATCAACCAGGCTGGAAGAGACCTCCAAGATCATCCAGTCCAGAGACAGCACTTCAGATCAACTAGTCTTCAAGACCTTAACACACAATGCAATGAAGAAAATCACTTTTAACAGCTGCAACAGACAAGTTAAACACAATTTTCCCTGAATACTGTCATCATTTTTCCTCTACATAAATTATTTTGTTCCACCCCAAGGCTGGGTGATGCTCTGAGTGACAATTCAGTAGACAGCTCAGCTGTAAAAGGAAAACTGTGTATCTATATCTGGAGCCAGAATTCAAATTTATGTCTAACAGCAGTGAATTATGTGTGATATTCCACTATATCTTCATGTAGATATTGCTGCAATGTACAAATACAATAAAAGATACCATAATATATTTTTCCTTCTGCTTAGTTTTATATTGCACTCCATCCCTGCAGTTGATTTAAAATTACATATACTTATGTAATATTTAAGAAGATGTTAACTATTCATTAATTAACATCACAGTTGAACAAATATCAAATCATTCTGCCGTGTACAGACATGGAGAAAAATTTCTGGACTGAAGCACGTTCTTCACTCGTTCACTGAACTGCTCTGTGCAACAACACTGACCTCTTGTGCCTTTATCTGAAAGAGTCCTAGCCACAAAGTAGCAAATACGTTATTTGCTAGGACAAGGGGCTGAGATGCTCTACAGGCAGAGAATATTTGCATTTCAATCCAAATGGAAAAGGTTAATCATCTAGGAGGTTTTTGTCTTATTTCCACAAATAAAGTTTTAAATGGAATTTATACCTGCATATGGAACAATAGACATAAAACCAGAGGTGGCTGCACACATTTAATTGCAGGAAAACCCAGATGTGTGCAGTACTCCTAAGAATAAAGATCTACATTGACTCTGCTAAGATAATGTCATCTTACAACTCTGAGCCAGCACATGCCTCTCTAACAGCAAGATGCTACAGGAAAAATGTCAGTATTTAATTTTCCAGGAACTCACAGGGTATAGCAGTTGAGCACAGTAAAATGCTCTTGCACTCCCAGACCTGTGTAACATTCCCTAAGTTCAGCGGCCAAGGCACATCCACAGAAGCTGATGTTGGATCTTTTAAATTGTTGTAGGTTCTTTGACATTGGTGGAGCTACAAATATTTCTGTTGGGTAAGCACCTTTTCTTGGAAGTGTCAAATGGAAAAGGAATAGAGACATCCCAAGGCAACTGATCGAATTCCACTCTGAAAAAAATCTCCTTCTCTGGCAGAGGAGGTGGACGAGATGTTTGATGTTTTTTCAAGGCCACTTCAATCCCTAACATTCTCTGATTCTATGTGTGGTTTACTTTGATAATACTTGCCATGAAAAATGTAGGGATGGTCCAATATTTAACATGCATTTTTTGTGTTAAAAGCAAATGCTAGTGGTTCTAAAGAAAACGGGGTGTAAATATGTATTTTTATATACTTACCTGTCTTTGGAAGTGTAACATCTGAGTCAACATAATGAAATAAATGTGCATTTGAATATAGCAGTTATGAGTGGAAATGTATGTTGATTAAATGCATTTTTATTACTTTTGAAAGCTTTGGAATTTTTGGGCACAGTTCATCTCGTATGGCTCTTAATACCACCTTATTGCTGTCTACAACTACCTGAGGGATGGTTGTGGCCAGGAGGAGGTTGCTCTCTTCTCTCAGGTGGCCAGTGCCAGAACAAGAGGACACAGCCTCAGGCTGTGCCAGGGGAGATTTAGGCTTGAGGTGAGGAGAAAGTTCTTCACTGAGAGAGTCATTGGACACTGGAATGGGCTGCCCGGGGAGGTGGTGGAGTCGCTGTCCCTGGGGCTGTTCAAGGCAGGATTGGACGTGGCACTTGGTGCCATGGTCTAGCCTTGAGCTCTGTGGTGAAGGGTTGGACTTGATGATCTGTGAGGTCTCTTCCAACCCTGATGATACTGTGATACTGTGATACTTTAGACCAATCTACAGAGAAAGATCCATCAACTCAGTTGCGTATAACTCTACACAAATGACAGATCCTTTCTTCCAGTGGAACTTAACACTCCTAAGAGCTGCACACTGCGGAGGAAGGCATCATCAGTTCTTTGGTGCTTCAGTGAATAGCTAAAGAATGGCTTCCCAGGTATGCTTTATATACAGTGGGAAGCCAACAGGGAAGTTAGGCAACAGAACAAGCTTTTTGTGGCAATCTGTGATTGTGAAGAAACAAATTGCATCATTCTATATCAGCTGGGGCATTTTTGGGACACCCAGAAGACAGGTATCACTTTCAAGAAAACATTTACACATGCTTACCCTATCTAGAGTACTGTGCTTTCTAGTAAAAACTCCTGTTCTGCTTTTCTGGTTCTTGATCACAGGATTGATCCTGAAATTTTGACCTGGAAATCACAAATTAACTATCCAAAATTGTTTGTTGACAGGAATCTTACTCACCACAAGTAAGTTTCACCTATTGCTATAGTAATTTCATTTCATCTTACTATAACACTGTAAGATTTAGAGTTCAAATAAAATGCTATGAGTCTACTTTATATCTTGAAATTAAATCAGCAAACAAAATGGTGTAAATACAAATCATCCTTACATTCTGCAAATTGAACTGCAGTTGCTGCTTGTATGGTGCAAACTCTTGAGCCAGTTCATATCCTTCATGGTAAAATGTAAACAATCCTTGAAGAAAGGCCAAGAGCTGAAAGGTAAAATTGACAAGGATTATTTGTTTTTAACATGCATGCTTGACACTATGTAACACAAATATAATAGAATATACACTGACTTGTAAGAAAGTATTGCCTGAGATAGTGGAAAAAATAGTTCTTAGCAACTGCTGCTGTGTTGGCTTTGTGTCTACTGAGGTTTTGGTATTGGAGAAGGGGCATACTGGCGTGGCTCCTTGTCAAAAGCTTCAAGAAGTTTCCCCCATGTCCAAGTCAAACTCACCTCTGGCTGAGGCAGAGACAATCAGCACCACAGCCATAACATATGCAGAGAGGAAAAACTTAGACGAAGAGAGGGGTGGAGGAAGGTGTACTCAAGATGGAGTTGTATTTATCATTGCCTTACTCTGCTTCAGTTGGTGAGTTAGTGGTAGTTTAGTTGTTTAAAATAAATTGATTTTGTTTCCCCAAGTCAAGTCTGTCTTCTGCCCATGATCACAATTGGTGAGTGAGCCCTCCCTGTCCTTTGTCTCGATCCTTAACCCTTTAGTTGCATTATCTCCTCCCCATCCCACCAGAGGTGGTTGGGAGTGAGTGGGCAGCAGCATGGGGCTTTGTTGTGTCTGAGTGGGCTTAAACTATGATAGCTACACACTTTTCCTATTCAAGTGAATATCAGAAGGCAAAAATTAAGGACAGATGATTTTCTGATTCAGCAGCAAAATATGGCAAACCATCAGCAAAAAAAATTCTGTGTTTAAGATCCTGGAACACTCTAAGTGTTCACTACCTGTAACAGCAAAGCTTTGCTGAGCAAGGAATCCCTGATCAGCCCTTAGGAAAGACAGGTGCTAAACAGGCTTTTGTATTATTTAGTTGTCATTTTCATGATAATTTAATTCACTGTTTTAGTAATTTTATTCAGTATTTCAGCTGCAGGCTTTGACACTATGCATTTTCCAAGTTTGTGCTTTAAGTGTTCAAGGCTTTTTCTTCCATTTTTTTCCCCCACATACTTCATAGTAATTGTTTGGGCTATGACCTATTTTCCACAAATGAGACTCTTGAAAGT
The DNA here is from genome assembly GCF_015220805.1 of Pogoniulus pusillus. NCBI lineage: Eukaryota > Metazoa > Chordata > Aves > Piciformes > Lybiidae > Pogoniulus > Pogoniulus pusillus. The sequence continues at coordinate 14,236,001 of NC_087266.1, read as the reverse complement.
ATGTTTTGGACAGCTTAATAAAGCACAAGAAATCCAGACTATTTCTTCCTGCTCTGAACAAAATGCAAACTCTATCTGATATGTCTGTGACTGACTCTAATGGAACAGCTGAAGTCTGCACATGTTCAGCTGAAAATGCTTTTAGAAGTTTACTTTATAATAATGATTAAGTCGTAAAAAATGCATCTAGGTTTTAGCTGTTGAAGTAACACATTCCTACCATCTATTAGTTTAAAAGCCTTCTACTTGTTCTGTTCTACATGTTAAAAATGTTTTGACATTGCCATAAGTTGTGTTACCTGCTACTAAATAACAAGCATTTATATTTTTATTATGGACATTTTTTTAATGTATGTAATTTAGCTCACAAAAAAAAAAAACCAAACCCAAACCCAAAGCAAATAAAGAAAACAACAACAAAAGAGATATTAACTTGGATGTACAATAACAAAAGCTGTAACAACAGGACAGATTAATTCTAGTATATTGCAGCCATTGAAAAGCTAAACATCTAGGGTAAGTGGCTGTCCAGGATGTCTCCTAACTTGATAAAAAAACTCAGGTATTCAGGATTCAGGAGCATCATTCTTATTCTCACACAGCCCCCACACTCCTCTCCATCCCTGTCTCAGGATGGGATGAAGGATCCAATGGAAACATTTATCTCACTCCACTGACTACTGAAGTAGCCTAAGACTGGGCAACAAAAATACCATTGTTCATATTTAATGCACTTTTCTTTGTGTTATCAATGCCACAGATTATTCTAAGTGAAACTGCTTAAAAATGTAGTTTTTACTGTCTTTGAATTTACACTCAGCCCTACCTGAAGAAGTGCAGTTAAAGTGTTCTGCCTCCCTCTCTCCTATTGCTCACTGAGAGACTGATGTACTAAGGTAATATATATATTTCAGGAGAATAGCTAAAATAGCATTTTGCATTTTTACAGCTCCATCCATTCCAGTCCTGCAAGACATTCCACACCCTTTAATGAGCAAAATTTCACAGGCTGACAGATGAGAGGAAACACAGCACTTTGTCCAGAGGAGTATAACATGATGACTTGCTGCTACCACACCAGTCTTGCTCTCCTCTTGCCATTTCTCCTCTCTTTCCCCATTCATCTTTGCCATGCATCCTGCACATCCTTGTGCCAGTTCTGGCATCACCGTTCCCTTCAGTGAGCATCTGTGCCTCAGGAAGCCTGCTATTTTGCTGCATTAGTAAGTTAAAGCAGTTCAAGTTTACTAGACCACCACTACCAGCATAAACACAAGAATAAAGGCAAGGCTGGGAGAAAGACATTGTCCTTGTTTTTTAATGGTATTGCAGGATCAGGTGAAACCCTCACTTCATGCAGAGGTGGTGAAAGCCCATGGCTGCCCAGTAAGTCCATTACAGAGGATGAAGTACTGAGAAGATACTCAGGCAAAACAAGATGCATTTTTTGGTAGGGCCTCTAAAAAGGGTATGAACTCCTGACTGCATCCCATGACCAAACAATGAAGGCAGCAGTCAAGTGAAGAGCTCCACAGATTGTGAAAACTGTCTCAGCTTTACATGATCAACTCTTAGAATCACAGAGTCACAGAAAGAACCAGGCTGGAAGAGACCTCCAGGATCACTGAGTCCAACCTACCACCCAAGCCCTCTAATTAACTAAACCATGGCACTAAGTGCCTCATCCAGCCTCCTTTAAAAAATCTCCAGAGATGGTGACTCCACCACCTCCCTGGGCAGTCCATTCCAATGGGCAACCACTCTTTCTGTGAAGAATTTCTTCCTAACATCCAGCCTAAGCCTGCCCTAGCACAGTTCAAGACTGTGTCCTCTTGTTCTGCCACTGGGTACCTGGGAGATCTCAGGATGAAATCATTATCTCACCTAAGGCCTGGCCCTGAAAGTCTCTTACCGTTTATTCAAGTGGTTCAGAGGAAGGTCTGAACACAACAATTTATCTTACAAAGCTCCAATTAGATAAATAGAAAAAGATCTATAATTTTATGTTTTACAGTGTAATTCAGGAAAGAATTACATAAAAGACATGAAAGAAAGCTTATCTCCCTTTTTATGACTAAAGTATAAGTACATTTACTCTGCTCTGGCTCCAGCTGTGCAAAGCCCATGCTCACAGTGTAGTTACGTATCAGGGTCCCCAGCTACAGCTCCTTCAGATATGGCAACATAATTTCTGTGTTTACTCAGACTCACTTCAGTCAAAATGATGTCAATTAATATCTAAGTGAAAGCCTGTTGCCAAACCCACCTCTTTCAGCTGAAGAAACACTGCAGGCCAAACACAAGCACTCAGCAAAAGTACTGCCAAACCAGAATGTTAAGAGCATGTGAAAATTACATTCAAAGAGCTGCTGGGAGAAAGCTGCACTGTGTCAACTTATGCCTGAACTTCAAAGATCAGTTTAAAGGGCATTTGAGGAGAACGTACTATAAACTGTTTAAACTTCAGCTTCTACACTTGAAGAAAACCATTTTCCACCATGCAAAACACTTCTGTGTAGTACCTGGAGAAATACTGAAGAGGAAAATATTTAACACAAGATGGCAGCAAAGATGAATTTATCAGGAAGTGGAGAACTAGCACAAAAGCTCTGGGAAAAATCTGAATGCATTTTAGTTAAAGTACTCCTCAGTTATTCCGATAGTTGAGCATTGCAGAGGATCTTGCTCTGATGTTCTCTGAGTCAAATATTCTCTGAGCACTCAGAAAAATAGGAATAAAAGTTAAAATATGCTTATTTTATGCAGGTCTCAGACCAGCTTATTCAAATTTTGTGTTCAAACAACTGACACTGAGGATGGTATTTTCTTCTCTGCATGTGTAACTACAAGTGGAAGAACAGGGATCAAAAGACACCTTGTACCCAATGGGTCTGTACTGTTAAGGCATTTTCATAACCACTTCCATCAGGACAGATACAGCCACAGCCATAGAAGAGATCTAAAAGCCAAGGACTTTAGCCCTAGGCTTATGCTCACAGTGGGGTTAGAAGTGGTAATGCTGCTAAAGGTGGGCTCATCATTTTAAAGAGATTTATATTATATAATAAAGAAAAAAGAACAGCCTTCCCCCCCCCCCCCCCCCCCCGAAATAAGACTTTCAAAATGTATTCCAACATGGTTTTCACAAGTAGAGGTCATTTGTTATATCAAACACCACATACAATGCCTGATTTGTTCATATCAAGTTTTTAATTTCAACAAATACCTTGCATTTACCTCATTCTGAGTATCTAATCAGCCACATCAATACAGAGTGAGGTCTGAACTCCCTAATACAACACTACTCAACACACTAGCGTGATGAAGATTTCAACACAAAACCCGAAACAAAATCCAGCTATTTCTTCAGACTTTATTTGTTTTTATGTAGAGCTAGTGACCTCAAGAGTGCCTGGTCATTTCATTCTCACAGGAAGAAGATTGTATTTAGGTTTTGGATAGGGGAGGAATTTAACCTTTGGCCTGCAACACATCAGCCAGAAGTCCCTGTCTCCCTCTTTTCATTTTATTTTCAAGTAGATAGCACTTACTCATCAGATTAAACTGAATATAGTTAATAATGCAGAAAATCCAAGAAAGGGGAAATTGGGTTTAACGTCCACAGTGAAGTCTCATGAAACTGCACGCAGTTACTGGCAGGGTTTGATGGTTGTTTTGTTGTGTGGGGTGGGTTTTTGTTTAGTTTTGGTTTGGGGTGTTTTTTTTCCCCTGGTTCTTTAAATAAACACTTGTGGGCTTCTGTGACATTTAAAGGACCACTCCTCACATTTCAGACAGCTTGGTGCTTGTGAACTCTGTTCCTTGATTTCTATAGGCTAAGGGAGTCCTGGCATCACTGAGGGACACTGGAGACCTCTAGGTCTAGGAAGGCATCTGTAATTCTTTTAACAAGCATGACAGCCTCAGAAAGTGACACTAACTTGAACTATCTTCTCTGGGCTCACAGAGGCAAAGCTAGGGTGAGAGATTATTGTCACTTACTATGTGTTGTTTAACTTGCCATAAACCAAATTTTAACATTAATTTGTCCTTGTGAATATGTTTAAACTCATTATCTGAATTAAAAGCTTTGGGGTTGTTTTTTTGCCATGTTAAAAATCAGGACCTAGGCAGATCACAAACAGCTTTTGGTTACTCACATGAGCACACATTAGTGACTATTGGAAACAAGATGCAGAGTACAACACAGAAGTCCAGGGCCTGAGGAGCAGATGCAAAAATCTACTCTAAATATTATAATCTGCTATTCAGAGTACGAGTCATTAGCATTTTGTACCTTAAAATCTCTCCACTCCCTCCATCAGGAAGGAGCATACTGCACTCTTACCAACTTCCACTGTCCTGCTGTCCTAGGTGTAACATGTAGCAATTATTGCAAGGCTACCTCTCCCATTCTGGCTCCCAGACCATCCTTATCTTTAGGTGTAGACAAAATTAAGATCTTGGAAGGAGATCCAGCAAATAATTTGCTTGTCAAGTCCTATGATATTTGATTTTAAAGTGTTAGAGTTTGTCCTTATCTACTAGCATCTAGAAGCGTATGTTCCTATTTCTAACATACTTCACACAAACTATACACTTGTAGAAAGCCTGTTTTAAAGATTTTGGTTTTCTTTGTCTCATGGTACTGCTAATGTGTACTATAACTTACTTGGCATACTTTGCCTTATGGGTTTCAGTAAATGCTTTTATTCCAGCATGTTGTATGCAACAGATTAGAAACAAACTTAAGAATTTTGAAGGCTCAAAATTTTATAATTAATTTAGAAATGTCAGTTGCATTTATACTTTTTTATTAAAAAAGACACTGACTGCAAGGGCTATCATTACCCAGTCACCAGTCTCATAACTTCACCTAGAACACCAGGTAACTATCTGTGTGCAACAAACAGCACACTGAGCTAAAATAAAATGCCCACTAATTTGACACAGGGTAGTATCTGATTGACTCAAAAGTAAATTTTGCCTACTAGATTTGTACACCTGATGACAAAACCCCTTAGGTCTACAAGACTGAATTTATCAGTAACCTCCCTTTTTTGCTTGCTCATGTCAGTACTGTAGAACTGACAAATCACTCTTTCATTTTGATTATTCATAGCTGGTACTGTGATGACTGACAGAGTATGGGGGGAGTGATCTTGGACAAAAGGATAAAGTTTAATATCTCCAACTAAAATGCACAACCTCAAATTTATTTTTTCCTCTGTGTCTAGCACACAGGATGAAAGATACTCTATTGTAACTACGTACAATTGCACAACAATATTTCCTGATAGACAAAGTATTTTTAATATGTGAAGTTTCTATTACTTTAAAGGAGCACAAAGTCTCCTATACCAGGGTCAGAGCTAGGTCAGAATTGCTAGATTTTTCCAGGATGTGAGAGTTTTGCAGAAGTAGACAGAGGGAGACACTGTGGATTAATCTGTGACAGGTAGAAAAATGTTCTTATTTAGGAATCCAAGCAAAGTTTTAGTCTCTAAGATTTGGCAGCTGTATGCCATAAAGATAGGATTTCTGCAAGTACTGCTTGCTGAATCCCAGGTTCATTAGTTTGCATCAATGTCAAACATTCTCTATACATTTTCATCTCATGGAAAGGAGGTATCTGAGAAGCTCTTCTTGGTGACGTTGGGTGTTAGAGCTGTAATTCAACCTGTTTCAGTCAAGAGTGCTTCTTTGGTTAGTGACAAGGAAGCTGGAAGATGGTGTAGAGAAAGAAGAGTTATACTTGTCATGTTCCTTGTTCATAAGAGACATTCTTGTATGTGCAGTACTTAATGGGAAGGGACAGTTGACATTGGAAGGTCTCTGTCAAGGGCTACAGGTACTAACCACACAAGGCAACTGGCAAGCTAGTACTGTATAACATGGCACAGTAGTAATACTTTGAAAATGCCACTCAAATATGCTGGCACACCATACTGAGGCAGCTTTTGATACTGACTGATCCACAAGGTGGGGGGGGGGGGTGGGTGGGTTGTAACACAGTGAAGGAGAAAATCCCAGACCTAAATATGAACTTTGAAACATAACTTTATCTTCTTTTTTTATGACATATAAACACATTTTCTTTTCTGTTCACGGTTAAACTAAAGACAAATTACTCCACTGACAAAAATATAAAATTACATATGCAGAAAACCTCTGATTTTTCAATTTATATCATATATAACTTGGAAAAATATATGTGTACACTGCCTTCATGGAATATTTAAATCCAAAACTTGGCTCATAATTTCAGCCATGAAACCATCACACTAGGAAACATCCATTATGTGCTTTGCAGACACAACATTACATGTTTTCCCATTAAAATGTTATGTACACTTCAAGTCAACAGACTTTTCACTTCACAGTAGATATGATGCTTTTAAATAATCCTTTAATAAACATGGAAAGTGCTCAAGCCAAGACCTTAATGTCTGTCTATATACAAAGGGAGCAAGCCCACCCATCTTTTAAGTTAAATTTTCAGCTTTAAATGCATGCATTTTAAAGAAAATAGAAAATAGAACTTACAGGTTCTACAAATTCAAATTTCTTTTTCTCTTGTACTTCTTGAATTTTAAAAACATATTCTAATGATGCTTCATAAAAGTTTTGATGCTCTCTGTCAATCTGTGTATCTGCCTAAGAGACAAAATGAAATACAGGCAACGTTATTTACTCTTGATTGCTTTAACATCAGTTTTGCCATTAACAAACAGATCTTCTATAATATTACTTTACAAGCCTCATGGGATTATTTTTTTCTTCCAGAAAATTAGAATACCTACTTAAAATATCTACCACAAGTTTAAGAAGGTAACATGATACAGTTTAGTCTCATGCTTTTTCCTCACTCCTTTTTGGTTTCCTTTTCCTTTTTGTACTTCAATACTCTAGTTTACAGGGGAGTCTAAAGGAAAAAAAAAGAAAGGTGGCAGCAGGAACTTTGTGCCTGGTATATGGCACGTTTAGAAAAAGAAATAGAAGAAAGTATGATAGGAATTAAAGAAGGAGAAAAGGAACATTACTTCTATTGCAGTGTTTGAGTACCAAATGCATTGAGATCTTATCTATTTGTCAGCTTCAAATACTTTCCCAAGATATTTTCCTTCTTAAATATACTGACTTTAACAATGACATCTTGCAACATATTATTTTATAGTATGAATCATGTGCTCTTGAAATATAAACATATTTAAGTCCTAAACCTCATGATTCAATTATTTTTCGTGATTTAATTTTCAAAGGCCACAATTACAAGGCAATACTTGTCAGAAGTGCTTGAAAAATACCACCTGACATGAAGACACAGGACCAAAACAGCGCCTTCAGCCTAAATAGCTGAAGAATTAACTCTTATCAGCTGATAAAGAGTAATAAGCTTTTATCCTCCACTTAACCATGGGAGAGGGATCTAACAGGCACGTAGTCTAGTGTGAAGATAATGCTTAAAGAAGAGACACGAGTATCATTTTAATTCATCCTTCTTCATCATAAATCATTTTCTCAAGCAAATCCCTTTGGGCTGCATTAGTTAAGTTTTAGTTTTAGGTTAAAAAGAAAGTTTATCAAGTATTGATAGTATGAATGAGTCAAGTTCAGCTATTTTTGATGTGAGTTATATACCTCTGTATATTCTCTAGTTTGATTCTGGCATTAACAATAATATGGGAAAACTGGAAAAGTTATAGTGTCTTGCCTTGATGGTAAACATTAAACTAGCAAACATCCTAAGAGAGGTTTAGTGTTTTGAACAGTACAATCGCAAAAAGTGTTTTCCTTCAGGCAGGACTTGGTCACAATAGCACCACATATAATGAATATTTCTTCTTTAGTCAACGACACAGTTCTGTCATGATGAGAGTGCATAGATTCCTAACAACACTGATCCACTAACTGAGCACAGTGCTCTAACACTACTCAAATCATGCTCCTCTATGATATGTTTCAAATGATTCAGTACTAGCAACTCCTTCCAATGACTAAAAAAATAAAATCAAGAAATTAAGTACACAAACTACCATTATGAAACAGAAATCAAGCACTCAAAAATTCCAACAAGCAAGCGCTTTACCATCAAATTAACTCTGCCATGTGCCATTCATAGAGAGAGCACTGACGACTGCTACCTTTCATGCTCTATTAATAGTTTTATCTTACAAAAAATGTATCATAAAGCAAATGCTACATAGCTGAACAGGACCAGGTGTCACCACTCTGAGACATGATCCAGCAAGCCCTCGCTCACACAAATGCCAGCAAAAATCACTTCAGACAGACTTCAGCTCTCACATTTAAAAGTAATAGAATCTAGTTTTAGAAATAAGCTCTTTCAGGCTTTGACCCAGAAAAGTTGTTTAAATATTCAGTTAAATCCATCTCTATTCTGAAGACCATTTAAGCAGACTGTTGCTATAGTGATACTTACAACAGCCATATGCCACCTCAGATATGGATGGGTACCTAAATAGAGGTCATTATCACCACTAGTGTACAGGGACTAAACAAAACCGGCCAAAATACACCTTCTGTGGAAGCTTATCAATTTGTGTAAGCACTGAGGATTCAGGTTTGTGAGAACTCCTTTGAAAGTGATTTTAGTTTCAAAAGCTGAGTGGATTTTCAGTTGTTTTTTCTGTGTAACTTCAAACTGCATATAAAAAAGATTTGTTGGATAGAATTTTGAGTATCTATTTGAATGGTATTTACTAAGTAACAACTTCACTGATGTATGGTATCACTAAAACGTGTACCAGAACTTCACATAAGCCTGGAGACTGAAGCCTTTGCTCTGTATATGTGCCTGATTCTGGAACAGATTTCAGGAAAATAAAATTGGGAGTTTATGAACATTTTCACATCGGGTTGTTTAGCCTGGTGAAGAGGAGGCTCAGGGGTGACCTCACTGCTGTCTACAACTACCTGAAGGGAAGCTGTAGCCAGATGGGGGTTGGTCTCTTCTCCCTGGCAACCAGCAACAGAAGAAGGGGACACAGTCTCAAGTTGTGCTGGAGGAGGTTTAGGCTGGATGTTAGGAGGAAGTTCTTGACAGAGAGAGTGATTTGCCATTGGAATGGGCTGCCCAGGGAGGTGGTGGAGTCACCATCCCTGGAGGTGTTCAAGAAAAGCCTGTCTGAGGCACTTAGTGCCATGGTCTAGTTGACTGGCTAGGGCTGGGTGCTAGGTTGGACTGGATGATCTTGGAGGTCTCTTCCAACCTGGTTGATTCTATGATTCTGGGATGCTAAATGAAAAGAATAAAATCTAATCATCTATGTAAACGGCAAAAGCAGTCTTGTAGACTCTTAAAATATCCAACACATTTCAATTAGATAAATACATGCAAACCATTTTCTGTGGAGTATGTTCAGCCCAAATAAGGTGCTTTCAACTGCACTCACATATAAGAACTAATCCTTTTTCAGCCTAGTACACTTTAAATCACATGAAGCGGTGAGACACACAGAAACCTCAACAACCCAAAGAAACGGTGGGTTGAAAAAAAAGTATTTTTCAGTGTGACAGTAGTAGTCAAAAATGGTATTTCTGTCTCACTAAATATATAATGCTGGCTTGAGGCAAGAACTTTTTTCACTTGCATTGTGTTCTAAAGCCCAGCTGCCAGCATCACTTGATTCTTTGCTTGCGCTCTGGCTCTGCTGTAGACTTCTCCCACAGACTATCCTGAACATATGGTCTGTTAGTGGGGCTCCTTTGAGCAGCTTTGGATGTAAGTCAACGTCTATCATTTGGATTTTGGGACAGAAATTGGTACTTGGTCTTCTTTTATTTATGTTACTGTAGAGTCCAAAAATCTCCCGTTAATGTTTTTGGTAGTGATGTGCTGCTGTATTTTCTGCTTATAGCGGGGCTGTGTTGTTGAGTCAGCATACCTGTAGCTGCCTAAAACTGCAGAAGAGAGAAATGCAAAAAACCTCAGCCACAAGATTTTTAAATCCGAAGATGTCACTTAAGGACATAGTGGAAAATTTATTTTGCTTTTCCATTGGTGTATACACTTAAGCCAATTCCTTTGTTATTCTACTACATTTTATTTCATTCACACTTGTTACTTTTCACTTCAGTTGCTCTTTGTAGACTGTAATTATTCTCATGTTTCAGGACTAAAATATTATGTTTTACTTTATTTCTATTCTACAGTAAGTTGGTGCTTAAGTTACTTTTCCACATTTTGATAAGAAATTAATTATTTGTTGTTTTCTTGACTAGTGCTTAGCCTCTAACAGAACTGCTTCTTTATCAATACACAGGAGGTGGTGGAGTCACTGTCCCTGGAGGTGTTCAAGAAAAGCCTGGATGAGGCACTTAGTGCCATGGTCTAGTTGACTGGACAGGGCTGGGGAATAGGTTGGACTGGCTGCTCTGGTACGTCTTCCAACTTGGTTGATTCTATGATTAAGGAAAAGTGAAAGCTGTACATTTTAAATTTGTACATACAAGTGGAACAATTAACCAATCTTATGTAACTAATGTCTTACCTAGAATTATTATTGTAAAGATAGCATTAACAATTTGGGAATATAATAATTATAAATTCTAATTATAAAAATTGAATTTATGAGCCTTATTTAATTAAAAAATGTAGTATTATTGGTAAATATGGGATGGGGAAAGAGCCCTACAATATGTGACTGAGCGATGGCCACATCTGTGAAAACTCCATCTGCAAATTAATCCTCATGATTTAAGAGTCACCACAACAAGAGCAATTCCATCAAAACAAATTTAACTACTTTTGGCACAAATCCTTAAAGTGCCATTGCTGTCAGATTGCTAGTTTTATTCTAATTTGCCTCAAAGATAATTTCTACCAACATATTGAAATGCCCTGGAATCCTCCTGTTAAACTAGAAGTTTTTATGTTTTTATTTTTAACAGAAAAGAATTAGTCACACAGACTCTTCAAAGCTGAAGTTCATTTCACAATGCTGCAATCTCAGAATGAGGTGAAAAAGAAGAAAAAAGGAGCATAAAGAAGTCACATTACAGTCATGTCAGTTCGGCCTCCCAGATTAAAATTTATGTGAAAGCAAAGCTTAATTTAATCAAACAATAAAGTAGTGGAAAAGCAATTAATTATTTGACTTTCAAATATTCCATATAGACCTTATAAATGTCACATTTTTGTTCTAGCAATATAATTCTGTTGTTGTCATCAATAAACATAAGCTGTACTTGACATACACAAAGTTGGACATGCAGAACGTTGTCTTATTAGGGTCATATTAATCCTATTCAGGAATTTATATTCACAACAAGTGCAACTGCAAGAAAACTACAATTTCACACTAACAAAATACAGCATGCTTTGAAAAGAACTGGTTTGTTATAACGCAAATGTGAAACTCTGTAGGAGTGTGTTTAGTGCTTACATCTTGCAAATGAGACTCTTTCTTCTTTGCTGATAAATTTAAGTGCTTCTCTAGGATGGAATAGTATTTCTCGCTTTCCTTGTCAAACTTCTTCTTCCCATCCTGAAAAACAAAATATTGCCAAATAAAGTATTTGATTAAATATCACAGTCATCTTAAAGAATAGCTACCACAATGTGCTTGGCTATAAAGCCATTTCAGTTGGTTTTGGTGTTTTTTAAGTTTTAGTTCTTAATTGGGCCTGAAGATACTAAGAGGACTGATTTTACTATCAAATACAGTAATAAGTAGGACTTTCCCCATAAATAATAACCCTATACAATAGATTCACATATTTTCCCACAATAAAGGTTTTATGTATGTAGTATCTCGCTAAGCAGACTTAGTGCAAAATAATCTTCCTCAAGTTTTATAGATGTCTGTCACACTGTTCAGTGAAAACACTTTGGAAGAGGTAGGTGAATATAACAAATGCGATGATGATATAAGCCTATTCTTTGCATTTAAGACTGATATGGTTATTTTCCATCCACACTGTTAAAACACGAGGATGATGTAAAAGCTCATATGTATTCAAAAGGAAATTGGTCCAAAATTCTGCTTCAAATAATGTTTTGATGCATCTGAATATTACACAGTATTACACAGTATTATTATTAGGATTGGAAGAGACCTCATAGATCATCAAGTCCAACCCTTTACCACAGAGCTCAAGGCTAGACCATGGCACCAAGTGCCACGTCCAATCTTGCCTTGAACAGCCCCAGGGACGGCGACTCCACCACCTTCCTGGGCAGCCCATTCCAGTGTCCAATGACTCTCTCAGTGAAGAACTTTCTCCTCACCTCAAGCCTAAATCTCCTCTGGCGTAGCTTGAGGCTGTGTCCTCTTGTTCTGGTGCTGGCCACCTGAGAGAAGAGAGCAACCTCCCCCTGGCCACAACCACCCCTCAGGTAGTTGTAGACAGCAATAAGATCACCCCTGTTTGTCTCATTTAAAACAGTTATCCTTTTTGTTTTCCTGCTCCTCTTAAAGTTTTCTGACCACGTGCATGACTGCTGCTGTAAGACTACTTTAAGACAGGGTAACATACACATGTGGAGTCTCTTTCTCTGGAGACATTCAAAAGCTGCCGAGACATGTTCCTAGGTGAACCTGCTTTGGTAAGGAGGGTTGGACTGAATGATCCCAAAGGTCCTATCATTCTGTGATTCTGTAATATACTGATTCTGATGCCTAATGACAGGACAAGGGGCAATGGGTGGAACTTGAGGCATAGGAAGTTCTGTGTAAACACGAGGAGGATTTTTTTCACTGTGAGGGTAACAGAACACTGGAACAGGCTGCACAGGGGGGCTGTGGAGTCTCCCTCTCTGCAGATATTCAAAACTCGCCTGGATGCATTCCTGTGTGATCTGGTATAGGTGATCCTGCTCTGGCAGGGGATTGGATTAGATGATCTTTTGAGGTCCTTTCCAGCCCCTGACATTCTGTGATTCTGTGATACAAAAAAGCTACTGCTATGAGAAAATTAAGAAACATTATCTGCTGTGATCTCATTCAGAATGATTCATTCAGAATGAAATTTAGATTAGACATTTAAGAAAAAGACACTTCTCAAAAGCTTTTCCATCTTTAAAGATGTGCCAAATTCCAGGATGCATGAGAAGAAATTAATTATTTCATCAGAGTATTACTAATGATAAAAATATACATTTTAATTATAAAGTTATATATCCTCTGATCAAGAGTAACTCTCTATCAGTGACTTCTACAATCTTAGGTAAGTCCTAGTGAGCCTTTCTAATGATTAAAAAATTGAGTATTTGGAGAAAACAAAAATAGAACTCAAGATGACTGGTCTTACACATGTGCAGAAATTATTCATGGTGAAAAACCTAATTACTGGGCATGACACAGTTAGATTAGGTCATGTTCAGAACTGCAGTAATTCTACTGCTGACCTCTTTTCCCTAGACATTGCTATATATAAACACAAATACCTTGCCTGCAATGCAGCACCACCTTCTTTTCTTTGTATTACCATGGGAAAGTCAAGTCAGTCAGTGAAATGAGAAACAGAAGGAAGAATTCAATGCCATGCATGAAAACTTATCAGTCAGCTGTAACCACTTACTGATTATCTCCAGTGACTAAGTTCACAATGGAAATTATACTAGTTTATAAAACACGCTGAAAACAGACACACCAAAACTGAACACAGTATTCAACATGCAGCTTCATCAGTGTGAAGTACAGGTGAGGCCACAATCACTTCCCTACTCCTGCTGGCCACACTATTCTTGATATAGGCCAACATGCTGTTTGCCTTCTTGACTACCTGAGTATATTGCTGGCTCATGTTCAGATCACTGTCAACCAACACTTCCAGGTCCTTTTCCAACAGGCAATCATTTAATTTATCTGCTGAAGGGGGCAATGCAGTGACTGACAAAATATCCTCTGTGTTAAAAGAGGAGGTGTTCAAATAAAGCCTGGATGAGGCACTTCGTGCCATGGTCTAGTTGATGGGACAGGTCTGGGTGATAGGTTGGACTGGATGATCTTGGAGGTCTCTTCCAACCTGGTTGATTCAGGTATAAAAAAAACTCTCCAGCCTCTCTGCCCCAAGCCAGTAGTATTGCACAGGGTTGGTGTGAGACAAATACAGGCACTTGGCACTGCTAAACCTCATACAACTGACCTTGGCCAATCAGTCTACCCTGTCCAGATCCCTTTGAACAACTTTCCTACCATCAAGCAGATCAACACTCCTGCCCAATATAGTGTCATCCACAAACCTACTGAGAATGCACTGGATTCGCTTGTCCAGATCATTCATATTGATGTTAAAGAGAACTGGCCACCAGTATCGAGCCACTAATGACTGGACACCAATTGCATCTAGCTTCGTTCACCACTACTCTTTGGGCATGTCCATCCATCGAGGTCTTAACCCAGAGAATCATCTACATACTGAAGCCATAAGCAGCCAGTTTCTCCAGGAGGATGCTGTGAGAAATGGTTTTAAAGCCTTTACTAAAGTCCAGATTAAAAAAACATCCACAGCCTTTTCTTCATCCACGAAGTGGGTCACCTTGTCATGATCAGGTTCATTAAGCAACACCCACCATTCATGAACCCATGCTGACTGGGCCTGATCATTTGGTTGCCCTGCACATGGTGTGTAATGGCACTTAAGACGACCAGCTCCATGACCTTCCCTGGCACTGAGGTCAGGCTGACAGATCTGTCGCTCCTCGGGTCCTCCTTCCAGACCTTGTAGATGGCCATCACATTTGCCAATAATCCTGAGACCTCCCCACTTAGCCAGGAAAGTGATGATGGAAAGTGGCTTGGTGAGCACTTCTGCCAGGTCCCTCCCTATCTTCCAGCTCGGGGGCTGGGGATCCAGCGAACAACTGGTCTTACTACTAAAGAGTAAGGCAAAAAAGGTATTGAGTACCTCAGCCTCTTCCTCATTCTTAACCACTACGTACCTCCTTGCATTCAGCAAAGGACAGAGATTCACCTTAGTCCTTGTTTTGCTGCTAATATATTTGTAGAATTATTTTCTGTTCCCTTTAACAGATGAAGCCAAATTAACTTCTAGATGGGCTTTGGCCCTTCTAATTTTCTCCTTGCATAGTCTCATGACAATCCTGTAGCCCTCTGTAGCAGTTTGTCCCTTCTTCCAATGACCATAGACTCTCCTTTTCTCTCTAAGCAGCAACCAAACGTCTCTGTTCATCCAGACCAACCTTCTTCCTCACTGACTTGTCTTTTAGCATGTGGGGCAGCCTGTTCCTGTGCCTTTAAGAGTTCCCTCTTGAACAGCATCAAGCCTGCCTGGACTTCTTGGCCCCTCAAGACAGCCTCCCAAGGGGATCCTGTCCACCAGTCTCTGAAACAGGCCAAAATCCATCCACTGCAAGTGTCATTTGGCAGTTCTGATGGCCCTCTTCTTTACTTCACCAACAAATGAGAACTCTGTCAATGCCATGCTCAACACAGTCCCCGACCATTACACTGCCCACAAATCCTCTGTTCACAAAGAGCAGGTCCAGCAAGATGCCTTCCCTAGCTGGCTCCATCATCAGCTGTGTCAGGAAGTTATCCTCTACACTGAAACCTCTGGGACTATTCCCTCTTTGCTGTGTTGTATTTCCAGCAGATATCTTTATAAGCAAAAAGGAAAATACAGAACATAAATTACAAAAACAATAACCAAATAAATTAATTATGACTGCAAGGCATCTTATAGCTTACGTGACACTCCACAAAGATCTCTCTGGCACCATCTAGTGAGGACACACAAAATCTGAAGGCTCTCTTGGTGTTCTGCCATCACTGCCCATCTCCTTCCTCCTAGGCTGCACTGCTCTAACAGATCTATTCAACTGCTACCTTCACAGTTTTTATTCAAATTCAATTACAGGTAAAACTAAGAATTTGGAGCTTCCTTGATACCGAGACAACATCTGGCACAAGCACAGTGTTTCTAGAGACAGCAGATTCTATTTTTTTCCAGATTTAAGACAACAAAATCTCTCACTTAAAAGCTAGATGGGGACATAGAAGTGGAATAAAAACAAGTAGACCAAGAATAAAGAGCACTTGGCAGTAATGACTGTGTTACTGTCTTTACTCAGTGATACTTCTGGGAATAAGACTGCAATGCCAGCAGGACAGTTTCTGGCACTATATTGATCGCTGGAGCGTATTTCTGGGAAAACTCTAAAATAACCTGTCCTCAACAGGTGAAAGAGTCTCCTTCTCTTGAAAGAGCCTCTGCTATGTGTTTGAATGTCTGAAAACTTTTTACTTCATTAAGATAATTTCTAAAAAAGATACACTCAGAGCAGAAGATTCATTTTCTGGAAGAGAAAAAAATGCTTCACTTTATGCCAAGACAACTCTCACCGCGTGCACTCAGCCAGTGACTCACAGCACACAGGCTCACCCTAAGTGAGGTCACAGATTTATTTTATTCCAGCTTTAGCCTTTTCTTCTGCAACCTTCTAAACACTCTTTCATACACAGCTGTTGCCCAAATTAATCATCTGAATCCTGGTTCCAACTGGTTTGTGCCTGTGAGACTGAGAATTCTGACTTCCCATGTGCAAGGAGGTATAGAAAGAAAATGTCCATGCAAAACTATTTTCTCAACGTTTAGGAGGATTACTTCTGACTCTAGATTCCACACAGGATCAACCCTAAGGAGAAATACCTTGTAGCTGGATAAGAAAGCTTGTGCTGTACTGTCACCAAAACAGATAGCACACAAAGCAGATGGTACACAGCCAATAAAAGATGCTATACCTGACCTCTGTACTATATGTTTTATTCCCTTCAGCCTCTTGCTACCTCTCTTCTTTACACATCCTTTCTGCAAGTGATCAGCATCCATTCTCTTTGCCCTGGAAAATTCAATTTTATATATATATATATATATATATCCTAGCTGATATTCTGACAGAAAATGACAGAAGATAACCACAAGGGTGCAGGAAGTTTATAAGGAATACCTTTTGCATAGACCAAGTTCTGCAGATTTAAAGCACCACGGAAGTCTCTCTATAGTTGTTTAACTGTTCTCAGGACACTAAGCCTTAAATCAGTTCAAAAATATTTAAATTTTTACATGCTTCAAATTTCCAAAACCCATTAGAAGATCTCTTAACCAAAAGCTTGGCATCCAGCATGTAAGGAAGTCTTACTAACTTCCAGTACCTTCTAGACAAGGTCAAGCCATTTAATAGTGGATCCACGTTTAATTCCTGGTTGTATTGTCCCTGTTTAGTTTTGTGCTATAGCTTTCTTTTGAAACTGATAGAAAATCTCCAAACTCAGAAAATTATCTTTTCAGAAATAAATTTTGCACAAGACACCAGTAATTACAGACATGTCAGTTAGAAGCTTAACTCAAAAGATGTTGTTTTATCCTTCTGATTTCATAGCTATCTGTGGCTATGAAAAGATGAGACATCAATGAATTAAAACAGTCACTTGAGTCAGATTTTTTTTTTTATTCAGAAAGATTTAGACTCCATGCTTTAACTAATCATATGCAAAAAATCACTGTCATGATTCCTACAAATCTTAACTGCAAGTTATACTTTTGGATGCAAAGTAGAAAGAGCTAAATTTTGATGTTGACTTGTCTTTTCAGTAGGAACATCAAGTAATCAGGTAATTTCTTTTAACGGTCTAAGTTTGTCACTGCTTTGGGTGCAGTATTTTATGTTAGAATTCTTATATGTATCTTCTTCACAGAGAGAGTGGTTTGCCATTGGAACAGGCTGTGCAGGGAGGTGGAGTCACCGTCCCTGGAGGTGTTGAAGCAAAGCCTGGATGAGGCACTTAGTGCCACGGACCAGTTGACTGGCTAGGGCTGGGTGCTAGGTTGGACTGGATGATCTTGGAGGTCTCTTCCAACCTGGTTGATTCTACAATTCTGTGATTCAGAACTACGATATAAACTGTTCCTCTTCATTTTTCATAGTGTTTGTTATCTTTCTCATTTCTTCCCAATTTTTTTTCTATTTGCAGTTACTTTTGGTGTTATCTGTAAGCATATCTTAGCTAAATGTGACATCTGTCCCTATATAAAATGTTTTTACTCTGTTTCATAGGGTTGTCTGGTTAGAAAATACCGTAAGATTCCTAAGTCCAGCCACAATTGCACTAGTATTCATATTCAAACTTAAACATGTTAATCTTTAAAAGAAGCAAACAAAAAACTCCCTCTGCATTTAGTTCAGACTCATTTTCAATAAGGATATCCTTGCACAACCATAAAATAAACATCTTTCATAAGAAGTGATTTTAAAATGATCACAAAAGGAAACGAAAATAGAAAACATTGCAAAGAAACTGTTTGGAGGAAAAAAAAATCAGTGAGAATCCTTTAATTAGGAAACAAGTGAACATTGTGAAACACAGCTGTGAGGATTTCTTTTTTCCCTCCACCCAAAATTAGTACGTATTTTTCTCACGAACTGAAGCTGAGATGCAGAAATTGGCACGGAAGACGCAGTATTAAGACTGGAATACAGAACGAGTCAGACATCTTTGTCCATAGAATTAGCTGAAGGCAACAGTGAACTCCAATGATGTCAATAAAGCCACGCTGCCCCCTGCTTCTCTTTGATAACAACTGCAAAAATGTTGATATAACAACATGCTGGAGATGGTTCACTGTTGGAACATTAGAATTTAAATACATTTTTCAAGGCCACCTTTTCCATTACATTCCAAATAAAAATTCAAAATGTATTTCTAGAAAGTTACTGTAATTTTGTTAGCTGCTGGACATTTGGTGGATCATCTCTTAATAAGATGCAGTAGGACAAAAAAAAAAAGTGGAACTGTAGACTACAAAATAAACTTAATCTTAGAAAGTCTGATTTGAACTTGGATCTTATGATTTCCTGGAAAAATGTAAATCGCAGAGTCTCACAACACTTCTGAAGAGAAAGGAGATATAAATTCACCTTCATTTTATTTTTGCTTAAGTTTTGCTTAAAATTCTCATAGAGGTGGTTGGTGGATTGAGGTATGGCAGTTTTTCATTTGGTCTTTATAAAACTGAAATTATCAAAAACATCTTAGACCACAGACTGTGTTTTGACAAATGTCTGGTAAAGAGATTTTTTACAGAGACTCTGATTTCTTATGTGAATGTTCGCAGTTCCAAATAAAGGCAAAAGACATTTTCTCAAAAGCAGAAGTGAAAAAGGAAATGTAAAACTCTTTCCCTTCTCCTCCCACTCAGAATTTAACATATTGTAAGTCTACTGGGTTCATCCAAATAGGTGAGAAAGCTAGGAAGTTAAAGAGTATCTTCTATTTATTGTTAGCAAATAATATGAGGTGGAACAAAGTTATATCATAGTTTACAATGTCATAAAGGAATTATTGCTGCTTAATATAAAATAGGTGTAATATAGTAATAAATTATGATTTCTATTACTCATAACTGGTACTGAAAACATTTCCAAATTGAAGCTGTAGAAAATTGAATGTCCTAACAAATATAAACTTTTAAATCAATTCCATACTAAAAAAGAAGCATATGCAATCTGTGAACACTCAGAAAAGAATATGGTATAAGACACAATTAAAATTAAAAGAACACACTGCAACTATGAAATATAACAAGGCAATAAACTGAGAATATAAGAGTCTTTAGCAGCATGAAAGCTATGAAGACAGATATTAAAAAGTGGCAGTTAAAAAATGTACCACAATTAAAAGCAGGTAAGATTTGTAGAAAACTAGAACACACTTTAAACAGCCCAAAACTAATTTAAGTTTAGGATGAGTTCACACCTACGTAAAATACTGATAACACTCAGGTGGGTTGGAAACTTTCCTCCCCCAACTAAAATTTATCAGACCAGCTCAGATGGACTGTAAGTAAGATAAAGCTATATTTTACAGCAAAGTTAAATTTACAAGCATATATACAAAATATATTTACAATTATATTCAATTTAGAAATAATACAGAAATCACATCTTCTCCCCCCACACACATAAAGAAATCCCAGAAGGGGCCAATGCCACCCTCTCTCTCCCCAGATAGAATATGACCAGCAAAGGACCAGCAAAGCTGAGTGGTTATCGGTCAGTCAAAATCAGTTAGAGAGAGAAGCAAGGCGAGCCAGTGCCCAAGATGCAAGAAAAGGTAATTGTTTATATATTGGCTTTTTATACCTCAATCAACCAGGTTGGAAGAGACCTCCAAGATCATCTAGTCCAACCTATCACCCAGACCTGTCCCATCAACTAGACCATGGCACGAAGTGCCTCATCCAGGCTTTATTTGAACACCTCCTCTTTTAACACAGAGGATATTTTGGCAGTCACTGCATTGCCCCCTTCAGCAGATAAATTAAATGATGTGCTTTACCCAGCATTATTTGTTCAAATACATATCTTCATTGTGCTATTTGGTCGGGGCATAATGTAATCATCTTTGATCACAGATATTGCTATCATCTGTTATGCTTGTAATTAATTAATCACCATTTAATTCATTTCCTATTGCAACACATCAGATGTGTTGCCACCAGGTGATGCCGTTTGCTATTAGCTGGCTATTGGAGTCTCCTCCCACCCCAGGTGTGGCCACTTTGCCCTCCCTGCCCACTCCCCTTTATATTCTGCCCCAGAAGGCCAGGAGCCCCAACTTAGGCCCATTGTGGGCCAAGGGATCCTCCGCCTGGCGTCCCTGGTGAGTCCCCATGGTGTGCACTGGGTGAATTGGTGGAGGATTTCAAAGGCCGGGGGGCCTGGTGGTGGCCCCCCGGCTCGCTAGGGTTAGGCTCAACAACTATTGCAATGTACAACATCATCCACGGGTGCTGGGTGTGTGTCCTTGCTGGAGCTGATTTCTTTTGTAGGCTGTTTTAGCTGTTTGAGGCTCTTGCCTCGGGCTCTGAGCTGACTGCAAAAATGGTGGTGGAGAAGAATTGCTCTTCAGGCAAAGTGAGAGGCAAGCAGGTAAGGGCATGGGGGAGCAGGAACTGCATTAGGAAGGTGAGATGTGGTGGAGAATGAGATTGTTAGGGACTGGAAGAGACCCTGAAAAATCATTTAGTTAGGGTTAGCATCAATGGCCACTACAATAGCAAGCACAGGTGCTGGATGTGTGTCCTTCTTGGAGCTGAGCTTTTCTGGGTGATATTTTAGCTATTTGCTGGTCTTGCCCCAAGCTCTGGGGCAGGGACGAAAATGGTGCTGGTACAGCAGAGCTGTTTAGGCAGAGTGAAAGGGGAGAGCAGGGACTGCTTAGGGGAGGTAGGGGGTTGCGGGGGGGAGCAGGAGGTGCTATAGATAGGTGAAGAGTGGGGGTAGTGATGAAGTCTGCATCATTCATTGGTTTGTTGAGAGGGATAGAAGGCTAAAATGTCAAAAATTTGTCCCACTCTGGTCTGCAATGCTGCTCCCTTTTGCTTCACCTTCAGTCTGCTCTAATATCTCTCCACTAATCTTGGCTAACACCTAACACTGTAAGCTTTGCTGGTTGTTTTTGTTTGTCTGGAAAAGCAGGGGAAGGAAGAGAGGGGTAGCTCTGAGCCCCTTCTAGGCAGTTTCCTTTCTCTGGGAGGGAGTTTGGATTTCTGTATTATTTCTAATTTGTATGTAATTGCAAATACTTGTAAACATTGTATATATACGCATGTAAATTTTGCTTTGCTGTAACTGCAGCTTCATCTTACTTCCAAGGAAGCTTCATTTTACCTCCAAGCTGTCTGAGCTAGTCTGGTAAATCTCAATGGTGGGGGTGCTATAGTAGTTCCTAACCCACCACAGCATAAAATATATTGATGGTTTTTTCCTCTCTCTTGCTTTTTCATAACATGAGTCAGCTGCAAAAAAGCCACAACCTGATGACAGAGATTCAGTGCATTTCCTCATTCAATTCTATTTCTTGGCATGCTCAGAGTCAAGTTGAAAAAAAACTAGGAAGGCAACTAATGAACAGGTTTTACCTTGTCACTAATATTTCCTCTTGTTCTTTTGCTTGTGTTATTCCTCTTGTAGAAGGCCTGTTCTTCCCTTCATTCACTTTCCCAGCCTTCCCACAAGTGCCCTGCTCATTCAGATTCTATACCAATTTATCTTAGAATATTCCAATAAGCCTTAAACCATTATAAACCTTGAAAGAGATAATTTACTTTCAGGCTCATAAACATCTGAAGAAAATTTTTCTTTTCCTTTTCTAATGCCTTCACTGATCCACATATCAGATACTTTCAAAAGGGCATCCTGAAAGAGGGGAATCCTACTATCATTTCCTAATATCTCCCTACATAACTCTATCAGATGTGTGCATAGAGTGGTTGGAAGGGACCTTAGAGATTATCTACTTCAACCTGCCTGCCATGGGCAAGGACACCTCTCAAATGGACTCAGGCCTTGAACAATCACAAGGAGGAGACATCCATAACCTCCCTGGGCCAGAAAAAAAATGGGTAGAAAAGTTTCATCACTTGTGTGAGATGCAAAATTCTGTTAAAATTAAGCAGCAGTTGCTAATAACTGAACAATTGTGTTTGCAGAATATTTCTCTCAAAAAACTCTCTCTTGAAATGGAAAAAAATACGAAAAGTTTCCAGCACTGCTGTGAAAAGACAGGCAAACCTGCCAATACTGGCAGGTTGCAAAGGAGGACACATTAGACTGCCTGTTTTTCAGCTGCGGGGTTGTCTCGAGTTTATTTGGCATTTGTGGGTTCCAGGAGTAGCTGCTAGATGTCTGGGAATCTGTTAAATCCTTGCCCAAACAGCAGGGCTCGTAAGTCTACACGCATAATATCACTTAATTGTTGTTACTGTCTACTAAATAGCAAGTATTTTTGCTGGAGTATCTTACTTAGGATAGTACCATCTGACATAACACTAAGAAGCTTACCAGCAGAAAACTGACTTTTTAAGCTGTTCTCTGAGGCAGGCTTTCTAAACTTGAAAATATTTTATCATGAGGCCAAGAGGGTATTCCTGTTTCTGCACATAATTTTGTGACTTTAAATGATTTTTTTAAAAAAGCTACCCATGCTCTTTAGAAATTCAGGCAGGAATTTCTCATTATCTAGCTCCAATATGAGCTTACAGAGCTTTCTAAAGTTCATTAAAAAAAAAAAAAGGCAGTGTTATATTCTTTCTGCTTTTATACACAACAAATTCAGATCAAAGAGGGGCAAACCAAAAGATGAGAAGGTTTACATGAAAAGATAATCATATCACCATTGCATAGGTCTGGTGGGTTGCAGCACACTCTGATGCAAGCCACATTGACTGTGCAGACAGAAGAAAAGCAACATTTAGTGTGGATCATATGTAAGCAGACTGGCCTTACCCACGGGGAAAAGGCAGTTTGAAATTTTGCCTGATCTTCCACATCAATACCTTGGGTAAGCACAGACAAATCTTTCAGCTTCACTCATGTTTAGATAGGTAGAAATTTAACTTTCAAGTTCAGTAGTTGTATCAACCAGTCTGGGCCATCCAATGCCATGCAAAAGCAGGAAATACTTGTGTTTTTCTTGATTCCCTAATCCTCATACTAAGGACAGAGAAGACAGACTTGGCTCTGCAGTTACTAACAGAAATACACAGAAACTCTGAGGATCCACTATTCATTTATGTGGAGCGTAAGCACAGTGTGGAGCTAACGTGGGCACAACAGCTTTTGTAGCATGATCTTTGCACTTTGCAGTAGAGCAGTCAGAGCAGTGAACTTCTCAACTACAAAAACAACATCCAGTTTTAAAAAATGCACTACACTAGTGGTCTTGGTCTCCACCACTGCTCCTTTCTTGCCATCATTGCTAATCTTTGTCCATGTCATCTCCCTGAGTGGCCATCACCCATTATCTGAGCAGCTGTTTTGTTGGCGTGATGGTTTGGATGTTCCCCGCTCCCCCACACCTTAGAAATCACCCAGACTAGACTCAGCTGGCTCTGGAAATATGAATGAAGCTTATATTTACAGTTGGCACAATAAACAAGCAGATATTTACAGTATATACAGTTATAGACAGAAATATACAAGGTAAAAGGTAATACAGAAACACAACTCCCCTCCCAGAAACCTGAGTCCCCAGGAGGGGCTCTCAACCACCCCTGCACTTTCCCCCTACTCTCAACCTTACCCCAGTCCCAAGGAAGAATAAAGGTTTGGCCAGAGGCTTAGGAAGCAAAGTGGGTTAGTCCAAAATGGAGGGTGAGGTAAGAGAGATGCAGCTCAGCCAGCAGCCCAAGCGAGAGTCAATGCCGAGTGTGTTATCTAATGTTTTTATTTCTTGTTCCTATACTTCTCAGCTAGACTGTGAGCGAAGTAGACATCACCTTTGTTTTCTTTCCACAGCCTGTAATCTAGTTCTTCTCACCAAAACATTCTAGCTAGCTTCAAACTAGCACAGTTGGCATCCCACATCTGATGCTGCTGCTCTCCTCAACCACTTTCTTCCTAATAGCACTGTCTTTCTCTCTTCCCCATGGAGGCACACTGACTTTTCAGGTTCTCCTTACGTCCTTTCCTATGCTGGATTCCCTCACAAATGAAGTGCATTTCAGGACTCCCCCAGTAGATGGGTAAACTAAAATGTGCATGAAGAGGCCATGCATAGTTAGCTTCCATTTTCTTTCCTTTGTGCATTTATGAGAAAGAACATGCAACAAAGCTGCAAAAACATGTCATTCAGATAAAGCAATTCCATAATGTCACATACCCACTGCTTTATCTTGAATGCAGAAGATAAAAATGTCTCTTTCTTAAGTAGTAACTTATTTTTAAAAACTGTCTATGGGAATCTCTCTCCTATCTGTGCCAACTAATCTGCCAACACTGACTTCAGCATGCCAGCAGCACGTTCAGTACAGCTCATGGTCACACGCCACCTTCTACGTCACTGCAATGGGATCACAACACTGCTCTGAAGAAGTGTTATGAGAAAGTTCTTAGATTAATACACATAAGTGGAAGCTGTGCTGTTTACAGTTAGAAAAAGAAGGAAACAGTCTGTGGTTAATGTCAGAAGTGATTTTGTTTTGAAAGCATCTATTTTCAGAGTCAGCACTGATAAAGGAACACAAACTATCACTCTGGGGTGAAGAGTCATGCCTCCCCAGTGGTGTTAGGCTCAACCAATTTACTCTTAGTTCTTAGTTCACTTCTTAGGTAGGGATGATCTCATCAAAACAATCATTTGATACCAACCCTTCTTGGCAAGTACCACAGGAACAAATGGGTTTGTGGTGGCTACTGTAGCCTGAAAGATTATAAAATAATGAAGCTGGTTCATTTAGAAAGATGGACTTCTTGGTGCTCTCATATCTGCACTAAGACACATTAACACCATAGTTTGAAGCAGAGCTATTTTATACTTGCTTTGCCAAAATACAATAGTAAGAAAGTGCAAGTTTGCATATTCCCAGGCCCCGGCAGAACCTGCTGCATAGCTAGAACAAGACGGTGGATGAAGAGAAACCTATGGTCATACAGCTAAGTGTCCCAAACAAATAATTTTCTATTTAAAACAGAAAATGCAACTCTGTCATAGGTGTGAAATAAAGACCCATATCTCAATGTCATTTGAGTAATGCTCATACAATATCTCTATTTTTATGCTGTTACCTTAAATACACCACAGAAGAAAGGGCAGCAAAGGAGATCTTCATTTTTTCAAAGACAGCTGAAGAAAACCCCAGCACGTAACAGAGTAAAACTATCAGATCAATTCACACCCATGTAAAAGGCCTCATGGATTTAAGTGTTGCTTGGTGCAGCTGTGGCACTATGCTACATCTATATGCACAACTCTGAAGTGATCCCTGTAGGATAAGAGTATACAGCTGCCTTTCTGAAAATGTGATAAAGGATGCTGAAATCCAGAGTGGAGTCTTATTTTAAGCACAAAAGAGCAGGGGAGTAGGTGCATTTGATTAGCTGAATGAAGAATAGAGACTTTGTGCAGGGAGCAGGATGCTACACTCAAAGTCTTGTTTGTGTCATGGGCAATTAGCCACTTTCTCTACTTCTCTTACATCTTCTCCGAGATTCTTCAAGAGTCTCATCAGCAACTTTGAGACCTGTTTTTTAAGTGAGGAATATAGTCTTCTCCACACTGGGGCTGAGAGCAAGACTAGAAAGGACAAAATAGAAGATCAGAGGTACTGAGAAAATCCTCTCTGCCTTGAAGTACTCAAGAAGTTCAGCTCTTCTGAGAACTGGAAATTAAGTTTGGAGGTGAACGTCCTTGCTTATACTTTTAATCATGGCTCAGTACAGCATGATCCTAGGAACTGTGCAGGGTCAGGATGCAACCCTCTTGAATCCTTCCTGTGCAAGAGATTACAGTGAGCTGACTTAAATTAGAGAAATCCCTTAATTTAATTAGAAAATACAAATTTCTTCCTCTCTTTTTATAGTGTTGCTTTGTTTTTTTCCAGTAGAAGGGTTGGTGTTGTTGCACATTTCCCTCCATTTGTTAACTGTGGATTTTTAAAAAAACAAATGGCTCTTTTTGCCAACAAAAATATACTCCATACTCACTTAAGCAATTCCACCAATTAACACATTTATTCTAAGCCTTAATTCTTCTGTGTTATGGAAAAACACACTAAATTACATTTCCTATTTACTACAGAGGAATAATTTATTTACCCTTCATTTATATCTGTTTTCTTTTGGATGCAAATTAGAATTTTATTGAAGTGTAGGAAAAACATAGCTTCAGAAAGTGGTTTTAATCAGTTAGCCACTTAATCATAATAACTTTTAACAGAAATAATGCATTTAGCAGAATTTATTAGAAGAGACTTTGCATATATGATTAGCTGGTTCATTAACACACACCTGCAGTAAATGGATTGGACCAACAGTTTTTAATCAGCGTGTCCATAATCATTTAGTTAGGAGATCTGAGTTTTTACTCTCATTTCTTAAGGAAAGCAGTGGAAGTGAAAGAAGCTTTTAATATTTTCCTTAATTTTTTTCTTTTTCAACTTCCTAAAAGTTTTTTGACTTTGAATTGAACAGTTATTGAGCTAAAGCAAACTGCAATAAGGAAATATTTTGCTGTATTTGCAGAATGACAAGAACTGTCCCAAGCAGATTAGGTCACTTCAAAAACCTCCAGGTCCAGGTGTTCAGCCAGAGATATCGCCCAGCTTAATTGTTTGGCTTTCCCCAGAAGAAAATAAGACTGCATGAAAAGATGAAGTGTGTCCACACTGGGCATTTCAGCACCATTTTTGAATCTTCCCCAATATTTCACATGCAGAAGCATAAAAGCAGCCAGTCATACTGCAGTACTACAGTTCTTTTCTATGTTAAAAATCATGATTTTAGTAGATGATATCAAATTGATGCTTTCTATTTCCATACATTCAGTTGAATAGGTATATTTTAAAGTGAAAATACATTTAATCTATTTTTAAAACTTTTTTTATATTATAAACTTTCATAGAATACAAATTATAAAGGGAAAGGTAAGACAGCTGTAGCTCATAAAACAGCAATCCACCTACTCCATGTTTAAGAATCTGGGTCAATTCACAGAACGCTCTATACACAGAGACTGAAATCCACATAGCAAAAATGAAGACAAAGTAACAAACTTTTGAGGCAATATTTAAGCTGAAGAAGTATTCAAATTTCCAACTTTTCTCAAAGCTGTCACAAACAAAATTTACCATTATGAAACCAGCTTTTAAGTTTAGCCTCTTAATTTCTCAGTTCTTGCATCTGTTAATAATAGTTTAAATTTCAGATCAGATAATATATTCTGAATTATTTATCAGACTTAAGCTATCTAGGACCAACACCTTGGAATCAAATGTATTTATAACTGCAATTTGCAACTCTTTTGCAGTTCACAAACTTAGTCAGACCTCGGGGTTTTGATTAACTAGAAGAAAACCTAAAGAAAATCTCTATTTCTCTACCTACCAGAGAGTGATCCTCAAAAGCCTGTAACATCTGAAAAGATTGCCACTTGACCTGTTTGTTGGTACAGTGTTTTTTTTTTTTTGGTTTGCAGCTGTGTCGTGGCCATTGAGTAGCCTCAGTTCCTCATGTTCAGTTATTTCATCCTATACTTTCATTCCAATCTTCCAGTCTTCCTCATGTATCTTTGCAATATGTCTAACCTATGGCAACTCCAACAATGTCAGCAGTTTGGTTTCTTTTTCACCTGGTCATTACTGAAAATAAAACAGACCAATCTCAAATTGTCCCTTGAGATCTTCTAATTAGTAACCTCTCTAACCAGACAATCTCTGACATCAACAAAACTAATTTTCCCCACTAGCAAGTTTCTTAGGAAGATCAAGTTTCTCATATTAACCCTCATCTAAAACAAATTATAATGTCTCATGTAAAGTGGTTTAAAGGCTTTGCTGAAATAGAAAATTGATCTTGCATCTCCTTGCCTATGGAGTAAATAAGTTATCTTACCAAAAGAAGGTATCAGGTAACCCTGGAAGATAACCATTTTTGGGAAACTGATTCATCTTCCAACCTGATTGAGTCTATTATTTTAACTACACATTTGACCATCATTTTCCCTGGCCTGGCTTCTAGTTTTGCTTCCTTCTGCTCACCCCCTCCCTCCTATGGTTCAGACAGACTTAAAATACCCCAAAACTAGCAGATGCAAACACCAAAGCTTTAGTTACAGATGCTGCTTGTAATGGAACACCTTTTAGTGTAACTACTAGAGCGAGGCCCTTCATCTTTCTCACTTAAAGGACATCAAGAGTTATAATTTGATATTCACAAAATGGACTTTCTAGCAGTTGTAACTGACCTTAGATGCCTATCTAAAATTACCCTTTATCCACTTTCTGATAGACTAAAAAAAGGGGAATTGTTTTGTTTGTTTTATGCTACTCAATTTGCAGACAATCCAAATAACACAGGGACACTGTGCCAGCCCCTGAATGTCTACATCATGTGAATACAGATGTGAACGTAGATGCAAGAAAATTAATCTCAGCAGTGAACAGGAATTTGTTTCCCAAGTACAAAGGAATTGACAGCTACAAATGAATGAACATGAATAATAAAAAATAATCTTCCTGGGCAAAAGAAATAATTTTATGAAACAGATGGAACTGTAAGGAAGAAACAAAACTCTCCTTTAAAGTCTTAAAATTGCTTCTGTTGTCTTTGATCTCATTTAATTTGTACTAAAGGTCAACGAACATTGGAACAAATATTGCTAAATACTGTACTCAATGGATAAAAAGAAACATGAAAGTTTGGCCTTATTGTACATAACACATCACACAATGATCTCACCAAAGTTACCAGCTGGGGACTTGCAAACCACATTTACCAAATAAGGCAAAACGGTTCGTGCCTGAAATCCTTTCCCAGTTACCTCACCCAGCTTTTGCTTGCGTTTCTACAGTAATTGCAGAGGTCATTTTTTTTAAACTCAGATGGAGTAAATCAACAGGCTACCCAATGCGAAGCTGGGTTTGTGTAGTCTCTGGAGAGAACTCAGCTTTATTTAAACTGAGTGTGTACAGAAGAGGAAGAACTGAAGTATGTGCAATAAAAACAGAAGAGCGAGTAGTATAAATTGTGAAGAGCGAGTGATGTAGATTTGTGTATTGGTGGTTTGATTACAAACACTAATGTTTTATGCAGACTGTTTCTCAGATTTGTTTGGTACCTTCAGGTTTTTAAAGTGCATGTGAGGAATTTGTCTTTAATGCTATTCTTGTGACATTCCACAAACACTTGAACTTTGCACTCTGGGTTTATGTTGTCCTTCTATTTGAAATACTGCTTTGTTACAACAGAGATATATACTATCCTCCATATTCTCTTTGATTTCTGTGATCACAGTTTCTCTGCTTGATAGAGTTTTAAAGAAAGAATAAAATACTCTCATTGTCTAGGTCAAACACAATAGAATAATCTTAGGTCATCATGAGAGTTAAAAAAAATACTTTTTTAACTTTCCCCTCCCCTGTGTGTGTGGTAGGACAGCAGGGGGGAGTGCTTGCTTTTATGTCCAGATGATTTTTATCTGGTGTTTTGGGGAGAAACAAAAAAGCCCAGTAAGCAATTTTAAGTGCTCTCTTATAATAATGCTGGGAATGTGACTATCTAATATATTTTTTAAATTAAGAAAATTTTGGAAATTAACTAGTGTGCTAGTTAGAAGCAAGCTGGAATGTTTTGGTAAAAGAACTTGATAACAGGCAGTGGAATGAAAACATGGTGTCTCCTTCTCTCACAGTCACGCTGAGAACTCTGGGAAGAAGTAAATTTTCTCCATTTTGTCTTTTTCTTCTGCCTTTGCCTTCAGACCTAATCACATCTCATTAACCCTGCTCCCTAACCTCTTGGCTGCACCTCTCTTCTTCCTGAGAACTGGGGTAAGGTTGAGGGGGCCGGGGGAGGTGTTGGGGTGGTTTGAGAGCCCCTCCTGGGGACTCAGGTTTCTGGGAGGGGAGCTGTGCTTTTGTATTGTTTATCTTTTGTATATTTCTGTATATAATTGTATATAACTGTATATATTGTAAATAGCTGCTTGTAAATTCTGCTAGCTGTAAATAAATTGCTTCATCTGTATTCCCAGAGGCTGTCTGAGTTAGCTGGGGCAAATACAAAGTGTGGGGGGGTGGGTAAGAGCCCAAACCATCACAACTAGGTATGAGGATTTATAATTTTTAAGTCCAATTAGACAAGAGAATCTAATATGCACCACTGCTTATAAAATATGCTCTCACAACATTAAGGCTGATCCCAAAGACCAACTGCTTGCATATCTAGCTACTGTCAAAATTTCCAGTGCAAAAGACATATACAATTAACCTCATGCAACTATACCTGACCTCATAATATGCCAGTCCATAAGATGTCATGTGAATTAAATGTAAACTCATAGCTCTAGAAACATATTACGATGCAACTTTCAGTTATCCTGCAGATTCTGCATACACAGAGCAGTTGGCAGGGTTTTGAGGAGGAGAGGGATGATAGAGGAACAGGATAAAGTTCAGTTTTAGTAAGAATACAACTCTACACATTTTATAAAGTTACTACTTGTGGAAGAAAACCTTTAAAAATGAAGGGCAGTAGGACAAGGGAGGTTATTCTTCCCCATACTCAGCACTGGTCAGGCCCCACCTTGAGTACTGTGTCCAGTTCTGGACTCTTCAATTCAAGAGAGATTTTGAGATACTGGAATGTGTCCAGAGGAGGGTGACAAAGCTGGTGAAAGGCCTGGAACACAAACCCTGTGAGAAGAGGCTGAGGGAGCTGGGGTTGTCTAGCCTGGAGAAGAGGAGGCTCAGGGGTGACCTCATTGCTGTCTACAACTACCTGAAGGGAGGTTGTAGCCAGGTGGGGGTTGGTCTCTTCTCCCAGGCAACCAGCAACAGAACAAGGGGACACAGTCTCAAGTTGTGCCAGGGGAGGTCTAGGCTGGATGTTAGGAGGAAGCTCTTGCCAGAGAGAGCAATTTGCCATTGGAATGGGCTGTCCAGGGAGGTGGTGGGGTCACTGTCCCTAAAGGTGTTCAAGAAAGGACTGGATGAGACACTTAGTGCCATGGTCTAGTTGATTGGACAGCGCTGGGTGGTAGGTTGGACTGGATGATCTTGGAGGTCTTTTCCAAGCTGGTTGATTCTATAATTCTATGATTTCAGAGCAGGAAACTCCACATGACACACAATCCATACAGTTCATGTCTTTAGAAAAGACCCTGAATAAAGAGTGACATTCTCAGTGTCCTCTGAATCTTGCTGCAGAAATCCAAGCAATAAGAAAGCATCTACATTTTTTGTTTGGGTATCAGTTCAGATCACCCTAGAAAGGAAAATGCTCAATCTCTGTGCAAACCTTCACTAACTGCAGATAAAGAATAGCAAGTTCTACTCATCTCATACTTAGAGTTCATAAATGCTCAAGTGTTGAGCCTGGTGAACAGAAGTAATCAATCTCACTATGTTACTCTACTAACAATGAGTTTTAGAAAGCCTAAATTTCAACTTTATTCCATACTGGTCTCATTTTTCCTAGATCACATACTGTTACTTTGAAATTACAACAAAACTTGCAATAAATTTAATTAATCTCTCACTGCTTTATGTTGATTCCATTTAGCTAAAGACCAACTGCAATTGCTTCTGCTGATAAAAATAAATTCAGAGGCAAACATTTGTATTGAGTTCTAGGTTACG
The DNA here is from genome assembly GCF_015220805.1 of Pogoniulus pusillus. Lineage (NCBI taxonomy): Eukaryota > Metazoa > Chordata > Aves > Piciformes > Lybiidae > Pogoniulus > Pogoniulus pusillus. Next base: position 14,203,877 of record NC_087266.1, on the reverse strand, counting down.
CAGACAAACTCAACTTTGTTTTTAGCTTGACAGTTGAAATTCATGAATAGTGCAACAAAAGAAGACATCTGACACTGATAAGACAATACCTGACATTTGACAAAACAGTGAGCTGGGAGAGCCCTTCATATGGTACCACTCTGTGAAGCCAGTATCCCAGACTGCCCAAAACACACATAGAGCTGCATAATAAAACGCATTAGACACTGGAATAAGAGTTAGGTGAGCCAGGCTCTTCTCCTGGCACCACAGACAACTCAAAATTATCACTCCTTCAATTACATAAGTGTTATAAATTACATAAAATGGGCAAATGCCCCTATTTTGTGTGGAAAGGATACAGAAAAGACAGCATTGTGATACACTGAACACAAGAGAATCGTTCTGTAGTACTCTGCCTGTAACATTGAATACTTGCTGATTCAAAACTCAAAAGATTCATCCTCAACTAGATCATTAAATATGTGTTGACATCTACTGAGTTACATATTCAAAGGAGATATGAGTGTCTTATACAGTTCTGCCGGGACTCCTGTGAACCACCTGTGCATTGTCTCCTGGATGTACCCAGACAGTTAATAGTATGGCAGGTTAGGCTTTCAAATAGAGTTCTCTGCAGAGAAAAATGGTATCCTGTAAAGTATAGGACTATGAAATTAACTGGTAAAACAAAGAATTGAACGAGGCAATGAAAACCTACTCAAAACTAAAAATAACTTTGTGCTGAGATTGAATTCTCATTTATGCAGCAAGCGCAATAAATAAACTCTCGGCCCCGCATCTCACAGCAGCACAGGGGTGGGTCAAGAATGCAGCTGTACACAAAAACATATCAAGTAAGAGGGTAAAGAGCATCCATTTCAGAGCAATCTGACCTGAAGTTCACAGTAAAAATTCTCATCAAACATTTGTTCAGTTCCTGTGCGGAAGCAGTCTCATCTGTTTGCTACACATCCACAATAGCAGTACAACGAGTATAAACCTTTGGTCCCTCCTTCCAACAGCTCTGCTCTTTTTCTGAGGTTGAGTACAGCACAACCTCGGCTACAACATCAAAGGGAAATTTTTTTTGTACCCGGTTAACCTTGCAAATGGAAAAAATCCCAGAAAATTTTATGAGCACTTGTACAAGATGCAAAATACCTCAGAACTAGCATATTTATGTAGACGGAAGAACTGTTACTAACCAGAGTTCTAACTGACTACCACAGCCTTTATGCATCTCTCTGAGATTGTGATCAAAGCAATCACTGATAAACCACTTAAGACTCCAGGATCAAACAGAAAATTGCTCTTCTAGACTAAAATGTTATTCCAGCATCTTATTTGCCAGCACATCTGATTTCCTGGACTGACTACTGAACCCTTGTATAGACAACCTGCACTGTTTCTCTAACACAGATGTAACATATCACTGAAGAACTGGCTTAAATCAAGAACTGGAGCATTTCTGTGATGAGAAACCTTCTGGATAATATGAACATGAATACTCCAGCAAAATTAACATGAATCATTGCACTATGAATTGCTGCACTGCATTAGCCATGTAAAGTGGAGAGGGAAAGAAGAGACAAAGACTATGCCACATGGATTTTTTTTGGTCTTTGTAAAACAGACACTTGAGGGCCACTACATCCTTAGCAGATGTCTGAACCCTCAGTGAGGTTCTGGCTTAACCCAACATGCAACATAATGTAAATGATGCCGACATCAGAAGATCAACACAACTCCAGATGGTAAGAATGTGCAACAGTAGCAAGAGCTATATCCTGTGCATATAATCAGTCTTTAAATTCCATCTCTAAGTTACTGCCCTCTCTGAAAGCAAAGAATTCTGTATTACTTACTGGCACATTACAGAAAGTGGCATCGAGCATGTTTGAATACAAAATGTCTGTTTTCAGTTCAGCCTCCAAAACACACTGATAAACTCAAATAAACATGACATGAAAAAGAACTGTTTCCACAGTCACTTACTTTTGCTGCTCCTATTTGCTCTTTACGAAACTTCTCCAGCGGTGCTATTAGCACATCGTTAGCATTCTGGATCTGCAAAGTTAAACATGGAGCATATATTTTTAATATGGATTATACAGAGAAAGTGGAGCCATCATAATTCCGCCAATGCAAAAGACTGAAAAATTCATGTCCATAACATTCTGGTTAAGTGCACATGGGTAAGAGTCAAATAATTACATCTTCTTTACATAAAACACACAACACATATTCACTAGTCTGTTATGGAATATTCCCACGACTAACTAAAGCAATTGTAACGAACAATGTGGTTAAGTTTATCTGTAATATATAAAAAAGGGTTTTCTGGTATTTTGCTTCTATTTCCTGCATCTTGCCCAAACCTGGAATAAACCCTGAAAACTCACAGAAACATGTCTTGGTAGAACTGAGAAGATAAACACAGTAATATTGAGAGCACTGCCTAAGAAAGCCTGTGTTTATAGAACCTGAATCTGTAACAGCTGAATCTTTCCAGCTATCTCTTTGGATTCTATACCTAGTTATTACTGAACAGAAGAACGCAAGACAGGGGACTCTAAAAGGAAAAGTGGACAATGAACAAAATACTTTGGATTGGATTTCTTCTCTTTTCTAATTTTAAAATCTAATTTCAGATGTCCCGCAGCTATTTTTATCACTTTAACCTAAATCAGGGGTCCTAATGAATTACAGTTTTCCCCCCATGGCCTCTGTTTATTTAGTGTAAATCCAGCCCTGGGAACTCCTCTCTGAAGACCATTCCCAGCAATGACCACTCAAAGTGGTCCCTAGTCATTTTGGTTGGAAACACACATGCAGCAGAATACAAATGCCAGCCATGCCATCATGCCACTCACAAAAACAGAGGTAGCATGATTTCACCATATGCCTTGTAGGGACAGGCAGAATAACCAACTGAATTGACTTCACTGCAGAAAGATCAGAAGAAACTAAAAACTGCCAACACATCACAAACACAGCATAATAAACACATGACAATATTCTATTATACTAAATACAGACAAAAAATGTGTTTTTCTGCATGGATAGCTTTTTTTATTCCTCACCAGTCTGGTCTTTACCATACTCATCACATTCCACATTTGGGCTTTGGCAAGTTTGGAGGTCTGGGCTAAGCAAACATGTACCTAAGCCAAATGTGATGAATACAACTCTTGTGACTCTTCCATAACAATAACTGATAAGCTACATTGTCAGCTAAACACAACTTCCCAAAAGGCTGCAATAATAAACATATAGAATAAATCCACTGAAGCACAGTTTCTTTCCTTTCAAGCCTAACATTAAAATTTGAAAAACCACAGAATCACCACATCTCCCAGTAGGGCAAAGTTTCAGGAAATGTTGAGCCTCTCTGACATCCTGATACAACAAAGTAAAAGACAGCAAAGGCAACACTTGGCAAACTCAATGATGCAGTGATCAAAATGTGTTACATTTAAAACTAAAAATCAGGCACAGAAGATGAAAAGGAATGTTTTCACTGCATTCACTGAGCTCTCACCACACCCAAAATCCAAGCCCAGAAGCAGTGCATCTCAGGAAGGAAGGAAGTAGGAAAGAGTGCCAGGAGGCTGGCATAGACAAACAAGGTGCTCCTGGTCTTGGGCAAAAAAGGAGTCTATAAGCAAAGGAAGCAAGAATGAGCCACGAGGGAGGACTGCAAAGAAGTTCTCTGAGCATCCAGGGATCAGTTAGAAAAGCAAAAGCACAGACAGAATTAAACTTGGCTAGGAACACAAAAGGGAGTAAGAAGAATTTTCCAGGTACATCAGCGACAGGAAGAAGGCTGGGGAAGGTGTGAGATGTCTCCAAAAGGAAAATGGAAACCTGGTCATGACAGATACTGAGGTTACTTTGCCTCAGTGTTCACAGCCTCTAGCTGCACTGCCCAAGCTCCAGAAAACAAAGGTGGGAAGTAGGAAAAGGAAGATCTACCTAATGTAAGTGAAGAGCAGGTTTGAGACCATCTAAAGAACTTGAAGATGCAGAAATACATGGGCTCTGATGAGGCACATGCATGGCGTCTGAGGGAACTGGCAGATGAAGTTGCCAAGTGCGCTAGTTTGAAGCAGGGTAGAATGTTCTGGTAAGAAAAACTAGATCATAGGCTGTGAAAAAGGAAAGCAATGGTGATGTCTCCTTCCCTCAGAGTCTCGCTGAAGAAGAAAGTAAACATTAGATAACACTCTGGCCATTTTGCCTCGCTCTTGGGCTGGGCTTTGACTGAGCTGCATCTCCTCACCTGCCACTCACCTTTGCTTTTTAACCTTTTGGCTGAACCTCTATTCTTCCTTGGGACTGGGGTAAGGTTGAGAGGGGCAGGGGGAAGGTGCAGGGGTGGTTGAGAGCCCCTCCTGGGGACTCAGGTTTCTGGGAGGGGAGTTGTGTTTCTGTATTACCTTTTACCTTGTATATTTCTGTATATAATTGTATATATTGTAAATAACTGCTTGTATGTTGTGCTAGCTGTAAATAAATAGCTTCATTTATATTCCCAGAGCCGGCTGAGTCTAGTCTGGGTGACTTCTAAAGTGTGTGTGTGTGGGGGGTACATCCAAACCACCACACCAAGCCACTGTCCAGCATATCTGAAAAGTCATGGCAATCTGGTGAAGTCCCTGCTGACTGGAAAAGGGAAAGCATAATGCCCATTTTCAAAAAGAGAAAAAAGGAAGACCCTGGAAACTATAGGCCAGTGAGTCTCACCTCTGTGCCTGGCAAGATCATGAGGCAAATCCTCCTGAAGGCTATACTAATTAGAAGATGACACATACTTCATCTAGACAGGGTCTGTGTCTCTGTATAGATCTGCTGAGCCACGTCAACAGACTATGCTGCAAGCTCATCTTTGGGCTAAAAGCTTTTACTGATGAGAGCTCTGATGTGGCAATTTACCTCCCAGCAAATGTAAGAGTTAGGTGAGTAATTGACACCATTGAAGTACCAGAGAGAACCCCAGCAGACACATTTCAACAGCCAGCCAAAGAATGCTCCCCTGTGAGAAAAACCCTGTCAATTTCCACCAGGTTATCCTTAGTTTTTGGAAACTGAAAGTTATAGAGGAAGAATTCTTTCCCTATATATGCATTTGTTCCTTTCCTTCAACTGTCTATATCTATCACTGCAATTACTTTACATTAGTTTCTTTGTTAAGAGTTACAAATTGGCATACAACTCCCACCCTCAAGTAAGATCCTAATCCTCCCACTACCGTTTTTATAGAAGTGGAATTTGAAATTTTCACTATATGGTCCTAATGGAGTAACTTTCTTCCTGCCAAGAGGACAATCTCCCTCCTACTCAGTTTTGTGCTAGGTTGAAATCGCAGACACTTGGAATATGCAGTGTCAAAAAGACTGCAATAATTTCTGTAAACAGCAACTTCAAAAATCCACCTTGTTTTTACAGTACAGAGCTTATCCTTAAAACCTTATTCAGATTAGACATACCATTAGAGAAGTTATACTTTCTTAATCCAATAGGTATTAAATGCTATGCTAGTGAGCTCTTACCACAGCTAATACATGGCAATCAACCACATAATGTCGTGGTTTGGTTGTTACTCACCTCCCCCACACACTTTGTAAATCACCCAGACTAGATGCAGCCGACTCTGGAAATGTGAATGAAGCTTATATTTACAGCTTAGCACAATATACAAGCAGATATTTGCAGTATATACAGTTATAGACAGAAATATACAAGGTAAAAGGTAATACAGATACACAACTCCCCTCCCAGAAACCTGAGTCCCCAGGAGGGGCTCCCAGCCACCCAGCCACCTTCTCCCACTCCCCTAACCTTACCCCAGACGTTGCCTTGTACCCCAAGGAAGAATGGAGGGTCGTCCAAAGAGGTTAGGAAGCAGGTGGATTAATCAGAGAGAGGGACGGTGAGGTTAGAGTGGAATGCAGCCAAGAGCCCAGACAGAGAGTGATTGCCTTATCTATGTTTGGATTCTTGTTCTTATGCATCTCAGCAAGCCTATAAGTGAAGTAGACATAACCCTCCTTTCTCTTTCCCAGCCTGTAATCTAGTTCCTCTCACCAAAACATTCTGGCTAGCTTCAAACTAGCACACGTACTGTGATTATGTTTCCTGTTTGGCAAAAGCACTGGTCCCCCTCCAGAAAATGAACATAATAAATAAATTAATTAATAATGAAGGAATCAGTTGTAATTTAGTGTCAGATTCATCACTCTTTTTTAATTAAGGTGCTAGACAAGTACTAGGTGGACATAGTAGGAAAATATTACTTTGATAATCAAAGTTTATATTAGATCTAGTGAAATAGAAACAGATTTTTCTAGAGTTCTTTAGTACATAGAACTCTCTCTACTTAGCATTACTGACAAAAACATCCTTATTTAAATACCACCAAAATCACAATGAATCTGTGAAACATATTTTAAAAATAAATAGAAAATTAAAAATATTTTTTTCTAAGTCAACCATGTCAACTTAAGCAGTCATTTTTCACTTGCATAACTGCAACATTTCAATATGCTCTGAGTCTTCAAGTCAATGTGGTGAAGCAACTTAAGTTGTCTCTTCTGAGTCATGATTTGGACCTCTCACTGTAAGAAGGGCATTGAGGTGCTGGAGTAATTCCAGAAAAGGACACCGAAACTGGTGAAGGGCCTAGAGAACAAGTCTTATGACGACTGGATGAGGGAATTTGGTTTGTTTAGTCAGAGAAAAGAAGGCTGATGGGAGAAAACATTGCTACCTGAAAGGAGGTTGTAGTGAGGTGGGTGTTGGCCAGTTCTCGCTGGTATCAAGTGACAGAATGAGAGGAAACTGCCCCAAGTTGCACTAAGGAAGTTTAGATTGGATATTAGGGGGAAAAAAAAATACTGAGTTGTTAGGCATTGGAATAGGCTGCCCAGGGAGGTGGTGGAGTTGCTATCCCTGGAAGTGTTCAAGACTGGATGGGGCACTTACTGCCATGGTCTAGTTGACTGGATAGGGCTGGGCAGTAGGCTGGACTGGGTGATCTTGGAGGTCTCTTCCAACCTGGTTGGTTCTATGATTCTAAGTCAGTGGCTGGACACAATGATCTTAGTGGCCTCTTCCAACTAAAATAATTCTACGACTACAAGATTCCAAACCACCATCCTTCCAGAAATCATCAGAGATTGAATTAATGTATTAATAATGAGATTAATCTGTGTTCTCAGATATTGCAGAGACACTCCATATCTATACTTGGAGATATTTTTGAACAGCAAGTTTTTTAACTTTCTGCTTTATTAATACTTTCAATCACAAGTAGAATGAAAAAAAAATCAGTACCAATTAATACAATCTTATGAGAAACATAATTATTAGACTATGTTTAAAAAGGAATAATAAAATTATTGCAAACATATACAAATATTTCAATTTCTAGATCTTCTGAAATTGAAGTCAATGATAATTTTTATTGAGTTTTCTAATTAGTTTTCTACCCTGGATTTAAAACAGTGCATGATATGTAGACTACACATGAAATGTTCCTCTTTATTGTCTTTTACCTAGGTAGCACCAGTGGATATAAACTGAAATATAACACCTGTGCATTCATCATTAAATACTAACAATACAGAAAATTGAAGGCTTGAAGCACTTTACAAGCTTTGAGCTCCACCTGGCAATCTAAAATGCTGAATTGCATTAACAAGAACAGTTTATACCTTTTGAGCTTTTTATTTTAATTTTTTATGGCTATGGACTAGGGAGGTCACATAGAGAATGAAGTCAACAGGATTCCCAATTGCCAGAAGACAGCAACAACATCAAGTAAGGTACTTTTTGAATGGCAGAATTACAAATTAAATCAAGCTTTTTTGAAAAATAGGAAAATACTTTAACTACAAAAAGCTTTTGGTTTATATATTGTATCTGTGAAAGCCATTTTTTGCTCCAAATATCCTACAAGTCCTTTTCACTGCAACACAGAATTAACACACATGCATTTGGGAAATAAAACCTGTTTCCCTGAAGCAGTGAATGACTCATGCATTGTGAATGCTGACAAACATGAACTTACTTCATGTTGGTATAAGGCTTGTAGAAAACATCACTCAAAGGCAGCAACAAATCTCACAGCTTATATGTTCACAGTAATGCATTCCTAATTGCTTTCCCAGACTAAAAGAAGACTTCTCCCAGATCCTAATAATTCCTAACATCTGACCTAACAGAAAAAAAACCAAACCCCCAGCCACTTTTTTAAGCCTGTGTCTGTGCCAACTGCTCCTAGTCAATACAACTTCAAATACAATGGCAGAAACCAAACACAACCAACCAGGCATCTATGTATCAGGTTTACATGCTACAAAAAATATAAACATGTTATGATAAAACACTAATCATGCATTTAAGTCCTCAGTTTCAATTTTAAGAGATAAAAAGTGTAAGTATTACCTAAAGTGCATAATATCAATTTCAGTGTCTGCAACTGCTGGACCTTATTATCATAGAATCGCAGAAAGGCTTAGATTAGAAGGGACCTTAGAGATCACCTACGTCAACATCCCTGCCATGGTGTGTTAGTTTGAAGCAGACTAGAATGTTTTGGTGAGAAGAACTAGATTACAGGCTGTGAAAGGAAAACAATGGTGATGTCTACTTTGCTCACAGCCTTGCTGAGATGTATAGGAACAAGAAATAAAAACACAGATAACCACTGTCGCTGGGGCTGCTGGCTGAGCTGCATCTCTCTAACCTCACCCTCCATTTTTGGGACTAATCAACTTTGCTTCCTAACCCCCTGGCCAAACCTCTATTTTTCTTTGGGACTAGGATAAGGTTGAGAGGGGTAGGAGGAAGGTGAAGGGGTGGTTGAAAGCCCCTCCTGGGGACTCAGGTTTCTGGGAGGGGAGTTGTGTTTCTGTATTACCTTTTACCTTGTATATTTCTGTCTATAACTGTATATACTGTAAATATCTGCTTTTATATGGTGCCAGCTGTAAATATAAGCTTCATTCATATTTCCAGAGCCATCTGAGTCTAGTCTGGGTGATTTCTAAAGTGTGGGGGGGCGGGGAACACCCAAACCATCACACATGGGCAGGAATGCCTCTCACCTAGAGTCAGCTGCTCAAGGCCTCATCCATCCTGACCTTGAACACCCCTAGAGAGGAGGCATCCACAGCCTCCCTAAGGCAGCCCATTCCAGAGTCCCACCACCCTTGTACTGAAAAACTTCTTAAGATCCAGTCTAAACCTACTCTCCCTCATCTTAAAACCACTCCCTCTTGTCCTATAGCTAGACACCCTTATGAAAAGTCCCTCTTCAGCCTTCCTGTAGGATTCCTGCAGGTATTGGAGGGCTACTCTAAGGTCTCCCTGGAGTCTTCTCTTTTCTATGACAAGTATTGTTACAATTTTGTATGGAAAACTCTACGCAGACAAATCACATACTTGGAAAATGAAAAAAAAATAATATATTTGACATTTATCTTAATCCTTCTCACATTTACAAAAAGAGATTACATCAAAACCATATCTAAGCTTTCATTAATTTTCTAAATAATATCACTACCAAATGCCAGCTATTTCAAGAGTTGAAATTCAGATTAAAGCAGGTTCAAAAGATCATGAAGTTTAAACTACAGACTAGTAATAACATAAGCTGGATACTTTCATTTTCAGTGTGTAATGCAATATTCAGCTTCATAGCTAAAATCTAGTGCTGTATTGCCTGGCCTTCATACACTGCCATAGAGAGATGCTTATAAATCACAAGGGAATCAAGGCTGAGAGCAATTATGTATGGCCAAGCATATTATTTTTCTCCAAGTTTTTTCAAGCAAGTGTTATTTACTAATTTTATACAGCACACAGTTTAAAATTGTATGTTTAAAAATAAATTACTATAGTGTCATACCTGAAATAACTATTTCTTGAAAGTCATAAAATGACTGAGGAGAATATGTGCAAAGGCTGCCTTTCCCATAGAAAACCCACTTTCCTTACACAGTCTCCATGAGCCATTACATGAAGGAATACTCCTCTGAAGAACAATATACTTCAAATGTAAGGTCTCCTCAAGAAGCTTTGTTTTTCTACTGATTATAGAGCAAGGAGAAGAAAAGTCACCTGTCCTTGGATAAAGTTGGTCTTTGTGAATATTCTTGCCTCAGATACATCACCAGCTTTTTCGGTAAATAAAGTCTCCACATACATTTTTCCTTCAGAACACCTGACTATGGGAAACTGGATGAAGCAGATGTGAAAGCTTTAGCTTTCCAAATATTTACTGTCAGATTCTATCCTGGGTTTTTGGTTTGACTTTCTGGGTGTTGTTTTTTTTTCCCCTTCACCTCTAGAAGTCTTTCTTATTCCATTAAATACTGATTTTCTGAAAGATTTAAGAAAATTGGGGGTTTGTTGGAGGAATTCATATTTCAGAGACAAATATACTACAGAAATAATGGTTTGTCTTTATATCTCTGTCCTCTAATGATGTAGTAATTTAATGCTTGGTGTCCAAGAAAATACTTAGTGCCATGGTCTATTTGTTTGGATAGGGCTGGGTGCTAGGTTGGACTGGTCTCTTCCAACCTGGTTGATTCTATATCTATGATTTCTGCTCCCTCTATTTCTAGTATATTAAATATCAACAAAGTTAGAGACAAGTACAGATGATGTATCCACTTCTGCATGAACCAGTTGGAGATCCCGAACTTGTCCTTCATCTGGGAAGTGATATCCTTTAAGGATCATCTGAAGAGAAACTGATAGCATAAAAGGTTTCCGACAGAGGCCAGTGCTACTAGAAAGCACACAACTGCAGTTATGGAAAACTATATCTGATGCTGAAAAGTAGATCACTGGTGAGATCTTAAGATCTGAGAGACACTTTAGGATACTTTTGATGTGATTTTTACAGTCCCACATGCTAATTCAAACCAGGTACTCCTGCAAAGCTCAATTTTTTTCTGGCACAGAAGTAAAATGAGGACTGCAGGACAATGTGATCCTAACATCAGAGCTCTCCACTACCATAATCAGGTTTGCTACCCTTGTAGGATCTCTTTGCTGAAATAACTGGCTCATCACTCCTGCACTGAGCTGGCCTTCACGCTTCCCTAGCACAGCTTTCCTTCTTCAGGATATTGTGAATTTCATGAAAGCAGACCTCCAACTCTGCAGTTTATTTCCCCAATCATTCAAATTCCACAATGATTAGTCAAGCATTTAATCTGACCTGCTGCCCTTCCTGTGACTAGATGCTTAACCATGGTGACACTGAATGAATTTAGAAGGAAAAAGACAAAAAAGAGATTTCCAAAAGGCATGCACTGTTGAACCAGAAACTGAAGAAAGAAAAATAAAGATTCAGATCTATTTCTTTAAATCACAGGTTTAGTTCTGTTAAACTGGTTCAAGCAAGATATTGCATTAATTTATATTATTGTATATATTTGCAAGACAGTGAACCTTTCACACACACTGAAGTATCACAGTATCACAGTATAATCAAGGTTGGAAGAGACCTCATAGATCATCAAGTCCAACCCTTTACCACAGAGCTCAAGGCTAGACCATGGCACCAAGTGCCACGTCCAATCTTGCCTTGAACAGCCCCAGGGACAGCGACTCCACCACCTCCCTGGGCAGCCCATTCCAGTGTCCAATGACTCTCTCAGTGAAGAACTTTCTCCTCACCTCGAGCCTAAATTTCCCCTGGCGCCACCTGAGAGAAGAGAGCAACCTCCTCCTGGCCACAACCATCCCTCAGGTAGTTGTAGACAGCAATAAGGTCACCCCTGAGCTTTCTCTTCTCCAGGCTAAACAATCCCAGCTCCCTCAGCCTCTCCTCGTAGGGCTGTGCTCAATGTCTCTCACCAGCCTCATCGCCCTTCTCTGGACATGCTCAAGCATTTCAATGTCCCTCCTAAACTGGGGGGCCCAGAACTGAACACAGTACTCAAGGTGTGGTCTAACCAGTGCAGAGTACAGGGGCAGAATGACCTCCCTGCTCCTGCTGACCACACCATTCCTGATGCAGGCCAGGATGCCACTGGCTCTCTTGGCCACCTGGGCACACTGCTGGCTCATGTTCAGGCGGGTATCAATCAGCACTCCCAGATCCCTCTCTGTCTGGCTGCTCTCCAGCCACTCTGACCCCAGCTTGTATCTCTGCATGGGGTTGTTGTGGCCAAAGTGCAGCACCCTGCACTTGGAGCTATTGAACCCCATCCCCTTGGACTCTGCCCATCTGTCCAGGCGGTCAAGGTCCCACTGCAGAGCCCTTCTGCCCTCCAACCCAGCCACATCTTCTCCCAGCTTGGTGTCATAGAATCATAGAATCAACCGGGTTGGAAGAGACCTCCAAGATCATCCAGTCCAACCTATCCCCCAGCCCTATCCAGTCAACTAGACCATGGCACTAAGTGCCTCATCCAGGCTTTTCTTGAAGATCCCCAGGGACGGTGCCTCCACCACCTCCCTGGGCAGCCCATTCCAATGGGAAATCACTCTCTCTGTGAAGAACTTCTTCCTAATATCCAGATCATCTATGAAGATGTTAAAGAGGATGGGGCCCAGCACTGATCCCTGAGGGACACCACTAGTGACTGGCCACCAGCTGGATGTGGCACCATTCACCACCACTCTCTGGGCTCGGCCCTCCAGCCAGTTCCTAACCCAGCAAGTAAGATATTGCTGGTTTAACACAAAGAGACCCCACACATTTTTTCATTTCTTTTTGTGAAAAACACAATTCTCCATTTCCAGACAGAATGATTCTTCTCAAAATTAAGAGCCTATCAATGTTAACTCTGCTTTTTCCTCGACCAGTCTTCAGCAAAGGTATGTAAGAGGGCATATTGTGAGCAATGTCACACCAACTGTAACTGAGACTAGTACTAATAGCAAAAAATACATTCCCAAGTTGAGAAAGAAAAGAAACATTTCATCATTCTTGAAAGCACGATGAGCACCAGGACTGTACACGCACAATTTTTTTTTCTGCTAATGGAACAAAGAAAAACCAAAGACCTCACTGAGGGAAGCCAATTCATGGATTACTCCCAGGACTCCACTTGAAAGGGAAAAAGAAATAAAAATAAATAAATAAAGTCAGAGAACAAACAGTCCCACTCACTCTAAGAAGTTTGCTACGCATGAAACAAAAACAAGCAAACCTTGCAGAAAGTACTGTGTCCCAAAAGCTGGGGTAAATATCAAATACCAGGAGGACTTCTTGAGCTCTTTTTTCCATTTGATAGTTTCACAGTATCACAGTATCACAGTATCATCAGGGTTGGAAGAGACCTCACAGATCATCAAGTCCAACCCTTTAGCACAGAGCCCAAGGCTAGACCATGGCACCAAGTGCCACGTCCAACCTTGCCTTGAAGTGCCCTAGGGACGGCGACTCCACCACCTCCCCGGGCAGCCCATTCCAGTGTCCAATGACTCTCTAGTGAAGAACTTTCTCCTCACCTCAAGCCTAAATCTCCCCTGGCGCAGCCTGAGGCTGTGTCCTCTCGTTCTGGCGCTGGCCACCTGAGAGAAGAGAGCAACCTCCTCCTGGCCACAACCACCCCTCAGGCAGTTTTTTCCTCTGTTCCTCCCAAGTATAAGGCAAGGAAGAAAATATTACAGTTTGCAACCAATGCATCTTGTGAGCTCATTGGCACAAATGAGTGACTAGACATATTCCCTCCACCCCACCCCCCCCATTTTTAATCTATCCATTATCCCATCAGGCACAGTATGCATTTCAAAATAATTAAAATGAAAGCATTTTAATTGTATCAACATTTAATCACTGATAAAATATTTATATAAACCACATTTCACATATTTTACACTAAAGTCTAAAAGCTGAGGCATATGCTTTCTATGCTGTTTCCACATGCTCCTAAACAAGGTGAAGACAACTGCTGGTCTCTCAGATGAGCCTACAGTTCCATGACCAGCTAGCAAATATAGCCCAACCATTCTCAAGTATCTTGCCTTTTTTTTTGTAGTCACTCCATCTCTAAGGCATTTTTGCTACTTTATCACTCAAAGATCCCAAGGTGCAGTACAATTTTTCATAAAAACAGTAACTTGATTCTTTTGGAAGGAAAGGATGCACAAATTATCTTCTGTGAATGGAATGACTGTGGAGTAGAAGCTCCTTTTCTACTCTCAGAACACAAGACTTGTGAATGATCCTGAAACCCTGGACCTTTGAGACCACTCTGTACTAATGCTTGTTAACTTTTTCAGAGGTCAAGTACTCTAAGGCCTGGCATTAAAATAATAAAGAAGAAGGGGGGAAAAAAAGTATGTTTGAGTTCAAATAACATTTCCACAATCTGGGAACTTTACATGTCCTCTAGTGAACCAGTCCATGCACTGCCAACAGCAAAATCTGACAGAGGACATTACCATCTCATTAATGGCATCAGCACAAAGCCTTGACAAACTTAGCAGGCACTTAACTCAGTCACTCAAACTACGCACAATCTCTGCACTTGATACAGCCAGATAAGCTTTCCTTCCCAATCAATGGGGAGAAATAAGCACAATTCCAGTCGTCTGTTCAGGTATCTTTCAGACATTTTCACATCAGGAAATCACCAGGTTCTCTGTAATGAAACTTGAGTTTGTTATTCTGTTTCCACAAAGACAATTCTGAATAGATATGTAAAGTCCATATACAACATTATTTTGATGATTCAAAAACAAAACAAAAGGCAAAAGAATGGCTGGGGAACTGAGCCTGAAGCCCAGTTTACCCATTTATAGTTTTATGGGGTAATCCAAGGCAATCTGGGACTAAGCAGAAGAGTCACTTTTCATTGAGCAGAAATCAAATAGATCCAGGAGAAATAGCATATATGTTATGGATGTTACTCACTAAAGGTTACTGACAAGTTAGCCTGACAGTCCAAAGTTACACTCACCAAGGTACATGGCACTCCTAATATGTAACTGAAGAGCAGAACTACAAATGCAGTCATATTCCCAAAATGATGAATAGGTTACCAAAGTACTACAACCAGTGAAATAGTGCAACAAATTACTTGCTTCAGAATTTAAAAGTGGAGGAAAAAAAGTCATATGAACTTTAAAGTAGGGCTACATTGGGAACACAAATTAAATTTTCCTATATTAGGTCATACAGAATATGACTCAGGCAAAAAATGAAGTAATATTTTTTGCATGTCTTGGTTCCCTTTAACTAACTTCTAACAGAGTTATTACAAGTATCACTGTTTTGAGTGCTAAAACAGGTGCATTTAAAACTACTCATGTGATCCCAGCTATCTTGTCTGTTGAAATCCAAACTTGCCATTGCATAGCACTTCTTTTTATTCAGTCTCAGAAATAAGCATTCTGCCCTACATCATGGAGTTTCTACCCCTACTATTCATGCTTTCTGTCATTAATGGGTATTGAAACACCAGATTCACCATCTGACTCCGGAACACAGCAGCTAACTGGTGTCTGATGGAGAGAGGGCTCACCCTGTGTGATCACTGAAGCTGAGTATGGAAACCAACAGAAAACCAGAGACAGTGAGAAATCAGAAGCTTGCACCATATGGCCTTACTCATTTAACGCTGTTCCAGAAACATCTGAAAATCATTGTTACCTCAGAAATATAGGACAAGTTCCCAACAGAACAAATATTTATCATAATGATACCGTAAGTAACAGGTCTTATAAATTACTTCAAGCACCTTATGTTTCTTTGTTTGTACTACCCAGAGAGGATATGGAGTCTCCTTCTCTGGACATACTAAAAATTCACCTGATACAATCCTGTCCACATATGCTGTAGCTCAACTTGCTTTAGCAGGGGAGTTGGGCTAGCTAATCTCCAGTGACCCCTTCCAGACCCTACTATTTTCTGATTTTGTAAACTATAACAGACTATATTCAATGACTGCAGGACTGGATTTTGATTTTATACATCGGTCAGAGAGCGACAAGACACACAGGAAATGAAAAAAAAAACCACTCTTAAATGGGAATATTTGTACCATGAAGTTACAGCAGCAATTTTCACATGCATCTGAACAGTACTTGTTTGGCATAATGAGACCGATTATTTCTGGCTGAACTTATAATTGCTGGCAAAATAAAGTTAGTCACAACATTTCCATATTAAAAGCTGGGAAAAGAGTATTCAGCATATCAGATAAATTATATTATCTACACAATCATTTAATCCTTCTTTTTAATGCTATTTCCCTTTAACTATTTTGTTCAATGCATTCATTGCCTCTGATGTCTCTGGAGGGAAAAGCTAAATATTCATTCCATCTGCTTTAAATTCCACATATGAGAATTTGCAGTAAGCTTGAAACATCTTTGTTGCCTTATAAATGTTTAAAGATAAAATATCATTATATTTAAACTCCCAGAATTGTTATTTCACAGTAGTTAAGTTTTAATGTTTGTATGCTAATCTATTTTGCTTACAAACACAAGATTCTTGGGCACTGTCAGATCACTTCTATTTCAAGGAACTTTCAAACATCACCAAGAAGAACATACTCAAGGCCTGCCATTTGTATGTGGAACAAAACCTGCAATTATTATAATCACCTTCCACTAAATAGTCTAGTGTGACCAACTAAATTTATTATTAAAGACATTTTAATAGCTGATGCTCAAACTGTCCTGCTGAGTTGAGAAAACTGAAGCAGATACATACCATCAATCACTCCAATGAGCAGTAAAGTCAGAGGCTACAAACCTGCCACATGTCCAGTGAAAAAAATTGCTTTTGATAACATGTAGAGGCAATGAGATGTCTAATACGTTTTATGGACGGTCTTAAAAATTATTTACACCACATAATACAATGTCATCTGTGCAGAGAAAGCAGATCTGTTCTCAAAGGCATTTTACAGGACTTTCAAGCATCGTGAACTCCTGAAGTGAAACTGCTACAAACACTGTTAATTTTATTTTTTGTCTCCAAGACACACAAAACAAAGCCTTAAGAAATCTGATCACTAGAAAAATTCATATTCCATATATGCACACATGTATATATAGAAATGTATGCATGTATGGACTCAGATATTCTCTTACTGAAATACTTTATGTTATTGCAAAGTTTGAGACTGCTTACATTTAACTTTTAGATAGGTGAACAAAGACATAGATTGAATAACTCAAATGTTTGATCCAAGCCTGGTCAAGGTGTCTTTTCCTCCTACCATCATATTCAATAGCATTTTATAAATGAAGATTAAAACAGAGAATCACATGATACTAACCTTTAAAAGTCTACGTTTAAGATCTTCTTATACAAAAAAAATTACATTTAAAACATATTTTAATTAAAACATGTAAGAAAATGTATGTATTCAGCTATTATCATCTACACATGGTACAAATAAAAATTAAAACAGCCTTGAAGAAAGGCAACACAATACATCTTACAAGACAAAATGGGAAACGAAGTGAGGAAATGAAAAACAGACGTTGATAAGAATTCTAGGAAATAAAAATGAGATACATAATGGCCTTGAGAAACAGAGGTTGGTACCAAGACAAAAAAACCCATCATTATTATTAAAAATCACGGCTAGTTTCATTTTATGACCATTAATAAACACACGCTAGTTACTTGTGTTAAACTGAAGGAAATCAGATTTGAAAGTGCTTGCAGACTGAGCACATAAATTTTCTTTCCTCTCCCACACACAGCACACAAACTGGCAAAAGAGTCTTATTTCTTGGAATATAAGATACTTCCCGGAAAAAAAAAAACATCTGTGCACAAAAGGGTCCACAGCAAATTCAGCAAGGTTAAGCTTCATAATGTAGTTCAAGTGTAACTTCTTCCCTATGTCTTCACTTATTTCTCCCCTTCCCCTTTGGTATTCTGAATAAAGTAATTGCATAACTCCTCTCATGTGTCAAGTTTCTATTCCAAATGTCAAACACTATGCCCAGCATTACAAGTGCTGAACAAAGATGTAAACATTGACATGTTGTTAATTAGGCTTCATCGGGAAATTATAATGCCAAGAAGGGTACCAAGGGAATTTTCCAGACATGAGTTTTAACAATGCTGTTACTGCCCCCCCCCACCCCCAAGTAACTTCTAACAAAATTGAGTTCGTTCCTCTCACAGTATGCCCTGCCAAGAAACAGATTGAATAGAGAACCCTCATTAGCAATAAAAGTTTGGAGGGTGGAAGTACTGCTTGAGCTGTGCATTGCTGAAGTACATGCAAAGAAAAGCACTTGCTGAGTTACTAGAAGTGTCTGCGAAAGCCAGTCTCAGCCTGCCAGTTCCACTGTGTCAGCTGCTGCTCCTGGGTTCTTAAATGCCAACACAGACCTTTTCCACTCCTATCTAGGCTCTGTATTGTGCTCTGGGAGATACTACATGAATGCTGATAGAATGATGTAATGAGTGTTAAGGCTCAAACCTTTTTTACTGGCTCCCTGTTTGCTTCTCAGTCAAATTTAAGGTATTAATGATTCTTGAGCATAGTGGTTACAGGCAGAAAAGTACCTAAGAGTTGTTCAGGATTACTCAGAAATCTCCTTGATTGTGTTCAGAGGACCCACTACCCTTGAGAGAGTGTAAAATATTTATGTTTTACTACTGACAGCACTGCTGAATCAATCTGAAAATGGAGCATTAAGTATCTACTTCAAGCAATTTATGGATCAACAGAATTGTAAACTACATTTCTGTAATGCTACTTTTATTAAGTCATGTTTAATTCCAGTTCTGAAGCCACAGCTGTACATCTAACATAGAGCACCCAGGTCCATTTTAAGAAAACTTTTGTAATAGTACAGTTCTCAGAACAGTTTTAAACAAAGCTGCAAACCTGTGTTCTCCAGGAGTCAAAAATCTTTAGCAGCTGGAGGTTTTGTACAGCTTGGACTACTCTTCCCAAAACTAATGCAGTTGCCATTGTGGACTAAAGGCAGAAACCAGAACTCTAGGATTCCTAAACATTCAAAAGTAACACTGAACCTAGCAGGTGTGAATTAATTTCAGAAAGAGCAAACGTGCCTGAAGTGCCAACAGAGGGACTTAACTATTGCTCCTTCAGATAGGCTACAGAGAATTAACATCAGGAATCTGACTGGCTGTGTACAGCTCCGGACCTCCTGGCACAAGAGAGACATGGCACTACTTGAGCATGGCCAAAGGAGGGCCATGAAGATGACCAGAGGTCTGCAATGCCTTCCCTATGAAGACAGAGTGAGAGAGTTGGGTTATTCAGCCTGGAGAAGGTTCCGAGCAGACTTCAGAGCAGCCTTTCAGTATTTAAAAAGAGCCTACAGGAAAGATGGAGAGAGATTCTTCAAGGAGTGTAGTGACGGATGAGGGGCAATGACTTTACACTAAAAGAGGGTAGATATAAATTTGCATCTGTCTCTGATCAATGGAGAGGAGGGACTCAAATACTGTTACATATAATCACAGAAGAAAGAGACAACTTGAGAACAGTTCTTGGACAACAGGAAGGTAGAATACATTCACAGTCAAACTCTTAAGATGTGATCATCCATTAGAAAACTTTCATATGAACACGGTTAAGAAAATTCTAGATACTGATAATAAATTTCCTAAAAACCAGTGAAGTGTCTCATCTTCGGCATGTGCAAAAAGGAGAAGCCAAAAGACATGAACTGGGCACTCGGTGCTGGGTTAAAAACTGGCTGGAAGGCCAGGTCCAGGGGGTGGTGGTGAATGGTGCCACATGCAGTTGGCAGCTGTCAATAGTGGTGTGCCACAGGGATCAGTGCTGGGCCCAATCTGTTTAATATCTTCACTGATTATCTGGATGGGGGGATTGAGTCCAGCATCAGTTAAGTTTACAGATGACACCAAGTTGGGAGCAAGTGCGGATCTGTTAGAGGGCAGAAGGGCTCTGCAGAAGGACCTGGACAGGCTGGATAGATGGACACAGTCCAGTGCCGTCAGTTTTAACAAGGCCAAGTGCAGGGTGCTGCACTTTGGCCACGACAACCCCGTGCAGTGATAAAGGCTGGGGACAGAGTGGCTGGAGAGCAGCCAGGCAGGGAGGGACAAGATTCATCTAATTTCAACCTCCCTGCCATGGGCAGGGACACCCTGCTCTACATCAGACTGGCCACAGCCTCATCCAGCCTGGCCTTAAACACCTCCAGTGACAAGGCCTCAACCACCTCCCTGGGAAACCCATTCCAGCCTCTCACCATTCTCACGCTGAACAACTTCCTCCTCATGTCCAGTCTGAACCTACCCACCCCCAGCTTTGCTCCATTCCCCCTAGTCCTGTCACTACCTGATAGCCTAAAAAGTCCTTGCCCAGCTTTTTTGGAGGCCCCCTTCAGATACTGGAAGGCCACAAGAAGGTCACCTTGGAGCCTCCCCTTCTCTGGACTCAACAGCCCAAACTATTTCATTCTGTCCTCATAGCAGAGCAGCTCCAGCCCTCTGAGCCTCCTCGTGGCCCTTCTCTGGACACGCTCCAGCATCTCCACATCCCTCTTGTAATGGGGGCTCCAGAACTGGCTGCAGTACTCCAGGTGGGGTCTCAGCAGAGCGGAGCAGAGGGGGAGAATCACCCCCCTTGACCTGATGACCACACTTCTCCTGGTGCAGCCCAGGATCTGGTTGGCCCTCTGGGCTGCAAGTGCACACTGCTGGCTCATACTGAGCTTCTTGTTCACCAGCACCCCCAAGTCTCTTTCCTAAGGGCTGCTCTCCAGCCACTCACTGCCTAGCCTGTATTTGTGCTTGGGACTGCCTTGACCCAGATGCAAGACTCTGCACTTGCTCTTGTTGAACCTCATGAGGTTGGCTTGTGCCCACCTCTTCAGCCTGTCCAGGTCCCTCTGGAAGCCATCCCTTTCCTCCAGCGTGTCTGCTACACCACACAGCTTGGTGTTGTCAGCAAACTTGCTGAGGGTGCACTCAGTGCCACTGTCCATGTCATTGACAAAGACATTGAACAAGACTTGTCCCAGGACTGATCCTTGAAGGACTCCACTTGTCACTGGCCTCCACTTGGACATGGACCCACTGGCAGCCACTCTTTGGGTGCGGCCATCAAGCCAGTTCTTTATCCATCTAGTGGTCCACCAATCAAATCCACATTTCACCAGCTTGGAGACTAAGATGTGGTACGGGACAGCATCAAACCCTTTGCTCAGGTCCAAGTAAATGACATCAGTTGCTTGCCCCTCATTTATCTTTTTTCTTTAGCAAACTCCTGAAAATGTTAGAAGGCAGATATAAATCATTGACAGACATGGTCATGGTGGGTAACTAACTGTCCTGTAAGAGATGCTATTCCTTTTATAGCTTACTCCATGTGTTCTAACTCAGTGAGAATAGTAAAAGATAAAGTAATTGCAAGCCAAATCACAATAACTGAAAAATAATTCAGTTGTGTACTTACAAGTTTGGGTATTTACCTCTTTACCACTACCATTAATACAAAATAGACTCTTCTTGGTGATGCTCAATGACAAGACAAGGAGCAGTGGGTGGAAGTTGAGGCATAGGAAGTTGCATGTAAATATGAGAAAGATTTTTTTCACTGTGAGGGTGGCAGAACATAGAATAGGCTGCCCAGGGAGTTATGGAGTCTCTCTCTGGAGATATTCAAGACCTGCCTGGATGCATTCCTGTGTGATCTGGTATAGGTGATCCTGCTCAGGCAGGAGGGTTGGACTAGACAACCTTTCAAAGTCCTTTCCAGTCCCTCACATTCAGTGATTCTATGAAATATTGCATGTCTCTTGACTAGGCTGAGTTCAAATCATGAGGAAATCAAAGGAGAACTTAAGAATATCATTTCAGATAGACTACTGAAGAAAAGTTTTCTGTAATTTCCTTCCTTTATGGCTTTCTGAATAAACAAAAAAAATCCTCAGCTTGAATGTTTACATTACATATTATCAAGGGGGAAATGGCTACATAAACACAGGAAACAGCATAATTGGAACACAGAACTAATTAACAAAAATACAGATCCAGGATTTCAGTACATCTATGTTTCATGGCATTTCTAACGGCAAATTATCCCATTGCATACTTTGGTAAATGTAGACATTTTAAAAGTATCTTTCACTTCTTGAATATTTATCACAAGAAAAGTTTGGGGCTTTTTTCCTCATGAAGAAAAAGTAAGCACAATAAAAACATCCCTTCCTGTATTTGGGAGGAATATTCAATTTATGTGAAGGAATCTGTTTTGGTGGAGAGTTTGTGTGGCTTTTTTCTTCTTAGGTTTTTGAAAATTCCACACAATGTTACAGAAATTACCTGACGAGGAAAATCTTAGCAAACAAGCAAACTGATTTACTTTACGAAGTCTCTCTTTTAAAGCTTCCCAGGCCCTGTCACTCCAGCTGTCAGATCTGCTTAATAGTCACTCAAATCAATTTTTAATGTTTATTACTTGGTCTGCATTTCCAAATCCTGATCCGTCAGTTTTGCAGACGAGTCTGTGCAGATGTCAACAAAACCTCTTCAGAGCAGAGAGAATGCACCCTGAAAAGGCCTCCCTGTGAGGTCCATTACGATGCAAAGGGAGAGTTGGAAGTTCATAAAAGAATAAATGAGCACTTAACTAATAATCTAATAACTTTCTGACTTACTATAAAGTAAACCAAATGGTTTTTAATTAGCACATATTACCCCTTAAGGGTTATTGAGCTGTCACTCACCACAGCATTTGTTTTAAAAAGCTTCATTTGTCAGAATTCCTGAAACCAACTTTAAAGATGCTTTTCTCAACAAAACAGAAAGCTAGAGCGTGGGTGCCTTCTTTCTAGATGGACGTTGGAGACATTAAGGCAGATAAATGAGCTGTTCTTCGTGCAACAGAACAAGACTTCTAAGAAAAGATCAAGAGTTTCATTGCCTGAATGTCATCAGCAACTTCTGTGTACAAAACAACAACAAACACCCCAAAATTGTAACTCAAACAAACCCTAAGCGACAGATAAAAGTAACTAAGAAGCGCAGAAATATTTACTAGAGCCAGAATTTTGTTAAGTGTTTTGTATTTGTCAATTGCCAGAAATGGTTGCATTTCCTTTGTTTTATTATCTTTAAAGAAGCAAACAAAGTAGCCAGCTATAGAACTCTCCATAGACATTTATACTCCTAACTACTAAAATTAATCTACATAGAGCCTTACACAAAATGGTCTTGGGAAAATATCACAGCTAATGAAGTTATGGCCAAATTCAATAGGAAAAGCAGCTACTCATTAGAGGCTGTCAAAGTTTCAACTCTTCCCCTTTTCCCCCATGATCCTCACCTTGAAAAAGAGTGGAAGCCCTATTGAGAAATGGACTGTATTCTTAACCCATTATTGTGAATCTTTGAAACAAGCTACTCAACATTACTTAACAACAATCTGATTAATCATGGTTCAGGTTAAGGAGGATGCATAGACAAAGAGTAATACAAAATACTTACTCTGTTTCTACACTACATTTTTCAACACTTGGCTCAGGCTCTGTGTCTTAGACACTTCTATTTTCCTTGGCAAAGTATTTCACAATGTGGCTCATCGTGAGGAAGTTTTCCTGACATTCAGCCTAAATTCTCTCACAATTTCTTCCTGTCAGATAATTGCCTCTTCTTAGCTAGATGACGTAGGCAGTATACACACTCCCCACATAAAGATACATAAATTCAGCTAATAATGTACAAACGGTGATGTTAGAATTCCCTCTTTTCAGGAACTCATGCAGAAAAGTGCAAATGAGACCATATGAAAAGGGCCACATCAGTTCCTCAGCTCACTATGTTATCAGTCTATTGCTTTTACACTTTACAGGAAAAGAATCAGACTGGAAAAGACCCATGACATCAAGTCCAACATATTACCCAACGTTATCTAATCAATTAAATCATGGCACCAAGTGCCACATCCAGTCTCTTTGTAAACACTTCCAGGGACGGTGACTCCACCATCTCCCTGGGAAGCCCATTCCAATGGCCAATCACTCTCTCTGCAAAGAATTTCCTAACATCCAGCCTAAACCTGCCCTGGCACAGCCTGAGACTGTGTCCTCTTGTTCTGTCAGTGGTCACCTGGGAGAAGAGACTAACCCCAGTCTGGCTAAAACCTCTTTTCAGGTAGTTGTAGATAGTAATAAGGTCCTCCCTGAGCCTCCTCCTCTCCAAGCTAAACATCCCCAGCTTCCTCAGCCACTCCTTGTAGGGCTGTGCTCCAGCTCTCTCATCAGCCTTGTTGCCCTTCTCTGGACACGTTCAAGAACCTCAACATCTTTTTTAAATTGAGGAGCCCAGAACTGGACACAGTACTCAAGGTGTTGCTTAACCAGTGCTGAGTACAGGGGCAGAAGTACTTCCTTGTTCCTGGTGACCACATTATTCCTGATACAGGCCAGGATGCCATCGGCCTTCTTGGCCACCTGGGCACACTGCTGGCTCATGTTCAGTCAGCTGTTGACCAGTACCCCAGGTCCCTCTCTGCCTGGCTGCTCTCCAGCCGCTCTGTCCCCAGCCTGTAGCACTGCATGGGGTTGTTGTGGCCAAAGTGCAGAACTCAGCACTTGGCCTTGTTAAATCTCATCCCATTGGCCTCTGCCCATCTATCCAGCCAGTCAAAATGCCCAAGTAATGGTATGAGGAAAAATACACAAAGAGAGAAGAAGTCAAGTTATACATACATTATCCATATATATGTTATACATAATTAATCATATATGTGCTTAGGTATCTACAATCTTTTGAGCAGTTCAAGCTCTGTTAATGATTAATCTAGAATCATAAATACACTACCTTTTTTTAAAAATATACATATAAAAATCTTGCTTTGTTATGAACCTGTGCCAAAGTTTAGAAAGACATTTTTTTGCTTTTAAGTACTACCAACATCAAAGCATTAATGTATTTCTGCTATTGTGATTTTTTGGGAGTTATGAGAACACTGAAAGGGCCTTGTGAAGGATGTATGAACAATTTTCACCCAATTTACAAAAATACTTTTGACACACTACTAATAGCTTGTTTAAGATACAGCCAGAGTACATGTGCAGCCACTTGTTATGACTGTCATTTGAATATAAATGTTATCAACTACTAAAACATCATTGCTACTGTATGGAGACCCAGCAAACCTATTTACTAAGTACAGCAGGTAAAACCTATTTAACAGGTACAGCAAGGAAAACAGTACTAGATTTTATGTTCTACTATGCCCATCAGTTTTATAAGTCGACTTGGAAACTGAATCTTCCAAATTACAGCAGATAATTACATGATCACAGCTTTGAGAAGACACCATATTCCCAGGATTGATGGTCCTGTAACAGCTCTTGCCATTTTCAGCACACTGTCCTAGACTAATTGTTACTGAAATTTTCTTCTACCAGCTGGGCTGCAAATGTAATTTGCACCATTACATTAAAGATAATAACAACTGTACTCCTTAATTATATTAAAAAAAACAAACTTGAAACTTTTCATGATAGCAATTATCATAAAAAGCATTATCTTTGTTTTGTCACTTTGGGAACAGGCACCTTGGAAACAAATAGCTATGCAGACCCCTGAAACTCATCCCTAATGAGGATCACACAGGAAGTTACTACCAGTATTACTCAAAAGCCAAATGGGTGCATTTGAATATATACTTGGTAAACACATGCCAATCCACAGAGACTCCAAAATTGATGATAAAAGTGGATTAGGTGTTTAGAGATGGTTTGAATAAACATGCAAAGTATGTGAAAGCTGTTCTGGTTACAAAATTGATTGCCAAATGTGGTGAGGTAAAAAGCTTTAGAATATGACAAAGACAGGGTCATACATAGCACAATGAGTCTATGAACTCATCAACAATCTCATCATTTCCCTCCTTTGCCATATTTATTTTACAGCTCTCATTTATTGAGCTCTGTTTCAAATTAAACAATGATAGTTTGGCAGGCAAGGTGAATGGTTTTGACTGGAAGTGGTCTTAAATATTGATCTTACTTTTGTAGCAGTCCATGCAGTCACTTCTGTGTGAGGTTAAAATGCTTTACCATGGCTAAGCAGCAGATACAGGGACTAAGCAACTATGTATGCACCAGTTTATTAGCAGTCATGTAATACCTGCCTGCTGCAACTGGTGAAACAGAATTGATTGAGGAGCCAGGTAGGGATCTGCTGGTAGTACAGCTGGCCCCCACAGTCGTTATTTGTAACCAGTCTGTGTTACCTTCCAGTATGAAAATTAATTTTCATCTTCACAGAACTGCAGGACTCCATGGGTCAATTCCGGTAAGTGCAAATGTGGGGTTAATAGCTACTAACCTCCACTATCTGTTCCTATTAGGAATCACTTTGCATTATATTCTGCAGCTGCTGTGAAATAAAACACTGAGAAAGGGAGTCTGACAGTTAAATGCCATGTCTGGCTCTTGATTCAAGAGCTATGGCAGTATCCAAACATCCACTATTCCTTATCTCTCCAATATCAACAAAACCAACGCCACAAAAATCCTTGTTGGGGGAAAAAAAAAGAAAAGAAAGAAAAAGTTGATGCTGAGGAAGCTAGCTTTTCAAAGACATGAATGTAATTGGGAGTTGTATTTTGTTTTAACATCTATTTCATGAATGAACACGTCCAGGCATAAAGCCAAAGTCAGCTGAGCTGTTTGTAATGGTACTATGCCCAGGAACTGTTAACTCCGAGATTGGAAGCATGCATCCTTTCAGGAAACAAAAGCACGTGTATGAACCTTTAAGACTTTCTCTTAAAAAAAGGACATCAGCAATAAATTTGAACAATTCAGAAATAAACAAACTTTTACAACTACAGAATCCACAGAAAATCTTTCAATATGTCCATGTTATTGACAACTTTAACTGTCTGTTGATGACTAAATGAGACACACAGTGTAGTTGTTCATGGTAATTCCTTGTAACCACAGGAAAAGCTTATGCTCTTCCTTTAAAAAAACAGGCATAATGATAAACAATCTAGCATCAAAATACAAAATATGAAATTAGAGAAAAAATTAAACATATTTCTTACTGTGCAATACAATTTTATCACTGCTAACATACTAAGTTTTACCAATGGTCTACATGGAGAAAAATGTTTAGAGGATATTTAAGTCTTAAATACTGAATTATCATTTAGAAGGTTCTGCCAATTGTCAGGTCAAAGATCACAATGAACAGGTTGGGAACCTCACCCCATTAGAAAAGGGATGCAGGATATTGTATGATACATCACAAGACATTCTGAGTAAAAGGACTAGAAACAGTACCAGATACAGGTTCCTTAGTATTTTTTTCTTCTGCTCTTCAGTAAATACAACTAATAATGTAAATTAATTTAGAAAAGTCTCATCTGGTTTGCAAAAATATCTCTACATAGTATAAGAACCAGCTTAGGAGAAAATAAAGACTCAGTGTGGTTTCTTTAATATTAACCATTTACTGAAGGTAAGGTATCCAAAGCAGCAGTTCTCACAGTATTTTCATCTTTAAGACTACCAGAAAGTGTGGCCCTGACACTGAAAACTTTCCACAGGACCACATGTCATGGCTTCCAGACTTCTGCTATAATTTCCTTTTAGCACCAGAAAACAACCTCTTTTCTTGACTGTAACCAGTTGTAACAGCAGGGCTAAAACAAGCATTGCACAGAGAGATAGATTTGCATGGTCATGCTAGCTTAACCAGGGTTTGCTGATCTTGAACTGCTTTTTCATGCCCTTTTGGATTTTTTTCTTTGCTCTCTGTTGGGATGACTCTGAAGCAGTCTGCAACAAAACGGCTGAAAAATCCAGTTGGCAGCCAGTCACTAGTGGTGTTCCCCAAGGATCAGTGCTGGGCCCAGTCCTGTTCAATATCTTTATTGATGACCTGGACGAGGGGATTGAGTCCAGCATCAGTAAGTTTGCCGATGACACCAAGCTAGGAGCAGGTGTTGATCTGTTGGAAGGTAGGAGAGCCCTGCAGAGGGACCTGGACAGGCTGGATGGGTGGGCAGAGGCCAATGGGATGAGATTTAACAAGGCCAAGTGCAGGGTTCTGCACTTTGGTCACAACAACCCCAAGCAGCACTATAGGCTGGGGACTGAGTGGCTGGAGAGCAGTCAGGCGGAAAGGGACCTGGGGGTACTGATAGACAGTAAGCTGAAGATGAGGCAGCAGTGTGCCCAGGTGGCCAAGAGAGCCAATGGCATCCTGGCCTGCATCAGGAACAGTGTGGCCAGTAGGACAAGGGAGGTTATTCTTCCTCTGGACTCAGCACTGGTCAGGCCACACCTTGAGTACTGTGTCCAGTTCTGGGCCCCTCAATTCAAGAAGGATGTTGAGGTGCTGGAACATGTCCAGAGAAGGGCAACAAAGCTGGTGAGGGGCCTGGAACACAAACCCTATGAGGAGAGGCTGAGGGAGCTGGGCCTGTTTAGCCTGGAGAAGAGGAGGCTCAGGGGTGATCTTATTACTGTCTACAACTACCTGAAGGGGCATTGTAGCCAGGTGGGGGGTGGCCTCTTCTCCCAGGCAACCAGCAACAGAACAAGGGGACACAGCCTCAAGTTGTGCCAGGGTAGGTATAGGCTGGATATTAGGAAGAAGTTCTTCACAGAGAGAGTGATTGGCATTGGAATGGGCTGCCCAGGGAGGTGGTGGAGGCACCATGCCTGGAGGTGTTGAAGAAAAGCCTGGATGAGGCACTTAGTGCCATGGTCTAGTTGATTGGATAGGGCAGGGTGCTAGGTTGGACTGGATGATCTTGGAGGTCTCTTCCAACCTGGTTGATTCTATGATTCTATGTTTGAACTTTCTAAATAATATTCCATGTATTTCAGTTGTTGTGCAAAGTTTGTACAAAAATAATTTGCTTTCCTTTTAGCCAGGTTGGTTTTCTGAAGGGGGCACATAAACTGGCCCTGCTGCTAAAAAAAAACAACAGGCAAAACTTAATTTGTTTCATTCTTAGTTGAGAGTAAATGCACTTGTCTGGGGAAATACATTTCAGAAAGTTTGTCAAAGTAACAATAAAACAGTAACTAGTGCTTCTACAGGCATTAGAAAAGGATAAAAATGATCTAAGTGTTCTTCAAACCTTAAACCAACATCCTAATGAGAACACTTCAAATAAAACATCATTTTGTTTAACAGAGCTATGGGCCCATGCAGATTACACAGGTTCCCCATGGGAGAGCATTTGGCTTTCTTGAGAACAGGTTGGGAATTTTGTGTGGGTGTTTGCTTATTTTAAATAAAGGCATCTTTGTTTCTATATACCCTTCGGTACATAAAGTGCTTGTGTCTATATCCATTTTTAATCGTATTTCCCAGGACACTGAATATGAACAACAAAGAAAGGGGTTTCAAACTATTCTGGAGATTAGGCTAAATGAAGGAAAAAACAAAATCAAGTTGTTTGCAGGAAGCTGCTTGTTTTCATACTACTGGGAGAAGTTCAGATAAATTCAGAATCCAGTAAAAAAATATTAAACAAGTGGTAGATTGCCAGATAACAGTATGTTCTGATACTACTAACAGGATGGTGATGTGTAAAGTACACACCTTCTACTACAAGCTACTCCATTCCCTCCTTCCACCATCATAAAGTGCACAAAACTTTAAAGTGATGTGGTTGGTCAGTTCAGCAAAACTCAACTTCCTTTACAGTAATCTAAATCTTTCTCTTTTCTCTGTCAGCAAGCCACCTGAGAAGATACTCAAGTTACTGACTGTGTTTAAAGCCAAAGTGCCTACAAGCTGAAATAGCAACTACCTGCAGTTCTGTGAACACAATGTCATTAAAACAGACTCCTTCCAGCCATGCTGCCCAGTGAATGCCTCCCAAATCACTTTGGGAAGTTGCTGTCCTATAATGTCAGATTACAGAATTAATGTGATAGCAGTGAAAGAGAGGGAACATGGAATGAATACATGAAATCAAGAGCAAAATAGATTTATGAAATGAGAAGTAGCAAGTGGCTTTCCAAATGACCCCCCATTTTGCACTTCTACTGAAGAGATGATACTCTTCAGTACTGAGAATAGCAAGCCATCTCATTTTGTGAATGTTCTCTCCTAACTGAGAACTGCTGCAAAGATAACCAGAAATTTTCAGAAACGTGGCCATGCATTACTGTTTTACTGACTGTTCTTCAATAATCACTTCCTATTCTAATTGCAGTCACTGCTGCTTAGTCAATTAAGAACTGCAAAGTACATTACTAAGGCACCAAGCCAGCTCACCAAGACACTGTAAAAATCATGGGACTGTTTACACCAAGCTGTTAAGTCTTTTAATAGGATGCTTCACAGACTAAAGATTAAAGACTCCCTGAAATCATTTTATATTACAATAAGAAGTAATCATCCTAGCACCTTCCTAGTCAGCTATCCATAGGGAGGTAAATGCAAACACAAGCACAATGAATAATGAAAGATGGAAAAATGGTAAGCTAACTGAATCAATTGCATTAATCTACAGTTATAGTACTACAACGTGCATTGTATTTTAAAAATAAACAGATTTACTTTATTTCCATTTTAGGCAGAAAACTGAAGAGCAAATACTTCAAGGATGGTAATTATCAAAGCCATTTTACTAAGGCTTTGCACAAAGATTGTATAAAGGAATGATAAGGCATGTTAAAAAGTACTTAATAAGGACTAGAGCTAGTGAAAGCACCTATCTCCCTCCACTCTCCTTTTCTCTTGGACAATCATTTCAGGCCTTACAGTGTCTTAGCCACTTGAAGACAGATGACTGCTCCCTGCTTGATGCCAGCTCACCAGCCAACACAAACCAGCATTGATCCGTGTGGCAGATCTGCGCTTTCACACCTCTGATTAAAAAACGTTTACTGCAAAAAAGTCACTATGTTGCAGTTCAGTTTTATGACAACTATCTTGGAAATAGCAAAAAACTCTCCAGAAATAGTAAGATTGCTTTCTTCCTCAACTGGTATGCTCAGAAAGCAATGGAATTGCCTAGGACCAAGCTGAATGAGACAGGATACAAGACACTTTGCATATGCCATGGTTCTTCACTATGGACACTTGTATTAATAGAGGAAAAAATTGACTAAGAAATAGCAAAACCCATGAAGAGTAGTTTATTTATTGACTTCAGTATCATAAAACTTTGAGAAAAAAATATATTAATAGTATTGCTCTGTCAGAGCATGATGATTCTATACTCACCTTCTGCAAGGTAAAGACCTGTTTTCAATCCCAAATGTCAACAAGTGGGCAGCAGCACAGACATGAGAGGAAATAGTCACAACCAGTTTCTAGTGGGATGTTTGATCTTTTAAATATTATTATAATCAAATGTCACAGGATGACTAATCTAATCTCCTACAATAAGGTGACCCACCTAATAGATGAGGGAAAGGCTGTGGACATTGTCTATCCAGACTTCAGCAAAGCCTTTGACTCTGCTTCTTACAGCATTCTCCTTCAGAAACTCATGGCATATGGCTTAGGTAAGTGCACTCTGAACTGAATTAAAAAATGGCTGAATGGCTGGGTCCAAAGAGTAGTGGTAAATGTAGTTAAATCTGGCTGGCATCCAGTCACTAGTAATGTCTCCCAGGGTTCAGTACTGGGGCCTGTCCTCTTTAATATCTTTATCAGTGATCTGGATGACAGGATGATCTCCTTCTATGATCAGGTGACCCGCTTGGTGGATGTGGGGAGGCCTGTGGATGTTGTCTATCTGGGCTTCAGCAAGGCCTTTGACACTGTCCCCCACAGCAAACTGCTGGCTAAGCTGTCAGCCTGCGGCTTGGATGGTAACACTCTGTGCTGGGTTAGGAACTGGCTGGAGGGACAAGCCCAGAGTGTGGTGGTGAATGGTGCCACATCCAGCTGGTGGCCAGTCACTAGTGGTGTCCCTCAGGGATCAGTGCTGGGCCCCATCCTCTTTAACATCTTCATGGATGATCTGGATGAGGGCATGGAGTCAGTCATCAGCACGTTTGCAGATGATACCAAGCTGGGGGCAGATGTGACTGAGTTGGAAGGCAGAAGGGCTCTGCAGCGGGACCTTGACCGCCTGGACAGATGGGCAGAGTCCAATGGGATGGGGTTCAATAGCTCCAAGTGCAGGGTGCTGCACTTTGGCCACAACAACCCCATGCAGAGATACAAGCTGGGGTCGGAGTGGCTGGAGAGCAGCCAGACAGAGAGGGATCTGGGGGTACTGATTGATACCCGCCTGAACATGAGCCAGCAGTGTGCCCAGGCGGCCAAGAGAGCCAGTGGCATCCTGGCCTGCATCAAGAATGGTGTGGTCAGCAGGAGCAGGGAGGTCATTCTGCCCCTGTACTCTGCACTGGTTAGACCACACCTTGAGTCCTGTGTTCAGTTCTGGGCCCCCCAGTTTAGGAGGGCATTGAGATGCTTGAGCGTGTCCAAAGAATGGTGACGAGGCTGGTGAGAGGCCTCGAGCACAGCCCTACGAGGAGAGGCTGAGGGAGCTGGGATTGGTTAGCCTGGAGAAGAGGAGGCTCAGGGGTGACCTTATTGCTGTCTACAACTACCTGAGGGGTGGTTGTGGCCAGGAGGAGGTTGCTCTCTTCTCTCAGGTGGCCAGCACCAGAACAAGAGGACACAGCCTCAGGCTGCGACAGGGGAAATTTAGGCTGGAGGTGAGGAGAAAGTTCTTCACTGAGAGAGTCATTGGACACTGGAATGGGCTGCCCTGGGAGGTGGTGGAGTCGCCGTCCCTGGGGCTGTTCAAGGCAAGATTGGATGTGGCACTTGGTGCCATGGTCTTACCTTGAGCTCTGTGGTAAAGGGTTGGACTTGATGATCTATGAGGTCTCTTCCAACCTTGATGATACTGTGATAATGTGATGAGGCACTTAGTGTCATGGTCTAGTTGATTGGACAGGGCTGGGTGATAGGTTGGACTGGCTGATCTTGGAGGTCTCTTCCAACCTGATTGATTCTATGATGATTCTATGATTAAGTGCACCCTCAGTAAGTTTGCAAGATGACACCAATCTGTGTGGCTGTGTTGATCTGCTAGAGGGTATAGAAGCTTTACAACAGGATTTGGACATGTTATACAAGGCCAAGTGCAAGGTCCTGCACTTAGGTCACAACAATCCCATGGCAAGTTACAGACCTGGGAATGTGTGGTCATAAAGCTGCAACTTGGAGTGGGACCTGAGTGTACTGGTTGACAGGCGACTGAATATGGGTCAGCAGTGTGACTCAGGTGGCCAAGAAAGCCCTTGTTTGTATTACAAACACTGTGGCCAGCAGGAACAGGGAGGTGTTCATCTCCCCGTATTCAGCACTGGGGAGGCCACTCCCTGAGTACTGTGTTCATTTCTGGGCCCCTCACTATAGGAAGGACAATGAGGTTCTGGAGCACATCCGAAGAAGTGCAACAATGCTCGTAAAGGGCCTGGACCACATGGCCTATGAGGAGCATCTGAGGGGGCTGGGGTTGCACAGTCTAAAGAAGAGAAGGCTGAGGTGAGACCTTACCTCTCTCTACAACTACCTGAAGGGAGGTTGGAGTGAGGAGGGGGGCAGTCTCTTCTCCATGACGACAAGTGACAGGACTAGAAGAAATGGCTACAGGCTGTGCCAGGCTGTATATTTGGAAATACTTCTTCACTGAAAGGGTCAAATATTAGCATGGTCTGTCCAGGGCAGTGGTGGAGTCACCATCCCCAGGGGTGCTGATGCGACGTGTGGACCTAGTGCCTAGGGACATGGTTTAGTGCTGACCCTTCAGTACTGGGTTGAAGGTCAGATTGGATGATCTTTAAGGTATCTTCCAACTAGATACATTCTGTGATTCTGTGACTTGACTTTTTTGCTTCATTTCCACATAAATAATGGAACACACTACATTTAAATAATGAAATGAACAATACTTTAAACAAGTCAGGAATGTATCAACTGCAGAACTTAAAAATTACACTAAGAGGTCCTTATGTATTCCAATACCTTATTATTTGAGAAAATTATGGAAGCTGACACAGCATACCTGGAGGAGCCAGCTAATGTTCTCTACTAAGAGCACATTTTATCTCCAGAGTGGCTGGACCAGTATGTGTCTTTTATTTGGGGAAAAATCAGAAATGTTCATGCATACATACAGATGTCAGATGTTAAACTACATTAATGACAACAGAATGTGAGCTGCTTAAAAATAAAAATACAGATGAATAAAAGTAATTGAGCACAAATGTTAAGAAACATGTACTGAACATGTATATTTTTGTACTTGAGGGATGCAGAGAAAGCAAACAGAACTCCTTCTAGCTCAAGATACAGCAAGAACAAAAGCTGCATGGCAAGTTCCTCCCTCAATAAGAACACACCAAAGGATTACATTGCAGACCTGCTCTCTAGGAAGCCTGCAGGACAGAAACATGCCTATCACTTCTTGATTGTTTTTATACAGTCATAGTGGTCACAGCTAACACCTGCAGGCAAGCGAAGGTACAGTTCTGTTTTTGATAGCAGTTATACCAAAGAAAGGACTTATTATCTTCTTGATAGAAATTCTGAAACAGAAAGTCATCACTTTTCTTGCATGCACTGAAGTGAGGGGAAGGAGCTGACAAAGTCAGGGCCAAAGGAATTATTTTTCCAGCTGGGTCAATTCTTCAACTATGTTCACTATAGAGTCACACAAATACTTGTACCAACAAACAAGGAAGACTGGGCATTTTCTTAAAGAGTCCAAAAAATACAAGGCAGTGAGGATGAAGATACTCTCACAACTTCTCCAAAGTAGGAAGTATCTGTCATCTCCAGTGACTTCCAAGAACAATTTACAGTAAATAAAGATGAGGCAGCAAGCATCAATTACTGAACTCTGATGCACAGCTGTCTTTAAATATTGTAGATTTGATTTTCCTATAGAAAATCAACTTTTCGAGATCTTAGAAGTATTATTTCCCTAAACCAGTCCTTTAGATCACAAATTCCCTTGCACAAAAGGCAAAGGTCAACTAGGATGTAATTTGCTGATACACTGCTCTACTTTACAGACCTTTCCTGTCCATTTTTGGGCATGAAAAAATTATGCTGCTGGTGACATGTAGATTTGGCATTGATACCTCTACCTAAAGGGTGCTGAGATATGTCATTACAAATTATGAATCCTAGGCCTTCACACAACATTGATCCAGTTTATTTCATAGAATCACAGAATCAACCAGGTTGGAAGAGACCTCCAAGACCATCCAGTCCAACCCAGCACCCAGCCCTGTCCAGTCAACTAGACCATAGCACTAAGTGCCTCATCCAGTCTATTTTCTCCATGCAGACAGTCTCTTCTAATCCCAAGCTTCCTGATGTCCAGCCTTCCTTGTTGCCTGACTCTATATCTTTTCTAGCCTGTGACACTTTCTGACAAGAAATGGGTTTAAAGGAGAGGTTAATAAAAAGATTTATGAAGGTACATGATTTGCTTTCAATAATTTTCCCAATGACTTTTAAAACTTAGCTTGATGGCCAGTGGACAGTAAGCTGGTCTTACAAAGAAAAAAATAACAAAGCCATTCAAATCTGTATTTTCTTATCTTGAAGGAATCCATTTACCAAAGACAGAGATTTCTTTTTTTCTGCAATCAGTATCAAGTATCAAGGAGGTGTTCAAGAAAAGACTGGATGAGGCACTCAGTGCCATGGTCTAGTTGACTGGATGGGGCTGGGTGCTAGGTTGGACTGGTTGATCTTGGAGGTCTCTTCCAATCTGGTTTATTCTATGATTCCATGATTCTATGATTCTATGTAGCATACTACACCTGAGGTAGGAGGAAGAAAAGGGGAAATTTCCAGATTACCCTCATGCACAAATTCAGGAAGCCTTTCCAAAGCAGTCAGGGTAACAACAAAGTATATACTGATGCAATTGCTCGATGGGATATGTACAGGCCATGTTAAGTGTAAGGAAAAATAACAATCCTCAAAAAAAAAAAACAGTTCTGAGTTGCTTTTGAATTAATTTAAAAGAGCAAATATAGAGGTGGGCAGTTGGGGGGAGAGGAAGGAAAGGTGTATGCTCTGCAGTCTCAAAATGTTAGTATATGTGATGCTATGATCTCTCCCATTTACAAACACGGTAATAAGCATCACCTGTGATGAAAGACTGTTTATTCTTCTGATGAAATCTGTAACCCACTTCACATCATACAGAAAGGTTAATTCTGCTCAACAACATGCTGTGCCCTACAGTATCTGATTTTATGTACCATTCCCTGGATAGCTGTTCATTTATTTTTCTTAAAGTGTACCTTCAGAAACCAAACATTTTGATGCTTTCTGTGGAAGCAGATAGCATCAGACCCCTTCTGTGAGGGCAAATACACAATGAGAACATCCAGTTAACACAAAACAAGTCCACAACAATGAGATACTTTCTGAAGCATGAATATTATGAGACACAAAGAGACAGATGTTAGAAAGAAAAATATTCTTTGAGCATAGTATGCAGCTATCCACTTCAGACTTCTTGCACTATCCCCTATGTGTTTAATATCAGTCAGGAATTCAAAGTAATCATATGTATCTCACTGATTCACAATGCCAGAGAAAAGCTCAGGGTCTATTAATCTCTTGCCAGCAACTCATAAAAACTTGTGTAAATAGCAAGGAATTTAACAGTTAAAAGGCCCATTTGATTTCAGGATTTAGCAAACTTTCAGAAATAATCAGGGAGTTACACTGAAGATAATATAATACTCCAGAGAAAACATTCAGTGCTTCAAATTGAGAGGGGATACTAAGGAGGAGGAAATCAGTAGCATGAACCAACTCATCCATGCTTATGTCAACACAGCATTAATTCCATGAAAGGAAAAGGAAACAGTATTTTGTATCACTCCCAGTACATTTCTGTTTCTTACAAACTTTACTAACAATATCAAATGAATAGGAAAAATAAGTAATGCATGAATGTCTAAAAAAACAGCATATCACTTATTTAATGGAAGGAATGTAAATTCAGCAAGAGCCAAAGAAAATTATTTCAAGTAAGCTCCCTTGATACAGATCCAAGTTTTCACATGAAATTAAATTATAGCATCTCTACTGTTCCCCAATAATCACTGGGAAAGAGAGGTCATTATTTTACATTCCCTGGTGGCTTGTTGCTGAAAT
The DNA here is from genome assembly GCF_015220805.1 of Pogoniulus pusillus. Lineage (NCBI taxonomy): Eukaryota > Metazoa > Chordata > Aves > Piciformes > Lybiidae > Pogoniulus > Pogoniulus pusillus. Next base: position 14,166,793 of record NC_087266.1, on the reverse strand, counting down.
CACTGGGGATGAATGTGACTTTTTATCCTATTTACAATACTTTTAAACCCCAGGAGTCAGAACTGTTTGGTTAGGTGCCTTTTATTTTCAAATGTACCATTTATCAAGGCACTGTTGCATTATCATCACCAAGCACATATCTTGCTAAAGGCTGTATATAATTAAAAAAAAGGTATCTTATAAATTACGTTTTCCTTTACTTGGGTTTTAAGGAAAAATCTTTTGTGCATAACCTCTGGATTTTCTAGGACTACTAGTCAAATTTTTTAGCATCAAGAACTAAAAAACAAAGATACAAGAAGCTGACTTACAGTGATCATCATATTGTTACTGCTGCCTATAATAATGGCTGCAAAGCTTTAGACAATAAAATATTTATATGATACACATATATAAAATCTTGCACCTCACTGTTTTTGCCAGCAATATTCTTCATAATATCTTGTTTCATTAGCTTCTTCAAGAGAAACAACAACAATCTCCTTTTCCTTCGTTATGCCATAAGGACAGACAACTTACTAAGCACCCCTCAAACTATTTCCTTGACCACTGAAAACAATGTATTCCTTAGTGGGCTATCACTCCAATATTCTGTATTCACCAAAATAAAAAAAATATAATTTCACCTATAAAGAATTTAATAGATATTGGATAAGAAATTGGTGATATGAATATATATTTTCATATTCAAATTTGATTTATGCACTCATGTGCATGATCACAAATTAATAATATAGAATTCAAGGCAAGGAAACAAAATCATTAGCTGGTAAGTAAAATTATCTACCATTCCCCATTTCTTTACATCCAGCATTTGTTAATGTAATACTGTCTTGTATTGACACATGCTTCAAGAATTAGAAGGAAGCTGTAAATGGTATGATGAAATGTATCTATAATCTCAACACTGACGACTTCTTTTTCTCCAAGCCTTCTACAAAAGATCATAAGGAACAAGCTTCTGGGTGTTTCTGGGTTTGTTTTTGTTTGTTTGTTTAAAAAAAGTAATCACTTTTCTAAGTTTTGTCTTTTTATGCATAAGGAAATCAAATTCTTACAGACCTACATGCCCTCTGTCAAGCTTTCCAGTTAGCTGACAACTTCTTCTAAGACAGCACTGATCTGCAAACTGCCTGTCTTAAGTGCTTCCAGCAGGAGAATAAAAGTGTGCATAATGGTCCACAATCAGAAACAAGCAAAGAAATGATTTAAATTTTTTTATAGTTAAATCACAAGCTTTTCAAACAAGAAAACTCTTTATTATTAGCAATCTGTTCAGCATATTGCATGCACACTGATCCTGGAAGGGATCTCTGGATTCTTTAATAGCATGAGGGAAATTGTAGTAAGAGAATTCAAGAAGAAAAAGCAAATTTCTTTGACAACAGTGACACTGTGTTTAATTGCAATACTAATTAAATAAATTCCACCAATAATCAGATCAAACTTTTTAATAAGAGGAAAATCTAGGTTTGCTGAATTTTCTTATTCAAACATCACTAACTAACAATATCCTTGATGTTCTCAGCATTAGCATTCAGCTTGAAGCACAAACAAAAAGGGGCTGGTTTAAACTCAGCAAAAAGCTGGATGCAAGCAATTTCCCATCACGAGCAGCCTCTCCACACATGAAAAGCATTTGCCACTTTGTTTATGATGATTTGATTATTGCATTCTACTAAACTTACAGACATTTCTAAAATACTTTTCCACGAGACTGAAATCTCACCAAAGTCTCTGACCCTGCACTGGGATCCAACAGCACAACTATACAAACAATCATCGTGTCACCACCGAAGTCATACTGGAATAGAAAACAAAAGTCTGTCTACCTGACTGATCTTTTTCCACTTAATAAGATTAGTGGGTTTTCCCTCATTTTACCCTCATGGCCTTTCTATAAGACACAAAGTAACATTTTAGTTAGAAAGATCAAATAATAAAACACAGAGAGAGTCAGAAACTTTTAAAAGTGAAGGGAGCACCTCCTTTGGAAAACAAAAAAGATAAAGGGAAATCATGTACACACAGATCCATCGAAGTCATAGAGTCATAGAATCAACCAGGTTGGAAGAGACCTCCAAGATCGTCCAGTCCAACCTATCCCCCAGCCCTAGCCAGTCAACTAGACCATGGCACTAAGTGCCTCACCCAGTCTTTCTTGAAGACCTCCAGGGACGGTTTAGGTTGGAAGGCATCTTAAAGATCATCTACCTCCCATACCTCCCACTGGACCAGGTCGCTCAAGGCCTCATCCAACCTGGCCTTGAACACTTCAAGGGAGGGGACATCCACAACCTCCCTGGGCAACCTATTTCAGTTTCTCACCACTCTCACCGCAAAGAATTTCTTCTTAAAAGAATTTCTAAATCTGCCCTACTCAAGCTTCAATCAATTCCCTCTCATCCTATTAGCACAAGCCCTTGTAAAAAGTCCCTTCCCAGCCATCTTGTAGACTGCCTTCAGGCACTGGAAGGCTGCTATAAGGTCTCCCTGGAGCCTTCTTTTCCCCAGCTTGAACAGCCCCCACCTATCACAGCCTGTTCCTATAGTGGAGGTTCTCCAGCCCTCTGATTATCTTTGTGGCTCTCCTCTGGACTGCTTCAGGTTGAAAGAGATGGTAATTTAAACATAATGAAAGACTAAGGAATTTAAAAAATAAGACTAACCAGTTTAAAAAATCATTCATCTATTCATTGCTTTTCCTTCTTCTAATAAATGGCTCACAATAATCTTTAACTTGAACTGGAAAGCTATTAATTTGAAACACTGTTTAAATAATTAACAAGTGTTCTGGTACACATCTTTTAAGGTGATAAGTGGGGAACAATCTCCTCAGTCTTCCATCTACCCATAAAAAAAAGCAAAAACATGGATGAAGCAAAAATTTTGTACTTTTATAAGTTTATGGGTTTGGTGACATTATGTGTCTGTACCCTAAAAGTGTTTTTGATTTTGTCACTTTAAAATATTGCTATATACAGAAATAGCAAGAAACCAATTCTATGGTTATTTGATTCTAAGAATAGAAGAATTTCATGTAAGCTTCTTCCTTGATTATTAAGGTTTGCTCCAAGCTGAGTCTTTTTTCCCACACTGTGCTAGTTTGAAGCTAGCTAGAATGTTTTGGTGAGAAGGACTAGATTACAGGCTGTGAAAGGAAAACAAGGCTGATGTCTACTTCACTCATAGGCTTCCTGAGATATATAAAAACAAAAATCCAAACATAGATAGGGGAGTCCCACTTCTGCTGTCAGGGAACTCCGAGCTGCATCTCTCTAACCTCACCCTCCTTTTTACTTTCCTAATCCACTTTGCTTCCTAACCCCCTGGCCAAACCTCCATTCTTCCTTGGGACTGGGGTAAGGTTGAGAGGGGTAGGGGGAAGGTGAAGGGGCAGCTGGGAGCCTCTCCTGGGGACTCAGGTTTCTGGGAGGGGAGTTGTCTTTCTGTATTACCTTTTACCTTGTATATTTCTGTATATAATTGTATATACTGTAAATATCTGCTTGTATATTGTGCTAGCTGTAAATACAAGCTTCATTCTATTTCCAGAGCCGGCTGAGTCTAGTCTGGGTGATTTCCAAAGTGTGTGTGTGGGGGGGGAACACCCAAACCACCACACACATCCCTAAGTATTCACAAGAGGAAGGAAAACCAGGACAGACATAGTTATGGAATGGATTAAACTTCCACAATATTGAAAAATAATCCTACTGAGGTTAATCATTAACTCACCACTCCATACATCATCAACTTCAAGGAAGAAAAAAAAGTAGTTTCACTGCCTACGTGGAAATTTTTAACAACAAATCATTGTACAAGAATACACTTACAGCTTCTTTAACAAACTTACATCTGACTACAGGAACACATACTGTAGAGTTATCAGTATGGAAATAAAGGGAATAAGAATGCTCTAGAAAAGGACAAATATGAGAAGTTTGAGCTATAATATATTCTGCAAGAGTTTCTCAGGGATGGTGAATCTCATTTCTCTTTTTACCACTTATTTATCATATTCTTGGATTGCTACCACACATGCATTGATCAACACTCTCGAGTATTTCATTAAACATCAACACCAACCTGCATTTCCACTGAATTGTAAACAAAGAGCTTTTAATTTATTGATTTGTCTTATGACTAATAAGGCAAGATGGCAGAAAGGTACAGAAGCATTCAAAGCTTATTTTGGAGGGGGGAGTGGGAAGGAACAGAGATTTTTAATTGATGCAAAAGTATTTGGCTGAACACTGCATTATATATTGCTGAAGCCTGTGTTAACACATGCCTGCCTTTGCAGAATTTCAGGTGATCCTTATGAAATGTTTAACATCTACTACACAAGGAAATAAATAAAAACAGAACTTTGTGAGGAATAGAACAAAAAAATGTATTGTTCTATACAAAATGAAGCTCAATGTAACATATAATTAGCAGCAAACCTACCAGTCGTCTCCTCTCCTCTTCAACAGCAATTAGAAGTCGAGCAAACTCTTTCAGTGACTGGGCTGAAACAAACAAACAAACAAGAATATCCTGGTCAGAATCACATTTTAAGGCGAAATGAGTCCATTAGGTGAATTGAAGCTGTAGTGAGAAGATATAGTACCTCACAGTACTTCACTGAAACCAGTAACCATTAAATGTTGCACAGAGTGAAGTTAACAGCATGTAAAAAACAGAAGAACCAAATCTTAAGAGTCATGTATATTAAAACAATATTTTTGTTAACAGAATATGGAACTGATTTTCCTGTAAGGTGTAAAGATCAGTCTCAAAACAAAGACTTTTATAAACAGACACAAAATTTGCTTTCACACACTAGCAGCAGAAACTGCAAAGGAAAATACTGAGTTTCTCATATTGAAGTACAGTAACACATTTTTGCAAGAACTAAAAGAAAAACCTTCAGGTGAAAATTTGAAAGATAACATTTTAGAAGAAGTATGTTACTTATGCCAACTGTTTATATTTAGCTGTCCTTTATGTTTTACAAGGACAAGCTTTCAGGTGACAAGAACAGATGATTGATTTATAAGCTTTGTGTTCTGCTACAAGTATGAGAGATCAGTCTTTGCTCAAAAGTGCCTTCAAATATAAGTCAGAGGCCTATAAGACATGTCAATGGAAACTAATAAAAGTATCAAGCTATAAAAGAGGGCAAGAAAGGGGAAAGCATTCCAAAAAATCTTAAGGTCTCATTCTCATGCAAACAAGAGGTGCAAATCTCTCTATAAGAATGTATCTCTCCTTTTATATTACTTTCTCAAGGGCATATGGGTTATTCAGAATTCAGCATCACAGTTCCACAGACAAAAACGCCAGAGAGGAATGATGTGAAATAAAGAGAGCCGTGCAGCAACTCTGCTTTCATCTAATGCACCTCGTGGTACCTGCTGCCAGCGACAGGATGCTATATTTCATTGTTTAAAGCTCTGATCTCAGAGTGAAGATTCATAAATCCCACAGCTTCTCACAACAAACGTGAGGCAATCTAAATAATCTTCCAAAGAAGTAAAAACTAGGAAACAAAACTTGTAGAATTTCTTAAAAGAACAGGCTTGAAAAAAAAAAATCTTCACATTTAACCAATACATGCTGCTGGGGGCTTGCAAACAGAACTCTTCTCCTCTTAGCTATTTTTCCGTCTTCTTCAGCCTTTTTACAAAATGTGTTGGTCTTCAGCAACACAGCTTCATCCCCTCTCAACTCCCCTGCAAGATGTAAAGAAATAAGCACATTTTCTGGAGAATCTGCTATGTTCCAGTACATTCTAAGAGGGAACCAGTGTCAAGTTTGTCTTAACAGCCCTGTCAGTATTCATGAATTGCTTTTTAGTTTCCATACCATACTCAAATTATGTTTACCCTTTATCCATCTGCACCTTGCTGAGGTCACCCTTTTATTCTTCTTGATCTCTTTTTACTTTTAGAACTGAAGAACACTATTTTGTTCCAATTTCTTCTACAAGATCTTACATTGTCTATCTTTTTTTCAACAATAATGCTATACCTGACCTGCAGGTCATTTTTTGCTGACAAATTCTCTTTTCCTTGTTATTCCTCATGAGCTCTTTGTTAGTCCAAGTACACTAAGTAAGTTAAAAGTCCGTCCAGTTGGGTTTTGAGGCCTTTTCTTTAATACTTTTCCCTGAGAACACAAAACCAGAAAACTTTGCCACCTTTTAAAAGAAATTTTAGGCCTCTTGCATGAACTTCTGAACTCTTTGACTCAGTCAAGCTTATCAGTGAAGTCTTTCAGTAACTTTCATACCAGTTCAGCCTTTAACAGAATTACATCAGTACCAAGAACTCAGTTTGATATTATTTACTACATTAACTGTAAGAGATTGAGTCAGTTCAAAATATTCTATCTGACAAAACCATGTCAAGAAACAGATTATGAACTCACTGATTAAGACACCTGATAAGAAATCAGTTGAGTGTTACCTTCGAGAGTATTTGTGTACCCATTACAAAACCTTAAGAACTACACAAACAATGAGCCAAAGACACGTGGCCAACTACTGTCTTTCACACTCACGTCCCACAACATTTAATAAAAGTTGCCCTTGTCTGTAGCAAACTGGACAGAGCCATTCCTTGAACATGTAACAGAGTCATTCTTTGTCCACTATTTTAAAAAGCAACTAATCTTTTCAAATAAACTAGACAAACACACTGTTTGAATTTTATTACCTTTTCAAAGAATTAGGATGCACTTCAGAAGAACAGTTGACTTTGTTGTAAAGCCAGCAACAGAAATTGTTTCCATATTATTTCAGTGAAATAACCAGTCAATTTTAGTGCAAGATGATGTGTTACTGCAGGCTCATGTTAAAACTCCATTCCCCCTCCTTTTCTCACTTTTTTCTTTTACTGTGGAGTCACTCACAATGACAGAACTATTTCAAAGAGAACTGTAGAGCCATATGGGTTGAAAAAGACCATTAAGATCATCAAGTCCAACTGTTACCCCAGCACTGCCGTGTCACCACTAAACCATGTCCCTAAGCACAACATCTGAATGTCTTTTAAATATCTCTAGGGATGGTGACTCCACCACTTTCCTGGACAGCCTGTTCCAGTGCTTTAAAACTCTTTTTGTGAAAGAATTTTTCTTAATATCCAACGTAAACCTCTTCTGGCATAAGAAGGCCAGAGGCCTCTTAGAAGAAGAAATTATCATTACAAATACTATAACTTTGTGAGGCCAGTCAATTGAGAGCCTATTGAAATTTAAGTTTCCTTTCCATATTTCAAGGAAGAACCAGAAGATTTTTTTTCCAAGCCAAAACTTTCATTTATTATTTAAATAAAACCAGGACAGAGATAAAACTATAAAAATATATTCTGTAAATATGCAAAACAGTATATTCCTCTGTGCTTAACACTAATATAAAGGTACTAACATGTCACATCAGCTAAAGACTGAAAAGTTGTGTTCATCTTTTCCTCGCCATTGCCTGACCTTTTTGGGGATTACTGTCAAAGTTTCACTAAGGACAGAGAACCTACACTCTTCAGCAGCACAAAGACAAATAATTTCCCTGATCCTAGAGATACTTTCATGCACCTTTGTATCAATACAGAGTACACCTCCATTGATCACAGCCCAACACTCACAGCCACACTTTTTGCATCTGTCAATGCCCATGAAGCCAAGAAGTATCCTTTGCCAACTCAGCAGGTGCATGGGGAGAACAAGTGTATTGTGTATAATGAAGGGTGCACACCCGGTACACAGATGGAGCTCACAACATGGGTACCTCTGGTAACCCCACTGCTTCTTTTGCCGTTAAAATGGCATTGCAAGATAAAAAAGGCTTTACTGCTGCCAGCTCTCCTACAATACCACTGAGCATTGCAGTACTTCTGAATCTTTCATGTTACTATACCTTCTTCCCAGAAAAGCCCCACTCAGTCTGTCCTCATGAAAACACCAGGTCTGCCCCCAGAGAACTTCATCTATGCTGGAAGCTGCAGTGGATAGTGGTAAAGGCAAGGAAGTCTTTGCTCCGCTTTAATTCCAGTGTACACTGCCTCCTTTTTCTTCCTTTCTTTTCCCTTAGAACCTTTGGTTGCAGAAAGGTGTCAGATCTGCCTGAGGTAGGCAGATGGAAGAATACCGTGGCAGACTAATCCTGGCTAGATGCCAGGTACCCAGAAAACCCAACTTGTAACTCCCACTCCTTGTTTGGACAGGGGAAGAAAGAGAATATAGTGAAAGGCTCACGGGTCAAGATAAGGACGGGGTGATCACTTAGCAATTACTGTCACATGAAAAACAGACTGGACTTAGGGAAATTGGTTTAATTCACCCTTCTCTGATTTGTTTGGTAATAATGAGAAATAAAATTAAATCTTTGAACATTCTCCCCTCACACCTCCCTTCTTCCTAGGCTCAACTTCACCTCCTTCCCCACAGCAGCACAGTGGGCTGGGGAATGGGCATTGTAGTCAGCACATTACATGTTGTCTGTGCTGCTCCTTCCTCCTCAGGAGGAAGACTTCTCTCACTTGCCCAGCTCCAGAGTGGGATTCACAGAATGCAGTCCTTCAGGAACAGTCTACTCCAGTGTGGGTCTTCACTATGGGGTCACAAGTTCAGCCTGCAAGCCTGCACTTGCATGGACTTCTCTCTCGATGGGTACACAGGTCCCCTCTTTGGGCACATCTGTCTGCTTTAGTGTGGGGTCCTGGGAACTGCAGGTGCATATCTGCTCCAAAGTCAAACTCCATGGGCTGCAGGGGGACAGCCTGCCTCACTGTGACCCAGGGTCTGGCGCATGTTCTCCTGATTTCTCACTTGCCTTAGTGTTTGCACTAACGTTCTCACAGCAGGTTTTTTGTCCCTTCTTAAATATGTTATCACAAAGGCACTACCCTCATCACTGAGGCATGACCTAAGCCATCAATGTGTCTGTCTTGGACCTGGTTGGCATTAGTTCTGTAGGACCTAAGGGATGTTTCTAACAGCTTCTTACAGAAACCAACTTGTAACCCCTGCTACCAAAACCTTGCCACACAAACCCACCACAGATAATAAGTGTTCACCATGAGGAATCCGGCCCCCTGGGGACAACTCATCCACAGGGCTGCCAGACATCCGTGGAGAGCTGGACAGAGGCATCATTCCCTCCACAACAGAGGTCCCATCCCTAGAGGCATTCATGACAAGGCTGGACGAGGCACTTAGTGCCATGTCTAGTTGATTGGACAGGGATAGGTGATAGGTTGGACTGGATGATCTTGGAGGTCTCTTGCAATCTGATTGATTCTATGATTCTATGACTTCAGCAGACATCCAAGGCACAAGCTAGCTACACCTAATTCTGGATTCCCAGCTCTCAAGGGAGAAACAGACAAGTATTTCAGCACTAATGATCTGAGGTGCCCTTTCACAATTAAAATTCAGAAGATTTAAAAATCAGAACCATTTGTGTCCACTGCTGGACAGTGGAAGAAAGCCCAAGAACTACCTGCAGGCCTCATGGCCTCTTCTTACTTACACTGCAACATTTTCGTTCCTTTTTCTCTATTTTTAAATCAGAATAGAGGCAGCAGAATTAAAGTCAGCTCCATAAATAGAAAAGGAGGTGGAGGAAAAAGAGTTAAATATTTTACAAAAAGAAATGTCACAGAAATGTGCTGATAAGAAAAAAAAAAATCTGAAAACACACCAATAATATCAAGTACAATATGTAATCTAACTTACATTAAATATGAAGGCATTTTTAATTATTTTTACAAAGCATTACTCTTACTCAAGGGCCACTAAGTAAATCGAAGCACTGCCTTAATACTTTACTCCAAGTAATTGGGAGACACTTGCTTACAAAACCCAAACTGTTTTACAGTCTGCTTTTTATTTAAGGGCTATTCAAAGGACTTGCAAGATGGGCTTGGTGTCAGGATGGAAATGATGCCTGTAAAGAGCAACGCCCAACAAGTAAAAACAATTGTATATGTACCCGCCTGCCCGCCTGTACGCTTGTGGTCTCGTTAATCACAACTGAAACAGATTGCCAGCTGTTTTCTCTGGGATCTTCCCAACCCAGCAGTAATCTGCTGCAAAATTTCCCTTGTTCTGGAGAAACAGTTCCCATTACTTTATTTAAACAAACAAACAAAGCAAAGCAAAACCAAAATAACTTCTTTTTTTTTTAATTTAATGAGAAATCTTGTAATTAATTTGCTTCTTAAGGAAGCAAACTAACAGTACCAACAGCTTAAACTGTAATGGTGCAGACCAATGTCTTTGTTTCCAAAATGATGTGTACCATTTGGGGTTTTATCCCTATTGCTCCAGGTATCACAGTATCACAGTATCACCAAGGTTGGAAGAGACCTCACAGATCATCAAGTCCAACCCTTTACCACAGAGCTCAAGGCTAGACCATGGCACCAAGTGCCACGTCCAATCTTGCCTTGAACAACTCCAGGGACAGCGACTCCACCACCTCCCCGGGCAGCCCATTCCAGTGTCCAATGACTCTCTCAGTGAAGAACTTTCTCCTCACCTCAAGCCCCACAATCAATTACATGTGCACAATCAAAAGAGGCTTTAAGAATGATGCATAATTAAGTGAATGAGGGAGAGATTTTTTAAAGCCATTGATAAACACTTATTTTTCTGAATTTATAGAGTGTATTATTAAAAATATGCCTTGTTTATGTTCTAGAATTCTGTTTTACTCCACTAAAATCAAGTGAGTATTTCATAGGAAACAAAAGCTATTTAAAAATCACATGTTTTCAGTACTCATACATTTTATGATGCTTTTGTTACATATTTGTGTAGAGAATGTAGCACCTTAAAACAGCATGCCTATGGACATCATTTAAGGTAGTCTATCAACAATCAGCTTAATACTAAAAAGCACAGTGTTACTGTTGTGGAGGCAGGGAATTAATGTGGCTGAGTCAGGAATATATGGAAAAATAGAGTTATTTTACTTTCCCAAAAACCCGAGCCCAAAACTATATACAGAAATTCATTTAGTTCTAATTAGCAGATTCAGTCAGATTGAGAAGATCTACAAGGATACCATAGGTAAATTTGACTATTTTGGAAGTCGGGAGCTGGAAAAGGCTAAGCTACTAAATATAGCATTCCTCACTATTAATCAGGCTGAGCCAAAAGTTTACTCACAGGTGAGCCAGGCTGGCTGAGAGAAAGGGTGCTCCAGATGCTTGTCCCCTGCTCTCTTTCAAAAGGCCTCCGAGGCTCCTTAAGGCCTATCAAGCCACATAAAGGGGGTGCTTACGATGGGAAGCCATCCAAAGCAGGGACCCTCCTGCTCCTCAGGAGCTTGTCCTTCGCAGCGCCAGGGGACTCTTTCTGCAGGAACTATCCGGGTGGGGGAGAACTCTAAGGCAGGAATTACCCCAATATTTACACCCTTCCTAGACAGAGAGCAGAGTTACCACTGCCTAGGCGCGAAGACCACAGCCAATCCCAGCCCGATCCCAGCGCGGGCACTGCACAGGGCACCCCTCGTGTCGGAAGGGCCCCTTGCTCCCCCCCTTCACACCTGCAGGGCAGGGGGGGGAAACAGGCCTTTTGTGCCTTTCCTCTCCCATTCAAACCACAGAGGGAGAGGAACTTTGGGGTATAGAGGACTCCAGGACAGTTACTTACACTGTATTACTATTACTAAACATGACATCCAGTAGAATCATAGAATCTAGAATCATAGAATCAACCAGGTTGGAAGAGACCTCCAAGATCATCCAGTCCAACCTAGCACCCAGCCCTATCCAGTCAACTAGACCATGGCACTAAGTGCCTCATCCAGGCTTTTCTTCAACACCTCCAGGGACAGTGACTCCAGCACCTCCCTGGGCAGCCCATTCCAATGCCAATCACTCTCTCTGGCAACAACTTCCTCCTAACATCCAGCCTATACTTTCACCGGCACAACTTGAGATTGTGTCCCCTTGTTCTGTTGCTGGTTGCCTGGGAGAAGAGGCCACCCCCCACCTGGCTACAGCCTCCCTTCAGGTAGTTGTAGACAGCAATGAGGTCCCCCCTGAGCCTCCTCTTCTCCAGGCTAAACAACCCCAGCTCTCTCAGCCTCTCCTCATAGGGTTTGTGTTCCAGGCTCCTCACCAGCTTTGTCGCCCTTCTCTGGACATGTTCCAGCACCTCAACATCTCTCTTGAATTGAGGGGCCCAGAACTGGACACAGTACTCAAGGTGTGGCCTGACCAGTGCTGAGTACAGGGGAAGAATAACCTCCCTTGTCCTACTGGCCACATGATGACATCTATATTTAATGAAAAAATGAAAATAATGTGTATGAAACCTAGAAGCAGCTTTATATGACCAATACTGTATTTTAAGACAAAGCCAAGCTTGGAAGGTAATATTCAATCCAAGACAGAATGGGAAGTTAACAGCATGCAAAGCAGAACAAAAACAAATGTTCTTGTCTGTGCAGTGGACTGCAAGCTTAATGCTTTTTGCAGTTACACAGACAGCCTTAATGTACAGGCAATTTTAAAATATTCTAAAATACACTAAACAACACTTTAATCAGATGCTGACAGCATCTTCAGGTATGTGAATGCCAGCATGCAAAAAATACACAAACAGAAATGTATCATTTGCTTTTACAACACCTTGCTGTGTAAGATGTGAAAACCTGCAAGTCTGCTAGTGAGTCCCTTATATCTTCCTGATCTGACTGAGGAAGTGGCAGGACTGTACTGTACATTGCTCTCAAAATACTTTGGCAGGAAGGTCAGTCAAATACATCCTCTCTCTAGAACTGGTCTTACCCAGCACAGACATGTTTTAGGAGGCTCTCAATTCATGCTTGAGCACGAACGTCAGCTTAAGGCTCCAAGGGAGTTCTTCCTAGTAAGTAACACATTACAGAATCAGAATTCAAGGCAGACCTCAGGCCCATAAGGAAATCTCCCAAGGATTAACACTTGTTTATGACACTTCAGTGAAAAAGCAGAATAAATGTAAGATCTATGAGTGCTGGGAGAAGAGACTTCCCTTTCCAATTCTAAATATGCAAATAAATATATTATTAAATAGTTACCAATTTATGGATGTATTTCTAGTTATTCCATTTGAATGACTAGCATATTTAACTGACATCATCTACCAGGACATGAGTAAGGGATTTGACTCTGTCCCTTGTGACATCCTGGTCACCAGACTGGAAAAATATGGACTTGATAGATGGACCACTCACTGGATAAGGCGAATTGGATGGAGAGCAGCCTGGAGGAAAAGAACCTGGGAGTCTGGGTTGATGAAAAGCTCAACATGAGCTGACAGTGTGCATGTACAGCCCAGACAGCAACTGTGTCCTGAGCTGCATCAAGAGAAGTGTGGCCTTTACTCTGCTCTTGTGAGATCCCACCTAGAGTTCTGTGTACAGTTCTGGAGCCTCCAACACAAGAAAGACATGGAACTGCTAAAATGAGTCCAGAGGAGGGTCACAAAGATAATCAGAGGGCTGGAGCAACTCTACTATAAGGACAGGCTACGAGAGTTTGGGCTCTTCAGCCTGGACAAGCCCAAGCAGTGCTACAGGATGGGGTCATAGGAGCTGGAGAGCAGCCAGGAAGAAAGGGAGCTGGGGGTACTGGTAGATAATATCTGAAGATGAGCCAGCAGTGTGCCCAGGTGGCCAAGAGAGCCAATGGCTTCCTGGCCTGCATCAGGAACAGTGTGGCCAGAAGGACAAGGGAGGTTATTCTTCCCCTGTACTCAGCACTGGTCAGGCTACACCTTGAGTCCTGTGTCCAGTTCTGGGCCCCTCAATTCAAGAGAGATGTTGAGGTGCTGGAACATGTCCAGAGAAGGGCAACGCAGCTGGTGAGGGGCCTGGAGCACAAATCCTATGAGGAGAGGCTGAGGGAGCTGGGGTTGTTTAGCCTGGAGAAGAGGAGGCTCAGGGGTGACCTCATTGCTGTCTACAACTACCTGAAGGGAGGCTGTAGCCAGGTGGGGGTTGGTCTCTTCTCCCAGGCAACCAGCAATAGAACAAGGGGACACAGTCTCAAGTTGTGCCGGGGAAAGTATAGGCTGGATGTTAGGAGGAAGTTCTTCACAGAGAGAATGATTGGCATTGGAATGGGCTGCCCAGGGAGGTGGTGGAGGCACCGTCCCTGGAGGTGTTGAAGAAAAGCCTGGATAAGGCACTTAGTGCCATGGTCTAGTTGACTGGATAGGGCTGGGTGCTAGGTTGGACTGGATGATCTTGGAGGTCTCTTCCAACCTGGTTGACTCTATGATTCTATGGAGAAGACTTTGAGAAGACCTTATAGTAGCCTTCAGTATCTGAAGGGGGCCTACAGGAAGGCTGGGGAGGGACTATTTACAAGGTCTTGTAATAACAGGATGAGGAGCAATAGATTTACACTGGAAGAGGGGAGATTCAAACTAGATGTTAGGAAAGGGTTCTTTCCACGGAGGGTGGTGAGACACTGGCACAGGTTGCACAGGGAGGTTGTGGCTGCTCCCTCCCTGGAGGTGTTCAAGGCCAGGTTGGATGAGGCCTTGAGAGACCTGTTCTAGTGGGAGCTGATCCTGCCTATGGCAGGGGGTTGGAACTGGATGAGCTTTGAGGTCCCTTCCAACCTGAACCATTCTATGATTCTACATGCTATCTCAAGCAGTTTTAAAGCACACAATATCAAATAAAATGTCCATCCTCTTTCTGTGGCTTTTAGTCATAATGAAAAAGTATGGTGCTGTGGAGGGGTTGAGGGAGATGTAGGACAAGAGAAGCAGTCAATGGTTTTCTGATCAAACAGAAGAAAGGAAAAAAAAATCACTGATTTCTGATTAATAGTGACATGCCACAAGTATCTGGAAAAAACAGAGGAGATAATTATCTGCTTTCTCAGTACTTTCTACCTAACAAGAACTCTGGATGTCACAAAAGCCACACAGGACCTGTAGTGTGCATCTGAAGGTAAACTGGAGGTCTCGATATATTACTACTATGACAAGTTTTCAACATGGTAAAATGTGAATTCAAAGGATTGTCTTGTAATAAGTCTTCCAAATCCTCTCATTTTCTTTGAATATGTTGGCTGTGAATGTAAATACACGTTTATCTAATACAACACAGATTTCCTTTACCACTCTAACAGCAATTATTTTTCAATTCTTTTTTTTTTCTTTTGGACTGAATAAAGCCTATAAAACATTGGAAGAGTAAAATTATCTACAGATTTAAGTGGGATTAAGTCTGGCCTAAAAGAAACAAGCTGCACAATCATCATCTTGGTCTGCAAACAAATTCAACACAAAAAAATGCTGACTGGTTGTGAGTACCACTGTAATAGAACAAAAATAAAGAAAGAATAGCAGTGTAAGAGAACTGCAACATATTCCTACACAGAATGGTATTTAATTTTTAAGCAGACTTTCAGGAAAGCAGTATTTGGACAAGCATGTCTTCTGAATCTGCCCAATTATTGATGATGGTTTCATTTTTTTGTTGGTTACTGCTATTTCTCCTGCCACTTCTACCCTAGGTCCACTTCCCTCACTTTACAAGTGGCAACATTTTTGGAGAAACTTTAGTTTGTAAGACTGAGCTCAGTATCATAACTCTTCCTGGGAAAGCAGTAAAGAAGAGACAATAAGGGGAGAGGAATGAAGGACTTGAAACCATTCTTTCTCTTACCAATTTCATTCTCTTCTCGGTTTCATTCCCAAACTATTGCAGGAAATAGAGTAACTGATTTCTTGCATTTAGGTAATATTTCTTCACTATTTATGTAAATTCCAGTTTGTAAATTAAGACTATGTCAGATGTGCTTTGAGTATTGTCAAAAGAAAAACTATCTTAGAAGATTTTACTGCACAAAAAGTTAGAATAGCAAGACAGTGGTTTGTTTCTTCATGGGGTTTCAAAGTTGTTTAAGTGTGGAAAACTAATATTGGACGAGCTGCTTTATCCTCCATTTGGTTTCTCTTACTTCTCTAATCTGGGTATCAGATTTCATGGATCTATAATAAAGACTTCATGCATTCATTTAGTCTACGTTTACACTTACCACAGCCTACATAGTAACAGGGGAAAAAGGTATTTGTACCTTCCTATAACACTATGAAATATACTTCTAGCAGTAAAAGAAACAGGCTGAAGTAAAAATTCAAATATACAGGTTTAAAATATCATGAAAATACCCCAGCAGACACTCTCAAATTGACAGCAGACAATGGTTTAAATTCACAATGGCAATAACCACAAAGTTCCTTGAAGACTTCCACCATAGGAAGATATACAAAGGTAGAGGCAACTGTGTCTAGTCTGTACTGTTCCTGTGATAAAACCATACCCAGAGCAGACAAACTGAGTAATTTTGGACTTAGGAAATGACACTCTTACACTGTTTCCTCCATAACTAATCAGGTAAGTAAACTCTGCAAGGGTTTAAAACAGTAATTTTTTATCAATTAGTGCTGTGATTTTTCATATTTAGAAGCAATTTCTACCTAATCAATGCATTGCACTTTCAACTGATCAACTAAAGATTTTTTTTTTTAATTTGAAAATCTCATCCAAAGATGGTTTATCCTGACTTAGCACAGACATAACAATAAGAAAATAAAATAGTAACTACTGCTGTAAGAATGAGGTCCTCCCAGGAGCACAATTTACAGTGGTAATTTTGTTCCTCATGGCAATTCCTACCCTGAACTGTGAAGAGAAATATTTTACCTTTTTGGCAATCCAGATTTGCCAAACAAAGCCATTATGCACCAGGAAGGAAAAGCATGATACAGAGACAAAAAGGCACAGAGATGAAAAATGCCTGGTTTAACATATCTGTAAATAAAGTGCACAAATGTAAAAGCAGAAACATGACAAAATCAAAGTTTTGTGCTCAAATTTATGCTCCAAGGACTACATATCATTCCCCAAATATGATCACATCTTGCACTACATACTGACACCAGGGAATTTCATCAGAGCACAGCTACCAAAATCCACCTACCTAAAAGTGAAAAAAACAAACCCCAAAGCTCTACTTATCTGAGTTAAAGCACTGCAAACTCAGAGTAAATGCAGTGGTACTTTGTCCTTTGCATCATTATTTGAAGCTCTTTTCATGTTAGAATCATAGAATACAATCATAGAATTGCTTATGTTGGAAATGACCTGTAAGACCAAGTTCAAGTGCTAACCTAGCACTGCTAAGACTAACATTAAACCATGTCACCAGAGGACAGAGAAATGGTAGCTAAGTCCTCCGAATTCCACATAAAGTCAAAATCAGCAAGGAAAACTACCACAGATTCAGTAACGGCCTCCCAGTTTGATGCCCCTAGGGAGTGTTTAAGGAGTGTTTCCCATTAACAAATCTTTAGAATCTATTAAGACTGGAAAAGATCTCTGAGACCACCAAGTCCTGCTGTCAACACAACACCACTATGCCCACTAAACAATGTCCTGAACTGCCATATCTACATGGTTTCTTTTACATCTCTAGGGATGGTGATTCCATCACTTTGCTGGGCAGGTTATTCCAACGCTTGACAACTGCAGTGAAGACTTCTTTCCTAATACCCTTAGCCCTTCTACTGCTAGCCATATACCAGGCACAAGCATTTGCCCTGACCAGTCTTTTGGGTTTTGTCACACTGTAAATGCAAGACAAACCATCAGAAGAGGCCAGACAGTTCCACAGTAACAATGCAACCTCCTATCTGAGCACAATACATATGTCTCAAAGCACAGATGAGAAACACACAAGGCAACAAATCAAGACTTAATCTTAATAAAAGCCCAAAGCTTTGCAAGATGTGCTTGCAAGTGTTGCATAATACATACATACCATATTTAGACAACAGGAATTTTAACTCAAAAGCATTTTCATCTTGCAAAACCTAACAAGCAAATATAGTAAGGTATTTTGTGAAGGTTTTTTCCTAAACATATGTGAAGCATAAAATGTAAGGCTGCTAGTGGAAGTAATAACCCTTTCCCCCATTACAGGTTTTTTTTGGTTAACAAACCTCTGTCAGCATAACCACCTGAACCCAGTTATAAACAGTATCATGCTGAAGAATTCTTTCCTATAAAAAGTAACAATCGTTTCACAAATATTTAATCAAATGTAAGGCTTGTAGAAAAGTTAAAACACACTTTGAGCCAGGACATTTACACTTTATGCTCTACTCCTTAACAGAAATATACAAGAGCTACATGTTTATATAAAAATGAAGATGTCTTACAAGGAAGTCAGGTAATCTGGAATTTCCATATCCACTGTCACCACTTGCCAAACACAATACACAGAGACATAACCTCAAGAAATGCAAGGCTACACAATTTAACTAAATCCAATTACTTGACTTAATATCAGTAAATTGCCAGGTCCTACTCATGCAGAACCTCACAAGCAAACACAAGTCAAAAATTCAAGATGAATCAAAAAAGGGCAAAACATTTATCCTAGAGTTTGGAAAGGTTATTAAAGCTTTTAATGGTTGTCTATCCCACACTGTGTCAGTACAAACAAAACCAAAACGAACCCACCTCAAACAATTATGCAAATACTACTGCCATGCTTTTAATGTTTTATTAAAAACCCAGCTGCAATTTATCTGTCCTTGTGGCAGCATTCTGCTCTGACTATGAAAGCAGCAAATATTTTGGGAATGCATCATTCCATTTGGAAAGTGTACACCTTCTGTGGCATGAATTATTCAACAAGAGAATTTGTCAACACAGTACTAGCAGAGCTGTGGCAGAAGTAGCCCATTCTAGTCTACAGCACCTTTCCCATATTGTGGTATCCTGAAGTGACGGCAGAAACTTAAAATCATCTCAGTGATGTCTTCCATTTTGCTTGGAACATGGGACTGAATGGATCTCTCAGTCATTTACTTCCTTTCATACAGCACTATATGCAAACCCTTCTACAATTTAGTAAGTAAGTTTCCTTGTCTCTCCCCTTCTATACTTCTGTGAAGAAGTGAAGGCTTTTGGGACTAGTCACAATCAATATTCTGTTTTCATTATGTTCTCACAGAATAAAGAGGTAACGATTTTAAACAAATAGTCATTAAGAACTACTGCATCTCAATGACATTGTAAAATAGGGTTTAAAATTACTATGACAGAGAAATCAGCCTGTTTCCATCTGATAAAGACACGAACAGCAGTGCTGGGGCTGAACTACACAGCTTCACGGCTGGGGAAGGTGTAGGGAAAATATTCAGCACTTTTTTTTGTACAGCATATATGAAGTAATCTTAAAGTGCTTCTGAAGACCTACTTTTAAAGCTAGCAGTTGAACTGGCACCCATTGAAACTAACAGCATAATTTTCTATACTGTAGAAGTCTGTTTAATCCAATTAATTGTTACTTTAACTAAATTATCCATTGACCTTTGACTTTAAGAGATCAGATTTTTCCAGAGCTGACTCATATCCACAGCCTGTCAGAGGAAAAACAGCTTTAAAAACTATGGAACATTCAGAAATAGATAAGATCAAAGGTGGATTCTGGATAGAAAGAATCTGTGATTTAACCTCTCCTGCTTTCCTTTGCCTCCTACCCCCTCAATCTTACTAGAAAGAATCAGGATGGAAATTGGCTATGAATACAAAACCTTTCATTCTAAGGAAAGAATTCTAGTTCATGCTTAAGTGTTTCAAACAGGTAAATAACAACAAAATGTGGTAACTAACTACTGAGCAACATATTAAGCTGCTAAAGTAGTATTCAACCCTAGCATTCCATAAACAAAGGAGTTAGAAGTGATTTTGAGTATGTTGTAGGCTTGCCAATGCTTGATTCTTCAGAGGCACATTCATATTTTAAATGAAAGGGAAAAAAATGGTATCTCAATCTTTCCAGCTGTACAAACCTTATTTGTGTGTGGCTCTTTGTGGGTGCTGAAACAGAGGAAGTAAAAGGAAAAACAATGTGTCCAGAATGCAGCTGAAAATCATTAGTATTGTTTTTCTGATTTGTACATTTCAGTGAGTTTATCAGTGAAACATTTTAATAGGGAAAAGTATCACCAAATATGTCAGCAAATGATAGTTTGTCATAATCACTTTGTTGAATTTAGACCTACAAAGGAATCAAGGGACTTTCCATGCTTAAAACTCTAATCTATACCAAAGATTTTGAACTCAGATGTTACAAAATCTTCATTTTATTTGCTCAGACCTGAAGATAAAGATCTCAAAGATAAGCTCACCAAACCACTACCTGTTTCTGAAAACAAGTCACTATTGCTCAGAAAGTATATGAACTTGACAACTCTAAACTGTTATGCCATTTTTACTAGATGTTTATTATAAGCAGTACACACCACGTATTTTCAAACCATCTCTGTAAAGCAATTCTCTTGTCCTCAGACTGTCTCTTCACAGGCATTCATACCTCACTGAGATACTCAACTCCAGAAACAACACGGTAAGCAATGAAGGATGGAAGCAGAGATATTTTGAAGGCATAGAATGAGAATAGTAATGCATATATGAAAGTCCAGAAGATCAAACTGTTAATGAAGGACAAAACAGATACTTCATCTTAATCCTGAGTGGCATAGGCCTGCCTACTCAGCTGTTTGGATCAACTATTGGCTCATTTAACACACCAGGACAACCAAAGTTAGTGCTACCCGCTGCCTGGCTCAGCATTTTTCTGTAAAATGTATGAAGTCTAAGGCAGGTATCAGTCTGAGACAGCAGTTTGTACTTGTCCTGGTTCAGATGGGAGGGATCAGTTGAAACAGCCTGTTGAATCTGCTAATAAGTATTCGATACCACACTTATGTCATGCCAGCTTTATAATAAGTGCTGGCCAGAGCAAAGGATGATGAGACTTGGAGCTCATTTCCAGGGGGCTTTCTTCCTGTGTCCAGTTTCAGGTGGTCTCTTCTGCTTTGCTGGCTGGGTGGCTGCCCCTTTCTATCTGTTGGCTTATTTACTGATTGTCTTTTGCTGGCTTGGCTTGTTTTGCTCCTTTATATGGTTGGGAGATTGCTCCCAGTTGTGTGAGTGAGTCTTGTTAGAGTTGGCTGATTTAAACCAGGATAGTAGTCCAATGTAATTAAATGAACTAGTAAACTCCCTTAGCACACCATGATGTAAAATGCAGTGACTCGGGATATCTCCTGCTTCACATTCAGCTGCTCCTGCCACAAAAGGGGGTAGGACAGACAGGAAGAGCAGTAACTGCATCAGGCACTCCAGTGTAATTTTTTTTTCATTTGAATACACATCTTAAGGTAATAGAGAACGGAGCATGGAAATTCTAACAACCTTCTGAGAGCTATATTGGAGGAAAAAAAACAAGGCCTGTGTTGTTGATTTTATTTTACCTTTTCCTTCACACAAATAAAGGCCTACTGCAACATTATTTTATATCCTTCTTCGTCAGCCTCATTTGACCTTCCACAGTAAAGACAAGAGCTCTGAGGCAGGCCCAACAGAATGTGACCTTCTCTTTCTGGTTGAGATGCTGTTTTGAAGGCTCTAAGGGATCCTAGCATAAAAATCACTCATTTCCCGGAGACAAGAAAAGACAGCATTCCAGAAAGAAGTGGCATTTGTTTAAATATGCAAGAAGGACTTAAAAAATAATAATGGTAAGAACAGATTTAACAGAATTTAAACAAACACTTTAGGCATTTCACACCATGATTGTGCTGAGTTCCTCCCATGATTTGTTACTGTTTAACTTTTGTAGATATAAATAGCTCAATAGGAATACCAAAGATCTCCATCCTGTGATGCAAATCTTACTAGTAGTTTACTCAAAGTTGCTTTGAAGGTCACCTAAAAAGTTAATCTTAAAATTAATTCTTGTAACTGGAGGAAGAAAAGCTGGCAAACCTAGGCAGGTAATTACCATGGAAAAACAGCATACAATCTTTCTATGCAAATCCACTCTGTCACAAATAGATTTCTGTGCTAATTCAGGACTCAACCTTTCCCCACCCATCTGAAAAAAAATGCTCTTTGTAAATACACTTGACTCTAATATGTTCCACAAGGTCAACAAACTCAAGCACTACAAAAGTTATTGGGATGATGTCTATGCCAACATAAAAAAATCCACCCCCAGATGTCTACCCTCAAGGTGCTTTGGATAAGGCAGAAGTAGATCTGAGTAGCTGGAATTCATCTTAGACTTATTTAGCATTTGGAAATTCCATTCTGAAACCCAATTATGAATGCGAATTCAGCGCAAAGGAGGTAGAATATTAACCCTAAAAATATCTGGAACATCAAAGCTAACCTCAACTAAGGAGATGACCTGAAAGATATGCAAGTGATTCAGACTGTAGGTGGTTCACTGGTGTTTAATAAATAATTCAAAACCAGCCAGGCAAATTCAAGAAGTCACTGCATACCACAAACAGCAGAAACAGTGGCTTCAAACTGTGGTTAGGCTGACAGCTACCTTCTGAGAATTAGCCTATGAGCAGCTCCAAAAGAGAGTCTCCTAACCTGGAGACTGAAATGCCCACAGATTTATTTGTCAAGATTTGCCTACACATGCATTAGGCAAGCATAAAACACCTACAGATTCTCTCTTGGATTTGTTGTTGTTTTCATTTTCATAGAGCATTACATGTGCAGTTTGTAATACTAAAAATAAAGAACACCTAACCTAAACCAAAACCAAACCAACTAACCAAAAAACCAAGCCAGAAAAAAGGACCTTGGCATTGCTTAATGCCAATTAACCTTTTACAGCATTTCAACATTTTAAGAGATGGGGGTGGTAAACTTTGGTTTGATTCACCACCACCCCACCCCATCCCACCCCCCTTAACTGTGAAGTTTCATACAAAAACTTCCTAAGACAGATCTATTTGCTGTTTGTCCTCTGGTAGGTTATCCAAGAGGGCAAAGCAGCTACCCTCTAAAGCACTGTCTATGTGGTTGCCCAGCAGAGAGAAAAAAAACCACTGAACTTCTGGTATCTTTGCTCAACTCAATCAGAAGAGCCTTAAGAACACGACACTGGACTCCAACAAACAACTTCTATTAAAGGATTGGTTTTGTACTTGTTTTTTTTCTCCGTTTTTGTTGTCTGTTTTGTTTTGTTTAGTTGGCTCTGTTTCTTTTTTCTTTTTTCATAGAAGTGTTTCCCCATAGTACATTTTAATTGATTTTTTTGAAGTTCAGCTTGAAGCTAATTGTTGAACAGAACAGAATTGCCTAGAGTTAACAATTCTGTAGATGGTTAGCTGTTAGAAATGTTAATATTCCCACAAGCAACTTAAGGTGTAAGTCAGCAAAGATCACACAAGTCACAACTGTTAGCAATAAGATGATGTGCTCGTTTGAAGCTAGCTAGAATGTTTTGGTGAGAGGAACCAGATTACAGGCTGTGAAGGACAAACAATGGTGATGTCTACTTCACTCACAGGCTTGCTGAGAGGTATAAGAGCAAGAATCCAAACACAGATAAGACATTTGGTCACTGCCTGGGCTTTGAGCTGCATTTGTCTCTAACCTCACCATCCATCTCTCTGATTAATCCACTTGCTTCCTAATCCCCCTGGCCAAACCTCCATTCTTCTTTGGGGCACAAGGCAACGTTTGGGGTAAGTAGACAGGTGACAGAAGGTGCAAGGGCAGTTGGGAGCCCCTCCTGGGAACTCAGGTTTCTGGGAGGGGAGTTGTGTTTCTGTATTACCTTTTACCTTGTATATTTCTGTATATAACTGAATATATTGTAAATATCTGCTTGTATATTGTGCTAAGCTGAAAAACTGACATTGGAATGGGCTGCCCAGGGAGGTGGTGGAGTCACCGTCCCTGGGGGTGTTCAAGAAAAGACTGGATGAGGCACTTGGTGCCATGGTCTAGTTGACTGAATAGGGCTGGGTGCTAGGTTGGACTGGATGATCTTGGAGGTCTCTTCCAACCTGGTTGATTCTATGATTCTATATAAGCTTCATTCAAATCTCCAGAGTTGGCAGAGTCTAGTCTGGGCGATTTACCAAGTGTGGGGGATGGGTAACACCCAAACCATCACAGAAGAGAATTCAGTTCCCTCAAGGAAATAGATCACATTTAAGAATTCCTATAGCTCAATGAATATTTTCACAGATCATCATAATCCTACTACATTCCTAAATCAAAGATTTGATGCTACCTGTAACTTCATTCTTAATATAATTCCCTTTAGGAAAAAAAAAATTCAAAAGCAACAGTGACAGAGTGAGACACAGATGACTTTCAATGCTTTTTTCTAAATAGGACATGCTAATAAAAAGCAGATATCAAAATAAAATGCCAGAATATAAAAAAGTATTTTTGTCTCAGTTTCTTTTAATTCTGAAGAGCATGATCTTACATTCCTGATATTCTATAATTAGCCATAACACAAAATAGACAAACCTTTTAAAAGGAACAAGACAGAATTCCACTGCATTAAATAATAATGTTTATTATTTTCATCTGTACCAGCCACAATTCAAATAATACAAACAGAAAAGAAGAGGATAAACCCAGGGAGATTCCAGGAGAAGAGTCAGGCAACATAAGCTACAAAATACTAGAAAAGGAGGAGCTAGGGAAGCTTTTTCTTCCCTAATTTTATGCCTACACAGCATATACTGTGAAAAAAAGACATTTGTTCCTTAAAATACAATTCATGTAGCATTCTGTATAATCTAAAAGGTTTGAAACATGTAAAAAGCATGCATCTGTTTTGCACAAAATTCTCACCAGGTACAACCAGTGACTGACCTCAAAGAGCTAACTTCAATAGTACCTTGGGGAAAAAAACCTTACAAATAGAAGGGTTCAGGAAAGTTGGACCTACCTTTAGAGAAAAATCTTGAAGGTACAGGAACAGGCTGTGCCAATGTGATGAAAACAGAGCCACTGAGGAAGACAACCAGCCTGGATGGGTGAGGAACTTGTGAAGGAATTAAGGGGAAAAATGAGGGCATATCAGCTTTGGAAAGAGGGGGTAGTAACTCTGGAAAAAATTAAGGATGTTGCTAAGTCTTGTAGGAAGAAAAGTAGAGAGCCAAAAGCCCAGTTAGAACTTAGACTGGCCACTGCTGTGAATGATAATGAGAACTGTTTCTATGAATGTATTAAAGACAAAAAGAGGGGTAAGGATAACATCCACTCTTTATTGGAGAAGGAGGGGAATGTAGTGACTAGAGATGAGGAAAAGGCAGAGGTGCTTAACTCCTCCTTTGCCTCAGTTTTCAATAGCAAGGCAGGTTGTCCTCAGGACAGCTGGCCTCCTGAGCTGGTAGGTGGGGTCAGGAAGCAGAACAGCTTCCCTATAATCCAGGAAGTTGTAGTTAGGGACTTGTTGAGCCTCTTGGATCCTCACAAGTCTATGGGATCAGATGGGATCCATCCTAGGGTGGTGAGAGAGCTGGCAGATGAGCTGGCCAAGCTGCTCTCCCTCATTTATCAACAGTCATGGCTCACTGGACAGGTCCTTGAAGACTGGAAGCTGGCCAATGTGGTGCCTATCCACAAGAAGGGTCAGAAGGAGGACACAAGAAATTACAGTCCTGTCAGCATGACCTCAGTGCTGTGTAAGATAATGGAGGAGATCACGGCACAGGATGGAGGGGGATCAGACCCAGCCAGCATGGATTTAGGAGGGGCAGTTTGTGCTTGACCAACTTGTTATGAGCAGGTTACCTGTCTGACAGATGTGGGGAAGGCTGTGGATGTAGTCTGCCTGGATTTCAGCAAGGCCTCTGACACTGTCTGCCACAGCAAACTCCTGGCCAAGCTGGCAGCCCTTGGCTTGGACAGGGTTACTCTGTGCTGTGTTAAAAACTGGCTGGATGGCCGAGTCCAGAGCGTGGTGGTGAATGGAACCACATCCATTTGGTGGCCAGTTACTAGTGGTGTGACCCAGTCCTGTTTAATATCTTCACTGATGATCTGAATGAGGAGATTCAGTCCACCACCACTAAGTTTGCAGATAATACCAAGTTGGGAGCATGTGTTGATCTGTTAGAGGGCAGGAGGGCTTTGCAGAGAGACCTGGACAGATGGGCGCAGCCCAATGCCATGAGTTTTAACAAGGCCAAGTGCCAGGTTCTGCACTTTGGCCACAACAACCCCATGCAGTGCTACAGGCTGGGGACAGAGAGGCTGAGGACAGAGCGGCTGGAGAGCAGCCAGGAAGAAAGGGACCTGGGGGTATTGGTTGACAGGCAATTGAACATGAGCCAGCAGTGTGCCCAGGTGGCCAAGAGAGCCAATGGCATCCTGGCCTGTATCAGGAATAGTGTGGCCAGCAGGACCAGAGAAGTCATTCTGCCCCTGTACTTAGCACTGATCAGGCCACACCTTGAGTACTGTGTCCACTTCTGGACCACTCAATTTGAGAAAGATGTTGAGATGCTTGAACATGTCCAGAGAAGGGCAACAAGGGGAGATGGTGGAGTCACCACCCTGGAGGTGTTTAAGAAGAGGCTGGATGAGGCACTTAGTGCCATGGTTTAGTTAATAGGAAGGGTTAGGTGACAGGTTGGACTCGATGATCCTAGAAGTCTTTTCCAACCTCGTTAATTCTGTGATTCTGTGACCTCCTTTACATTCATTTGCTGTCAATTTAAAGTATTAATCTTTGTGCAAAATATTAATTCCAAAGGGGTCTGTCAGTAATTGTGCATGAGGTGGTATGTCTCAGAGAGTGAATAGCAAAGTGCAGCCAAATCTTGGCTCTTTCAGGCTGAGGAAAGCACAGTTGTCAGTAAGATGAGTAAGTAACACCCTCTCCTTAGAGTCTCCTTAAACCATCGTTACTATGCCTTTTTAGAATTGATTCACTGTCACTCATTGTGTTGGTTTTGTTTTAAAGATGCCACTTTCTGCATAACTTTTCAATGTAAAAATATATAATTACAGCTTGGCTGACTCACATGTAACTGGAGCTAACATCAATGTTCTACTATTAGATATTATGTCACTATGAAATACTGTGGCCTTCGCACTGCTGCAGATCACACTGCCACACTCATTTCAAAACAGAAGAGACAACACTGACAATTGTTGCTAGCTCTTTGTTTTTTAATGAGAAAAGCTAGTAGAGCTGAGAAACACTCCTCCCCAAACTCAGTTTGCTGACAAATATCTGAAAAAGCTTTTTATAGCATGAATCCTTTGATGTTCACAGTTTGAGAGAAAAAAAACCCTACACTGCTTATTCATGAAAATAAAGGAAATAGCTTACAATCAGCACACAAAATGTCTGATTCTACATCCAGTAAGTTATATCTGAAAGTGGCTATGTATATAAATCTGTAAATTGCAACAACATGGAAAAACTACCTAAAACACATTGTATAGCCATAAAGAGATGTCGACTTTTTTTGTCAAAGAAGATCTAAACATATGTAAATATAAGTGTTCTAGTTTGAAGCAAGCTAGAATGTTTTGGTGAGAAGAACTAGATTACAAGCTGTGAAAAGAAAACAAAGGTGATGTCTACTTCGCTCACAGGCTTGCTGAGATGTATAAAAACAAGAAATAAAAACACAGATAACCACTCTTGCTGGGGCTGCTGGCTGAGCTGAGTCTTACTCTCTAACCTCACCCTCCATTTTTTGGACTAATGCACTTTGCTTCCTAACCCCTTGGCCGAGTCTCTATTCTTCCTTGGGACTGGAGTAAGGTTGAGAGGGGTAGGGGTTAGGTGCAGGGGCGGTTGAGAGCTCTTCCTGGGGACTCAGGTTTCTGGGAGAGGAGTTGTGTTTCTGTGTTACCTTTTACCTTGTATATTTTTGTATATAACTGTATGTACTGTAAATATCTGCTTGTATATTATGCCAGCTGTAAATATAAGCTTCATTCATATTTCCAGAGCCATCTGAGTCTAGTCTGGGTGATTTCTAAAGTGTGGGGGGGTGGGGAACACCCAAATCATCACAATAAGAAAGTATATATAAGTAAAAATCAGAAATCAAAGATAGCATTTAAATGAAAATAAAAAGAACAAATAAATCACTTGGTTAAGTAATATATTAATTAAAATAAATGTTCAGTGAATCATCAGTTCTTTTTATACTGAGCATGTCATGGAGCTTAACTAAAACTACTTCTCATGTATTCTGTATATTTAATAGGCTTATCGGAATTTGTGACTTGTGCTTTTTCTAGGTGCTGTCTACAAGTTACAGGAAATGCAAATAAAAATGAATGCTGTTATTAGAGCTCATAATGACAAAAATAGCAGAACAATGTACTTAGTTACTGGAAAGAGATATTCAACTTCCAAAAACTTCATGGAACTATCAATTTAATTCCAAATACTTATTACCAGTAAGGAGAAATAAGAAAGTAAAAAAAATAAATCACTCATATTTTAGACTATTTTTCTACAGAAATAATCACACCCTCACAGAAGGCATCTTAATCTGAGGCTGAATTTCCATCTTTTATGTGGATTAGGGTGGATTTCCAATGCCAAATTTGAAATACAAATATATTTTTAGATCTTCAGAATACAGTCCTTCTATTGAGCCCCATGTATATGGTGGTTTTGTACAAAACTTATCAAGGCATAAGCATCACTGCAGACTGAAGTAAATTTTTCCAGTGGCCTGCACAGCTGTAGATATTCTTAATAAAAAAGGAGGTGAAGGCAGAAGGAGGCACAGAGAACAGGATTCATCCATACAAAGCTTTCTTTGATGATAAGCAAACATCTAGCTTGTTGGGGCATGTTAAAAGATATGGATAAATTCTAGGTCACCGCTCTAGGGAGATCAAAAATTGAGCCATACCCTATAAAAGCATACAGTATGATTCAAGCCCTGCTAAACTTGAATTTGATTCCTGTCAGTTTACCTTTTACTCTTATAAGCTTCTTTGATGTACGTGACAATCCATCAGGCAATGGGTGCTTTAGAAGCTAGAAATCCTTTCTTTGAAGCTCCAAGTGAAATAAATCAGCTGTCAAGCTTCATGAACTCCATTTTTTTCCTAAATAGTTTTAAATGCCTGTTTAATGTCCAAACAAGAAAATGTCTTTTCTTTGCTACATTTAGGTAATCAAACTTGTCTTTGTCCTTGGTCACCTCATTTTAAATGCAAAACCTTACGCATCAAAAAAAGAAGTTATCGTACCTGAGATAATGTAGATTTAAGTTAAATGCATAAAATATGTGCAAGCTAACTTTAACATCCAAGAAATGAACACCAAAGAGCACATACACACCATTCATTTTTTACCTCTGTCCAAATTTGATCCACCTGAAGAATATATGCAATGTTATATCTCAGTAAAAGCAGCTCAGTGGTTTCACTCCCCTACTTCTCTATGTCAGTAAATTTTAACCTTCCCTCCTGCTCCACTGCTAAAGATTAGTAAAGACAATGACTAAATACCAGTCCTCCTTCGCTACATCCTCATAACTATCACAATGTTCTAAGGTAAAGATGAGGCAAACCTTGCCAGTGAAAGCAAGCATATCCACTGTTTTGTTCAATAATTTGTAACTCAGTCAGGAAAAGGGAAATAGTGAAGGGTGAGGAGACTTGGAAATAGTTTATAATAAGTGATACACTTGGAAAAGCCTAAGTCTGAGTTACCTTTCTGCATTACACAGATCTTTAAAAAATAAACAACCGCTGTTGAGTTCTACGTTCCCTCTTCTACTGCCTAAGTGTGTATTTTTAGCAGCAATTACTCTTTAACAACCATCTTCCTTCCTCTCAGATGTTTTAGGAGAGACATGGGGGCCATGTGGCATGTAAAACTCATGACAATGAATTTAGCCATTTCAAAAATGCATTATAATCCAAGTTTCTAACCAACAGGAACTGGAGCACTCGAGCTGCTGTGCTACTGCCCAAAAACATCACTGTAACTGTGGCAATACTTTGCAGTAAAGACTGGCAGAAATTCTGAATCTTGGAAATTTTTCCAGGATTAATCTAACAAGGGAAGAACATTTTGATAATTAATACTAAAGAGACTTACACTCAAGATGAGCTGAGATGTTCAGTTCTGTGAACGCAGAAGTTCTGGGTGTGCACAGAGGCAGAACATAAAGCTGCTAGTAAATTTTATTGGCAAAAGTTCAGACAACTATACACTTAGGAATGCACAAGTTGTAAAGGGCATGTTCCTAGGTTTAGACCCTTAAATACTTCCTGAGTCTTACTAGGCACTTAAGTGTTTTTTTTTCAGACTTATGTTGTTGCATAGGAAACTTGTGTGCCTTTTTAGTATCCCAATTAAAAATGCCTGCAAATTAAAACTAACAGTAGAATTTAGAAGATTCACAGTGGACTCAGCACTGCATAATACTTTCCTCCACAATCAACCAAGCTATGTCACAAAGAGAGGTTTTTGACATGTATTTTTAAAGTCTTGCATGATTTCTACTCATGGAAATTATTCTACTTTTGTTACATGCTTCATTAAAAAGAAGAAAACTGTATGGCTCCACTATGTTTGTGGTACCATACACATGAGAAACTACAAACAAAAAATACTGCAGCCAGAACACAGAAAGTACTTACCAATATTAATTTCATCATCAGTTTCAGCATCTCCAATACACTCAAACTGGAAATCTTGTAAAGACTGTGAGAATTTTTGCACTGCTATGGATAAATCTGAAATTCAAGAAAAAGGAAAAAAAAAAGAAAATCAGAATTACTCCACTATGACTTCACTAGACCAAGGATTCACAAAGAATGAAACATTTTTTCTATTTACAAAGTTTTCTTTGCAGTGGAAAGGAAACTTTCCTTCCTTCCTTTTTTTTTGAATAGTAACTTCATTTAAAAAAATCCTCATTACCATTTTTAAAGCTTCAGCTATCCCAGAAACCTACAGAGCACACTCGTGTCAGGTTTCAAACATGAACACAGGTATTATGTTGAAAACTGCCACACTTTTTGAAAATTAAGTATAAGAAAATAATGTCTAACAGCACACATGTAAGTAGAACAGTTTTTAAAGCAGTACAAGAGTAGTTTGTAGGTTAAAATCAATCTTGTGACAGTTACAATATAATAAAAAGAATGACATTCTAACTATACATGTGCTAGTTTGAAGCAGGCTAGAATGTTTTGGTGAGTAGAACTAGATTACAGGCTGTGAAAGGAAAACAGTGGTGATGTCTACTTCACTCATAGGTTTACTGAGATGTATAAAAACGTAAGTCAAAACACAGATAACACACTCGGCATCACTCTCGCTTGGGCTGCTGGCTGAGCTGCATCTCTCTAACCTCACCCTCCATTTGGGACTAATCCACTTTGCTTCCTAAGCCCCTGGCCGAACTTGGGACTGGGGTAAGGTTGAGAGGGGTAGGGGGAAGGTGCAGGGGTGGTTGAGAGCCCCTCCTGAGGACTCAGGTTTCTGGGAGGGGAGTTGTGTTTCTGTATTACCTTTTACCTTGTATATTTCTGTCTATACCTGTATATACTGTAAATATCTGCTTGTATATTGTGCTAGCTGTAAATATAAGCTTCATTCATATTTCCAGAGACGGCTGAGTCTAGTCTGGGTGATTTCTAAAAGTGGGGGGGGGAGGGGGGGGGGGGGGGGGGGGAACACCCAAACCATCACAATACAGTAAAACATTATACAGTACTAGGTAAAAGTTTTTTAAAAAGAAATTGAAAAGAAAAAAACCAAACCCACAAATTCCTGCCAATAAATTAGATTGTCCAGGGATTACACATTTTGAATGAATTACACAGAGTACACCTTTGGACTAAAGAAATGTGAAAGAAATCCAAACTTCCCAGTGTAAAATTTCATTAGAATAGCACACAATCAAAAAAATCCAAACAACAACAAACCCAACCAACAAAAAAACCCCCAACTTTAAGCACATAATATCATTAGGTATTAATAGCAATTGAAGAAATACGTTTGGTAACAAATGAACTCAGTGAAGACTTAAAAAAGCTACCACTCCAGACAAGCACAAAGAACCAGCAACAATTCTTTGTGCCCTAGAATTTTGTATCTATGGTGTCTATTTGGAAGTTAAGGCAAACTGGCAATTAAGATTCCAATATTTGGTAAATCATAGAATCATAGAATCAACCAGGTTGGAAGAGACCTCCAAGATCATCCAGCCCTATCCAGTCAACTAGACCATCTTAATTAAAGTCTTAGCAATGATAAGTTATGAACAAAGCCAAGTCAAAAATTCTTTTTCTAAAGCATCATGTATTTGTCTCCACCTCTGGGAATGTTCAAAAGCCATCTGCACATGGTCCTGGGCACATGACTGTAGGTGGTCCTGCTTGAATAAAGGGTTTGGATCAGGCAGTCTCAAGAGGTCCCTTCCAACCCCAGTCACTATGTGATTCTGTGACTTCCTTAACTCCCTGTTATTGTAAAGCTATAAATACTCCTACTGGACACAAAAATCTGACAGCTAACCTTTTTCCTGTCAGGGAAAAAAAAAAAAAAAAACCAAAAGAAAAAGATTGCATAAAAATACAGTAATTAGCCTAATGTCCTAAATGAAGACATACATCAAGTGTCACTCAAATTTGAACAACACCCCACAGTAACAATCATTCCACTATCTTAAATGAAATAATGGTGGAAAACCTTTCAAACACCTCCAAATAAGAACTGAAAAAGTAAGATGACTTCAGTTTATCATTTCTTAATTAAAAGTAACCACTATGAATTGACAGAATCACAACAAGGATCTTCTTTCCTATCTCTGTCTTTACTTAGTACCTGCTGCTTTTATATTTTGCATGCAGCTGTACAATAGATCAGCTCAACAAGAGAACCAGCAGTCTTTACATAATACAGACATGAATAGATTTTTTTTCTTTGCTTGGAATCCTTTGTTTATCTGACAAATAACTAGAGTGTGAAGAACTGGATAAACAAATTCTGGGGAGCATTCTTTCCTCTTCTTTATGTTTTTCACTGAGAAGATACAGAATTACTGCATCCTTACCAAATATTTCCTACCCTGCTATACATGAAGATTACATTATTAGATGCATTAACAAATTAGATATAGTGTTTCCTATTATTTGCATAGTTAAAAACAGAATAAATCTTTACAAGCTGAAGCACTCTGTTTTATGCAAATACAGCATCTTTGATACCCAGGTAACTGACTGTTCTACAGCTGTTAGAAAGATGTAAACTTGAATTTGTTTGCAGCAGGATGTTTCATAGAACCATAAAATCAGTCAGAGTTGGAAGGGACCACAAGGATCATCTAGTTCCAACCTCCCCTGCAATGGGCAGGGAGACCCTACCCTACCTCAGGCTGGCCACAGCCTCATCCAGCCTGGCCTTAAACATCTCCAGGGATGAGGCCTCAACCCTGGGAAACCCATTCCAGCCTCTCACCACTCTCATGATGAAGAACTTCCTCCTCACATCCAGTCTGAACCTACCCACCCCCATCTCTGCTCCATTCCCCCTAGTCCTGTCACTACCTGATAGCCTAAAAAGTCCCTGCCCAGCTTTTTTGGAGGCCTCCTTCAGATACTGGAAGGTCACAAGAAGGTCATCTCAGAGCCCCCTCTTCTCCAGACTCAACAGCCCAAACTATTTCATTCTGTCCTCATAGGAGAGGTGTTCCAGCCCTCTGAGCATCCCAGTGGCCCTTCTCTGGATACGCTCCAGCACATCCACATCCCTCTGGTAACAGGGGCTCCAGAACTGGATGCAGCACTCCAGGTGGGGTCTCACCAGAGCGGGGTAGAGGGGGAGAATGACTCCCTTGACCTGCTGGCCACACTT
Organism: Pogoniulus pusillus; assembly: GCF_015220805.1. Taxonomy (NCBI): domain Eukaryota; kingdom Metazoa; phylum Chordata; class Aves; order Piciformes; family Lybiidae; genus Pogoniulus; species Pogoniulus pusillus. The sequence goes on along the minus strand of NC_087266.1, from coordinate 14,133,080 downwards.
CTCCTGATGCAGCCCAGGACCTGGTTTTGAGCTTCAAGGGAAGAAATGCAGTTTTGTTGTTGACTCTTCCTCCGAGTTACCCAATAAAATTTCTGTGTACCAACTAATGCCCAAAATAGTAATACAGCCTTGAGGTGACTGAATGAAAAATATCTATATTGTAAGTAAACTGAAAAGTAAAAAATAGCTACCACAAATAGGAATGAAGATTTATTTCCTCTGGATAGTCTAATAGCTGCCCATGATAGCCAGCATCTCTGTGAATATGAAAGGAAATGAGGGAGCATGGACTCTCTCCTATCACTCTTCCACACGTGCAGGGCTCAGTGGAACAAATGTCAAGGGAAAGGAAAACAAGTGATAAAAATATCTAAGGTGGGGCCTCCATTTTATATCCTGGATTAGTCATACACAGATACCAATCCCTCTTTCAGTGTCAGCAAATCAGTGTTAACACTTGTATGTTTTGAACCTGAAGGAGGCAATTTAACTTAACTTGGAAATAGTCAGTAAGAAGAACATAGTAAGAACTGCAGAGCTCATTACATAACTTAATAAAATCACCCAGAATTATACCATTTGGAGATTTCTGCCTCTACAGGAGACCCATTGTAATATCTTGAAAATACTGGAAGTTATCATATTAAGGTTAAAAGTTGTTGAGTGTAGAAAGGAATAAAATTAATCATAGAATCGACCAAGTTGGAAGACACCTCCAAGATCATCCAGTCTAACCTATCCAACCTATTCATCCAGTGCAAGCTACCCAATCAAGATCATCCAGTCCAGCCCAGCCCTATCCAATCAACTAGACCATGGCAGTAAGTGCCTCATCCAGTCTTTTCTCAAATACCTCCAAGGACAGCGACTCCACCACCTCCTTGGGCAGCCCATTCCAATGGCAAATCACTCTCTCTGTGAAGCACAGAGTTCCAAGGTCTGATGTTTCCTGTAATACTAATTTACAGGTTGCATGCAAAGCTAATTTTATCTGAAAATGAAAAAAAAACATATTATTTTACAGAAAATTCCACCTTCCTTGACAGCTTCTTAGAGACTGTAATAGGAGTTACTCTGCAATAACTCAAAGTGCAGCTGGACCACCACAAGTAGACCAAGTGGTGTAATTCATTATATTTATCATTTTCTTTCTTAGGAGCATTATCACTTTAGTTGATTAAAAAATTCACCTAGCCACAGAAAAGACCACTTGTGTAATAAGCATGGTAAGCTCCTTTAAGATCTCCTACTAAGATTCCTTTAAGATCTCTTACTAAGACTCACAACTGAATTAAATCAGCAACTGCCCTCTTGGTCAAAAAAAAAGACAAATTGTATCATGACCATCTTATCTTGCCTGCACAAAAATAAACATAAAAAGAGAAGAGAGACAGAGAGAGCTTGTCCAGCTTTACAAGATGTCACTTGTGCCTGTATATCCCAGTCTTAGTGTCACTGAGAGCATTCAAATACATCCTACTCTTTCCAGATGTAGGAATGCAAATCGCCACACTCAACAAATCACCTTTATTATCTGCAAGCTCTGTAGCATTACAAAAGTCGATTTTATTTAGCTTCTAAGGTGCACATCTTATAGTCATGTCCCTCTTTTCATGGAGTTCACATGAAGTAAGATATTTCATTTAGTCCAGGAGAAAAAAAATTCTGTTGTGTAGAGTAAACTGACCTTATTAAGTTACTATAAAAACCTTAGCATCTTTATTGTCTAACATTACAAGTCTACCACCCAGGGAAAGATGGCTTCTCAAAAGTATCAGGGATACCATAAATGTTGTTGCCCCTAACCTTCTGCAAGCATTTCAGTAATCTCTCTAGATGCCAGCAAAAGAGTGAAAATGTACCCTGCTAACCCTCAGCTGCCAAAGCTGAAGTTCTAACTGGCAATAGAGTTAACATTTATTTTCTGACAGTACTTGAAAGCACTCACCTACACCGTCTGTTCCACATTTTGCCCGGTCCTAAAAGAGGATTCAGTTCAGTTTTGCAGTGAGGCATACAGACAAGAGTAGCCATCTATACCACAGTCAGCTACTATGCCACAGCTACTTACAGACCTTGGAAACAAGTCATCTGCATAGCAAGAGGGTTTTTTTTGTGGAGCTCTGACAGAGGAAGTACTAAAGGAGGCATACTACAATGTGACCGGAAACAATAAAGGGATAATTGTAGCTTAACCACAAGAAAGTAGTATAACTCCAGTATTAAACATGGAGACATAACAATAGCAAACATCAGTATCATAATGCTAATGAAAATAATTTTAAAAGTAATTCAGGAAAGTGACAAAGGAGTCAGGAAATGTGTTATTCTTTTGCACTTCTTCCTGAAGTTTTGTATTTTTGATCAGTCTGCCTAACACACTGCCCAATAAAAATATGCACAGTCTCCACATTGTCCTAGAAATCAGGTTTATTTAGATTCATTTTGTTTCAAAATGCCAAAAAAGGAGGATTTTGCTTGAACTGTAATAAATTAACTATCGTCAGAGAGGGCCATATATGTTGGATAAAGAATAATAAAACTATGATGCAGTCCTTCTGTATTACTAGATATGTTCTTCAGTGTTCTTGTCCTAGATTTTTAACCAAATCATAAAATAATTTCTTACACAGAGCCTTGAGAAGGTGAAGAGAACAATACACTGTAGCAGAGTGATAAAACAATGGATGCCATTATCTAAGGAACAAGTATATTAATTTTGGCACAGCCTTTCTTCACAATAAGGATCAAGTTCTATAGATAGAGAAACTTGACCAAGATTTCTGTAACTTGGCAAGCACAGACTTTTTTTTTTGGCTGGGGTGGTAAGGCTGTTTGTTTTTGCCAGTCTGGTGGCTGCCAGAACAGAAGAAACCCCAAGCTTTTGACAGGAGTCAAACAAGCTCTAAAGCAGAAGCTATGCACTTGCAAAGGACTCATATCCCTCCCAGTAAGAGTCTGCAAGAAACTGTTCTCAAATGCATCAAAGCCAAAGTCTTTTTCCACTTGTTTACTTACAAAGATTACTTCATTAGCAAACAGAGTTTCAAAACCCAGCACTCTTCCTGACTGATGTCAATCATGCTGGCAAAGCCTTGGTATCATTCACTGTCTTAATAAAGAAAAACAGCAGTTGAAACCTAGTGAGAAGATTAAACGTGCCTAAATGAACTTCTGAGAGCCAGCTGGAATGCAGTAAACGGGACTTCAAACAACAGATGATCTGTCTAAAATAGTAACAGCAACATATCTGGTGATCTGACACAAAGCTAGTTATTACTGTCTGGCTTCAAAGACAGCAGAAGCAAAGGGGTGATGGCTGAGCTGGCAGGATATTAGAGTAATTCTTCAGTTAGCTGAATTTTTGAGCAGTTGAAGACTGGGAAGGAGACCATATACAGTCACCTTTAGTGTTGTAAATCTGTAGGCAGTTTGATTCCTCTAGCAGATATGTCTAGAGGCATTGCAGTGCCATGCTCGATGGGTTCCTTCATTTGGTCATGCACTGACATACAGGTTTATTAAAACCCAAGCTACTCAACAAAACTGAGCACTAAAAAGCTGTAATGTGTGAATAAAACACATCAGAAACTGAACAATATTGCCAGAGTACCTTGTGACCAACATGAGGCTCAGAGACAGCCCTGGCTGCAGTGACCATGATGTGTTAGAATTTAAGATCCTCAAGGCTTCTAGGAGGATGTATTCCAAGTCTAAGACTGTGGACTTTAGGCATGCAGACTTCAATTGCTTCAGGGATCTGCTGGCCTAAGCACTGTGGGACGAAGACCTAGAGAGAAAGGGGGCCCAGGACAGCTGGTCCATATTCAAGGATCACCTTCTCTATACCCACAAGCAAAGTACACCAACAAAGAGGGAGGCAGGAAAGAATGTTAGGAGACCTGACTGGATGAGCAAGGAGCAACTAGACACACTGTCACACAAAAAGAAACTGTACGAGGAGTGGAAGAAATGACAGCTAGAATCAGGGATGTATGAGGAAGGTGCCCAAGCAGCAAAAGACCTGGTTAGAAAAGCTAAAGCTCAGCCAGAATTAAATCTAGTCAGGGAGACCAAGAGGAATAGCAAAAGTTTCTATAGGTACATCACTGGCAAAAGGAAGACCAAGGAAGGTGTATGCCCCCTCAGAAAGGAAATGGGAGAACTGGTGATAAGTGATGTGGAGAAAGCTGAGGTTCTCAACGACTTCTTCACCTCAGTCTTTACTGGTAAGGTCTTCAGCCACACTCCTGAAATCACAAGATAATGGCAGGGGCTGGATGAAGGAACTGCCCATTGTAAGTGAAGGAGAGGTTCATGACCATTGGAAGAACTTGAGAACGTACAAGTCCACAGGACCCAAAGAAATACATCCACAGGTACTACAGGAATTGGCAGATGAGGTCACTAAACTGGTCATTATTACATTCCAAAAGTCATGGCAGTCTGGGGAAGTCCCCACTGACTGGAAAAGGGGAAACAACCCCCAATTCCAAAAAGGGAAAGAAAGATGACCCAGGAACTATAGGCCAGTCAGTCTCACCTCTGTGCTCTACAAGATCATGGAGCAAATCCTCCAAGAGGCACTGCTGAGGCAGAATAGTAAAGCGGTAACCTGGTATAAATAACATGGCTTCACCAAGGGCAAATCGTGCCTGACAAGCCTGGCAGCCTTCTACAAGGCTGCAACATCAGTAGACAAGGCGAGAGCAACCAATGTCATTTATCTGGGCCTCTGGAAAGCCTTTGGCACTTTTCTACACAACATCCTGATCTCCAAGCTGGTAAAATATGGCTTGGAATGATGGACCACTCGTTGGATAAAGAACACACCCAAAGAGTGGCTGTCAATGGGTTCATGTCCAAGTGGAGGCCTGTGACAAGTGGAGTCCCTCAAGGACCAGTACTGGGACCAGTTTTCTTCAACATCTTCATCGTAAACATGGACAGTGGCATTGAGTGCACCCTCAGCAAGTTTGCAACAACACCAAGCTGTGTGGTGCCGTTGACGCACTGGAGGAAAGGGATCCATCCACAGGAACCTTGACAGGTTGGAGAGGTGGGCCCATGCCAACCTCATGAGATTCAACAACATCAAGTGCAGGATCTTGCACCTAGGTTAGGGCAATCCCGAGCATCAATGCAGGCTAGGCAGTAACTGGCTTGAGAGCAGCCTTGAAGAGGACTTGAGGATACTGGTGGATGAGAAGGTCAACATGAGCCATTAGTGTGCACCTGCAGCCCAGAAAGCCAACTGTGTCCTGGGTTGCATCAAGAGAAGTGTGGCCACTCTCATGAAGCCTCCACCTGGAGTACTGTGTCCAGTTCTGCAGCCCCTATTACAACAGAAATGTGTCCAGAGAAGGGCCACAAGAATGATAGAAGGCTGGAGCACCTCTCCTGTGAAGACAGGCTGAGAGAGTTGGGATTGCTCACTTTGGAGAAGAGAAGGCTCCAAGGAAACCTTATTGTGTCCTTCCAGTATCTGAAAGGGGTTTACAAAAAAGCTGGTGAGGGACGTTTGAGGATGTCAGGTAGTGATACAACTACGGGGAATGGATCCAAGCTAGAGGAGGGCAGATTAAATTAGATGTTAGGAAGTTCTTCACCATAGAGATAGTGAAGCGCTGGAACAAGTTGCCCAGAGAGATGATAGAAGCCCCATCCCTGGATGTTTTTAAGGCCAGGCTGGACGTGGTTCCAGGCAACCTGATCGAATGGAAGTGTTCTTGCCCATGGCAGAGGAGCTGGAACTAGGAGATCCTTGAGGTCCCTTCCGACCCTGAAAATTCTGTGATTCTCTGATAGAACAGCATGTTAAAATGCAGAAAACCATTTCTTTAGCTCACTGACTCATATTCTTCAGTAGCTGAAACTAAAAGACACTGTTGTGGCCCTTTTTCTTTAATTGCTTTACAAACACATCTATTTTCTTGATTTATTTCATAAGCAGCTCTCATCCTATAAACAATTTTTCTGGCTAAATTATCTAAACACTTGAAAAAGTAGATTTATAATGGAGACATTATTATTATGAAACAAGGCTGTATGATTTGCAACATTCTTCCTGCCCTAATATCAGAAGCAAGGAAATGTTTAGAAGTTCATACAACTGAATAAAAGGGCTTTTGGTATTACAAACACAGATCTGTAAAACATTACTTATAAGGAAAAACACTATTGAGATACATATCTCCTTAAATACTTCAAGACATGCTGTTTTGCTGTGAAAGTGAACTGGGACCTGCCTTGGTTTTGTTATTATATATCAGAACAAGCTTCACAGACGTGAGCTGTATCAACAGCCCGAAATAAGCTGGCTGAACAAGAACACCCCACTGAGAAGCACTGAACTTCAACAGCTTCTGTATTTACTACAGTCAATTTGATTGCAACTAGAAGATGTCACAGTGGGACATCTTTTTCCACATCATGGACTGTAAACACAGCAGCTAGTAGTAAAATTGTATTTAGCCAGTATGTATGATTAAGCAGTTAAAAGCAGTCATTGTACAGGACTGTGTATATCACTTATATGTTTCAAATGTTTTCCTGCCATAAGAAGTTTCTCATTAAAAATCCCAGTTAGTCTTAGAAAAGAGTAAAATGCATTTTCTTTACAATCTTCGTTTCCAATCTTCAGCACTCAGTGCTGTTTTAAAATTAAACGATAAACAGAAATCAACAGACACAGGTAAACTGTCACACACAGAAAACCTTCAGTCTCATAAGGTATATGATAACAGGTCCACACAAACAAGGGAACCTGTGAAGGACTTATGCTGAGCATGAGGATGTTGGCATATATCTTGATACTGTAATTAATTCCTTCAGCTCTACATGAAAAGTATTATGGGGGTTGCTGCCAGACCACCTAATCCTAGCTAAACAAAACATCACCACCACCACAACACATTCCCGCATCACACACAAAAATCTGCACATTCAATTGATAATGCTTCTGCTATCTTCAGTTTCAAGTGGCTTTCAGTGCTAGAATCTTTCTGCCCACACATGTCATATGCTATACTATTGCATGGAAAAGTGTCCATCTCAGCGTTTCTTGACATTATTCACATACATACACACTTGTTATTCTTAGTCCTCTTCTCTTATGAGCAATGACATTTTCCCAAAATTTCTGGCTATCTGCAGGGGCAGATGGAACTAATGCTGGCCATTTGCCATGATGCCCTCTAAAGAAGCCACAAAAAAAGACCACAAGAAAATAGAGAACTCAGCGCCCAGCGCCAAAGATTTTGCAGCACAAGAGCCACTGCTCTGTATTGACACAGTCTTTCATTGTTGCTATCAATGAACTCTTTATCCCCTTTACTTGCTAGTTCCATTAGTCTACATTTGTTGCCAACTTGCTCTTCCTGGAACAATACTAAGCAAGTAAAATAAACAACTCTCTATCCCAAAAATCCCATATTACTTTTCCACCTTAGACTCAATGTTTCGGTATTTTAAGGAAGCTAATTTCTTTCTTATTATCTCTAGGGAAAGGACATCAGCAGAATATGCATTGTGGAATTCCTCTGGGATTAAATAAGGCACTAAAGCAGACTGAAATTTTTCAGTGTCATTTTCTTACTCATTAACATTTCCATGAGAAAAGTGCATAATTTACTTTCTCATTCTAGCAACCACTGAGAAATCCCCTTGATCAAATGCAACAAAATCCCCACTTTCTTAACACTGTGATGCAAGTGTTATTGAAAAGTCCATACCTTCTACAAATCTCATAGTTATTCAGACCAACACTTCAAAGTCCCAACTTCTCTATGTTAGAAATTTGTAGAGAAGTTTGTATATTCTTAGTACTTCTCTAAGGTTAAGCACTAAATCAAATGTATCTTCTAAAAAATTGCCCCAAGAACAGAACATTGACATTTAATGAGGGGGGTGGTGTTTTTTCAGGCCATATTTACATGGTTACTCAACAAAACTTCTGAAACCTCCCAGAAATATAATTGTTGAAACAAGTAGTATTATCCAGTCAAAAGACAAAATTGGTAATATGTAATCCCTCTTTTCACAGTTTCCTTCCTTATGCCAGTTCACTTTGTCCAACATCTAATCTTATTTACATAATTCAAATACAAAGAATTAGTTTTAATTGAGTTTGCAAAAGTCATTAAGTCTATACAACAATAAACTTGTTTTGGCTTTGCATAGTTCTAAATAAATGAAACAATGAAAGTACATCTAAAAATGTCTGTCTTAGAACTATCAATATAGAGAACACCACACAGTACTGCACACGTCTCTGAAGTTAAGGCATAGCTTTTTGCCAAAAATAGTAATTTCATTTTGTTTCCAAACGCCTGTGTTCCTGTCTTTTATTTCACATTGCCTCTTTGCTACAAAATTCTTTCTTTCTCAGTCTTTCTGGTTATAAGGTGGTTCAGCAATACTGCTACATTTGATTAGAAACAAGCTGACTACACAGGGAATTAGGCTCTGAACCTTCAAATCATCAATCACAGAATAATGCAACAATAACCACACTAATACTGGTGAAATTCTTGAGCAACATCTCAAGTCGGTGAAAATCAAGGCTGCTCTAATGTCTCAGATAGAAGTTTACTACCTCTTTCAGATGTCTGTAGTACTGATGCAGACAGCACACCTCTCCTGGCTCACCAGAGAGGTCCCAGGAGACTGGAAACTGGCCAATGTGATCCCAATCCACAAGAAGGGTTGGATGGAGGAACCTGGGAACTATAGACCTGTCAGCCTGACCTCAGTGCGAGAGAAACTGATGGAGCAGGTTATCTTGGGGCTGATAAGAGCACACCTAAGGGATGGCAAAGTGCTCAGGTCCAGCCAGCATGGGTTTAGGAAGGGCAGATCCTGCCTTTCTAACCTGATCTCCTCCTATGATCAGGTGACCCGCTTGGTGGATGTGGGGAGGCCTGTGGATGTGGTCTATCTGGACTTCAGCAAGGCCTTTGACACTGTCCCCCACAGCAAACTGCTGGCTAAGCTGTCAGCCCATGGCTTGGATGGGAACAATCAGTGCTGGGTTAGGAACTGGCTGGAGGGCCGGACCCAGAGAGTGGTGGTGAATGGTGCCACATCCAGCTGGCGACCAATCACTAGTGGTGTCCCTCAGGGATCTGTGCTGGGCCCCATCCTCTTTAACATCTTCACAGATGATCTGGATGAGGGCATGGAGTCAGTCATCAGCAAGTTTGCAGATGTGACCGGGTTGGAGGGCAGAAGGGCTCTGCAGTGGGACCTTGACCGCCTGGACAGATAGGCAGAGTCCAATGGGATGGGGTTCAATAGCTCCAAGTGCAGGGTGCTGCACTTTGGCCACAACAACCCCATGCAGAGATACAAGCTGGGGTCGGAGTGGATGGGGAGCAGCCAAACAGAGAGGGATCTGGGGGTGCTGATTGATACCTGCCTGAACATGAGCCAGCAGTGTGCCCAGGTGGCCAAGAGAGCCAGAGGCATCCTGGCCTGCATCAGGAATGGTGTGGTCAGCAGGAGCAGGGAGGTCATTCTGCCCCTGTACTCTGCACTGGTTAGACCACACCTTGAGTACTGTGTTCAGTTCTGGGCCCCCCAGTTTAGGAGGGACATTGAGATGTTTGAGCGTGTCCAGAGAAGGGCAACGAGGCTGGGGAGCACAGCCCTACAAGGAGAGGCTGAGGGAGCTGGTATTGTTTAGCCTGGAGAAGAGGAGGCTCAGGGGTGACCTTATTGCTGTCTACAACTACCTGAGGGGTGGTTGTGGTCAGGAGGAGGTTGCTCTCTTCTCTCAGGTGGCCAGCACCAGAACAAGAGGACACAGCCTCAGGCTGCACCAGGGGAGATTTAGGCTGGAGGTGAGGAGAAAGTTCTTCACTGAGAGAGTCATTGGACACTGGAATGGGCTGCCCGGGGAGGTGGTGGAGTCGCCATCCCTGGAGCTGTTCAAGGCAGGATTGGAGGTGGCACTTGGTGCCATGGTCTAGCCTTGAGCTCTGTGGTAAAGGATTGGACTTGATGATCTGTGAGGTCTCTTCCAACCTGTGACACTGTGACACTGTGATACATGAGGGTATCCAATTCAAGGACACAGTCATTCATAACTGGACAACATCAAACACTACATTCATGCTGGTTTTCTTCCTTTTCAAATACAATTAATTTTAGGTCTGTTTCAACAGTTAATTGAACGGCACAGAGCAGTAGCTTTAATAAGAGTATGTAGGGATACTAAAGAACTGGAAAAAGCGAAAACATTAACTTACACACATGTTTTGTGTGTGTGTGCATGTGTACTTTTGTTTATATTTTCTTCTACATCACTTAAACTTCTGCCTAGTTTTCTAGCATACACACTTGTGCAAGCCATTGTACACCTGAAGTTCCTAAACTTTCTCCTGTGGCAGTCTGCTTTGACCCTCTACATATTTTCTCTTGCTCTTTCTGGGAATTTTAAATATTCTTTCATTATTTTCCACATTTTTCCTCCACTCCATGAACGTTTGTTTCCCAGAACAGTGTCACCTTTTTCCAGAGAGCTAGGTCCACAGCTCTATCTTCCTCCCCTAGTCTCTTTTATTGAAACACAGATTATCAGGCTGGCTGCATCACTTCTCACTCCTCCTGATACATCTCATAGACACTAAGCAGGCTGAAAAGCACCGCAAAAAGATGGAAGAGAAACTTGGATCAGATTCTGCCAGAGGTTGAAAAAGCAGAGAGTAACTTCCTGTTTGGCAACCAAGGAGCTGCCAGAAAAAAAACCCATGAGGATTCTCAGACTTCCAGTACAACATAGGGTACACCGCAACAGATGGCCTTTTAGTAGTATTTAAAAACACAGTCTTCTGTTTGCACTTACTTTAACAATACATCCAGAGACACCTTATAAATACATGTCCTATTTACAGCAAAACAAAAAGCAGTATTTGATAAGGTAATTTCACAATAAAATTTAAGCCTATGCTGCAACTCATTCATAAGGAGCCACAGCTCTGACTATTTGAGCATGGTTGGTTCTGCCAGTTCTGTGTACATATAACAAAATGCAATTTTCTCACTACTACCCCCACCCAAATATATATCCTGGAGGAAAAAAAAAAATAGACTTAGTCAGTTCTGGTATGAACAGAGAAAAAATTGCTTCTAGGAAAAAAAAATCATTGTAGCAATTATTATGTAGACCTTTAGCTGCCAAAAAATACTACAGTGTACCTTGAAATGCTTCTATATGTGATGACTGTGATACTGTGACTTTCAAATTAAGTAGATTCCTCTGTCTTGCAAAGAGAGCTGCTCAAAGAAGAATCGGTCACATTGGCATGTGTTGGATGACGGGGGAGGGATGAAAGGAATGAAAGCAGTTATCAAGGCATTTGTAAGTAGTGAGCTTTTGGAACAACATTAGAGTCGAGGGTCATGGGAAACAGAAGCTTTGCTCACCCTTCTTCCTGGCAAAGTTTTCTGCACTTGGGCAACAAAGTGAAATATTTTGTAAGAACAGAAGGAGGAGGAGAGAGGAAAAAAAATGTAAATGTGTATATTTATCTCTTAAAAAAAAAAACAAAATGAAAAAATACTACCACTTTGCTTTAAAGGAAATGAAACACTTTCTACACGAAATTCTTTCAGACTCTTAGAGCTCAGGAATACAACAGTTGATTAGATCTCTTTGATCAGACAACTAATATTACAGTCACATGAACTTCAGTAGTATATGTAACAGGCTTGTGTTTTTATATCCCCTAATACATACACACAGACAAATAGATGTGTGTAACATTTGTTTAGTCAGATATGCACTTCCAGACACAAAGAACAAAATTGGGACCCCTAAATCACTTAGCATTTTGCCTAGTGAAGTTAAATGGCACTAAATCATCACCAATTTGGCCTAAAGGCATTTGTTGCACTCAGTCTACCACAAAGTTGACTCACAACATAGTTACTTCTCACTATTTCAGGGGGAACAGACACCAAACATCAGTTTTATATAGTAAAGGAACTTATATGCCTCTTCTGCTTTTAAAATATGAAAGGAATTCAGAAAATGCAGAGATGAGAGCCATGAAAGCACTTAAAAGCCCTGAAGATACATTTTTTAGGGTTTAGATTTAATCATTTGCAGTATCCTGATTTCAAAATCTGCTGCCAAAATATCTGTATTTTAATAATGGGGCAAGGAGAATGATGGGGGGGAGGGTGTGCATGGAAACAGCCCAAAGAACTACGCTTTGTTACATAATGAAATGCACAACCACAAATCTGTTTCACTAGGTGAGATCCCATTTGTAATGCTCAAGAATCAGGTGTTTCCAAGGAGTCTGAACTCCAATTTGTGTATGAGTTTTTCCTTAATGGTTATGAAACAGCTTTTGTATCTTATGTACAACCTCTTCCTATTTTTGAAAGTGAAACATCCCTCATGTTCATTTCACTGGACTCTTAACTTCTCAGATGAAAATAAGGAACATTACTTATCCTCTGCTGAAGTCTGCACAGATTTTCTTGAGTCAAATAACTTTTAATAAGGCCCAACTGGGCTTCCACATATTTAAATTATTGCTTTGATGAGTTTGAGAGTTTGTTTCATTTGGTTTTTTGCTATTATTGTTGGGCTTTTTGTTTGTCTGGCTAGTTTTCCTGTTGTTTTAGAATGGGTTTGTTGTGTTTTTTTTTGGTGGGGGTGTATTTCTTCATTTTTAAAAACATATAGTTCTCTGGAATTTTGCTCTGCTTTCCTGACATGAAAATATTTAGGAACATATGACAATATCCACTTGTTATCTTCCTAGAAGACTGATATCCTTTAATTAATAATCTTACAATCCATTAGTACTAGCAGTGTTTATATTACAGCATATGTAATGAGTTCTGTACTAACTGTTATCACTCATGAATGAGACTGTCATTAAAATAGATAAATAATAGTTAGGTTGTTTTACTACTCTACACTTGGGTCCAGTCAAGAAACAAAGTAAATATTATCAATTATTTACTATTGCTATCTAACATAGCAAGAAATTAAGTTCAAAACAAAGAAAGAAGATGCTTTTTCTTCAAACTTGTACTTAAATCATGAAGCTTCTTGCCACCAGATGCCATGGATGTAAAAATTTGTGTGGGTTCAAGAAACAACTAATCAATTCACAGAAGAAAAATCCACAGAGAGATATGAAAGCCTTGAACTTCTGGAGGCAGCAGAAACATCAGTATTTTCTGCCTGTTCTTATTCTACCTTAGGCTTCAGAGCTGTGGTGAGAAAAGAAATGCAACTCAAAATACTCACTGGCATCTAAAGACAAGACCTAACACTAGATAAGCCTCAGGTCCCACTTAGCAAAGCCTTCCTTATGCTCTTTGGAGCATTTTGAAGGGTATGTTTTGCAATAGCTTGAATGACTCAAGACACCAATGGCTGATCACCACCATCTACTAGTAGGAGATCATCACTCTCAGAGATATGCTACCACAGCTAAGCCTTCTTTAGCATTTATCTAGGATTGCTTATTTTTGCAACAGACAATGAAGGAGTAGCTAAGAAATTAAGGATCATGAATATGTTCTGTCTTACTGATTAAACCAGGGGAGGTGTTCTCCAGGGGGTGAGCAACGATAGGCAGATGGAAGATGTGTAGTCTCTAACACCTCCGAAGCCAGAGAATGTGGACCACTACGCATTTAGCCATATTACACAGCTGTAATACTGCTATCAAAGACTCGTTTAGTGATCTGTGTGAGCCACTGTAAGGTATGCTGAGCATAACTTCTAACAGTAAAAACAGCTGCAGTAATAAATAGCTGATAAAAGTTGATTTGGACTACCAAGCCCAAATTACTTGAAGACTGATTGTGTACAGCTGTACTGTATTTACACTCTGTGCTTGCATACACGTACTATCTTCACCCTCTTCCTTCAAAATTTCCGCTTAGCTCTTAGCACAAGAGGAGGTCACTGTGTGGACAACTGTTCAATACTTTTTTTTCCCCCTCTCAAAGTTCAGTTTTGCTCTCACCTCCTCCAAGTATAGCTTACTGAATACCACCCACTTCCTATAATGAACACAACATTATTTCAGCCTTCCTGCAAGCCTAGAAAGGCAGTAAAAATGGATATTTCTATGTCATATTCAAGACCATTACTCTGTATGACAGATAGAGATGCTGAAAGCAAGACTGCCTAAGGCCACACACACCAAAGTGGTGATTAGGCAGACCCTTGTGGCTCGCTGCTTCATGCCCATTATTCCAGATGCCATTCCTTCAGACTGGGAGACGCTAACCAGACCTGGAAAGAATGCAGCTCCTCTCACTTCCCTGTCCTTACAAAAGCTGATTTTTTTTTTTTGTATTCCAAGGAAATAAAAAAAAAAAAAAACCAACAACGTTTTATATCAAAAGGAGAGAAGAACCCCCTGATTTCATTAAAAAAGGAGGAAAAAAAAATTCAACACAACCATGTTTTGATCTATGTAATGCAGCCCCTACAGAATCCCAAGTTACTCCAACTGCAGTAATCAGTGCTGTTTCAAGCCAGTCTCCACAAAAAGGAACATAACACACACAAACATGCATGTTTAATAAACATTCACTTACAAAACTTCATTTCAAGCACCTTTAAAAAAACTCCAGACCCTCAAACAATACCATGACAGAACAATTAAACTGATGTTTCTTAATCTGAACAGTTTATATTTTAGTAACTTTAGTACAGAAGGTTTGCATATAAAATGTTTCCATTAGTTTTCAGGTGTTGCAGAATTTTATTTCTCCTTTGCAAAATCATGTAAATAACTACTAACTAAGATTAATTCCAGTAAGACTTAAATCTGAAGTCCTTGCAGCTCAACTGAATCGAGGGGAATACTGAAAAGAGAGAAGAGAGATGTTTTGCTTGCGGAAGTTCTTGAGAAAATCCAGACAAGTTTTTGCCAAGAGAAATGGGGAAAAAACCTTTCTAAAAAGATACAAATTTACACTGGAATAGGCAGCTAACAATGCTTTTGGAAAATATCCACCCATCTTGTTTCCATATGCAGTGGAAAAGTCAATAGGAAGTCAATAATTCACTGGGAGTATGAAGAAAAAAAAAAAAAAGACAGCTCTAAGCTTGACCCAGTTATTTGCTATTTAGTTATTCATGAAACAAAATTTGGTGTTTAACCCTAGGCCTATATTTTTAACCAGAGACTGATTGCAGAACATCCCTGACATCACTATAACATCATTTTCCCTCCAGCATGCTGTAGATGTTGTACTTGGAGGACAAGCTTGGCATGGCTCACGGCTGTTAGCAGGCTGGTTTTCCATTCCAGCAGACCCTCCTCTGCCTTTTCTCAATGAAAAGCTGCTTAAAGAAGTTGTAGATTCCATTTCAAAAGCCCAGCTGCACTTAACATATTGGCTTACTATACTCCCTGTATTAACAAATGGGAACATTTTGACGAAGTTACTTTTTGGAGAAACAAGGAAAATCTTAGGAAGATTAAAAGCAAACAAATTCTATAACTGAATATAGTCCTGAAATCAATTATTTTAAAAACACAACTGGAATTCTCTCTATGGAAAAAAAAAAGTTTCTGACAGCCTAAGTGACATTTGTTGTTTACAATAAGCGATACTAACCAATGGTCAGGGCACAAACATGGCAGTCTGGATCTTGGACATTGCTAACACAGTATTTTTTTCTTTTCATAACACTTAACTGCAATGGTCCCTTCAGAGATCAATGTGTATTAATTGTAATTCTGTTTCACCTTCAGATGAACACATAAATAAATATGAATCAATGAACAGCCTGTGATCCTTGAAATACTCAAGAGACGGCATGAGTAGCCAAGTATAACAATTCCAAATATTCATGTTGGCTTCCTTGGCATAAGCAAATAGAGCACATTAAAATATCAGCTGCAAGAGGAGAAAAACATAACTTGTTTAGCACTATTTTTTAAAATTACTTCCTTTAAAATTACAGTACCAAACAGGCAGATAGTTTTATAGCTATCTTCAGGTATAATGTGTAGGGCAATATACAGTTTCTTAAGTCAATTCTGGTTTGTTAATTATTTCTGAATTAAGGACCTGCAATCTATGGATTGTCAAGAGACTACAACGACTCTTGCTGACTGTTCTAATACCTCACCTATTGAAGACTCTGATTCTCTGGCTGTCTAAACATACAACACATAACAACACATCTTATCAAGCAAATTAGTGACAAAGATGAGTTTGATAAATTCTTTTACTAGCACCTTCAGATGTAAACAATACTGCTAGAATCAACTCTGAACAGACAAGAAATCAAAATACTGAAATAATCAGCTATCTCAATGAAGCTGGTCATTACTTAGCAGCCAAAAAGCTACCGAGTTTAATATCATATCCTTAAGGTAAATATATAACTTAATCTTGTGTATTCTACTCTTCATTTTCATAATGACTGGAAGAGAAAATAAAGAGACATCATTACGGAATATTAATTATAAACTGGGTAAAGACTGTGT
Organism: Pogoniulus pusillus; assembly: GCF_015220805.1. Lineage (NCBI taxonomy): Eukaryota > Metazoa > Chordata > Aves > Piciformes > Lybiidae > Pogoniulus > Pogoniulus pusillus. The sequence goes on along the minus strand of NC_087266.1, from coordinate 14,116,593 downwards.
TCAAAATTAGTGCAGGGGAACAGTAATCATAAATAATATGGATGAGAGAACTAATATGAAGCTTGACATAAATAGCCTCATTGAGTAATGCTTTCCCATTGCCTTTGAAGGTCAGTAAGACACTTACACAGTTACTAAGAAAAAGAGCATCAACTAGGTCATACAAAAACTAGGACTTGCGGTGCCACTCAGGGTGCCTTCCTCCTCCCCCACCCTTCTTTCCTACTTCTAACATAAAAAATGAAGCTTCTCTAAAAGAAAATAAAAATCCAATAATAACCCTCAATAGTTCTGCCTTAATTTAGTAAAGTTCTCATCTTAAGGAGTTGTCTTGAACTGAATTTTCCAGTGGCTAAGCGCTACTTAGTGTTAGCAGCTGCTAACTTTACTAGTTGGTATATAGCTTCCAAAATATACCTAACAAAGTGATTTTAAAATTGTTGGGTTTGTAGTATTCCATGAAAAAACAAAACATTTCTGGGTGTGAACAACTGCCAGATTCTCTTTTTCAGCTCCTTTCCTGCAGATAGGCAAAGCAAAAGGGCTTGAGAAAACTTTGGCTTAAAACAGGCTAAAGATCTTAAAACTTTCAAGAGCATGTGCAAATTCTTGCTACAAGAAGAATCAAGTGCATTTATTGCAATAGTGTAAAGCAATACAGTTAGCTGAAAATGTCCCTACTGTTATCATTTGCATGGCCACAGCACAGTCTGGTAGAATTCTTTCTGATAAATCTTACCACTGACAAAGTTACTTCATAATTAAATGCTGAAAGCTATGCTAACAGACAACAGTCTTGAGAAAAAACAAGATCTTTTTTTCTTTCACTAGGAACTGTATAGGTAAACAATGATAGACCTAGCAACAGACAACAGTCTTGAGAAAAAACAAGATCTTTTTTTCTTTCACTAGGAACTGTATAGGTAAACAATGACAGACCTAGCATTAACTGCAAACAGCATGTAAAAGATGATTGCTGAAACAATCTCAGAGGGACCCAAGACACAGCACACAGTTTTCATTTAGAAGTGACAGAAATTTTATTTATTACCTAAGCCTTTAGAAAAGAGCATTTGATTATTTAATTAAAAAATGCAGGAATCTACACAAGCAAGTGACAGAACAATTTATAATGTAATTTTGCCTGAAATTAAACTTCGATATTTTTTTCTATTACTTGTAGAATCATAGAATCAACCAGGTTGGAAGAGACCTCCAAGATCATCCAGTCCAACCTATCCCCCAGCCCTAGCCAATCAACTAGACCATGGCACTAGGTGCCTCAGACAGGCTTTTCTTGAACACCTCCAGGGATGGCAACTCCACCACCTCCCTGGGCAGCCCATTCCAATGCCAATCACTCTCTCTGGCAACAACTTCCTCCTAGCATCCAGCCTATACTTTCCCCGGCACAACCTGAGGCTGTGTCCCCTTGTTCTGTTGCTGGTTGCCTGGGAGAAGAGGCCACCCCCCACCTGGCTACAATGTCCCTTCAGGTAGTTGTAGACAGCAATGAGGTCACCTCTGAATCTCCTCTTCTCCAGACTAAACAACCCCAACTCCCTCGGCCTCTCCTCATAGGGTTTGTGTTCCAGGCCCCTCACCAGCTTTGTTGCCCTTCTCTGGACACCTTCCCAGCACCTCAACATCTCTCTTGAATTGAGGAGCCCAGAAGTGGACACAGTGCTCAAGGTGTGGCCTGAACAGTGTTGAGCACAGGGGCAGAATAACCTCCCTTCTCCTACTGGCCACACTGTTCCTGATGCAGGCCAGGATGCCATTGGCTCTCTTGGCCACCTGGGCACACTGCTGCCTCATCTTCAGCCTACTATCTATCAGTACCCCCAGGTCCCTTTCTTCCTGGCTGCTTTCCAGCCACACACTGTTTTCTCAGTGTTCCAGGTTCACTTCTTCTGCTATGAAAGTTTTGATTTCTAAAGACGAACGTGTGAGCAGAGCTTTTAAGTCTCTAATAGTACAAAAGACTGGCATCTTCAAAAGAATTCTTAGTGGTATGTTTGAAGCCCATTATTGGGAAGTATTTTACTAGTATCATTCATCATCTTCTCCAAGACTATGGAGAAAGTCTGACAAAACCAAAACCAACCCACCTCCCCCCAAAAGAAACCAAAACAACACACACCCACAAAAGAAAAAAAGCAATTACTAAATCAGATTTTTCTTCACAAGGCATAACTTAGATAACTTTTCCCTTAGACTGTATCTTGAGACAGCAAACAAGACCTGAGAATGAATTCTGAACTGGGAAGAGAGGAAAATAAAAGCCTAACCTTTTGTGGCCAGCAGATGTGAAATATAGGTATTTACAAAGAGTGCACACTGCACTATCCTGAGTAGTATTTCCTTAACCGTCAGAGTTTGGGGAACCTCCATTACCAGCGATAATGTTCCCCTTTCTCTGGAATCCTGAATACTAAACCCAGGTGATTTTTTTCTGGTTAGTTTAGATGCCCAAAAGATTTTCCTTTCCTCTTGACTCCCTTCTACATCACTTTTTCACATGGAGAGTAGAAGACAGAAGAAGAAAGATGCATCTTGTCTATAAGTCATTATTCTACAAAGGGTGTACTGGAGAAGAAAGAGAGTCTGAAAGTCAGTGGCCTTGAAACTAGTTTTGAGGGTTATTTCAATAAAGGATTTTGACCAATTCGTAATGACATGAGAAAAGCTGCTGCCTAGAGCTCTACATTCAGCATAAGAGATGGCTGACAACAGCTCCATAGAGATTCCACACAACTACTTCTAAAATATTTCATACATTGGAATTGGTATTGTCAGCAAGTGTTTCTATTCAATGACAAAAATCAAAAACTCAACTCCACAATATCAGAACCAATCAAATGACTGAGACATCAACAAAGACTGATTATCTTCTCTATGTCCATGTCAGAGACAAACAAACCAAAACCAACAAACACATCAAACAAAAAAAAAGGAAAGAAGGCAGGGATGATTGCACAACAGCTTTTGAATGAAGACATACAGATATATATTCCTGAAAATTAAATTCCCATGAGAATTCAAGAGTTTTTAGTTCTTATTCTTCCATACTTCTGAAAATTTCATTAGCAACCTACATAATCCTAGTAATACTTTACAATCTAAACAAATCTTTTCATGCCCAATGACAAGACAAGGGGCAAATGGGTGGAAGCTGAGGCATAGGAAGTTCCACGTAAACATGAGGAAAAAATTCTTCACTGTGAGGGTGACAGAACAGTGGAACAAGCTGCCCAGGGGGTTGTGGATATTCAAAACCTGCCTGGATCCAGTGTGATCCGCTATGGGTGGTCCTGCTCTGGCAGGGGGGCTGGACTAGATGATCTTTCAAGGTCCTTTCCAGCCCCTAACATTCTGTGATCTCATGGTCAAGGCAGGACAGTAGTAGAGCTGTAGGGAGAGTAGCAGAAGACGACTGAATCTTTAGCTCTGCTAAGTACCAAATTCAGCAAAGTGCATATTCCAGTAGGGAGAGTATTCATCTCAAAAGAAACACAAGAGGACGTAGGCTTTAAGCAGGAAAGTATTCAATTATCCAGAATTTCACAGGGTTGACCTACCTAACTGGTTTCACAACTGCCAGTGCACAAACACAGCAAAGAATAATTAATTTTGTTGCAGCTTCTTATAATGGAATAAATCTTTAATAGATTTTCTGCATTAACACTACTGAAATTTCACTTTTCTATCCAGTAATTCCTTTCTGGATCTCAAAGGAGCCTTCTTATATATGAGTCATCAAAAAATCTGGACATCAGATAGGAAAAATAGTGTTCACGTTTTCTAATCTATTTTGCTGCTGATATAGATTTTATAACCAACTTTAATTTTGTCATTTCTAGAAAGGAGCATAAGGATGTCACAAAGCTAAATGTCAGGGAGCTAAGAAGACCAAAATGAAATTTAGCAAGCACTAGCACACATCCACATAGTGACAGGATTTACATTAACTTTAATACTCTGGAAAGATCTTGGAATCACTGTAAACCGTTCTTTCACAATGTCAACTTTATCAACCACAGTCTAAAACATAAAGCCTTATTAGAGAAAAAAAGCACAAAGCAGAAAATATCATTATTGGTGCATTCACACTTGGAATATTCCACAAAGTTTCTTGCAATCCATCTCAGAAGAGGCACAGCTACTATTTAGAAAGCACAAAGAAGGCTGATAAATGACAGTCAAAGTAGCTAGGGAGGAAAACCTGGAAAGAAGAGAGAAAAAAATAAGAAAGGTCTTTGAAAAAATAAATAAATAGGTCAGACAAAGCATATAGGCAACAGTTAGTATTTCTCATAGAACAAACCCTGCCATCATCAGAGAAAATAACCATGTAGCACAAATACAACAGAGGAAGAACTTTTGCCCTACAGTGTACGCTTAAATTAAACTCCTTATTTGCTGCCACAGAGCCTAACGGCAACAACCACATTCAAACCCAGGTTTAAGCCACTTCGGAAAAGGGGTTATTTGAGGACACCTGAGGAAACTAGCTACTGCAACTTGAGATACTCCTTTGTTTTAGAAACTAAGTACTTTTACACAGGTCATCAACGGATTGGTTTTGTTGTGTAGATCTGAAGGCACAGTGCAGGGCTCTGATGAGACTGGAAAGATGCTGACACACTTCTAAAGTGGCCCAACGATGTCTGAAACTAGTAATTCAGTAATAATAATACTTGATTACTGACTGTATTATTTTGTTCCATCAGGTTGTACAGAAGTGGAAAAGCTGTTGTGTCTTATCACCATCAGAGTTTTTGTTTGTTTTTTTAAATACAAAAAAACCCCAACAAACTAAAACCAAAACAAAAAGACCACAAAAACCAACCAACCCAAAAACCTCAAACAAAAGCCAACACACACACACACACACACACACACACACACACAAAAGGCCATACAACCCAATTTTCCATATACTTGACATTATTTTAGAAGCAGAAACTAGCTTTTGGAGGAACTAAATTCCAGAGCCTCTGGATGTCTCAAATAGTAAAACCACCATATATCCATCCTCCTGGCTCACAGAGGTGCAGACACACTCAAAGGTGCCTTTTTCAGAAGTATTCACATTTTTAAAAAAGCAAACTAACATATGTATAGATAACAATGCTTCTTGTTTTAGAACTGAAGCCATATATAGAAACTAAGATGGAAATGAAATTCCCTTTAATACTTAATTGCCACTTAGATTACTCAATATACACATATAACGAAGTAAAAGACAAGGAAAACAAAATTACTATCTGTACAAAGACCAAAGTTAAGGTAGATAAATCTCCCAAACTATAGGTTTTATTTCACTGTAAGACAACTAAGAGAAGAAAAAAGCAAGAACTTGACGTTCATTTGGTCTAATTTTTATATCTGCCAGTGGCATCCTGGCCTGCATCAGGAATGGTGTGGTCAGCAGGAGCAGGGAGGTCATTCTGCCCCTGTACTCTGCACTGGTTAGACCACACCTTGAGTACTGTGTTCAGTTCTGGGCCCCCCAGTTTGGGAAGGACACTGAGATGCTTGAGTGTGTCCAGAGAAGGGCGACGAGGCTGGTGAGAGGCCTCGAGCACAGCCCTACAAGGAGAGGCTGAGGGAGCTGGGATTGTTTAGCCTGGAGAAGAGGAGGCTCAGGGGTGACCTTATTGCTGTCTACAACTACCTGAGGGGTGGTTGTGGCCAGGGGGAGGTTGCTCTCTTCTCTCTCAAGTGGCCAGCACCAGAACAAGAGGACACAGCCTTAGGCTGCGCCAGGAGAAATTTAGGCTGGAGGTGAGGAGAAAGTTCTTCACTGAGAGAGTCATTGGACACTGGAATGGGCTGCCTGGGGAGGTGGTGGAGTCGCCGTCCCTGAGGCAGTTCAAAGCAAGGTTGGACGTGGCACTTGGTGCCATGGTCTAGCCTTGGGCTCTGTGGTAAAGGGTTGGGCTTGATGATCTGTGAGGTCTCTTCCAGCCCTGATGATACTGTGATACTGTGAGATCTGATACGCAGAAATTCTCACTGTTACAGAACTTAATAGTCTCTGTCCCTATTCCCTGCACTCAGCCCCTTTGGCATACTCTACAGAAGGGGAAAATGCAAAAGGAAAAAGATACTTTAATCACTTCATATGTTTAAAGTACCCAACCAACAATCCGAACGAAAACAATCAACATCACACCACTAAAGCATCACCCCCTCAATCCACCCATCAGTGCTCACCTGTAAAAGTAATACTGCTGTCTTCCATTTTATTCCATTTGTAAGAATAGATCATTGTTTAAATGCCATTTTAATTTACAAAGGGACAAGAGAAGTGATTGTTGAAGTATCATGAAATTCCTTTGGGTACAGTAAACATTCAAGAAAATACTACAAGATTGATGCTTAATCCAGCATCGCACTAGAAAGGGCTTCCTTACAACTCCTCAAGACAAGTGACATTAAGTAGACAAGAATGTGAGCTTCTACTGTAAAACTGTCCTACAGTCTCATGCAGTATTGAGAAATGCAGCTTCTCGCAGAAGACAAATCAAAGGCTCTGGAGTGCCAATGACAACAGACACTGTGACAGTTAGCATAATGCATGTTTCACTGACAAATGATTTGGTAACTGTCACTAAGCCAGTGGAATAAAGATGTGATTTGTAATGTTATTTTTGTAAATTTAAGATGATTACCACTCCCAGAGAGATTTAGCATAGGTTGCATGAAGAAACAGGAGTAAAATAATTGTATTGACAAAACAAAGAATTATATAATTTCTGTGCCATGACAACATAAAGTAAGAATAATCACATTTTTAACTTGTGTATTTCAATTTTGTAGAGAAGGTACTAAGCAGAAAAAAAGTAGCATTATGCATGGCAATCAATACTGTACAAGAATACAAAAATCACAAGTTCTCCAGTGTGTATGGAACCAAAGAATGTGGATTCTGTGAATCTATGGGTTACATGTACTTAAGACCAGAGACCAACTTGTCTCAGACTATGGAGTGGGGGGGGGGGGGGTGGGGGAATGGGGAAAAAGTATCTGTTAGACCAATTGCAGTTTTTAACTTCCCAATAAAACCTGGCCAAAGAAATGCTAAACAAATGACTTAAACACGACCTCAACATTTTCATCTTCATTTCAACATCTTCATCTTCAGTCCTCCAATCTAGCGTTAAGCTTTAGATTAACATCAACTCTGTACCTTTTCCACTGAAAAGGAGTTTCATACTGGCTGGGGTGTCAATGATAGCACCTTCAATGAGCTAAGCACAAAAGTTACGGCTTCAAGTGCAAACTCAAAAAGCCTGTGTGAGTGTACCAGGAAATCTCTCAGCATACAAAGATCTGACTATGTAAACAGGAAATGTACTGCTGTGCCTACACTCCTCTTCATAAAATATTTTGGATTTCTCATTTGACCTTAGGTTCCCAAACAACATGAAGATGAAGCAGCTCCACACTCACACAGCAAAAGGGCAACCATTGCTGACTATTTGTGCCAAAACTACGTTTAAATCTATCGCCAAGCCTTATATTTATGCCTACAAGAATTTCCTTGGAGATACACTTCTGTTTTTAAATCAGTGTATCTATTTTCTGATCAAACCATTCATGACAGTAAATGACAAAGAACTAGGAGAATTGTAAGATGTTTGTAGTAGTTCAGACACTCTACATCTCATCAGGCTAACAAAGCAGATCTCAAAAGCTCCCTTTCCTAATGCTAAGGATCATTCCACAATGTTAGTTTTGCTATCTTTACATTGCTGCAGCTCAGCAACTTGAAATAGAACATATTTACTTAGATGGAAATAAAGGTAATATTACCATCTTCAACTGTTTGCTTTCATTTCAACACATATTTACACATGTGTGTATAAACACTAAAATAATTTATCCAGTCTAGTGTCCAAAAGTAAGAATGGGAACAAACAAACACAAACAAATCCAAACCCCAAGATAACCACACACCACCCACAAAATGGCTAACAGCATAACATTTCCATTTCAAATCACAGAATGATGACACTGAAGTAGCAAGAGCACCAGAGGGAATCACCTGCATCCCCACTTAAAAAAATCTTAAAACATGACAAATATTAAACTACTAAACTATAAAATATCTTAAGGGTGCATTCTTCTCAGATTTCAAAGTTCCATGAACATTCAATAACAAAAAACTGAAGTTGTGCAGATAGACTGGAAATGGAACGGAAGTTCATTTATTTCCTTGATACTTCAGTTGTACTGAATTAGATCAACAAATAAATGAAATTAAGGTAATACATCCTAACATCCAATCTGTACAGTTAGTAATTCCTAGATGGAGCTTTACAGGTTAAAAAACATCTCTTCAGGCTTTCAGGATGCTCACAAAATTGCACTACTTTTCCCTAGCTCTACCAGAAGGCTTGGACAATAACATGCTGGAACTAGGAGAAAAGTGAAAGTATGTGTACATGGTTGATCAGGAATTAATAAAGATGATTTAACCCCACATAACTTTGCTGTGGCTTAAACCACGACCCATTTGCCCAGATGGGTACCCAGTGGAGGGCAGCAATTCTTTTCCTTAGGTCCAAACCATGAGATACAGCAGAATGCAAATCCACAACTCCTGAAGAAAAAGGCTGACAGCTACTAATAAGCCTTTCATGTGAGTAACACAGTGTCAGGCAAGATTCACAAAACCATCTCCGGGTACACAGAGAAAAATAAAATCTCTATTACAAGCTAACTGTGATTTTTACTAAAGAGCCATTTTTCACTGTCTACGTGCCGAAACAGAAGCATGCAAGTTAGTACAACTTATAATAGAAAACAAAACATTTGTCAATACTTTATAAATGAAAGGTATGCATTTTCACATGGACATGCTGGTTTTAGCTGTAGCAGCCTCTCACAAGCGTTTTCACAATTCCTGCTTTCCCCTGAACAAGGGAATTGTACCTTGCCAAGTTCTCCTTATCTCCATGTTTCTGAGAAGGTAAGCTCTATGGCTCACTTGCTTCTCTGGGTATGTAGGCTAACTAGCAATTCACAAGAGGTACAAGGAAGGGTTTTTCCATATTTTTTTTCTTCAAGTAATGGTATACAGCTTGTTTTAGCAGTAGTGCTAGACATTATGAATCAAGGAAACAATCTTTTTAATAGATAATCTCAGGCCTGAAGCAACCTTTTTTTTCCAGCAGCAGTGCCACCTGTGTGCTTCCTGCAGTGCAAGTCATTTTAGCCTTAGAGAAGAAATGACCACACTTTACAATATTAATGGATTTAAAATAACATCTTATAGAACTAGCACAAGTGAAATAAATTAAAAAAAAAAAAAAAAGTTCTTGCACTCTCCCTCTCCTGCTCCATTTGTAAATAAAAGGTTAAAGGCAAATAAGATAGGACAGAGAAGCATGAAAAGATACAAGGAATGGGCTTAAAGTGAAATGTAAACTTTCTGAATGGCAAGGCTGCAATGCTCCTAAGGCTTTAATTGCACCTGTAATCTAGAAAGGCTTCCGAACAGCACTATAGCATTGTAAATCTGCCTGTTCTTCATTTAAATACAACTTCACTGTTAAGAACTGATCCACACATTTATGCTGGTATTTGGTCACCTCTTGAGAAGAAACTCCCATCTTTTTCACTTTGAAGTAGCAAGCAAAAACCTTACTTGACTAAAAGAAAATGTATTTACTATGAAACTCTACCCTATGCATTGATTTTTTTTACCAAGAATTTCACAGAGTCACAGAATCTTTGAGGCTGGAAAAGACTGCTGAGATCAAGTCCAGCCTATGACCTAACACCATGACATCAGCTAAAACATGCCACCACACACGACACCCAATCTTTTCTTAAAGACACCCAGGAATGGTGCTTCCACCTCCTCCCAGGGTATTCCATTCCAGTGTCTAACCACCCTTTCCATGAGCAAGTGCTTCCTCATATCCAACCTAAACCTCCCCTAGTGCAGCTTCAGACCACGTGCTCTTGTCCTATCACTAGTTGCCTAGGAGAAGACCTTGACACTTGCCTGACTACAACTTCCTTTTAGGGAGTTGTAGAGAGTGATAAGGTCCTCTCTAAGTCTCCTCCAGATTGAACAACCCAACTCCCTCAGCCGTTCCTCATAAAACTTTCCCTCCAGCCCCCTCACCAGTCTTGTTGCTCTCCTCGGGCCCACTCCAGCATCTTAATATCCTTCTTGAAGTGAGAGGCCCAGCACTGCACACAGTGCTCGAGGTGAGGCTTCACCAGCGCTGAGTACAGGGGCAGAATTACATCCCTAGTCCTGCTGGCCACACTACTCCTGACACAGGCCAAGATGCCATTGGCCTTCTGTGCCACCTGGGCACACTGCTGGCTCATGCTCAGCTACTATCTACCGGCATCCCTGAGTCCCTTTCTGCCTGGCTGCTCTCCAGCCACTCATACCTTAGTCTGCAGTAATGCATGGGGTTATTGTGACCAAAGTGTAGGACTCTGCACTTGGTCCTGTTGAATCTCATACCATTGATCCAGCCTAGACAGGTCCCTCTGCAGCATCTGCCTGCCCTCCAGGAAGTCAAATCTCCTTCCCAACTTGGTGTCATCTGCAAATCTACTGATGGCAGACTCAGTGTGCAGCAGCTGTGAGAGAAGAGTGAGAAAACAGGAAATAGAGCCCTGTAGACACAAATGTCAGAGAAGCAGAAGAGGAGGTGCTATAGGCACTGAAGTAGAGGTTCCCCTACAGCCTGTGGAGAAGACTGTGGGGAAGCCTCAATGGCATCCCCAGGCAACCTGTTCCAGTATTCCACTGCCTTCATGGTAAAGAACTTCCTCTTAAAGTCAAACGTAATCTGCTCTTCTCTAATTTAAAACCATTGCTCTTTGTCCTATCACTACAGCCCTCTGTAAACAGTTCCTTTCCAGCCTTCTTGTAGGCTCCATTCAGATACTGGAAGGCTGCTATTAGGTCTCTCTGGAATCTTCTCCAAGATGAACAACCCCAGCTCCCTCAGCCTGTCCTTGCAGGCCCCTTGATCATTTTCATGGCCCTCCTCTGGACCTACTCCATCAGGTCCATGTCCTTCCTGTGTTGAGGGCACCAGACTTGGACACAGTACTCCAGGAGAGTTCTTAAGAGAGCAAAGCAAAGAGGCAGAATCACCTCTCAATCTGCTGGCCATGCTTCTTTTGATGCAGCCTCGGATGCAAGTGGCATTCTGGGCTGCAAACACAGGAAAGCAGTCCTCAAGAGCGGGAGAAGTGTGAGAAGTCAAAGCAGCAAGCCCAAGGAGAAGACTCCAGCAAGAGGGTGTAGCAGGAGGTTCCCCTTTCTCAGGAAACTTCCTCCTTTGTACTGAGTATGACACTTCTGGTATGGAATACACACCACCTATGAGCCAACTCCAGTCAGCTCTACTGGCTGAGTTCAAACTGCTAATGGCCTGCAGCCCCTGACTGGCCAGTGATTCTCTCTCAGCAAATTCAGGACAGTACCACATCGAGTTACCTTGGACTTGCATGTTAGTTGCAAGAACAACTGTATAAAATAGTGAAATAATTGTAACTGAAGAAATTATATAGAGATGCAAGCAGACGGTGGAAGGTGATGAAGGTGGAATCAGTATTCAATTCTATTTGCATAATAATATATTTTAAGAAGTTCAGATAACAAGGTATAGTGTAATAAACTATTGGAAATCTAACAGCAGAAAGTTACCAGTGTAGTGCTGCAGGTAAAGGCTGTGTACTCTCACCAGATACTGAGAAGTTTCAACTTGGTTCAGGATTATTTTCGCAAACACGTTAATACTTAGAACACTATCAGTTTGAGCAGTCAAAGACAAATCAAAGCAGAATTCATGGAGAAAGCACTTTTTTAATCTGTAAAAGACAAAAGGGAACACAGAGCAAAGGCAGACAATGTGCTGTAAATATGACACAGAAACAGACACAGCTCAAAGTATGATATGAATTAAAATTAATGTTCAACTTCAATTTTCAATAATACTACCAGTGTGAAAACAGCAGGAGAAATTCATATGAGTACATTAAAAGTGCAAAGTTATCATGTTACTACACAAATAAGAAAAAGAAAGCACTCTATAAACTCCAATAGGGCTTAGTACAGATACAATTCAACTGAACTCAAATGAAAACACAACTCTGTACCTAAAAGTTTTAAATTGATTGAATCGAGCAGTCTGTTCTCATAACATAGCAAATATATGCCTATATACAGAAAAGATAATTAAACAAATATATATGCTCCATTAGGTAGAACTTAAAATCCTGCAATTATTTAGAGCAGTTTAAAGTGAAGAACAATTAAAAGCTTGGAAATCAACAGAAAATCATGTGAAAAACCAACATAAATTTATCCAAAGTAACCTACATTAGATCAGTGGATTTCTCTCTTACACTAGGCAAAAGATTTGCTTATTTTTTAAAAACACTAAACCACAAACCCACAATAGATCTAATCAACTAGTCACCAGCAAAGCACATGATACCAAGCTACAATGGCAGTGAAGTAATTACAGTGAAGAGGATGAGAACTTATACAGAAGCTACATAGACAAGAATCAACCAGCAAAAGACCTTGCTGTAAACACCCAGAAAGTGGAATATCATTGTTCAATTATTACTCAAAGACTGATGCCGAGACCAATCTGTTGTGATGTTTCCACCCTGATTTTGGAACACCTTGGCTACTGCCATACATCATGAGACTACTGACACAGAACACTGGACTCTCATCTATGAAAAGGAGGAGAAAAGAAGGAAAAGGAAAAACAAAAAAACAGGAGAGGAAGCGAGAAGGAGAGAAAAATATGTTTAAGTGTCCTCACATACAGGTAACTAAAGGCAGACAAAGAGTTTCCTAAAACACAAAAGGCAAAGAATAGTTAAACTAAGAGACCTATTTGTCCTTGTGATTCTAGAGGATCAAACAAGAGAATCACACAATACCGGGTTGAAAAAGACCTCAAGAATCATCTGCTCTAACCTTGCTTGGCAAAATCACAAACCAATTCCTATTATTATTACCTCATTTATTTTTCATTATGTTTATTTGATTTGAAGGTCCTCTACAGAAGAAAAATAAAACTCTTGGCAATACTTACTTTCATGTGTGTAGTATCTCTCAAAGAACAAGAGTACCTTTGCAAACAGACACTACAGTGCACATCTGATCTGCAAACCTCACATCAATCTGCAAAGTCTCAAGTAACATCAGTTGTAGAACCAACTCTATGACCTAGGCATTGCAACACTTTGCATCCTGCTTTGAATGTTAAGCTAAAAACACAGGACACCTGAAGACACAGAATTTCCATACTATTTTCCCATGCCTCAATTACACTAAGCAAAACACTACCACAACAACAACATGTTGTTTAACCTTTTGGTGTCCTGTGAAACAGAAGTTTGCGTAATTCAGGACAGGGAAGTGATCTACGTCGATAACTTCCAAATTATCTGAAAAACTATACTGTTACATAGGCCAGAGTACATAATATGCTGTGAAATATATTACCTTTCTAATGAAAGATATTTGCACTTCACAGAGTGTCAATGGGAGGTTAGAATACTTCAATATAATATTAATACGGAAGAAGGTCAAGCTATTTTTCTTCAGTTTAATATTTACTTAATTACTACTCCTTAGAAATTCACAGCTTTTCTACCTTTATCATACACTTGAGGAATCTGTAGAACTACAGTCAAAAGAAGACCATAAACACCGATTTTGTTTAAAGATTGATGTTCTCACAGCATATGATGAGCAAAGATCAAAACTGTAAACATTATTATACTGTACTTGTTCCTCAGAACTTTATTTCTGATCTTGCCAGCACTTAAAAGCTTGAAGGCTCAAAAAAGAGCTGCCAAAATGGCCACAAAATAAAAGAGGATCCTGAAAGATGATCCTAAGAGAAGACAGGAACAGTTTGTTCAGTCTAGCAAAAGGATGTAACTATTCTCCAAGCAAATACATGTAAACAATGGCACAAAAATATCGAGTGAAAGTGAAATGAGCATAAACAAGCTTGAGTTTCCAGATTAAATTTATTTTTAATAAGTTACTCAACCCTCATAGTAACAAGGTGTAGAGCAACCTTCCAGCAGAAATAGAAAGGATAAAAACTGTCTTTAAAATGGAATTTGACAAGTAGGGATTACATGATGTAACACTAGAAGGGGACTGGATTTAACAAAGGAAATCCATACTATTAAATTCTCCTATAATCCAAAATTATTCATAATCACATTTTTGAGACTCTAGGAAGCAAGAGAAAGGCAGACATAGCACTCCTTTACATATCATTCAGTAGAAGGCAGGTCTGTATTGTCCTCTATGTTTTTCATGAATGATGAATATTAAGTTATTTACTATTACAGGAAGCTACAAATTGCTGTAGCACTTCAGCCCATAAAAACCCAAGAGACCTGTACAAGTTCAGTGACCACAGCATCAAATTTTCCATTGTAGTAAAAATTATATTCATGAAGCAGCTGGTCTCTTATTAAGAGAATTAATCTTACTCGTAGCAAAGGAAGTATGTAGTAGACAACAAGCCAACTGGACCATTAAGAGATTAAATTTGACCTTTTCAGAAATCAGTTTGGAAGTCTGAAAATACTAATTAAAAAAATGGCACAATACTTTCTTAAAGCAGAGAAATAATTTCTCATGGCATCTGAAACTCAAATCTGATCCTTTGGTAACCTGGCATAAACTAATTATAAAAATCCTCTACAAAATACCTGTTGCAATGTTAAGGCACAAGAACACCTGCGTTGAGCCATTCAAGGACTCCAGTAGCAGAGCCTCCATTACTGACAGTGTAAGAATCCACTTGCAGGGATTTTTATTACAAAATGAAACATCACGTGATGGACAGAAAGTACTACATTCCAACAGTTCACTACATACTAGCATTTGTTTTCCCTAGACATGTATTTGGCTAAAGGTAATATGATACTGAGTGCAGCTACTTTAAACACTAAAGGAAGCAATTAAGCTTCTTCTCTGGCCAAGTACCAGCTTATTCTTAGTATCTTTGCATGAAAGACTGGAATTGTCTTTGAAGGTTACATCCATAATCCACAGACAACTATGACATCAGTAGAAGCTGAACAGAATAGTACAAATGTCTATCAAAAGTAACAGAACAGTGAGGGAGCAGACTACTTCAAAACATGAATGCCAATTACTGAGTTTCAACTTCTTTCTAATGGGAATTTTTGGTTATTTTTCCAATTGGTAAGAGAATCACATATCTAGAAACTAAGAAATGTAAGCTGGTGTAATGCTTCACTTCTCACTCACCACTACCATTAAGGCAAGTTACACTTTTTTTTGGATTATGTGACTAAAAGCTACTAAACCAAATCGATTTCCTAAGGCAATACAAGTTATTTCTGAAATTGTCACTAGAATTGCAAATTCACCATCATAGTATCAGAGAGGGAATGCAAAGAATCAGTTGTTTTATTTAGAATCTAAATTAATAAAAGAGAATGACTGCCATCAAACTTTGGTGATTAGTATTCAGTAAACTCAGTCTCGTTCCAGTTAGAATCTGGAAAAGACATTGTAAAGATGTAATCTCAGGATAATGTGAGTTCAAGATATCTGGGAAAATACATCTCTGTGTAAAGATACAAAGGAAGTTTTTTTACATGGAACAAAAAATCCCAAGAGAAATAACTACTTCATAGGCTGCTATGCTGGAATTCTTCTGTCCTTACGTTTTTCCACCCAGATAACGCACAAAATTTCCCTACATATAGAGAGATTCATCACTATATGTTTACCATTAGGTTTATGAGAGAATAAAATCATCCTTGAAAAATGTATGTCAAAACAGTTTCCAAAAAGTATTTTCTACATGGAATTTCTGCAATTCTGGTAATATAGTGACTGCAAAAGACAGTATTTCTGCCTTGTTTCTCCACATACTGAGTTGCAAACTGAAACTACTAACAATTGTTATCAAATTATGAATTCTTAAATGTAGCTGTTAAATCTTACTTGTATTACTCTACTCCACAGCTCTGCATTATTGTTTGCATCATATTAAAACACTTCAAAAGGAAAACAGCTGAAAATCCACCAATCTTTAACCATTTAACCGAACACTTATGTAGTGCTCATCTTTGAATGTGTGAACTTGTTGCTAAAATAGGACTTGGATAGAGAGAAGTGGCCTCAAAGGGGAAAACTGAAGGCCTCTACACAGAAGTAAGCCATGACATCACCTGGGCAAAACACATGCTGTTATCTTTTGGATTGGTCCATACAATACTCAATAACTTTCACAGATCAGTAGGCCTATTATAGAAATTAAAAGCATACAAGTATTTCCATAATGAAATTTCCTACATAATGTATATAACAATGTCCTAGACAAGGCTGCTTTTTCACTAGGTGGCTATAAAAAAAATTACAACATACGTGACTGGCAAAAAGAACAGGAAAAATAAACTTGCTTTTTTAAGTGAAAACAAGCTGGAATCAGAGAGAAGGATAAATTTCAGTTTTGTATCAGGAGTCCAGCTAAAGCTGAATGTCACTACATGAAGTACTTAAGAATATGTACTTTAAACAAGCATCTGAAAGACCTATTAAATTGTCTCAAGAAGTTATGAAATGAACAGTTACTTCATAATCAAGAAGACCAGTTCTAGCAGGAGTTATTTTTTTTCTAAAAAGTGAGGAGGGTTTATTTCATTCATAGGTTAATAATAAAGAAAGCTTCCTTCAGGTGCATTGACAAAAACTATTCTATATACTCCTGCATAACTGTGTCTAGAACACGGGAACACAGTCTCAAATTGTACCGGGGAAAGTATAGGCTGGATGTTAGGAGGAAGTTCTTCAAAGAAAGAGTGATTTTTCATTGGAATGGGCTGCCCAGGGAGGTGGTGGAGGCACCGTCCCTGGAGGTCTTCAGGAAAAGACTGGATGAGGCACTTAGTGCCATGGCCTAGTTGACTGGATAGGGCTGGGTGCTAGGTTGGACTGGATGAGCTTGGAGGTCTCTTCCAACCTGGTTGATTCTATGATTCTACAAACAATTAATTCTCTGTTGAAAGACAATTTTTAATAAGAACAACTATTATACACATGAATTCAGCCTTTCATAAGATAGCAATGTAGTTAGTACTTCAGCTGATTTGAAAATAAGAAAATGTAGTCTCTCATTGGAAACAGCAATTGCAGGATAGGGGTGAGGCAGGCACAATGGTCATATAAACATGATGCTAATACCTAACTGAACTAGACTACACAATCTGTGCTCTTCTGGGGTACTCCCAGAGTTTTACATATTTAGAAAGATAAGTAAACTGAAGAAAAAACAGGGAAAGGCTGCTGAGGATAGACAGGATCCTTTATCAGTCCCAGAATTTTCATCTCTCACTGCATTCACGACAGTCAGCTGCTGCTTCATGGAACACACCATTACAGTTCTGCATACTACTTTGGAAAGCAGAACTCTCTGTAATGAATGTAGCAAACCCGCTGCAAAATAAAGTCTGATCTTAGCTTGGGAATGCTTCATTTAAAATGTAAATTTTTTGCACACTACATTAAGTATATTTGGTCTATCTCAAATTTACATGGAATCTTTTGCCAGGTATTTACAACCACTGTGTTTTTACAGTAGCTTCTTAGATGCCAGGATGTGCACAAATTCCTGTTTTGTAACTTTTGTAATACCAAAGTTTAACTGCACCTGAAAAACCATGTACATAACGTAGTTCCATAAAGTATCTTACATTTAGACAACTTCAATAGATCAGAGTATTTCCTAACCAACTTAGTTTGTCTCTTCTCTAAACAGGAAGGACATGTTTCAAAACTCATTTCCACTGAAGCTCAACAGCACAGTTTACTTTTTTCCCCTCAATAGAACTGATTCTCCAAAATTCAATGAAAATGAAAAAAAACTCCTAGGTCACTTAAAGAGATAAAACATAGTAACTAATGTCTGTTGTTCAACAGGACTTGTAGGTTACTAAATATTGATCATAAGAGTTTGTTACTGAAACCAACTACTTACTCCACTGCTCAATTCAATTTTTAAACACTATATATTTTTTTTAATTTACAAAAAAGCCTTGTGTAAGCATTTAACACTTCACTGATTTTAAAGCTGAGCATCTAGTGTGCTTTAATGAGTTCACTATTCCAGGACACATACAAGTGCTACTTGCTGTACGAAGTACACTATTCTTGAAGCATCTACACTAGAGTCAGCACAGTATAAAGTCAGGATTTCTATTTGTTGAGAAACATCAAGACATTTCCTCAGTTGTCCTAAAACAGGAACTAAAGGCAGTATTTTGTGGAAGGCCTGACACAAAACTAAGGGATTTGAAATGAACAAATGAAGAAAACACTTCTTAATACACCGGACCAGACCCTATTTGACTACGGCTAATAGACACTGTGGCACACAGGACTTTGAAGTTGCACATAGAATACAATAAGCATTGAGTTTGACACAATAACATCTTAACCTAGAAGTTTTAAAAGCCAGGAGAATCTCTAAGTTAAGTAGCCATTACTTGACACAGAAATATTGCATCTTCTTGAAGAGGGAGAGAACAGTCAAACATGTAGATACAGACTCTAAATCTAGAGACAACTCGCAAGTATTCTTCACAATAATAATGGAATTATTCACTTCAGATGCAAGGTCTAAATAACTTATCTGGAATTATACTCCTTCTGCAGCAGTATGTCTTTGGCAGCTTAAGAAGAAAGTTATATTTGTTCATACTTGATCTGGAACAAGAAGTAGTCAACTTCCAGTGCTACTCCAGGTCAAAAACGGTACCCCTGTTGTATCCTAATCTGTCATTATAATTTGTGCACACCATCTCATGGGTCCAACTTTCTAAAAGTAAATTTTATTTAACTTATGTTTTTACTGTTTAAAACAACTCAAGCTTCCTGTTTCACAGAGAAAGCTTTTTAGCAAGAGAAAGACCTAAAGTATAAATAAAACCAAAACTTGTTTATACACACAAATTTTCTATGTATTCTATCATCTCGCATTCTGCGGACACGGATATAGGAATTTACTGAATTTAATGTACGTAAGGTGCTAGATACATATCCAGCTATCAACTGATGTGCTTACTGAGGTGTGTCCCAAAATACATGCACCCATATGAAAAAAAAAGCCTCAAAAGGACGGTAGCTGCTCTACGTAAATCTATCGACTGCATATAGTTTATTTACAGCATGGCATGAACAAGTACAATCAACATTCCATTCTACTACAGGCTAAATAAAAATCTTCACAATTTGACCTCCTATCCCAGGTAAAGAGACAAACTATTTGGCTAGGCTTCTTAGAAGCTAAGGCACTCACAGTAACACCCGTTTCCTATCTACATGAAGAGCAATACTTCTACCTACAAAGATTAACATACCCTGTCCACGTGCCAGATATTTTTAAGGATTGAAGTGATTATTTTCGTTGAACATCTCAAATTGTAGCAATTGCTGCAAATTACTTCATTATTTTACCTGAAGGAAAGCTCTGGGCAACAGGTAAAAGAGATCCAAAGTGACTTAAAGACAAGAAGTAGGCGACAAGGAGTTACAGAAGAGGAGAGCAAGCCGAGTGATGCTACTATAGTTTTCACTTTATTCTCTTCAAAGCGAGGGCCGTTTTCACACCCCGGTAAGCTGTCAGTGGTCAACTCATGGAGCTTTAAAAGCACAATACCGTTCACCCGTTTCTCCCTCCAATATCTTTCAAAACACAAAGAAGTCTATCTCCTACATGAAAACGAGGGGGCGGGGACATTCCCATTATCTAAAGATACCTAACTATCTACCAACGTCCTAGAAAGAGACGCCCCTACAGCACTACACCTGGTCCGCACGGCGATTTACGCTGCGGCTTCAGCAACAAGGCCACAGCTCGACTGTTGTACATCCCCTGTCTGCACCTCCTGCCCCATCCCCAGGCGGGATAACATCGCCCAGCCCGCTCGCCGCAGCAACAGCCGCCGTGCTGCTCGCTCTTCGCTGGGGCGGATGCAGTCGGGCCCGTGGGCTAGGGCCAGGGCGCGTCGCCCCCGCTCCCCGGGAAAACCCACCCAGCCCCGAAAGAGGCGAAGTAAGGCAAAGCGGCCGAAAGGGAGCAGGGGATAAAGTTTACGAGGCTCTTTTCGGCGGCTGCCGGCAGGGGAGCCCGCTCCCGGCACCCATTCAAACAAAAGAAGCCCCTGCTGCTGCCCGCCGCTCCCGGCTTCCCCGCGCCCCGACTCCGGTACCCGACTCACTCCGCAAGGCCCCGATGAGGAGGCTGCCATCCTTAATCAGCTCCTTAATGAACTTGTTCGTCCTTTCCAACTCGATCTCATGACACTTCAAGCGCTCCCTGAAATCCGGGCTGTCCAAGTAGGAATCGCTGAACTCCAGCGTGGGCAGCCCCATGGCAGCAACAGCAGCGGCGGCGGCCGCAGCCCTCCGGTCAGCGACGAAAAAGCGAACGGCTCAGGGAGGGCTGCGCCGGGACACAGTGCTGTGGGCAGACGGAAAAGTTCAGGAGAGGCGAGGCGCGGCTGCCGCCCCCTCTGCCTCCCTAGAGAGACTCTCGAGCCGCTGCACCGACTCCCACGGCGCTCACCGCGCCGGCGGCCGCTGGCGACGGAGAGGGCACGTTCCAGTCGCTGTCACCCAGCTACATACTGCCCGCAAGGCACCGCGGGCTCCCCGAGCCGCCGCCGCTCCGCTGCTTCCGGCAGCGCAGCCTCTTCCTCTCCTCTGCCGTAACTTCAGTCTGAACCTCCCCCGGCCCGGCCGAGGAAACCCTCCTCCCGGCGCGACATGCTCGCACACCGGGGATGCGGCCCCGGCAGTGCCCGCCTCTCGCTTGCCACCGCCCCCTCCGCGCTCTGCCCTCCAGTGGCTGCGCGGACGGGACAGCTGCGGCCTTGGCTCGGCCTGGCGCTGCTCGGGGTTGGACCAGGGGGGGAGAGGGTTCACACGGTCCTCCAAGGATAGGGGCTGAGCGCCTTTACCAGGGGCTTAGGGAAACCCAAAACGCGGCAAGAAAGGAAGATCCATCTCAGGTGTAGGGAGACGTAAGTGTATTTCGAACCGTGCACTTTGAGGAGACTGGTTTATGTCAGAGCGATGAGGAGAGCAGCTCCCCTTAGCCGGGGGAAGACAGCTGGAGGAGCAGCGGATGCTCCAGCCTGAGGCAGACAGCCCGGGAGTGCCGGTTCTGATCGGGGATTTACCGTGACACTGCAGCACGGCCCTGGGCGGCCTGTCTGTGCGTGTGAGGGCCTGAGGCAAGGCAGGGGTCCGTGGGAGTTGCATAGTGAGAAGAGAGAGGAGGGCATGGACGAAGGAAATAAAAAAGATAGAAGCATCTGTGTTAGGCCATGGCATTTGCAGACCCAGCTCAGCCAAAGCAATCTCTGAAGTGGCTCATCAAAAAGCTGCAGGCCTGCTAACTACGGCAGACTTGTGCTCTTTAGAGCACATGACTGGGCATATCTCACTAAACAGAAGCACATTGGATGATTCATATATGTTTATCTGGAGTGGTTTTCCAGACGTTGTCAGTATGCAAGTGTGGACACAAATGTATGTACTAGATGTGAGGACTGTTGTGTGTAAACTCAGCAATAGTTCTGCTGGAAACAACCATTAAGGCTGACCATAACAGTTACTGTACTTCAGGACAGCCCACCGCTTGCTAAAAATAGTTTTCAGGAAGGTGGTGGTCTTTCTGTCTCCATATTTGCATATTTTAACCCAAAATTGTGGGAAGAGTCAAAGCTGCTGCATGTTAGAGTTCCTCAATGTAATTTGTGCTCTTCACACCTTATAATCCTTTATCAAAAGTCACTTCTCTGTTTTCACAATAGTGCCAGAAATGTAGAAAAGAGGCTGCAGTTATTAATAGACCCACTGAAGACTTAATTCACAGTGATTGCAAAGCTCTGCTCATCAACATGTTGCCTGAGACAGATTACTTTTCTAGTAAGAAGACTGGAAAGAATTGTCAGGTTAGTTTTACTTCCTTGCTTTTTCACACTGTAGCGTATAATCTGACTTGTAAACCAATAAAATTAATTTAAAATACAGTTGAACTACTGCAAGGATATTCCAAATACAATTTTTCTGATTATTAGAAACCTCATTTTAAGCATACATATATTTACAAAGTCGGTTTAGGCACACTTTTTCTTCCTTCGTTGTCAACTGTAGCTGAAATGATTCTTCTACCATGCAAATTCTTTCATGTAATTCTAGCATGTATTAATGTAATCTCTAGGCCTTCCTTATGGAAGCTAGATAAGGTATGCTGCCATAAAATAAACTAATAATTCCCTTCTTCACTCTCATATTTCTTGTGTAGATATCTTTACATTTGATTTCATCTTACTTGATGGTGGTTTACAGAAATGTGATGGTTTGGGTATTCCCCACTCCCCCCACACTTAAGAAAAATCACCCAGACTAGACTCAGACAATCTGGAGATTGAATGAAGCTTAGCACAATATACAAGCAGATATTTAAAATATATACAGCAATATACAAATTAAAAAGTAATACAGAAACACTACACCCCTCCCAGAAGCCAGAGCCACCAGGAGGGGCTCCCAAGCACCCTTCCACCTTCTTCTCATCACCTCTACCTTATCCAAGACTTTGCCTTGTGTTCTAGGTGAGTTTGGAGGATTGGCATGGGGAGTTAGGAAGCAGAAGGATTAGTCACACAGACAGCAGGTTAGAGAGAGAAAAGTGCAGCCTCAAAAGCTCTATTATCTATGTTTGTGTTCTTGTTTTTATACATCTCAGGAAGCCTATCAGTGAAGTAGACATCACCATTGTTTCCTTTTCACAGCCTATAATTTAATTCTTCTCACCAAAATATCCCAGCTAGGCTCAAACTAGCACAAGAAATGATATGCAAGACCTTGTTCAGCTGTGTTACTATGCTACTGCATTAAACACCTTTGATGAAGATGATATTTGTCTGTTTCATGACAAAATTATTTCTGTGGCTTCGTTAAGTCACTGAGATCTTTCTTTTCCTCTGTTTTCAACCAACAGATTCTGCAGAGCAGAAATATTCATTGGTCTCAAAAACATGTACTTGGCATTTTAATTGAGAGCAATGCTGAAAATCAAAATGACTCATTTCTTTCTGTATAATGTTCTCACTGTCAGATGTTTCATAATCACATTGCTGCTTTTGGTATCAGGATCATGAATGGAGACTAGTACTAATAGCATGCTTTGCAACATTGACTAAGACCTTCTCTCCAGCCTGACATCCTTCCTCCAATAATTTACCATTTTATGCATTTAACTGATTCTGTATGTTCCTCAGAATAAGCCACATCTTTCTTTTTAGATGAACTGAGTATTTCCCAGCATACAATGTGTCAAATTCCATGTAAAAATCCTACTAGTTCAAATGTACTGTGAAGCTTTTACTTTTAAGGAACAACCTCCAGTCCTTATTAGATAGAGAGGGAAATATAGTGACAAAGGATGAGGAAAAGGCAGAGGTGCTTAACACCGTCTTTGCCTCAATCTTCAATAGTGGGACAGGTTGTCTCCGGGACAGTTGTACTCCTGAAGTGGTGGATGGAGTCAGGGACCAGTATAGTCCCCCTCTAATCCATGAGGAAGCAGTAAGGGACCTGCTGCATCATTTGGATGCTCACAAGTCCATGGGACCAGATGGGATCCACCCTAGGGTGCTGAGAGAGCTAGCAGATGAGCTGGCCAAGCCACTCTCCATCATTTATCAGCAGTCCTGGCTCACTGGAGAGGTCCCTGAAGACTGGAAGCTGGCCAATGTGATACCCATTCACAAGAAGGGTCGTAAGGAGGAGCCAGAAAACTACAGACCTGTGAGCCTGACCTCAGTGCCAGGCAAGGTCATGGAACAGGTAATCTTGGGTGCCATCACAAAGCACCTACAGGATGGCCAAGGGATCAGGCCGAGCCAGCATGGGTTTAGGAAGGGCAGGTCCTGCCTCACCAACCTGATCTCCTTTTATGATCAGGTTACCTGCCTGGTGAATGTGGGGCAGGCTGTGGGTGTAGTCTACTTGGACTTCAGCAAAGCCTTTGACACTGTCTGCCACAAGAAGCTCCTAGCCAAGCTGGCAGCTCATGGTTTGGACAGATTCACTCTGTGCTGGATCAAGAACTGGCTGGATGGCAGAGCTCAGAGAGTGGTGGTGAATGGTGCCACATCCAGTTGGCAGCCAGTCACTAGTGGTGTTCCCCAAGGATCAGTGCTGGGCCCAGTCCTGTTCAATATCTTTATTGATGACCTAGACGAGGGGATTGAGTCCAGCATCAGTAAGTTTGCCGATGACACCAAGCTAGGAGCAGGTGTTGATCTGTTGGAAGGTAGGAGAGCCCTGCAGAGGGACCTGGACAGGCTGGATGGGTGGGCAGAGGCCAATGGGATGAGATTTAACAAGTCCAAGTGCAGGGTTCTGCACTTTGGCCACAACAACCCCAAGCAGCGCTATAGGCTGGGGACTGAGTGGCTGGAGAGCAGCCAGGAGGAAAGGGACCTGGGGGTACTGATAGATAGTAAGCTGAAGATGAGCCAGCAGTGTGCCCAGGTGGCGAAGAGACCCAATGGCATCCTGGCTTGCATCAGGAACAGTGTGGCCAGTAGGACAAGGGAGGTTATTCTTCCCCTGTACTCAACACTGGTCAGACCACACCTTGAGTACTGTATCCAGTTCTGGGCCCCTCAATTCAAGAAGGATGTTGAGGTGCTGGAAGGTGTCCAGAGAAGGGCAACGAAGCTGGTGAGGGGCCTGGAACACAAATCCTATGAGGAGAGGTTGAGGGAGCTGGGCCTGTTTAGCCTGGAGAAGAGGAGACTCAGGGGTGATCTTATTACTGTCTACAACTACCTGAAGGGACATTGTAGCCAGGTGGGGGTTGGCCTCTTCTCCCAGGCAACCAGCAATAGAACAAGGGGACACGGTCTCAAGTTGTGCCAGGGTAGGTATAGGCTGGATGTTGGGAAGAAGTTCTTCAAAGAAAGAGTGATTTTTCATTGGAATGGGCTGCCCAGGGAGGTGGTGGAGGCACCGTCCCTGGAGGTCTTCAAGAAAAGACTGGATGAGGCACTTAGTGCCATGGTCTAGTTGATTGGATAG
This sequence comes from Pogoniulus pusillus, assembly GCF_015220805.1. Classification (NCBI taxonomy): domain Eukaryota; kingdom Metazoa; phylum Chordata; class Aves; order Piciformes; family Lybiidae; genus Pogoniulus; species Pogoniulus pusillus. The sequence continues at coordinate 14,091,419 of NC_087266.1, read as the reverse complement.
GGCTGGGATATAGGTTGGACTGGATGATCTTGGAGGTCTCTTCCAACCTGGTTGATTCTATGATTCTATGATTCTAAAAAGATTTGCCAAGAATAAGCTTTGTTTCATAAAGCAATGTGTAATCAGATGTACAGGCAACCCTACCTTATGTTCCACTTTCCACTGGCAGAGAAAGGGTTTGCAGTTAACCTGTGAGCTTAATGAGCATTCATGGCTGCATCTAGAGGAAGAGCTGGTAAATGAGTGATTTTACACACTGTCAGAGAGGTCAACTAACAAAACAAATCTTGATGAAAAGGTGAGCCTCGGTGTTTTGTGTTGGAGTGAGGTGGAACTTTGCAATTTCTTATGTTCTAAAGAAGGCAAGGTATTTTTAAGGTGTTACTTGCAAAAGGTACTACAAGATTTATAATGGGCAGCAAATAACCATATTTGTTTAGTTTTTTTTTTTTTAATTGAGTTTTGTTTTGTTTTGTTTTGTTTTTCCCCAGAGAAGATTTCAGTAGAAACTCCTAGTAACAACACAAGGTTTCAGGACTTCAAAGATGGGAGACATTCAGGAGAAGCCTAGATGTGCCAAAAACCATCTTTTTTGAAAACTAGCAGTATGCTAGAAAGGGGTGAACTACACTGAATGATAACCTATTTAGATACCCAAGTCAGTAGAAGCACTAATCCCTTAAGTAGAAAGCTCTAGCAAATGAGTTAGCCTGGTGTTATCACTAGTTGTGAAGAGATGGAAAAGTGAGATACTTTTTTTTCTGAACTCTGGGGAGTTTTGTCCTGTTTCATCCACTTCTGCCTTTGTTAGTCTAAGTTTATCCTAAAATCTTACATGTTAATGAGGTCAAATCAACTACTGTGGATTTTTTCTTCATTTACTCTGACTCTAGGGGATACCTGGACATATTCTTATCATGGTCCTATTAACTGGGTTGTCTGGGAAGAGGAAAGGAGAGGTCTGTATTGGCACTGCTTACCGCACTGTGTGTTCCCTACTCATGCAGTGAGGAAATAGCTACATATGCAGTCCACAACATTATGGCTCTGTTAACAGTTAATGCAAACAAGGCTCATGAGTGTCTCATCTAGAGAACAGTATTTTGGAATGGAGACTCTGCCAACTTTCTTGTTAGTTCTTCTGCCTCAATGTACACAATTATGGGAAAATTACTTATATAGCTGTGTGGCTCTGTCTTCTGAAAAACTGCTGCTTTCCCTTGAGAGACTGTGGGATTGTACGCAAAAAAATGCAAGGACACTGACACTTGTAAGTCCACTTGAGCTGCTCAAGGGCACAAGATTAGCTCTGTACCTTTATAGCACAGAATATTTTAATAGCATAGGAAACTGCACTCAAGCTGTTATTTACAGAGTATTTCAAATTGTTTTAACTTCTCTAAAGATCTTTTTTTTTTCTGAGTGTCCAGTTGGCTTCTTCATGGGAATTGTCAAGATTCCCAGTAACTTGCTGGGATAAATGCTATTAAAAGTTTTCAGTTTCTCCATATTAAATTAAGACTCTAGATGCTAAGTTTGTATTGGCTAGCAGCGATAAATAAATTTAAACAAATTAAAGTTAAAAAAACCCAGGAAAGTAACTCTAAGTTTCAAAATTCCTTGCATGTATAAACTGTAAGTGATACTACTACTCTCTCCCAAATACACACTCCATGTTGTTAAGTGATTGTTAAATGAGGTAGCTGCCAATGTGTTCTGTTTGGTTTGTTGGTCTGAGTGTTTTTAACTGCAACTTAACATTGTCAGAGAAGGAGAATAGCTATCCAAAATCATAGGTTAGAAGCCAAACCATGTAATTTAGTATGTACAAATCATGTTACCCTGAGATATTGGTCTCTGTGTAAAAAGGAATACGTGTGCATTCCTACTGGTTTTTAAGAATGTAGGCAATAATTACAGATCAATAACATTTCTTGAAAAAAATAAAGTGTAGTGTTTTTAATACATGAGCTAGCTCCACATGCTTTGGAGAAACTTCAAACAGCAAAGTTCAAAGCTGAAATTAAAAGTCGTGTTTAGTAACTCTAAGGCTATGTTTGCCTAAGTCTTTTGGGTACTTCTCTGTTGAATATGAATACTCATGAACTGGCTGTGCTTCTGTCTTCTGGTATGCTTAAAAAATTACCTGAAGAAGTAGATGTCTAAAACCACACGAGTTGCAGACATCTAGACAAGCAGCTCCCATATCTTAGATGGGATTGGTACAGTACAAGTGACTGAGCAGATGCAGGCTACGCAGTAGCGTTCTGCATGCAGCAGTAAGTGTGATAGATTAAAAAGCATGGGAAAGTAATAAAGACTGGTATTTTCACTTAAATATCTTAGTAACTAGAGCATTTACCTTCAAAGTGGGAAAGCTAGATGTTAGGTGTCTGCAGCCTTGACTCACAATGTTCATTTGTAAAAGAGTGAAAGTCCAAATATCTTGCCTCACATACCTGCTTAACAGTTTTAGGAGCTCCACTCAGTATGAAAAGTCTTTGTTATAGTCTCATGTCTGTATTATCCTTTAAGTAACTTAGATACTCTATTTACTGTGATTTGTTTGATATAAATAAGTAAACATCAGGACTCTCAAAGCTATCATAAAAGCAAAAAGGAAGAAAATCAGTTTTAACTTCAGCATCCAAAATGCATCTTTCACATCCAGAATCTGGTTTCATAAGTGGATGCCACTCTTACTAGTGCTGTTATTTGTATCACTTTGAACATGAAAGAGGAAACAGCCCATAAGCAGATGTAAGCAAAGTTTAGTCCTGCTCATAGTCAACTGGCTGCAGCTTTACGCCAGATAAGATTATATGATGCTGGATGAGCTAAAAGGCAGAGTATATTGAACTCAGCCCTGAGTTATCTTTACATAATGTTTGAATCAAAATTAATTTCTCTGGCTACTGTGAGACTAGGCTAACAAGATAACTAAAATAAGCTCTTTGGAATATCTTGGTAAAAGGGGTGCCACAGAAGGCTTAGCAAAAGAGAGCAAATGGTTAGACAGTTCTGCTGTCATCTTTATCCTGTGTCCCTCTACTGCATGGAAACTAAATAGGTAGCAATTGCAATAAGTATAGTGGCAACAGACATCAGGATATGGTAGCTGGTAGAAGATCACATGTAAAGTCTCTGCTATGCTTGTGGGTTTTCAGAATCAGAACCAGATCTACAAATACAGGGCAGTGAGATGGCATAATTTTTCTCTAGATAATAGTTTTGTAATATAATTTGCAGGCACATAAGATCTCTAATGCAAAGATCTTTATCTTCTGACTAGTCATTGCACCTCACTATTTGTGAATTTGGTGTAGTAATTGTAATCTATATCCTGTTTAACTCAATGTAAATAGAGACTAATTTATCCTTGCTATGGTGTGTCAGTAAGATGTGACACAAAAGTCAGTATGGCCAAGAGCTCCTGGATGTATTGCAGTAGTAGCCATTCACTGGAAGATTGAGTCATCAGTGTTCAGTACTCTAGCATGTAATTTGTGTTTAGATTGTTTTGGAAGATAACTGGGGAAGGTAAAAGGTAAGGAAGTCTTTTCATGATACAGTGTCATTTAGGATTTTTCTAGGAGCATTGAGATCTGCTGTGTCCACCCTAGCAGAGCAAGTGTGAGAAAATAAGGTGACTCCTGTATCAGTTCTTGATAGTGCACTCTTACAAGCAGGGTAAGCTCCATTGCCAATACTTCGCTGTGCTGACAGAACACAGTTTAAAAGCCCATCCAAAGGGCAAGTTGTACAAGACTCTTGGCAGTTATAAAGTAGTGAAAGCATTTTGGCAAGTAAAAGGCTGGATTCATTTCCAAGAGATAAATCTGAACTTGGCCAAGTTAAACACTGTGATAAAATGTTAGATGACACATGAGCTACCAGTTTACCAAAAGCAATCTCTGAAAACTAATTTCAGTTACAGAAATGTTTACTCTGAAAGTGAAGCACTTCAAGATTGATAAAATACTGAACAAATGCCATTTTGAAGTAAACCTTTAATTATTTTTTAATTAATTATAAATGTATCTATGAAGATGGATTACACCAATAACTACATCAATAATTTATTTACCTGAATGCTTTTCAAACTTGGTTACCTAAAGCTCTGCTTTCATGCATGCTTGAAAGTGCCTAGGTCTTAATAGGGCTAATTCTTGGTTTCTAAGTTCTTCCTGAATCTAGGAAAAAGGTATTTTTTTATGGCATATAAGGACAGAATAATTTCTGTGCTTAGTGATTAAAGCATAGGGAGATATGTTCTAGTCCCTTTCTTCCCCTAAAACTAGTCAAGCAATTAATGTGAAAGCTGCAGAGTAGTAGTCCTAGGGTGAAAGACACAGGCTATGACTTTAGGTGTCTAAGATTGGGTATAGAACAAAACATATGCAATTTTTTCTTTCTTACAGGTAGGGAAATTGAGAGATATTAATGGGCCATAAACATATTACTTCCATAAATTTGGCTATGCTTGGAAGTTTACTAAAATACCTATCATAGAATAGCATAGTGTCCTCTTGAGGATTTACAGCTAACTGATCATACTAGAATAAATTAGGGATAACTATTTCAGTAAATCTCAAAATGCATAAAAGATATATAAGGCAATATTAAACTCTCCAAGACTATTTTAGTTAAACATATTCTTTCTTTATATAGAAACTCTGGTTTTAGCATTTTTTTCCACTTACTGTATAATTGATAACTGCTCTGACGTGGGTTTTTCCCTTCTTCCTCTGAAATATGTGAGCTACATTATAATTTCTAAGTTATTGAAGTGTTTACTGCCAAAAGTAGGAAATTGTTTCTTGTTTTAGTATAAAACCAAGTCAGATAGTAAGCGAAATCTGTTTTTCATGGCTCCATCTATGAATTTTCAATAGAGCTTCATGTGAACATGGGAAATATGTACTTTCTTTGAACTCTGTCATCTTCTCATCAGTGTTTCATTTTTTTGTTTAATTCATGAAGTTTTCATTACATTAAGGGAACAACAGGGTAGCCCTCCTGTAGATAGTAGAATATTTGTTTCCTTTTGCTATAATCTATAGGATGACTTGCTTTGTTTGACAATAAGCCCTGCTGGGTTTGTGTTTAAAAAAAAACCTACACTTTTTTTTTTGTTGTTGTAACTGCATTTTCATAGTAGCAGTACAGAGTGTATAACCAGAAAGGTATCAATAGTAATATCAAATATATTACAAATATGTTAAAAATAAAGAGTTCATACATCTAGAAGGTATTCGTATCAGGAACAGTGTGGTCAGTAGGACATGGGACGTTATTCTGCTCCTGTACTCAGCACTGGTCAGGCCACGCCTTGAGTACTGTGTCCAGTTCCAGAAGGGCAACAAAGCTGGTGGGAAGCCTGGAACACAGTATCACAGTATCACAGTATCATCAGGGTTGGAGGAGACCTCACAGATCATCAAGTCCAACCCTTTACCACAGAGCTCAAGGCTAGACCATGGCACCAAGTGCCACATCCAACCTTGCCTTGAACAGCCCCAGGGACGGCGACTCCACCACCTCCCCAGGCAGCCCATTCCAGTGTCCAATGACTCTCTCAGTGAAGAACTTTCTCCTCACCTCCAGCCTAAATTTCCCCTGGCGCAGCCTGAGGCTGTGTCCTCTCGCTCTGGTGCTGGCCACCTGAGAGAAGAGAGCAACCTCCGCCTGGCCACAACCACCCCTCAGGTAGTTGTAGACAGCAATAAGGCCCCCCCTGAGCCTCCTCTTCTCCAGGCTAAACAATCCCAGCTCCCTCAGCCTCTCCTCGTAGGGCTTGTGCTCGAGACCAAACCCTATGAGGAGAGGCTGAGGGAGCTGGGGCTGTTTAGTCTGGAGAAAAGGAGGCTCAGGGGTGACCGCATTGCTGTCTACAACTACCTGAAGGGAGGTTGTAGCCAGGTGGCTCCTGGTGGTCTCCTCTCCTAGGCAATCAGCAACAGAACAAGGGGGCACAGTCTCAAGCTGTGCCAGGGGAGGTCTAGGCTGGATGTTAGGAGGAAGTTCTTCCCAGAGAGAGTGATTTCCCACTGGAATGGGCTGCCCAGGGAGGTGGTGGAGTCGCCGTCCCTGGAGGTGTTCAAGACTGGATGAGGCACTTAGTGCCATGGTCTAGTTGACTGGCTAGGGCTGGGTGCTAGGTTGGACTGGATGATCTTGGAGTTCTCTTCCAACCTGGTTGACTCTATGATTCTATGATTATAGCTAAGCTGAGTAATTCTTCATGTAGCTGATAAAGCTGCAGAATGGAAAAATAAGGTGAAGTAATTGAAATTAAGTTTGCTATGGTACAAACCAATCCAGATTTAATTTTTCTTATCAGTGGCTTAAAATGTAGTGCTACTCAATGAGAAGCCCATGCACATGAAAAAAGGGAGAGAAGATACCTGTTAAATGTCCTCAATTTGTTGTACACATGAGCTACAGAACTAATGTTGTTTGGACCTATGTGAAATGAAGTTGCAGCTGAGGTTGTTGCTAGTGCATTTTGTAGTTCAATGGAGAGTCTGTTGCATGTGGTCCTTGTCTGGCATTGTAATTATGCAATTAATACTGGTTGAAGACAGCTACCTTAGAGAGCAGATGCTCCTACTCTGGAATTCTAAAATTAAATTAGACATTGATAATGGTTACATATTTGTTGGTCTCTCCTCCTAGTACTGAAAAATGAATATTGTGTAATTTGGCTATTTTAATGACTCCTTTCCTCCTCTTCTGCACATTTTCATAACATTATGTTTTCTTATAAAAATAGAGAAATGTAAGGTTAGAGATAATCAAAAGGAGCACAGGATATGAATTGTCTCTCCAAGGCTTAATCAAGTTTACCTAAACCATCCCTCAGAAAAAAAAAACAAAACAAAACAAAACTCAACTGCCTATTAATGTTCTCAATAAGGATATTTTATTAGTTTCTTCAGCTATTCTGGTGTTTTGCCACCACGCTGAAAACCTTCTCCAATGCTAATCCTGGATATCAACAGATTTCTTTTTTTTCTTCTCCCTTGGACATAAAAAGCAATCAATTATGGTCTTTTTTCTGACCTTTTTATTATGTCTTAGCTTTCATTGATATGCCCTTGGTCTCCTTTGTTCCTTTGGCATTCAGGTTTTGTGTAATTCATTCTTGACTGTTCCGAGTTAGAGAAGAGCTTTCAAAGTAACTATAATGGTCTCTGCTGCTCCCGTCAGTCTTTTACTGTGGAAGAGTATTGTGTACAAAGTAATCTTACAGTAATCCTACCAACACTCATTTCTTCTTAATTTTTCTTCTCAGAATTGCTTACCATCTCCTTGTTTGCTGAAATCTGCTTTTCTGGAGACTCTTGTCTTGTTAAACTGCTTTTGCCAACTTTGTTTTATTAGAGCAACAGCATTTGTCCTTTAATGCTCATCCCCTAAAGATAATTCTTTATTCTTACCCAGGAGTAAGAACCTTTTTTAAAAGAAATGTTGTTATGAAGGAAGAGATGACTTTCTAAAGCAAAATTTGTCCTTTATATGCTCAAAAGACTTGAGAGATTTGTCATCTACTTTACACAAATAGTCTACATTTTTACTACTCCATTAAACAAACAATGCTTCTGTTAAATTTGTGAATAAAACTAAGGTGCAAGAATCTGTAAATGTATTGACAACTGGTTTGTAGTTGCAATTGAGAAGTGACCTGGGCATGAAGGAGGCCAGAAAAGAAAGTTACTGATTCAGTAAATATAAATGCAATGTTCTGTATTTATGTGTAAATACAAGGTAAGGAGCAGATATTAAATTGATTTTTTATATAAATCTTGAGGTTATAGCAAATTCACAAGCTGGATTTGAATTAACAATGTTATATCATTGTGAAAAGCCATGTTTTATAGCAGCTCCATTATAACAGTAAAGTCTGGGCTGGACTACTTTGTCCTCAGATATAATATTTCAAGGAGGATGAGGACTACGTGGAGAAAGGTAAGCAGGAAGCACCGATAGTGATTAGAGATCTAGGAAACAAGATGATATGTTGAAAGAAAATAATGTGTATTATATATAGAGATAATACTGAGGCATTAAGCATAATGAGGAACTTTGAGGTCTGGAGCCCTCAATATAGAAAGGACATGGACCTAACGGAATGGGTCCAGAGGAGGGCCATGAAAATGATCAGAGGGTTGGAGCCTCTGCTACAAAGACAGGCTGTGGGAGCTGGGGTTATACAGCCAGGAGAAGAGGAGGCTCCAGGGAGACCTCATAGCAGCCTTCCAGTACCTGAAGGGGGCCTACAAGAAGGATGGAGAGAGACATTTTACAAAGGCCCATAGTGATAGGACAAGTGGCAATGGCTTCAAAGTAAAGAGCAGATTTAAATTGGATGTTAGGAACAGGTTCTTTGCTATGAGGTTGGTGGAACACTGGAGCAGATTGTCCAAGGAGGTGGTTGGGACCCCATCTCTGGAGATATTCAAAATGAGGCTCAACAGGACACTGGGCAACCTGATCTAGTTGAGGATGCCCCTGCTTGTTGCAATAGAAGTTGGACTAGATGACCTTGGAAGTCCCTTCCAACCCAGACTATTCTGTGAGTCAAAGGAGGGGGAACTGTTTCAGGAGGAGTCCTGCTCAGCTTTGAGTTTTGTGCATGGCTCTTGAGAAGACTGGTAGTATTTCCTACAGCCAGGGAGTTTCACAACAACAGACTATGTCTCTTTTCAAGAAATTTCTAAGCATTACCATTTTTTAGCATAACCATTATCTGCGTATTTAAGAGACTTGGAAATTACAAAGCTACAATTGCATATGTAACTGAACTTTTCCCTAGTGTGCATGTATTTAGCAATAAATTTTTTAAACAGTTTTAATAATTTTGGGTTTCATTCTGTGCACTTGGAAGCTTCTAGTGTAATTACCAGTGTGTCTTTGCCTTGCTCAACAGAAATATTTTAATGGCTCTTTTATCCAAGGCTCATGTCTGGAAATCTCTCAGAAGCTACTGTGTAGTGAGTTCAGATGTCTTTTATGAAGATCATGCAGTTTTAGAGGATCTGTTTAGAAAGCCAGACTGCTGTGCTTTGATAATACCTGTCATGCCAGCTCTTTAAAAAAACCAGAGTGACTGCGGTAGATAGGCAGCCTACAGAGATATAGCTTTGCCTTATCAGTGCTGTGAAAAAGGTACCATTCTGAAAGAGGGATGAGGGAAGTGACTTAAATTACTTGTTCAAGGTCTTATTGGAAGCCTTTGACAGAAGATAAAGCTAGCTCATGCCTTTTGAGGTCAGGTTTAGAGCTACAGCTTCATGATCATGATTTTCTCATGTTCTGATAGTTCAGTAAAGTTAGTGAACATGATTCTGTGTTAAAAGAATAATATTAAAGATAAATTGTACAATTCTCAGCCATCATCTTAAATAAATTTATGTAATTCCCTTTTAGTGGAGAACAGGTTCTGTTTTATGAAAAACATGATTGCACATAAGCAAATGAAAAAACCACAATCATACAGTGTTGTGATAACAGAAACATGGAAAACCAGTCTGAGGTCTGAGAGAAACTGTAATGGCCATGATGAGACATCCTCCAGGCAGTAGCAAATCTTCCAACCACATAATTTAGGTCTTCTTGAAAGAAATGGTAGCCTTATGGCTTCAGATTGCTGGAGCAGAGACATGGGACAGATTGTGGACAGACCCAGAGGTAGAACTACACCAAAGGAGCAGTCATTCTAATCCAAAATCAAGAGGAAACATGCCAGTCTACAGTGCTTCTGCCAACAGACTGTCTTCCTCACTTAATCCAAAGAGAGGGCCTGTCTGTGAGTTCTAACAGTGAGGAGGTGCCCTGGACTTGGCTTCTGGTGTTACATGTGTGTAAGAGAAAGTTCAAACCTTTTACTATAGGCACATTATCTACCTATTTAACAAGGAAGTAATTAAAGGTAAGTTATTTCATGTTGGAAATTTTCTCACCCTCCCACAATCAGCTGGTTTCTTTATATTTGAATATCTTTGCCTGAGGTGTAGGTCTTAAGTGTGGAGGAGCAGACTGCTGAATTGGCAACATCTGCACACATCTACAGGTTTCTTGCTTTCTAGCTATTACATATCTCTTTTTATTCCATTTCTTCCTATATCTCCTCCTCCCTCTACTATTAATTTAATTTTACAACTTGATCTTTAGTTTTGGTAGATTTTTATTCCCATGTAGATTTGTGCCTTAACTGTGGTTTAATTCACATCTAGAATATTTGGAAGATTCTATTCTCTTACATTGGGGGCAAGCTGAAGAACATAGGCATTCTGTGTCCATATCTGCTTGTGTCAGTTGGCTATAATCTCTTTATTCTCACTTTTCCAATTTAACATTAGCTATAAACTCTTTCCATCAAGGATTGCCTCCTCCTTCTGATTGTGCATGGGATGCTTACTGCAAAAGAATGGTTGCAAGTGCTACAATAATACAAGCATGTGACAGCCCTGGATCTAACTCATCTGCTTTATCATATATCTACAAAACAACTCATTCTCCTGGAACTGGTTTAATCACACTAACATTTCATCCCATGAAGGATAAATTTTGTGCTGATTCAAACTGCAACTACCATTTAAAATTCAGATATGCCTACTTGTCCTCTAGTTAGTATTTCCTACAAAGAATATGAAGCATAAATGGACACAAATGATCCCAGACCACTTTTCTAAAGCTTTCATACTGAAGAAGAAACCTCATAGTGTTCTGGAGTAAACTAAGCAACTGAATGATAGAAACATTGATCATATATAAAGTTTACAGACTTCAGGATGCTTCACGCAGCACGTTAAAGACAAGGAAAAAAAAGTGGTGCAGTTGCCCTGAAAGCAATATACATAACATGATGGAGTGTAGGTCAAAATCAGATCTCTTTGTAAACGAGCTCTGTATGTGTGCTGTTGTACTAGAGCTTCAGGAAGATGGGAGAATTTCATTAGGGAGGTGGTTAAAAGCTTAAAGCTCTTTTAAGTTGAGAAAGGCTTAGAGGTCTGTACACTCTTTCAGAAAAGGATCTGTCAGACTGAACTGACAATGCCTAAGAAATACAAAACAATAGCAACAACAATTGGTATTTTCTTATTTTCTTTTATGAAGGCACTAGTTTTACTGTTGATGCAGCACTTGGTCTGTATCTGTTGCACAAGTCTCCAGTGCAATACACAAATACAGTTAGTGTGGCATCTAAGCTAACTGCAGCTATCCATGATAAGGGGGGTAGTTTGGTGCTCTCCCTGCCCTTTCCTTTGCCCTCACCTTTGTCTGATCCCAGGGGACCAGGGAAGTCACATCAGCACAGAAGTAACCCTGCAAAAATGTTACCAGTGCCAGGAAATGTAGGGAAACGAAATGAAGTTGAACTACTCCAATGCATTAGCCTAGCTAATGTTGTTGAAAAACACATGACTTAGTTACTTCTGTAAAGGTTAGCACAGGAGTAGCTCTAGGCCTGTTTTGCCATCCCCGGTGATAGTCTGGGTGTATGCAGAAACTGAGCCAGAGCACCACAGAAAGTTTTACTGCAGTTTAAGCGCTACTGTGGGCAGGAGTCTTGAATCATAGAATCATAGAATCAGCCAGGTTGGAAGAGCCCTCTAAGACCATCCAGTCCAACCTATACCCCAGCCCTAGCCAGTCAACTAGACTGTGGCACTAAGTGCCTCATCCAGTCTTGAACACCTCCAGGGACAACGACTCCACCACCTTCCTGGGCAGCCCATTGCAATGGCAAATAACTCTCTCTGTGAAGAACTTCCTCCTAACATCCAAACTATACCTCCCCTGGCACAACTTATGTCACCTTGTTCTGTTGCTGGTTGCCTGGGAGAAGAGCCCAATCCCCACCTGGCTACAGCCTCCCTTCAGGTAGTTGTAGACAGCAATGAGATCACCCCTGAGCCTCCTCTTCTCCAGGCTAAACAGGCCCAGCTCCCTCAGCCTCTCCTCATAGGGTTTGTGTTCCAGGCCCTTCACCAGCTTTGTTGCCCTTCTCTGGACACGTTCCAGCACCTCAACATCTCTCTTGAATTGAGGAGCCCAGAACTGGACACAGTACTCAAGGTAAGGCCTGAGCAGTGCTGAGTACAGGGGAAGAATAATCTCCCTTGTCCTACCAGCCACATTGTTCCTGATCCAGTCCAGAATGCTGTTGGCTCTCCTGCCCACCTAGGCACACTGCTGGAGACTGATGCAGGACTTGTATATCAAAATATTGGGTTGAGTATCTTCTAGTTTAGGATCACCTGGAATTTCATTAAGGAGCATCTAAGCTGTCTGACTAGGTTTCCTAAAATGATATATATATGTACCCTTTTTTATCCTGCTGCTTGCAGTTTCTGGATACTCACCTAGGGCAGTGAGCTCTCCTTCACTGTAGTGACAACACAATTGTTTGCCCTATTTTATTTCAGGCAGATATTAAAAAGCTTACTTAAAATATCTTTATGGCATTGATGTTTGTGATTCATTTAATGTGTCATAAACCCATGTGAATTAGCTCAGAAGCTATACTGCTTTGTTTTGTTTTTTAAAACACATGGAACAGATGACCAGTATGTACTATATTGAAAAATGATAGATTGCATGGAAAATAAAGTCAAACTGGCTTTTGTTATGAAAAAAAAAATAATGCTTTAGTAAAAAACTATAGGCTGTTCTTGAAGAATCATGATTTTTATAACTCTGGGGAGTTTGCTTCTTCTGCTGTTACAATCAAGCATAACTATAAAGAATTGCTGTGCCTGAAACTAATTCTGGTGCCAATGCTATTTTGACACTTATCTGTGAAATTCAGGGGGGAAAACAATTCTGTTAGATTAGATTCAGTGTTTCAGGTAATCCCTTTCTTACAGCTGTTGGCATTTTCTCACTTCCTTAAATTAAATGAGATAGTTCTGAAAGGGAATCAGCTTGGCTAGCATGTATCAAACCAGCGATCACCAGCAGACAAATGTAGCCGCTGAATACAGACAGCGTTTCACACTAATTGGAAAGAAAATCACTATTTTTTTTGACTCCAGGAAATATAAAAGATGACCCTTGGGCAAAATAAAGCAGGAACACAACTGCTTCTACTGCTGTATTAAGGTACCTGATTTGTTTGAGCCTTACATGTATCAGCTGCAATGATGCGTTATTTATTTTGGTATGAATGCAAAACCATAGCATCCAAAGCCACTTATAGCTATAGTCACATTTGGGTTTGTTTTTCTGATGTTTTGTTGCTGATTAAAAGAAAAAAAATAGTCTGGAATCACCAGTTTCTCATATTTTTTTTTTTTTAAATTATATTAGTTAATTTGAATTTATATTCTCTGGCTTTGGGAAAATTTATGAACAAGTAGTAGTTTAAGTACTATTTATTTTCCCTCTTTACTAAGTATTTCATTCTAAACATTCTGTGGTCTTTAGAACAAGAAATTACAGTATTTGTAGGGTTTTTTATGGACATTTGTAAACGTTTTTGTAATATTTCCTACAAGAACTACATTAATAGAGTGAATGGCACACATTCTTGGGATTAACAAACTATATGATTCAAATCCTATGAGGAGAGGTTGAGGGAGCTGGGCCTGTTTAGCCTGGAGAAGAGGAGGCTCAGGGGTGATCTTATTACTGTCTACAACTACCTGAAGGGGCATTGTAGCCAGGTGGGGGGTGGCCTCTTCTCCCAGTTAACCAGCAATAGAACAAGGGGACACGGTCTCAAGTTGTGCCAGGGTAGGTATAGGCTGGATATTAGGAAGAAGTTCTTCACAGAGAGAGTGATTTCCCACTGGAATGGGCTGCCCAGGGAGGTGGTGGAGTCACCGTCCCTGGAGGTCTTCAAGAAAAGACTGGATGAGGCACTTAGTGCCATGGTCTAGTTGATTGGATAGGGCTGGGTGCTAGGTTGGACTGGATGATCTTGGAGGTCTCTTCCAACCTGGTTGATTCTATGATTCTATGATTCTATGATTCTGTGGAGGTGTATGCCACCTATGAGAAAAAAATACATGTATTTCCCCTTTTTATGAAAAATATCAGATAATTCAAGGAAAAATGGGCTGCCACAACAAAGAAATCTTAGTGCACTGCTCTTGTGATCTTTACTGTGGAAAATGAAAAAGTTAGAACCATAAAATTAAAACACACCATAAAACAAAATCCTCTCCCTAAAAACATGTCTTTCAGATGTCTTCACTAACAGAATTTTGTAGCTTTAGAAAATAAGTGATGTGGGATAAGCTTTATGCAGATTTAGATTTCATGGATTTCCATTCTGCAAACTCTGCTGATTCAGCTACCAAACCTGTAATATACTGCTGTGACTATATATAAAATTGCTGCTGTGCTGGCATGATTTTACTGCTTTGGTTTACTTGCTTAACATTTGCTGTTTTCTTTGGGGTCCCACTACTATGTTTAATATAAAGAAGTATTCCTACACACAGAGGAACAGTCCAACTAGAGTTTTGTGTATTTGTACAGACCTGAAGTACCACAGCCCGTTTAGTGACACTCAGTCCTTAAACCTCTGTGTACTCAGTGTCTGCATGGGCTGTTTGCCTTATGTTTTCGTTACACTGAGGCTTGCTGCTTTTGACTCTGCTTTGCTGCAACCTCATGCTAGGCATTTTATATCTCTAATCATCACTTACGCATTCTTATCTGCTTGCTATCTTATGAAGTAAACATTCTTGGGCCTCACCACTTACGTGGGAGACTGCCAAGAAGCCTGAGTCATTTAAAAGATACAGGACTTTTTAGGTTGTTGTTTTTTTTAATGGCCTGTATTACTATACTATCTTAAAACTTTCCAGTCTTTGTATTTCCCCACGACTAGCATGAGTGGAACATACATCATTTGCTTTGTTCCTCTGCCTCCTTGGCATGGTAGAAGGAAATGTCGATGGATCAAAATAATATGGTTTGAATTTCCTCTTGAAGTAGATAGTGATTGTGTTCTCTGCTGAAAGTGTTGCAATTATGAGCCTGGTGGTAAAAAGACTTTTTAAATTCATTCCTGAGAAATGGGATCTCATCAGTTCATCTGAATGCACCCTCTGAGGCGACACAACCCTTACACAATTATTTGGCATCTTGGGTGATTTTGGCCCCACGTCATGAAAAGGAAATTGTGACCCTGCTGATGCCTGTGTGGGTGGTTGAAGACTCGGGAGCTGAATAGTTGCCAGTCTCCAGCAGGGACACTAAGTGCCTGCTTGCTTCATTGTCCAAACTCAGTCCTTCTCTCTCTCTCTGTAGCAAGATGCTGGATCTTTGGTCAAAATCTTGTACCTAGCCCTAGCTCAGTCACTGATATACCCAACTGTGAATGCCATTCAAAAAACCCTATATATGCCCCAACCGTTACATGGAGTGAATGGATGTGCAATCTTAGGGTGGTTGCTTCCATTTCAAGAATAAAGACCCTTGAAGCTGAAGTTAAAATAGTGTGCTTGACAGGCCTTTCACTCTTCATACTTCCTTTTCATCCTTCTGGAAATTCTTTGACTCATTCTTCTTTTGCAGCAATTCATGGTTCCTGTCTTCCCTTCTGAAATGGTTTGGCTGACAATTAAGAACCAGTGAAATGCAATGTGGCCTATCTTCCTCAAAAAATACACTCATGTCCAAAAATCTTAACTGCAGTCCGGTCACCTGTTTGTTTCCTTCTCAGGTTAGAGGAATGTCTCTTCTCTCTTAACACAAACACAGGCAGAGACACACATACACTCTACCAGAGGAGCTTTATTTCATAAAGTCCTTTGCCTGTGTTGAAGTCCTGCCTTAATGGCAGTTACTCAGGTCCTTTCAAACAATCTCTTACTCTTCAGGTTTAGCAAAGCAGGCACCTGTTATTCTTTTACTAACTATGGGGTAAAGGACAGCTGTAAATGCTTCATCATGTTTTCTAGCCACTGACGTAAGACACCAGTACACAGATCCAGTTGGCAAGATATGCCACCGGATAAGAGGACATAAATCAGTGCATATTGCCATTATTTCCCTTATGCAGGACTGTCTGAAATGTGTGTGTGAGTGAGCCAGGGAATCAATATTAGCTATTGTTTTCAGCAATAGGAGGCTAGGATATGCTTATCAATTTAGTTCTTTAAATGATACTTTAATTTATATATCAGAAGTGTACTTCACAGTATCACAGTATCATCAGGGTTGGAAGAGACCTCACAGATCATCAAGTCCAACCCTTTACCACAGAGCTCAAGGCTAGACCATGGCACCAAGTGCCACGTCCAACCTTGCCTTGAACTGCCCCAGGGACGGCGACTCCACCACCTCCCCGGGCAGCCCATTCCAGTGTACTTGATGCTGAAGATACTAGAGAAAAGTAACCTGTCATTATAGTTGCAAGTTTTCCTAGTGATTATATAGCCTTCTTTAGCACATTATTTTAGCATGATAGAAATGTCAGTGCTGTCAGAGAACTGATATGCCTTAATAGCCCTGACCAGCCTCACATGGACCTTTGCCCATAGTTGCAGTGCATTGGTCTAGGAGATCATCTTAAACTCATGCCAATTCTTGTCTGAGCTGTGTTGTAGGTTGAGAACTTCTCTCCTGGGTGGATTCAAACCTACGTGTGATATTGATTGTCTCTAGTGCTGTCTTCTGGATGGACTTTAGACCTACCTTTCAGTCTCGGCTCCACTCTGGTGCTGTCTCTGTGCCTTCTGACCCGATGTCTTGAAGGACCATGCAGTGTGTGGGACTGTTATGTAAGCACTGCAGTACTATACCCTGGTTGGTAAGGACACTGCCCGTGTTACGGTCACTCTTGGCTCCTGTCTCTCTTCCCTCATGGGGCAGCCTGTTCTTGAGGCAACCTTCCAGTGAAAGGTCGTTGCTGCTCACCCTCTGGCATTCCAGTCACCAGGCCAGATGTAAAAGAAGCATAGCCAGTGTGGGCAGGAGACTGGGACAGTCCCCTCTTACTCTGCTTATTTGACTGGGAATTTCCCCCAGGAGTGTGCCTTGCCAACAGAAGTATTGTTTCATGACAGATTTACATGAGAACAGGTTTTACGGGTTCCTGGAGGTAAACCGTATGGAAATACGTAGATTAGAAAACTGCATTTTTCTGTGGAGAACTTGGCAAGTCACAAGCTTTTCTTTTTTATATGGCTGCTTTCATTTCTCCAAATAATTGCCAGCCAGCAGTGCAATCAAGAACTGTGGCCAGCATACAGCCGTTATGGTTCCAGAGCCTTTTATGTCCTCAGAGTGGTGCTGCACATCTGATACTAAAGGATTGGTTAAATTACTAATGTGATGAAAACTTAAAATATTCTTTGTTTCTCTTTCAACAAGTATATGGGGAGTGATGAGGGAAACCCAGCAGTTTTATTGAAGTTGGAAAGGTTTGCAACTTAATGCTATTCTTCCCCAGAAGAATACTTTGCATATGGGAATTCACGTTAGTGTGTCGCTTGAACTGTGGATGATCCTGTATATGTGCTTCTGACAGAGCAGCTTGCCGTGCGTTGGAAGGTGACAGCCACAAAGAAGTAGGTCCTCTTGGAATTTCTGCACGTTAGATGGGTAAAGAAGGGGTGTGATAAACACCTTTTTTCGTGGCTAAACCTTATCCCAGGGCCTAGTAGACAACATGTTTCTAGACTGAGACCACATATATCACATAACTTGGTGAAGTGCCTCCTCTGTCATACAGTATCACAGTATCATCAGGGTTGGAAGAGACCTCATAGATCATCAAGTCCAACCCTTTACCACAGAGCTCAAGGCTAGACCATGGCACCAAGTGCCACATCCAACCTTGCCTTGAACAGCCCCAGGGACGGCGACTCCACCACCTCCCCGGGCAGCCCATTCCAGTGTCCAATGACTCTCTCAGGGAAGAACTTTCTCCTCACCTCAAGCCTAAATCTCCCCTGGTGCAGCCTGAGGCTGTGTCCTCTTGTTCTGGTGCTGGCCACCTGAGAGAAGAGAGCAACCTCCTCCTGGCCACAACCACCCCTCAGGTAGTTGTAGACAGCAATAAAGTCACCCCTGAGCCTCCTCTTCTCCAGGCTAACCAATCCCAGCTCCCTCAGCCTCTCCTCGTAGGGCTGTGCTCAAGGCCTCTCACCAGCCTCGTCGCCCTTCTCTGGACACGCTCAAGCATCTCAATGTCCCTCCTAAACTGGGGGGCCCAGAACTGAACACAGGACTCAAGGTGTGGTCTAACCAGTGCAGAGTACAGGGGCAGAATGACCTCCCTGCTCCTGCTGACCACAGCATTCCTGATGCAGGCCAGGATGCCACTGGCTCTCTTGGCCACCTGGGCACACTGCTGGCTCATGTTCAGGCGGGTATCAATCAGCACCCCCAGATCCCTCTCTGTCCTTGGTCTGAGCTTGTGGAAACTGCCATGGAAACTCTGTAATTCACCCTAACAAACTAAAACATAACCTGACGAAGCAGTTAATTAGAACACATTTTGTTGTCAAGTCTGCTGTATCTGTAGCTTGAGACTCCAAACAGACTGTACAAAGCTGCACACAGTAGAAGATCTGTGAGCTGAAATCAAGGCGTGTAGCTGAATATATGGGTTTGAAAAGCCCAGATGGTGTAACTGAACATGCAATTAAGCAAAGAGATTCGGGTGTACACATTTTAAAACCACCCAGTAAGGCTGCACCTTTAGCACTTGTCCCTGTTTGTACTAACTTGTAGGAACTAGGAAATGAAGAGTTCTATTTATTCAATTCAAGTTTTCAGGTGACTTTGAAGAACCACATCTGAAACTCACAAGGTTTTCCTGGAGAACTCTGTCATTTAAGAAAATACAAACTTAAGATGTGATTTTAATCAGACAATTTATAAAACCAGTTTTAATCTGATATATAAATAATCACATAATTTAAGTAAATGACTTGTAATTATATGGCTCACAGAGTTGACACGAACATTTTGCTGGCTAAAATGAAATCTTTCAGCCATTGATTTCTATGAAGATTTGTTCCCTCGCTTTGTAAGTGTGTTCTATATCAAGTCTCAAGATGCATATTCATTTAACTGTCTAAACATAATTTTTACAGTATCACAGAATGTCAGGGGCTGGAAGGGACCTCCGAAGATCATCTAGTCCAATCCACCTGCCAGAGCAGGATCTCTTATACCAGATCAAACAATAGTTCAGTGTATGCAATATAAGTTTGAAAACAGCTCTTAAGCGAATAAATGTCACATATGAGATTTTACTTAAATACTGATATTTATGTTAAAAACACTGACATTTATACTCAAATATTTATTAAGTTTCTCAAGTATGTTCTCCAACGTGTTTGTGATAGAAATGCTTGTCTATGGTATTCACTTAATTCAGTCCTAAAATGCCCTCTACTGGTCACAGTCAGCAGGTAGCTAGCAAAGAAAAATAAACGTTTAAGGCTGAGAAAAATGATGTGATAATGTGAGTTACATCATCCAGCACTTTTCTCCCCCTGGATTTTATAGGAATTAATTCTTAAAGTTCTTTAAAGTTTACGACTGTGTAATATGGAATAATGTAAAAAGTAAAATAATGAACTAGTGCTTGTTAGACTTAAAGATGTGTCTAAAGAAAAAAAACACTTTTTTTCTTGTGCTGGAATTAAAAGATTTTGGCAGACATCATCTCCTTTTGCCCCACTCCAGGAAACAAATAATATTGTGTAACTGAAGCTAATAGATGTGCTGGGGGAAAATGACAAATTCTGACATAATCGTGGAGCAAGTGGTGTCCAATGTGTAACATAAAATCAGAGCTAGGAGAGAGCAAAGAATTTCAGCACTGCTGTTCACTGACCTGTCAGAACTGCCCATTCTATGGAATGTTGCCTCCAGTTTACCCAAAACAAGAAAATAGCATGGCACCACTTCTCTTATGGAAGGTTACTTTACAACAGTGATTCTAGTAATTAACCTGATGGAACTATGTCCTATATATATTATATGTCACTATTCTTTTGTTTCTTAGTTACTAAATTATTTACTGAAATTTGTAGTGTCATTGATACACAATTTATTTAATAGCACCAAATAGCTTCTTTGCTTCTGTCACAAGACAAAAAGCCAAACTTATTTCCACTACTTGTGACTTTTTAAAATTAATGATTCTCCTTTGTGACAGCAAATCTGGTGTGACTATGCCTTTATCAACCCACTATTATGGGTTGTTGTAGATCACTACTGGGAACAGTCTGGATCTGTTGTCTTTATCCCATATAAAGTATTTATTCACATTTGATAAGATTCCCTTGAGTCTTCTCTTCTGCAGACTGAACAGTCCCAGCTCCCTCAGCCTCTCCTCGTATGACAGATGCTCCAAGCCCTTAATCACCTTTGTGGCCCTTTGCTAGACTCTCTCTAGTATATCTCTCTTGTACTTGGCAGCCCAGCACTGGGCACAGGGATCCAGACATGTTGCTCCTGCTGAGCAATAGGGAAGGATCACCTTCCTCATCTTGCTGCAGTGCTCTTCCTGATGCAGCCCAGGAGGCTGTTGATGCCTTTACCTTGAGGGCATATTTCTGGCTTATAGTCAGCTTGGCATCCATGTGATCCCTAGATCTTTTTCTTTCTGTCTGCTTTTCAGCTGTTCAGCCTTGGCTCCTGGAGTTATGCCTCTTCAAAGAAGGGCTTGGCATTTCCCTGTGTTGCACTTTGGTGAGATTTCTTTCAGGATATTTCTCCATCTTTCTGTGATCCTTCTGAGCAGCAGCATACCTGTCTGGTCTATCAGTCATTGCTCCTGGTTTTATATAATCTGCAAATGTCCTGAGGCTTTATTCTGTACCATTTAGGTCACTGATAAAGGTATTAGACAATATTGTCCCCAGTATTAACCCCTAAGGCACACCAGTCATGACTTCCTCCTTGTGATCACAACCCTCAAGTCCAGCATTTCAGCCACTTTTCAGTCCACTTCGCTATACATTTACCTACTTCATCAGTTTGCCAGTTTATCTTTTGTGTTAGATCATGCTAGATATGGAATAACAGACTCTAGGAAATAATATTACTTTTGTAGTGTGGTTTCTAAATTTTCTTGATGATACCACCATTGGCTGGGGACTCATTACTCCTAAAATACAAGAAGAAAAATCTCATACTGATTTTATTGTATTTATTCCAGACTCTTTTCAGCTTTAGTTCATCAAATTCTGATTTTGGTAACCTGCATGTTAATGAAGTTGAATACTGAGCCCATTCTAGAAACTGATGTTCTGCAGAAATAGATTTGCTGTGGGCAATGGAGGGATTCTTTTATTCTCATTACTATAGCTTTCTGTAGTGTGACCAATCTGGGTAAACTAACAGAAATACTCAGAGCTACTACAGCCTTTCACCCTGTTGAAATGACTCTGTGATCTCTTCTGTATTTCAGTGACAGATTTTGCTAAAATACTGCTCTATTGGTTTGTCATCAGGAGATATTTTACTCTGGAGACATGCCTTAGTCTGATAGATAAAATCTCTCTGATGGCAACAGCCTCCTGTTCAGTACAGGAGAAGTTCAAGCCTATAAATGTTTTCCTTTTTAACTCCTTTTATATGTTTGTCTTTAAGTGAAAGTTCTCATCTTTGCCACCTGGACTTGTTTTGAAAAATCCATTCTTTTTCTAAAAAAAACCTACTGATATTTTCAGCAACTGATTTCTTCAAATAAACTTTAAAAAACAAGAACTGTGAAGTTAGGAAATCCTATTTTTTTTTTTTCAGAAGCACTGTTTGTCTCTGGACAAACTCACTTTTTTTCATAGAATGAATTTCATCTATTGCTGGCAGATTTCTTCTTTAAATGATTTTCCTTTCTACAAAATCTGTGCAAGGTTTTTACATAGGAATCCTGTGTCGTCCTTAAGTTTCATGTATAATCACAGGATCACAGAATGTCAGAGGTTGGAAGGGACCCAAAGAGATTATCAAGTCCAATTGCCCTGCCAGAGCAGAACCCCACGATCTAGCTCAGGTCACAGAGGAATGCATCCAGATGGGCCTTGAAAGTCTTGAGAGAAGGAGACTCCACGGCCTCCCTGAGGAGCCTGTTCCAGTATTCTGTGACCCTTACAGTAAAGAGGTTCTCTCTTATGTTGCGGAGCAACCTCTTGTGCTGCAACTTAACACCTATTGCTCCTTGTCCTATCACAGGGAGCAAGTGAGTAGAGCCTGTCCCCCCACTCCTGACACCCAGCCCTCAGATATTTATAGAATTTATTAAATCTCCTCTCAATCTTCTCTTCTCCAGACTAAAAAGCCCCAGCTCCCTCCACCTGTCTTCATAAGGCAGTGCTCCAGTCCCCAAATCATCTGTGTAGCCCTCCGCTGGACCCTCTCCAGCAGATCTCTGTCCCTCTTAAACTGAGGACTCCAAAAGTGAATGCAGTACTCAAGATGAGGTTTCACCAGGGCAGAGTAGAGGGGGATAATGAAGGTGTCTCCCGGCGAGGTGGGGGCAGGGGTAGGGGAAAGAGGTTGAAAGTAAATGATTTTTTTAAGGTCTGGCTCCCGACAGCTCCCAGGGATCCCACCACAGGGAGCAGCTGAATTCAGCAACCAAGGTGGTGGCACCTCTGGAAAAACCTGTTTAGTGAGGAAGAAAATTCTGCATGGTGATGTGAGGAGAAAAACCCTAATAAGCATCTGTATGAAGAGCAGCGTCAGAGAATAAGTAGATGGAGGAGGTGCTCAGGTGCTGGAGCAGAGATTCTCCTGCAGGCAGGCTATGGAGGACCATGGTGGAGCACATATTCAGTCTGCAGCCTGTGGAGAGACCATGCTGTAGCAGGTATTCTGCATCACTTTTCTAAGGCTGCATATATAGGTCAATCATAGCAAATTCTGAGCAGCCACTTCTTTCTGAACTCCATCGAGGTGAGAGATTTGCGCTGGTCACTGGCTTTCATTAATATCACCTTTAGTTCTACATAAACCAGGCAAAGTGTATCTGAACTAGAACAGAAGCACAGAATAACTAAAAACTCTGTAAGCATGTGTGACATCAGGCCCCCTATATTGCTGACTGTCTGTTAGGATGGGATTAATTTCACTGAGCTTTACCCTTCCATGCCTATAGCTGAGTTATGTTCAAGGCACCCTTCTTAGTCAATAGAGACTAAAAAAATCCTCTTCTATGTTTCATTTCATCCTTAATCAGTGACTGAAGCAGGGCAAATGCATGATCCCTAAAAGCACCAGTTTCTCTTCACTGGCTAAATAGGAAGCCAGCTTCAGAAGTTGAGAAATTTGCATTGAAGACCAAAGATTGAGTTTTTAGTAGATGGGGAAAGGGAAGGAGATAAACAGTCTCTTCTGCTTTTAGTATCCACTCTTCCTTCCTGGTTGTACAGGACTGAAACTTATTAGTCATAGAGATTCCTTTATTTCCCTTATTTCCTCAGCCAAGAGAAAGTAAAAGGGGAAACTTTGGTCTTCTATACTCTGTAAGCAGCTGGCAGGCTCAGAAATGTGGATGTTTAATGTGGATAATACATACTGCTTACAAAATGAACCAACAAGAATTTTTATGTATTTGTAATATAGATACATATATTACATTAAAAACCTATTTCAGACTGTAACATCCTGATATCCTTATATGCAGAGAAAGAAAATGTTATATTTCTGCCAAAAATATGACAAACAAAGCAAGATGTGTGAAAAATTTCATAAGGAAAATCTACAAATACTGTTTTTCCTGTCTAATTTTGTTTTCTGGGATTGTTTGTTAGGTTATATAACTACTGTGGCCAGACAGCTCCAGACTTGTATGTAGGGAAGATTAGCTGAACATTTCTGACCTTGTTTGCTATTTGTTTGGTAAAACTTGAAGTAAGTTTTTTTTTAATGGTGTTTCTAAAGGTAAAATTCTTAGGATTATATTCTGAGTTTAATATTTAGTTTATAAATAGCGTATAAAAGACTGATAGATATATAATTTTAATTCATGGCACTGTGATGCTGGTGAGGCTATCTGTTTAATAGTTGGCTTTAAACCTCTCAATATTGGTGTCATACCTATCCATAACATTGTGCTCCCCATAAGTAAGCCTTCTGAATCATTTTCAAGTAGAGCACTATGTAGGGTCTCCATGTTAACAGTGGAATACCAATGTAACAAACTCATGCTAGCTGGTCAATAAATTGCATCAGATTAAGTTCTCAGCAGTGCTGAAAAGGTTAAATATCTCTTTATTCAGTTAACTACTTTTAGAACAATACAGCCTTTCTTCCCGGAAGACTAGAAGTAACATGGGCACAGGAAAAGCTCTCATGTCCTTGGATGACCTTCATGGATATTTATGCTGTTGAAGTCGCTCTGCTTGAAATTTCCAGTATTATCAAACACCTGTCACAGAAGGTGATTTGGCCTTACCTACTGTCAATATTCTCATGTTTCTGCTTTAATTGAATTTTAGAAGGAAGTAGATATATCTGTGAAAATTCTGTTTGTTAGAATTCTGTCTACAAATTGTCTCAGATATTTTATTTCAGAGGCTTTTAGGCACCTGTATATTAGATGATTTTCAGCTTTCAAAGCTGTATGCTAAGAGCAAAAATAAAGTTTGAAATAAAGACATGGAATTTCATCTTTAAGTTAAAGATTTTTTTTGCACAAACCCATTATTAAATTTCCATTTTGCAGATGTAATATAATTTCCTTGTTAATGTCCCCATCTGCTTACACGTTACAGCCAGCACAGGTAAATTCATTTAATTCTCATGTGCTTTCTCTTCTAACATTATGCGGAGTTTTGATTTGCAGAAGTCTTCATTAGTCTTGAAAGCATAGAATCATAGAATAGTAGGGGTTGGAAGGGACCTCTGGAGACCAAGTACAAACCCTGTAGCAAATCAAGTGTGCTAGTTTGAAGCAGGCTAGAATGTTTTGGTGAAAAGAACTAGATTATAGTTCACCCAAATTAAGTTAAATCCAAGAAAGAAAATATGCCTGACAAATTCCTGTTTTCTCTTATGTATGCAGGTTTTAGATCTTCTTGCTGGAAACACTATTACAATTGTTGCAATCTCTGATAATATCACACAGAAAATAATCTGTATCGTGTTAATGGTGATTTCTTTGAATCCAAGTGCTGTAGATCTCTGAGTTGTGCTTTAATTTTGTTGAGAATTTCTTTTGCTTTACATCAGCTTTCCATTACAGTGCAATTTTTTTGTTGGTTTCTATTCTGTTAGCTTTATATTCATATTGCACATAAATTAACATCACCCCCAGATAGTCTTGGGGCACATTTAAGTTTCCTTTGAGTGTCTAGAGCATTATTGATTTTCTTAAGACACCTGATTAGTTTAGGGTGACTGTGTGGGAAGAATGCTCTTCTGACTGTGAGCCTGATGCTAGCCACAATTTCATTATCACTCTACTATTCTGACATGAAAATGTGTGTCCATTTTTCCTTCTCCTTGTATTTATCCTGACAAACATTCCTCATTGCTAGCCTGAATAGTTTTGGGAATTTTGCTAGTCCTAGTTTGTAGGCAATTGTAGAATTAATCTTTGATCTCAACTTTGTGTCATCTCTTATTCTATAGCATTGTATAATTACTGTTTTCATGTAGTGTGTTTAACATGCGACTCAGAGCAATTGCTGTTAATTGACGTTAGGTCTATCAGCAATTTTTTCTCCTTTAGAAGTCATAATTAATGCTACTTGCTTTGAGTACTAATCCTCTGGCCTCCTTGAATATTTTATAACTCTGTTTTTACTCTTAAATTGCTTTTTGTCTGCTCCTAGCCATTGACATGTGCTTATTACGGTGATTTTAAATTACATTCGTCCAGGTCTTTTAGCAGAAGCATTATGTTGTTGCAGTTACGGTTGCTGTTCCAGAAATCTGCTTTCACAGTTTGTTACACCTTAATAAAAAGCAGTTTTTTGAGCCATGGCATTCCAATCAGCCATGCTTGCCACAAAGAGTAGGTTTCTTGATAGACATTCTTTTTAAAGGGGATCTTATTATATTTCTGTAACTTCATTGGTTTTATTTGTGTGTGTGTGTGTCTGGGTTTGTTTGGGTTTTTTAATTTGTTTATTTATTTTGCTGGATTTGGGCAGGTTTTGGGGATATTTTGGGGGGGAGGTTTTTTTTTTTGTTTGGTTTTGTTAACATATGACCTCTAGCACAACTGCAATTAAGACCTATTTAGCCCTACCATGACAGCAGGTGATGGTACCTGTGCTGGTGTATTGTGGATTCCTACTAAGGTGTCTCCAGAGAAGAAGTGCACTGTTATGTTTTAAATTATCTTTTAAATATATTGGCAACTTTTTTCCTCTTTTTCTAGTCTTTACTGCCATGTAGTTTTATTTGGTTTACATCTTGAGCTCCTGAGATTGTCTTCAAAATCAGTTACTAGTGCAGCTCCTAGCCTTCTTACCAGCTAGGTACCTGTTTATTGTCTTGCTCAGCTAATGGAATGGGCTGCCCAGGGAGGTGGTGGAGGCACCATCCCTGGAGGTCTTCAAGAAAAGAATGGATGAAGCACTTAGTGCCATGGTCTACTTGAGTGGATAGGGCTGGGTGATAGGTTGGACTGGATGATCTTGGAGGTCTCTTCCAACCTGGTTGATTCTATGATTCTATGATACTATAACTTTCATGCTGTTGTCCACGGAGTAGTAGGGTCATGTTTTGGGTTTTTTTTTTGCTTCTGACTTGTCCCATACATTCTCAGAGTTCCCTATTGCTGGAATTCCTGCCACATTGAGAAAAAAAATAATTGCAAACATAAGAAACAGTTTTGTTTTTCTACTGTATTACAGACCAACTTCAGAGGACTGAATTTCAGTCTATATTTGATTGCCCTCGTTTGTGACTAATTAAATATTATTTTTTACATGGCAAAAGAGTATGACTGGCAGTGGTGACCAAATCATCTGAGCAAACATAGCTCAGGAATTTCTCTGAGGTGATTACTTCATTTAACAGAGAAGTGCAGTAAAGGCAGGAGCTGATAGAAACCTGAAAATGTTCTGTATAACATAGATATCAGGTATCTTAAATCTTCTTGGTTTGGAAAAAATGAAATTATTGTGTTAGCTGTAGTCTTTTTATAGTGAATATTTTAAAGTTACCTACTGTCCCATACTGAATTTTATACTAGAGGTCTGAAAGATTGCTAAACAAACTTCTCACACTGTGCTGCAGAGAGGCTCTTGCTCCCGGCTCAGTTTTATAAGATGGATATTAATAATTCCACAATACCTTTTCACTGCTGACTAAACTGAATTGGTTTATATTTTCAAATTAGTATGTCTCAATCAGCATATTTAAGAAGGATTAAAGGAAAAAAATAACTTGTCAAGTACAGTGTGTTATAAAGGCTTTAACTTCCAGTCTGATATATGTTGACTCTCTTCTAGTCCCTTGTGATGTCATATTTATGTATTTCTTGAGAAGCTCTATGAGCTAAAAAGGATGAATGTGTTAATTGAAATACGGACTGAAGAAGATAATCAGAAAGGTTTTGAGTAATCCAAATGAAAATTAATATATGACACTTTGTTCAACTTTAATGTCCTGTTTTGCCTGCTGGATCTGTGTGCTAAGCACTGTATACAACCTGAGACAGGCTTCTCCTTCTCTGGAGACTTTCAAGACCTGTTTGAATGTGTTCCTGTGCTACTTGCACTAGATTTTATGGTCCTACTCTGGCAGGGGGGTTTGGTTTGATGATCTATGGAGGTCCCTTCCAACCCCTAACATCCTGTGATTCTGTGATAGGAGTTACATGAGATGCATGTGCTTGCAAGGTCATGTATCTATCACCTGATTTTGTCTAAGTTTAGCAATCTTTCCCTTGACAATCCTTCTGTGATTCCACACATTGCACTGGGAACCTCAGATAGGTCCTGGACTCAACTCCATGAAAAAAGGCCCTGAAATGCAAGTGTACTTTTTAAACTAATTAATTTCATTGAATTTAACACTTTTTAATGTTTGAGTGGGAGCAAAGTCATACCCTGACAGTTTGAAAATAATATAAAATGAGGGCTCAATAAATGCTTTTCCTCATGGCTACCAGCAGTGTTAGAAATCCTCTTTCTCAAATATTTTCCATTTCACTTGTTCCTATCTCAGGTTAGACAACCCCAGTCGTGAAACAGAAATAAATGTCAACATTTTAAAAGCCTGAGTCCTTCTGAGATACATAGGTTTATATTTTGTGGTGCTACAATGTTAAGATCAGCCAGGTAGTTTTACTGCTCACTTCTTGGGAACAAATAAATCAATAAGGAGAGCACTTATAAAAGCACTTCAAAGTAGGTAAGACCATAAAAGGGTAGGTAGCTGGTTTTACAATTTGATTTATTGCATGATAAACTTTGAAAGTATTTTTTGTTGGTTTAAATTGTCTTGAAGAAATACCCATTTCTCCCTGTTTTTTATTTTGGTGTAGAGATTGGATTACAGGTGAATGCACATGCGAACTACCAATGTAACAGATTTGAAGAAAAATATGACTCAAAAATACTAAGCATGCAGCATTTACATGTGCACACAAAGAGAGAACCTGGTGAGGAAGAGAGCCCTCCATCATTGGCAGAGGACAATGGGATGAGATTTAACAAGGCCAAGTGCAGGGTTCTGTACTTTGGCCACAATAACCCCAAGCAGCGCTACAGGCCGAGGACAGAGTGGCTGGAGAGCAGCCAGGAAGAAAGGGACCTGGGGGTACTGGTGGATAGTAGGCTGAAGATGAGCCAGCAGTGTGCCCAGGTGGCGAAGAGAGCCAATGGCATCCTGGCCTGCATCAGGAACAGAGTGGCCAGTAGGACAAGGGAGGTTATTCTTCCCCTGTACTCAGCGCTGCTCAGGCCACACCTTGAGTCCTGTGTCCAGTTCTGGGCCCCTCAATTCAAGAGAGATGTTGAGGTGCTGGAACATGTCCAGAGAAGGGTGACAAAGCTGGTGAAGGGCCTGGAACTCAAACCCTATGAGGAGAGGCTGAGGGAGCTGGGGTTGTTTAGCCTGGAGAAGACTCAGGGGTGACCTCATTGCTGCCTACAACTACCTGAAGGGAGGTTGTAGCCAGATGGGGGTCGTTCTCCTCTCCCAGGCAACCAGCAATAGAACAAGGGGACACAGTCTCAAATTGTGCCAGGGGTGGTCTAGGCTGGATGTTAGGAGGAAGTTGTTGCCAGAGAGAGTGATTGGCATTGGAATGGGCTGCCCAGGGAGGTGGTGGAGGCACCGTTCCTGGAGGTGTTGAAGAAAAGCCTGCATGAGGCATTTCCCAAGGCAGGAACCCCACAAGCGGGAAGTCCCCCAATATTTATACCCTCCCTAGACAGAGAGCAGAGTTACCACTGCCTAGGCGTGAAGACCACAGCCAATCCCAGCCCGATTCCAGCGTGGGCACTGCACGGGCACCCCTCGTGCCAGAAGGGCCCCTTGCTCACTCCCTTCATGCCTGCAGGAAAAGGCGGGGGGGGGGGGGACGACAACCAGGCAGCTTTTCCTCTCCCATTCAAGCCATAGAGGGAGAGGAATTTAGGGGTATACAGGACTCCAGGACAACAGGGCTTGGTAGTTTTCTTAAGGGAATCTAGCCTCCCTGTAAACTACTACATGCCTGGACTCAGATAAAGGACCTTGCACTTGGGCTTGTTGAACTTCCTAAGCTTCAGATGGTCCCACTCCTGAAACCTGTCAGGGGCCCTCTGGGTAACGTCCTGTCCCTTTAGTGTGTTGTCTGCACCACTCAGTTGTTGGCAAACTTGCTGAGCATGCACTCAAATGTAACTATCTTTATATCCTAGAATTATAATTTCTGAATAGACTTTATTTTTTTTTTTCCTTCAGAACCTAACTTCAATTTGGTTTTAGAATATTTATATTGCTGCAATGCATGTTTTTTGTAATTGTGCAGTGTGATGGTTTGGGAGTTATCTGCCCCCACACACAATGAAATCACCCAGACGAGACTCATCTGGCTGGAAGCTAAGGAATGAAGCTATGTTTACAGCTTAGCACAATTTACAAGCATATATATACACACACAAATATATATAGTTATATACAAGTAAAGAGTAATACAGAAACACAGTACCCCTCCCAGAAATCAGATTGCCAGGAGGGCTCCCCACTCAAACCTCCTCTGCCCCCTCCCCACCCCAGTCCCTCCCTTCAGAAAAAAAACAGATCAACCCAAGTATATCTCAAGTGATAAATCTGCAGAG
The DNA here is from genome assembly GCF_015220805.1 of Pogoniulus pusillus. NCBI lineage: Eukaryota > Metazoa > Chordata > Aves > Piciformes > Lybiidae > Pogoniulus > Pogoniulus pusillus. The sequence continues at coordinate 14,061,204 of NC_087266.1, read as the reverse complement.
ATCTGAGGTGAGATGTTGGAAAAAAATATGACAAGAAAGTTAGAGGAAAAAGAGTTAGATCAGATTAAAGAGTTAAGGCAGAGGCAACCACAGAGACCAGACAGCCAGAAAAGGAGCAGAATTGAGAGCTAACTTAGAAGTGTGTGAGAAGTCAGTGCCTTATCTGTGTTTTGACTAGTTGCGTCTCCCAGCAGAAGAATGGGTGATATAGGGTAGGTACTGTTGCATTTTACTTTTTTTCCTCACAGCTAAGGATTTAATTTCTCTCAGAAAAAAATATTCCCATTAGCCTCAAACCAGCACATGCAGAATCATCAGGAAAGAAATAGTTGTATGAGTATTTTTTCACAGCAGTAAATACTTTTAATTTAAACCTGTTCAGTACATGTTTTAACTTCCCAGATTTAATCTTTTGCCAAGCATATTAGAATGATCAACATTATTTACTTATCAGTCTTTCTGCACATCGAGTCCAAAGTATAAAATTAAAGTTGCATGAAACCTTGATTATATTTCATAGAATCATAGAATCATAGAATCAACCAGGTTGGAAGAGACCTATCAATCAAGCATATTATAGGTTCATTACTATATAAGGCAAATTATTTTCCAGTGTAGAGTAAAACTGTGAATTATGTATATGTAAATTTAAGTATGAATGGATGGTGTTCTTCATCAGAAAGTCAATATCTTGCATAGCTTGAAAACATGCCACCTTTTCTTCCCCCTTAAGACTGGGTAATCTGTGCCAGTGTTGTGATGGTGTTATTCAGCTGTGCAAATGTAGCACCAGATTGCTAATGAAGTACAAAGCATAACTGTAGAATAAAAAAGTAAGGTTTGTCTTTGATTGACTTTTGCCTTATCTCAGTGATTTTATTTTACTTTATAATGAGCTTTAATCTCATCTGATGTTTCAGACATACAGTAGAACAGTATACAATAGCTGTTGTCCTGGCAGCTATGCAAACCTGAGAGCGTGATTAAAATAAGTATGGGTTTTTTTTCTGCTACAGTAGCATAAGCTTACGTTTGAGGATTCACATTTTTTTTTTTAGCTTCTCAGGTGATACCCTGGTTTAACTGCAAGTGATAGTGATATAGCTCAATTGATTTAATAAATATGAAGTAAGGCCTATACTAAGTTGATATCTTTTATACTTAGCTGACGGTTTGTGTTAGGGAATGAAAGAAAGAACTTCTTTTGATCTCTGTGGATAAATGGCACAGAAAGAGAATGAGAAACTGTAATAATTTCCTTTGCTTCACTCTTAATCTGACAAGTAACATGTTCTGGCAGCTTCCTCAAGGATGTATGTGAAGCAACAAAGGCTTACGTTGTATCAAGTACTGTGCATGAAAAAAAGTTGTCCAAATTACTTTTAGCTTTATAGTTATGCTTCTTTTCTCATAAAGAAAGCAAAACAGTTTTAGTTGTGTGCATTAGCATGCCTCTATATTTCCAGGTAATTGTCATATTTACCACTTTAATAAAGGATTGAGATTATTGATTAAAATAGAAAAGGAACATAAGTGATTGATTCAGGCATCCAGTGCTGAACAGGCTTCTGCTAGATACAAATTGTACAGTGTTTGCTTAAATCTCTCTGTGATAGCCAACATGCAGCATGCCCAGTCAGCATTGCCTAGTCTTTAGCAAATCAGAAAGAGAATCAAGATACATTCCTTAGTTTTCCTGAAGTTCTCATTTTCCCTGGGCATCAACTGCATAAGGAATTTGTGATGGAAATTCTTTGGAAATAATGGGTTTTCTTTGTACAAAATGCAGTGTGAAGATGCAGTAGGGATATACTGTATTTCCTCAGAGACAGTGGCTGGTCTTTGAGAGAGGCCTTGGATCAATGCTGTATTAAGACCTACACAGGCTTTAGCCCCATGGCACAGGTGTGCCACACACATGACAAGGGTGTGACCTATTTTATAGCCTTGTCTCTAAGTCTTTCTCTGTCCCAGTCTGTTGCTTTTTATGACTAGACTTCCTGGATGAACCTCGGACCACATTTAGTGCTTGATCATGTCTGAAGTGGACTGCATTGCTGAAAAAAACTCTTGGTATCATAATATGGCCCCTGCTCAAGTCTTAGGGAAATCTGTCCTGTACAGTGAGAGCTTCAGCTCCTGGTTTGCTTCTCATAGGGAAAAGACCTGCTCTTGATTCCCCATGCTGTGACCATCCAACAAATCCATATCTGGAGGACAAGCGGCTGGTTTGTGTGCAAGAAATATAAAGCACTTTTAACAGAACTCTCTTCATCTGCAGCAATAGTGCACAGAGCAATTTTATAAGATATTGTGCTGGGCTAAGCTCACCCCAGATGTAATGGCTAGTAGCTTAGCAGAGCACGTCAGGATGCAATGGCAGAGAGCACAATAAGGCAGAACACGTTGTCTTTGCCTGCTTATCTCTTTTATCAGTGTAGCCTGAGACTAATGGGTCTTTGGCCACAGATTAGTCAATCTGTGGCAGTTTGCCAAATTTAACCATATTAAGTAAAGCCAGGGCTTGCTTTTACCCTTTTAGGGCAGAACACAAACAAGTGTCCAGAGAAGGGCGACAAGGCTGGTGAGAGGCCTTGAGCACAGCCCTACGAGGAGAGGCTGAGGGAGCTGGGATTGGTTAGCCTGGAGAGGAGGAGGCTCAGGGGTGACCTTATTGCTGTCTACAGCTACCTGAGGGGTGGTTGTGGCCAGGAGGAGGTTGCTCTCTTCTCTCAGGTGGCCAGCTCCAGAACAAGAGGACACAGCCTCAAGCTGCGCCAGGGGAAATTTAGGCTGGAGGTGAGGAGAAAGTTCTTCCCTGAGAGAGTCATTGGACACTGGAATGGGCTGCCTGGGGAGGTGGTGGAGTCGCCGTCCCTGGGGCACTTCAAGGCAGGGTTGGATGTGGCACTTGGTGCCATGGTCTAGCCTTGAGCTCTGTGGTAAAGGGTTGGACTTGATGATCTGTGAGGTCTCTTCCAACCTTGGTGATACTGTGATACTGTGAAGTGTATAAACGTGTGAGGTATCTTGTTTACAAGTTAGAAGGGGACACGGAAGAGACTCAAAGGCATCAGGCCTTTTGTTTTCCTTTCCCGCGATTGCTTCTCCCAACAATAGGAGGAGGGAGAGCAGAAAACAAGTCTGGGCAAGCCAGGACATGTTTAGGCCTATTTTAGTCTTCCATGACACCAGAGTGGGGGAGTGGACTGGAAACCTGACCCCAGGTGGGCAGGGAGACCTGGCCACTCCTGGGGAGAACCCCACCAGGTCGAAGATGATTGCACTGCCACTTCCTGCCCACAACCCTATTTAGGAGGCAGTCAACTTCCTGCTTGCTGTCTTGTGCCTGCCTTTGCCTCTACAGCATCTTCTTGCTGCTGCTCCTCCTGGCCACATGGTCAGATCCACTACCTCGTGTTGGGGCCTGCATCCAAAGAAAGAGGGGATTGAGTCCAGCATCAGTAAGTTTGCAGATGACACCAAGCTAGGAGCAGGTGTTGATCTGTTGGAAGGTAGGAGAGCCCTGCAGAGGAACCTGGACAGGCTGGATGGGTGGGCAGAGGCCAATGGGATGAGATTTAACAAGTCCAAGTGCAGGGTTCTGCACTTTGGCCACAACAACCCCAAGCAGCGCTATAGGCTGGGGACTGAGTGGCTGGAGTGCAGCCAGGAGGAAAGGGACCTGGGGGTACTGATAGATAGTAAGCTGAAGATGAGCCAGCAGTGTGCCCAGGTGGCCAAGAGAGCCAATGGCATCCTGGCCTGTATCAGGAACAGTGTGGCCAGTAGGACAAGGGAGGTTATTCTTCCCCTGTACTCAGCACTGGTCAGGACACATCTTGAGTGCTGTGTCCAGTTCTGGGCCCCTCAAGTCAAGAGGGATGTTGAGGTGCTGGATGGCAGATAATCCACTGCCATCTGATTTCGTATATATATATATATATATATCTGTATCTATTTCCTTCCCTTATATCTCTGTAACCCTCCTTTTCCATAAATACCTTTCTTTTTTTTTTTTTTTTTTTTTTTTTTTTGTTGTTAAAATTGCTGTTTTAACTTCCAAATCAGTGCAAGGCTGTTCTTTGGTTGTTTTGCGACGTTTGCTCTTCTGCAACAGATACAAAAAGAAAATATAAGTTCAATAGGAAGATACTGTCTTTCAAAGCAGAGATTCAAAACAGAAAAGAAGCTGTGAGGATATTTGATTATTGATTATTAATATATTTGATTTCTACAGTTTGATGTGGCTGTTCATGCCACTGTGTTGGCTTAATAACAGTTGTGTTTTCTCTCCCCATCGAAGAGATCAAGGAAACCCACTGAAGAGATCTAGGTGTGTGTGAAATAATTGTTTTCTTATTTCTAGCACAGCAGTTGTGTCTGGAATACCGTTTTAGGGTGAGGAATATGAAGCTCTGGACACATGTGGAAATGCTCTGCATGTTGAAGAGTTTATAATCTGTTTATGGAAGATACAGAAATGGTCAGTGTGTAAAGAATGAAAGCTCAGATTAAGGTCAGTGAAAAGACTACACAGTTCATAAGAATTATGATTTATCCACTGGTTAATGTCCCTTCCCTTGGAATTGCATTGGAAGTGTAGTGCAACAATAGTGTGGCAAACAAAGAACACTAAGTCATTCAGCTAGTGAATACATTAAGAGCATTTGAAACACATTAGTGACAGAACTGAGTTTAAGAGCATCAGTATTTGTTTTACCTGCAGCATTTGCACAATTAGTGCTTGTCTGCCTGGATAATTAAAACAGTGTTAATTGTACCAATTAAGAAGTGAGAATCTAATTCATTGCTCTTTGTTACTCTCCAGGTCAAAGGAGATGAAGTAGGAAAATACAATCTAAAGACAGTTTAAGCTGAAATAGTTCTTTGCAGTTTAGGCATTTAATTAAAAGCTTTAAAGTTTAATTAAAAAGTTAAATCATTTGTCTATTTCTATGCAAAAACTCAATGCTTTTGTGTTTGGCTCAATTATGTAACATAAAGCACAGTGAGATAAGTATACTATTTTTTGTGTCTGCAGTTATAACATTTTTCATGCATAACAGCACAACATATAAAAATGTATTCCAGGTACTAGGAGCAAATAGATATATTGTTCTATTAAGCACAGTGCAAGAATAAGTTTAAATCTAAAAGGATTTTTTTTTTTGGGGGGGGGGAATGATACAAAGACAAAAAGCCTTTTTTAAGGCAGTGAAAATAATGAAGAGTAAACTTGAAATATTTTTCTATTATATTTTAAACTTTTGAAATAATAGCAACCTTTTGCATTTGTATAATGGTAATAAGCATGCAGCCACACATCAGGGAAGAATACTAAAGAATGAGATGTCAGTGAGAACTATTTAATCAGCACTGTTTCTGAGGACCTAGTTTCAACAAAATGAAGTAGTGGGATTTAAAATTCAGAAATATGTGGGTTTGTCTCTAACTTGTATCTACCTTTCAAAAAAGGGCTGGCAAACAGTAACAGATTTGTGAATGTCTCAGAAATTCAGAAATACTCAGAACAAATAGAACTGGAAGTAGAAGTGAATAAATTCTGGCTAGAATTAAATAAAAGCCTACTCAACTCTCCCCTTTGAAAGTAACAGGAGATCACAGTATCACAGTATCAACAAGGTTGGAAGAGATCTCACAGATCATCAAGTCCAACGCTTTACCACAGAGCTCAAGGCTAGACCATGGCACCAAGTGCCACATCCAATCTTGCCTTGAACAGCTCCAGGGATAGCGACTCCACCACCTGCCCAGGCAGCCCATTCCAGTGTCCAATGACTCTCTCAGTGAAGAACTTTCTCCTCACCTCAAGCCTAAATTTCCCCTGGCGCAGCCTGAGGCTGTGTCCTCTTGTTCTGGCGCTGGCCACCTGAGAGAAGAGAGCAACCTCCTCCTGGCCACAACCACCCCTCAGGTAGTTGTAGACAGCAATAAGGTCAACCCTGAGCCTCCTCTTCTCCAGGCTAAACAATCCCAGCTCCCTCAGCCTCTCCTCGTAGGGCTGCGCTCAAGGCCTCTCACCAGCCTCGTCACCCTTCTCTGGACACGCTCAAGCATCTCAATGTCCCTCCTAAACTGGGGGGCCCAGAACTGAACACAGTACTCAAGGTGTGGTCTAACCAGTGCAGAGTACAGGGGCAGAATGACCTCCCTGCTCCTGCTGACCACACCATTCCTGATGCAGGCCAGGATGTCACTGGCTCTCTTGGCCACCTGGGCACACTGCTGGCTCATGTTCAGGCGGGTATCGATCAGCACCCCCAGATCCCTCTCTGTCTGGCTGCTCTCCAGCCACTCCGACCCCAGCCTGTATCTCTGCATGGGGTTGTTGTGGCCAAAGTGCAGCACCCTGCACTTGGAGCTATTGAATGCCATCCCATTGGACTCTGCCCATCTGTCCAGGCGGTCAAGGTCCTGCTGCAGAGCCCTTCTGCCCTCCAACCCAGCCACATCTGCCCCCAGCTTAGTGTCATCTGCAAACTTGCTGATGACTGACTCCATGCCCTCATCCAGATCATCTATGAAGATGTTAAAGAGGATGGGGCCCAGCACTGATCCCTGAGGGACACCACTAGTGACCGGCCGCCAGCTGGATGTGGCACCATTCACCACCACTCTTTGGGCTTGGCCCTCTAGCCAGTTCCTAACCCAGCACAGATGCTAGCTAATACTTAATTATATTTGTTAGGCTTAGGAATAAGAAAAAGTTCTTATAAAACTTATTTTTTGTGTCAGTGTTCATTTTGACAAATATCCTTTTCCAGAACTATCTCATAAGTGAGATTGAATGTTCAATGGAGTATTTTAAACTACTCAGATTAGCTCTCTCCAAGGTAATTCTGCTCTAGATGGGACCAGTCCAAATTGTAGACATAAACTGGAATGCATCTGTATATAGTTGCACTGTGCACTCATTGCAGATAATGCAGATTTACTGGGATGCATTAGAAAGAGACAAGTTCAGTGGATTGAAAAATGTTATCCCACATATTGTTGTCTTCAATGCCATGTCCAGTTCTGGATTTGTGGTTAAATTGGGATGTGAAGAAACTGGAGATGAGATGTCTATCAAAATAGTTTGGGCCCAGAGCACCACTTATAAAAACAGTGTGCAGGATCTTTGCCTCTTTACTGTGGTGAAAAGGAGGCTTGAAAGCAGTCTAGTGCCTGCTTACAATTATCAGTATTGTAGCTACAAGGACAGTTGAGGCAAATTCTTCCTGATAGTGCCAGATGATGTAAAAAACTGAAATGGCTATGAATTGTGTTTTAAGAAGTTCAGAATGAAAACATATCTGTAATATTGATGAAGCAGTGGAACAGGTTGCCTGTTGTCAGTCTGAGCTTGCTGATGTCACCTGGCCATGGAGATTGGACTTTTAACCTGAGATAAAACGTCCAATTAATACCCAGTCACTGAAATAGTGTGTGCTAGGGACCACTCCTGTAAGGCAGCATGTATGTGGCTGATCCAGATTTAGTACTTTTGTATGCAGTCCTGCCACCATCCCATCAGGCCGTATGCTCCTAGACTGTCTTGATTGCTTTCATACTGTACTCCACTGTAATCAGTACTTCACCTGACTTTGATCTCAGAGAAACATTAATCTGATCAGTCATCACATAACCTTCACATAATTTCAGGGATTTTGAATTAACATCCATGAACACACCCCTCAACAATTAAAATTATGTCTTCTGTTCACATGGGGTTTAGAGGAGGGGACTCCACAAGGGGTTTAGAGGAGACAGTCAAGTGTGATGTAACCAGACTCTGCCACCGGCAGGTTCAGAGTTCAGTCTCTGGGCTATTTTTGTTGTTGTTGTTTATTAATTAGGAAATTATGATCATCACTTGCAAAATTCTGGAATGTGATTTACATCAGGCTTCTGCTATTTCCCCTGTCTTTTCTATGTGAGATTAGAAGATACTTCATCCATTCCTATCACTACTTGAATTCTTTATTTTCTGGCTGCCCAGATAGAGTACTTTAGGACTATTTGAACAAAAATTCTCATACCTACAAATAGCTGTTCCTTGAGGATCTAAAACTCCACTTGATGTGTTTTTAAGTGAGACATGTGGTAAAGTGCCCAAAGCAGGACCTTCTTCGTTGGCTCCCAATTTCTCCATTTATAAAATAAGGTAATTTCTTTTACCATCTTCAAGTAATTCATATGATAAGTCCTATAAAAGCATTTGCCAATATATTTTTTTTTCCAGAGCGAGCCTTTTATCACCCTTAGTAATACAGCAAGACATATACACACACAAATTATTTAAGAGCAATTCATCAAGTAATCACTCATAAAGGCTGAGATTTTAAAAAGTGCTATACAGAAGTCTGTGCCAAAATAATGTATGTCCATATGGTGGCTGAATTAAGACTGCTAACAACAACATTAATTATGGCATATCCTAATTTTTAAACAAAAGGTTGTTAACCATTATAACATATTTACAACTGTATGTGGGAGAAATTCTTCTGCAGAGGGACATGAGCTGTAAACATGAGACCTTGTGATGGGAGATGTCCTTGAAGCCTTGCTGGCTCAAGGAAGCTAGGCTGTGGACTGTGAGCAACCCACGCACACCTGCAGAGGGCTGGACCTGCCAGCCCCAGGGGTGGACACAGCTCCAGGGGGCTGAGCCTGCCAGCCCCCTGCGATCGGAACCACAGGTTGTTTACCACAGGGTAACCTATCTGCACCCTGCACGTGGCTTGGGGCCAGTCTGTACTGTCCACTTGTGCCAGCCCCAAGCTGGCCGGATACACCTCCTCTGAGCACTATATAAAACACTGCACTACTCTAATAAAATGGTACTGATGCATAGCAAGCTGCTGAGTCGAGTCGTCAGTACCCCAATCTCGCCTCTCGCCAGCCTCCGGACCCCGACAGCTGTAGTCTTGAGAACATAAAGAATATGTCGTAATGGAGGGGTAATTAATTGATGCAAGATGGTATTTTTTCAAAACTAATATTGTTTATTGATTTTTATATTTAGGAGTCTTACCCCCTTGAATACTAATCTTAATAATAATCAGGTTCTCTTGCAACGGTCATGGAAACATTATACAGAGGAATAATATAGGATCTAGAACGTTTAAGAAAGAATTAGCAACAATATAATCATTAATTGAACTGGAACAGGTTCTTGTGGTCAATATGCCACTTGCCCACTAGATGGATGCCTTTCTGCTTATGGCAGAAGACAACTGGTGAATCAGAAGAGGCTTTAAGTATTTACTCACAAATATTAATCTCCCGACTTGCAGGGCTAGCTACAGCTTCAGACAGCACCCAAAACGCTTTCAGGGAATTCTTTCGGTGTCTAGTCAGACGCTGAAGCTTCTGATTCTTCCCAGGCTTCACAGGCTGCTGGGGAAAGGAGGCAGATGATCTCTGACCTGGTCCTGATTTTTCTGGATGACCTGTGTGCCCCTTCCAGGGCTCCTCATCTTGGCAGGTGTAGGCAGGATATCTTGCAATGTGCAGTCTTAGCACGATGTCACGCTGGCTATGCACGCCACTTGTGTGGAGGCATTTAGAGCCTGTTTGTGGTAAACTTGAGGCAGGCAGTTTCCAGGCAATTCAGTAGAGCTAACTTACAGCTTAGAAACATGTATGGGATAAAAATGAATCACTTGCCTAGTTTTATCTACTGTCAACATCAAGATTCAAGTGGTATTTTTAAATATTAATCTTTCCAGTAAAGTCTGTAACCAAGTGGCTGAAGTTATGTTTTATATATGATTAATCCTGCTTTCTCTGTGTTTTCCAAGCAAGTTAATTATATTCATGGGATTTCATCACATTATTCAGTTGGAAGGCCTTGGTTATGCATTACATATCAATATTTCATAACTAAACATTCACAATAAGTACTGTACCCAAATGTGAGATGAGATTATTAAGTCTTACAGTTCTAAACATATATGTGAATCATAATGTGAGTGTTTCCTTAGTTAGAAATAACTTACCCAGCATCAGGGTAGACTTCATGTTCTGTTGCATACTTCTGAAATTGTTTCACATGTTTGCTCATGGCAGAGCTAATAATGAAATCAATGCTGAGGATATCAATACAAAAATTATTTTCCTAGGAGTTAAATATATATTAAAAAATCTTTCTGAGTCTATCCATTAACAATAACTTAAGCTAACTGTGTTTATACACAATCATGTAGAGCATTCTATAGGTTAACCAATTTCTTTATCTGCATGGCATTCCACAGATTTTGGTACAGACAAATTTAGTCCAGGGAAGTTGAGTAGTTCTTTCTGTCAGGTAACAATTAAATAAAAAATTGACCATTTCTGCATCTTTGTGTGTAAAAAAACCAAACTGTTAACAGACTTGTCAGGCTGCATGCTAAGCACTGGGAAAAAAAAATCAAAACAACAAACCTGCTGTACAATAAGTGACTCATTGCCCTTCAGGCTAGCAGATTGAATACAGATCTGGATACAGATCCAATATACATCATCTGTGTGAAATTTTGCTGGTCTTTCATCAAGTCAATTGTTCTCATATCATCATGTTCAGACACTGTTATGGACATGTTTCTGGAATTTCTTCTCTAAAGAAGAGAAGCTTTGAACTCTTCTGCTGCATTGAAACATGTCAGAAATGTGTGAATATTGACATTTCAACCTATTTATTCCAAGGTTGGTCCTGGGATAGTTTGTCTACTATTCAACGTTGTATTGGTTGCTCCAAAGTTAAAATATGCTTATTTAACTTTAACCATGGCGTTTAAGACGAGTTTTGTAATGAGTGTCCATATATTGGATGGAAATGGCAAGTGGTTAATTTAAGACTGTACTAGTGCTGTCATATGCTGTCATATTGTGGTGTTACCTGCTTAGTAGTTTAGACTAAAACACTCCAAATCCAAGATGTGTATCTAGCTTTTTTGGTCTTGGTTGTTATTGTGTCACATCTTTATCACTTGCTTTTAAGTACTTACTACTTTGCCTGTATACTAAGTATCTTCAAATTCAAATGTAAGCTGTACTTTCAATTGTTATACATTCTAGTGAAGCTATAACTGAGTATTTCAGTGTCTGGACCTTCATTATCCCTTTGATGACAAAAGGAGACCTGCTTAGTGACCTGCTATTTATTTGTGGGTTGAGTAGCTTGGGTACATTGTTGTTTTCACTGCTCAGTTGCTTTTCTACCAGGATTGCTACTGCCATTGTCTGCACATGGGACTCAGACTTTCAACTGATGAAAGCGATAGATGTCAAACTTGGTTTAGAAGTAGATGTCACATAGTGAGAATCGCTTAAGTCAGGCAGACTGGATTACCTCCTACTGGTTTTCAGACAAATCTCGAGGATCTGTGCATTATCATTGAAGCTATTTTCAGTAGACTGCATTGCCCTACTGGGGCAAAGCTATTAAAATTTTCATTTAAAGAAGTACCTAAGTTAGAATGAAAGCCATACAAATGCTCTTTTTTTAGGCAAATCCAATATGTAAAATCATTATTAGCATATAGTGGGAGAGTAGCATATCTTCCTATTAAAATAGAAATAAGAAATAACTTCCTCTTGGAAAGATAAGCTCCAGGGTTCACATGCATCTTGTGAATTGCTTTTTTGTAGTTGTTGGTATTTGCTTTCTTCCTGCATTGACTCAGAATAAATACACGTTTTGCATGCTGTGTTCTTGATTGCGTGCTCGGCTTCCTAATAATAGATGGCATAACAGGATAATAATGGTAATGTACCAACACTAACACGTTCCTTGTAGGTGCAATTAACCATCTATGCAGATGAGCTATCAGACTGCTGTTCTGCATGAATGTTGTGTAATCAAATGTCTTATACTCTTAGCTCAGGTCAACAGTGATAAACCAATCTTAGCTATTGGGTCTTAGAACAATGTTTGGACATGTGGAGAAAAGAGTAAAATGAGTTGTGGTATTAAAGAGCTGGAACAGTATGAAAGGAAGAGTGAAGTGGCTTTTATGGAACTGTAGGACAAACTATGGGATGTCCTTTTGTGCATCCGACATTTAAGATGCCTCCAGGAGGTGACAAGATTGACAAAGGACAGTGGGATATGAAAGAGCAGAGAACATGCCTTTGTCTTTTCTGCTATTAGTCTTCCCAGTAAATGTCCTATTTCTTTCATACTTTGAAATAGATTATTAAATTACATGAAATTGCACCTGTTTTGAGTTCAAACAGGCACTCAAAGAAATAAATTGTGCCATTTGTATATGGTTCTTGCCTGTTGCTAGTTGTACAAGTTTCTGTGGCTTCTTTTTGATGGTCATTTTGAAAGTTGATGTATATAATGTTAAACTGTATTTTGAAATGAACAGAAAACCTTGCTATAGTTAAATGTGGTTTAACCCCAGATGGCAACTAAGACCCACACAGCCACTCACTTACTCCCCCACAGTGGATAGAAAGGAGAATCAGAAGGCTAAATAAAAAAATTAGTGGGTTGAGATAAAGACAGTTTAATAGGTAAAGCAAAAGCCATGCACACCAGCAAAACAAAACAAGGAATTAATTCATTACTTTCCATTGTCAGGCAGGTGTTCAGCCATCTCCAGGAAAGCAGGACTGTGTCACACATAACAGTTACTTGGGAAGACAAATGTAATCACTCTGAATGTCCCCTCCTTCCTTCTTCCCCCAGCTTTTTATTCTGAGTGTGATGTCCCATGTTATGATTTATCCTTTTGGTCAGTTGGGGTGAGCTCTCCCAGCCTCACTGTACCCCCAACATACTTCCTAGTGGAGTGGATTGAGAATAGAAAAGGCCTTGGCACTGTGTAGATACTTCTCAACAATAACTAAGACATCTCTGTGCCATCAACACCATTTTCAGCACAAATGCTGAAAAAACATAGCCTTATACAAATTCCTGTAAAGAAAATTAACTCCATCCCAATGAAACCCAGTACAACTCTACATTAAAAGTACCAAAATGCCTTTTTCTTGTCTCAGGCCACAGCTTGCTGTCTCTGTTGCCTGATGCCATTCTTTATAGCATTGCCAGGCATTGCCTCTTGACCTCCTTGAGGGTCCTGGTCAGTCAGGACTTGACAGTCTTTGCTAGATGCAGATCAAGTCTTAAGCCTGTATTACATACTCTTTGTACTTTGTAAGTTGTTCTGGGGAGGAAGCTGTGTTCACCTGGAGTGTGTGTACAACTTTCAGAGTAAGCAGTCATCTTACTGTTAGGTTGTAATAGTTTCATATAAATTCACATCAGAACTTTCACTCTTACTGAAACAGACACATTTTATGCAGGTTGTTCTGGAATCAGTTCATCTTTCTTCTTTGTGATTTCCCTGAAAATATTAAGGATTCCCTTTCAAATTACCTAGAGAGGGAAAAATTAATTGTCTATTGCAACAGTTAACAGCCTACTTCCAAGGAAAACCTATGATTGTCTGACAGGAGCTGTGTTTCTCTTCCTGTGTTTATAATGCAATGATTGGTGTGGGAAGTAGCGTTCATAATGGTTGATTCATTATACTTAAATTCAGCAATCATTCTAGGAAGGCATCACTGTTAAGTTTTTAAGCTCCTGGTTAACATTAAATTATACCTTTGCCTCTTTACATTGTTGAAGAAGACGTTAAAATGTGTCTGGATAGCCTATAAATAAATATGTGAGGGGAAAAAGGATTTCTGTCAGTGGTAGTCTCTTTAATCTGTAAACTAGAAGTGTAACGAAATCCCACAGCTGGAAGCTAGGTACAGACAAATCTGGACTTGAAATGAGTAAGGATGATTAATCATTGAAACACCTAGGGATGAGGGAGTACCTGTCACTTGTAATCTTCAGATCAGTATTGAATATCTTTCTAAAACAAAAGCCTGAGTTTAACTGAAACCTCTGGTCTTGATCCATGAAATCCAGTAGTGGTCAGGCTATTTTGTATTTTACTTTTATCCTAACTTCATGAATTTAAAGGATGTAAGCAAAGCTAGATGTTCTTAAGCATCTTTTTGGAGTGATATAGAATGACCTCAGCATAATTTTTTCCGTAGTTCTGAATAGTCTTATTCTTCTAGTATGGAGAAAACATTGTCTTTATGCTATATGTGTTGTACAATTGCCAAGATAACCTTTTGACTCATATATTGATGTTGACCATCACCAGTACTCTAGTGAATTTTCCTTCTGACTTTATTAACTGTGCTCTTTTGCTTCTCAGATACAGAGACTGCAGCTATAGCTAGTTTTATTACAAAAGAACAAAGCTCAGACATGATTTCAGTTAGGATTAGCAGCTCAGGCATGATTTCAGTTAAGCTTAGCATCATAGTTTTTTCATCTTTCCACCCTTTCCTAAGCTGTTCAGTAAAACAACCCCTTCCAGCATTTTGTCATTTGGTTTTAAATTATGTATTGAGCACAATTTATATATATATGCATCATACAACTAGAAACATCTATCTATCTATCTATCTATCTATCTATCTATCTATCTATCTATCTATCTATCTAACTAACTGTTTATGTATTTTCCCTCTATACACTCTACTCTTGATTTGCATCAGAGAAGTGGTTTTGTTTTTCTTCTCCTTTCAAAGCAGGATTTCTCTGTGGATGACACAATGTTATGTATTCAGAAAAAGATCACATTACCAGCAGAGGAACAAAATGCAAGCTGTGAACAGCACCTGCAAAGTTTGAGCATTCTTACCTTTTGTTCCAGAATACACATTTCAAAGTCAGTAATATTTGCTCTTCATCTATTATTACCAGCAGAAATATGGGGTTTTTTTGTAAGCTACATTTGGAAGGGGGAAGTATAGCTTTACTACTATGGTCTTATGAACAAAATTAATGCTCAGAGAAAAAAGAAGTAACAAGAGTTACTAAGGAATAGTAAAGGAAAGAGAGAGACAGGAATCTGGAAGGAGGAAAGAAAAGAAATGAGTAACTGACAGCAAAATTGGATAGCAAATGAGACATCTGGGAATGGAAGAGACTTATCAATACCATATAATTTCATTCCCCTGATGGTAATGTGATATTTTTCTGAATATACAACCTAGTATCTTCTCCAATAAAGTTTTAAACATAAAAATATGCTTCCATCTTTTACTGAAAATGTAACTTATGCCTTAAATGTATTTTTGCCATTTAATGACCTGAATGATGTTTATAAACCATTCCATAACAAGATTCACATGAGGAGAGTTTCTTGTTTGTAATCTTGCTGCAGTAATTCTTCTCACAGCATGTCCATCTTTATGTCAACATGAAGCCAAAAGCAAAACAAAAAGATGTTTGTGAAAGCTGCTCTGAACTAGGTATGGTCTGGTAAGTTACATGGTTTGAATTGAGCTCTACTTTTGTATGTATCTGCCTCTTGCTAGTCTGTAAAATGAGGTAACAATATTGTCTGAGCCTATAAAGTGGACGTGGAAGACTGCTCCATGCTCAGATATAGCAATAATGAGAGCCAGATAAATGGGTAGTCTCTGATTGCATGGGCACATGCCCTTGTAGAGCCACAGGATGCATGGCATGTTACTGACTTTAATGAGATGTACCTAAGTGGAGGGATGCCTTTGGATATCAACTCTGAACCCATCAGAGTGACAGTTCAATGACAGAATTAGAGCTTGTGCTCAAGGCCTCTCCCCAGCCTCGTTGCCCTTCTCTGGACACGCTCAAGCATCTCAATGTCCCTCCTCAACTGGGAGGCCCAGAACTGAACACAGTACTCAAGGTGTGGTCTAACCAGTGCAGAGTATAGGGGCAGAATGACCTCCCTGCTCCTGCTGACCACACCATTCCTGATGCAGGCCAGGATGCCAGTGGCTCTCTTGGCCACCTGAGCACACTGCTGGCCTTGAGGGAGCTGGGATTGTTTAGCCTGGAGAAGAGGAGGCTCAGGGGTGACCTTATTGCTGTCTACAACTACCTGAAGGGTGGTTGTGGCCAGGGGGAGGTTGCTCTCTTCTCTCATGTGGCCAGCACCAGAACAAGAGGACACAGCCTCAAGCTACACCAGAGGAGATTTAGGCTGGAGGTGAGGAGAAAGTTCTTCGCTGAGAGAGTCATTGGACACTGGAATGGGCTGCCCGGGGAGGTGGTGGAGTCGCCGTCCCTGGGGCTGTTCAAGGCAGGATTGGACGTGGCACTTGGTGCCATGGTCTAGCCTTGAGCTCTGTGGTAAAGGGTTGGACTTGATGATCTGTGAGGTCTCTTCCAATCCTAATAATACTGTGATACTGTGATAATTCAGAAGTGAAGTACTCCAAGGAAGAAACAAGCTGTTTTGGATCATCTCTGTAGATAGTCAGTTGTTGTAGAGCTTTTTCTTTTTTAAACTATTTGCATTTACAGTGTTACAGTGGAAATTACTAAATATATTAAAAGTATGAATCTGAAAGTTTTATATATATATACATATATATATATATATATATAAAACTTTTCTATCTTTTATATATGACTTTACTGCAAACTTTGAACTGAGTTTCAAATTCATTAACAATTCAATTTTATACAAGGCTATAAACATCTGAATGTCAATGTTTGAGGTATGGCCTTGTGTTTGTGATATTCATCAAGTTACAATTCTGCAGAAATTCACACTTGTATTGCTAAGCAGTATGAAAAAATAATTTCAAAGGATGCTTTAGAAATACAGAGGACAAATTTACATAGAGGTTTTGCTTATAAAATGAACTGTTGTATCTCTACTTGAAAGAACGTTCTTTGGAGGTGGGAAAATGTCAGTATTTTGATCATACTGATGATTTAATGTTTACTGTCTCCTACTTTTCTAGGTGATGAGAAAATAGTTTTAATTTGACTTACAGCAAAAGGTTTCAATTTAAAAGTATTACTGAACATCAGTATATGAAGGACAGAACAAGAAGACATTCTCTTGACATAAGTGATTTTCCTTTGCTGAAAGACATGTTGCTTGAACCACCCTAGATCACATACAAAGAGTGTTTATAACTGTTTATCTCCTGAGCTGGCAGATGGAATCAGGGACCAGTATAGTCCTCCTGTAATCCAGGAGGAACAAGTAAAGGACCTGCTGAGCCCCTTGGATCCTCACAAGTCCGTGGGACCAGATGGGATCCACCCTAGGGTGCTGAGAGAGCTGGCAGATGAGTTGGCCAAGCCACTCTCCATCATTTATCAACAGTCCTGGCTCACTGGAGAGGTCTCCAGAGACTGGAAGCTGCCAATGTGATACCCATCCACAAGAATGGCCAGAAGGAGGAACTGGGAAATTACAGACCTGTCAGCCTGACCTCAGTGCCAGGCAAGGTCATGGAACAGTCTTGAGTGCCATCACAAAGCACCTAAAGGATGGCCAAGGGATCAGGCCCAGCCAGCATGGGTTTAGGAAGGGCAGGTCCTGTCTGACCAACCTGATCTTCTTTTATGATTAGGTTACTGCCTGGTGAATGTGGGGAAGGCTGTGGATGTAGTCTACCTGGACTGCAGCAAAGCCTTTGACACTGTCTGCCACAACAAGCTCTTGGCAAAGCTGGCAGCTCATGGGTAGATTCACTCTGATATGGGTCAAGAACTGGCAGGAGAGTCAGGCCCAGAGAGTGGTGGTGAATGGTGCCACATCCAGTTGGCAGCCAGTCACTAGTGGTGTCCCTCAGGGATCAGTCCTGTTCAGTATCTGGACCAGGGGATTGAGTCCAGCATCAGTAAGTTTGCAGATGACACCAAGCTAGGAGCAGGTGTTGATCTGTTGGAAGGTAGGAGAGCCCTGCAGAGGGACCTGGACAGGCTGGATGGGTGGGCAGAAGTCAATGGGATGAGACTGAACAAGGCCAAATACAGGGTTCTACACTTTGGCCACAACAATCCCAAGCAGTACTACAGGCTGGGGACAGAGTGGCTGGAGAGCAGCCAGGAAGAAAGGGACCTGGGGTACTGGTAGATAGTAGGCTGAATATGAGGCAGCAGTGTGCCCAGGTGGCCAAGAGAGCCAATGGCATCCTGGCCTGCATCAGGAACAGTGTGGCCAGTAGGACATGGGAGGTAATTCTTCCCCTGTACTCAGCACTGGTCAGGCCTTACCTTGAGTACTGTGTCCAGTTCTGGGCTCCTCAATTCAAGAGAGATGTTGAGGTGCTGGAATATGTCCAGCGAAGGGCAACGAAGCTGGTGAGGGGCCTGGAACACAAACCCTATGAGGAGAGGCTGAGGGAGCTGGGGTTGTTTAGCCTGGAGAAGAGGAGGCTCAGGGGTGACCTCATTGCTGTCTAAAACTACTGGAAGGGAGGCTGTAGCCAGGTGGGGGTTGGTCTCTTCTCCCAGGCAACCAGCAGCAGAACAAGGGGACACAGTCTCAAGTTGTGCCAGGGGAGGTACAGGCTGGATGTTAGGAGGAAGTTCTTGGCAGAGAGAGTGATTGGCATTGGAATGGGCTGCCCAGGGAAGTGGTGGAGTCACCGTCCCTGAAGGTGTTGAAGAAAAGCCTGCATGAGGCACTTAGTGCCATGGTCTAGCTGATTGGACAAGGCTGGGTGCTAGGTTGGACTGGATGATCTTGGAGGTCTCTTCCAACCTGGTTGATTCTATGATTCTATGATTCTATGAGGCAGGCTGTTCCCCTGCAGCTCTTCAGGGTTAACAGTGAGAGCAGATATCCACCTGAAGCCCATGCTGAAGACCATGGTGAGGTAGATATCAGCACTACAGTCCCCTGGAGGACCTTACAATAGTGCAGTGGAAAAAAACTCTGAGGAAGATGTAGTAGCATAGAGGACGTGTTAAGAACCGACTGCAACCCTCCATTTGCATCTCCCTGTGTGACTTGGGGTAGGGAGTGTTGAGGAGATGGGAATGACATAATCAAGCTAAACCTGGGAAAGGAGTACGGGGAGGTGGTGTTTTAGTTTTGTCTTAGTTTCTCACTGCTCAAATATGTTTTAATTTGCAATAAATAGCATTATTTTTTCTCAGGTTAAGTCTGTTTTGCCCATGTTGTCTGTGTCTCAGCTAGAATACAATTAATTCTGCTCAGCAACTTTATCTTTCAGCTAAGCCTCTTCTAATTGACTGAACTTCCTGAAGTTAATGGCATTTTGTTTTTTCAGATAGTGTCTGCTTCTAGAAGTGATAGTGCTTGATATTTATAGTTAACTAGCAAGGATTGGCATGTAGAATGGCTGTAGATTATACTTGCTCCTAAGGAGACTAAGGTCACTGCTATGTCTTGTGCGCTGCATTGGGGGTACATTAAGTAGAGGGCTGCATGCGTAGGGAGGAGTGGACAGGACATGTGACTTGAAACTGACCAACAAAATATCCCTTTCCACGTGTAATATATTCAGTATAAAGGTGAAGGATCACAAGGTTCAAGCTCACTATTGTAGTGACTTTTGTCCAAGGAGGACTCTGTCTCTTCTGCCTTTGATCCCAATCCATTAATTCCTGAATCCAGTTACCAAATCCAGCTCCTGAATCTGTTTCCTATCTGCTACTCAGCCCAGTCTGCAACTTTCCCAGCACCTGCACACAGCATCAGTGGTGCCATCAGGGTGATTGGTTTCTACACTGGCTTTGCATATATTTCATTTTATTGTTATTATTTTTAGTTTTCATTTCCATCCATAAGTTTCTTTCCCTTATTCTCTTTCTCTTCCCCTTTGGGAATATAGAGAGGTTAACAGAGTGTCCATCATTCATCTAATGGCCAGTCCAGTCCATCCCTATCTTTGACAGTAGCTGATGAACAATATTCCAGTCTCAGCCTCTGAGTTTTTCATCCTATTTTGTCCCTATTCCCCCACGAGGGGGAATGAGCAAGGAGCTGGGTGGACATATGGTTTGCAGCCAAGATTAACCCACCACACAGAAGATGTATCAGTGAAACAGTAGAGTTTTTATGGATAAGCCAAAGGAAAATGCAAGGTTCATGTTTTATTCTGGGTGTAGGGTTCACAGAACTTGTATTAAGAGGACAGCACATTCAAAATTCTGCAAGAGGAAAGAACAATATTGATTGTGACAAAACATTACTTCTATTGTTATGTCAAAAGATGAGACACTGGTAAAGAAGTTGATGCTTAAAAAAAGAGGAAAAAAAAAGGCAAAAAGATACAATAATGAAAAATCCAAGTATAAAATTATACTGAATTTAACAGAAAAGAGCAGACTCTGATGAAAATAATGGCATGCTGTTAAATAAATGTGATTGTTTGCTTGAAACAGCTGAAACAACTTACTTGTTTCACTGGATTTGTTGAGCATGAGCAACAGTTCTGACCAGTCTTGAGTGTCCTCTAAACTACTGGTACTACCTTATTTTTGTACATCTATCACAGAAGCTTCATTTGAAATTGTTTCCCCATCCTTCACAACATCTTTTTCCCTCCATTGATTTGAGATCAATGTGGTGCTTGGTCTCCTCTTTCCTACAAGACCAACTCTATGGCAAAAAAAAAAATAAATTAAAAAAAAAATCTCTTTCTAATCAGTGGATTGGCAGGAGGTGTTTTAACCTGTCTTCTCACTTCTGTTAGTCATCCATCTTTGCTTTCCAAAGGACTGGTGTCTCTTGAGACACCCAGCCTCAAATCAGTCAATATGCTGCATCATTGCTTTCTTAAATCAACCATACTGTACCTTTCAACAAGATTGATAGGGCATAAGCCTGATACTTTTGGACTTTGGCTGTTCTTGAGAGCTATAAATAAAGGAAGCAACAGTTTTATCTGTGTGTAAATACAAAGAATCAGAAAAAGCTGGGTCTGTACAATGCAAAAGCATATGCCTATATTTCTTCCTTGTGTGAGTGGAAAGCTGACTGTGTAGTGGCTTAATTTGTGAGATCTAGATATTTTCTCCAAAGCAAACTGGACTGTCTTATATTAAAGGATTAGCACTGGAAAACATGGGTTTATGCTTTGCCCAACTGTGAATTTTCTAGGTGACCTGTCTACAACTACCTGAGGGGTGGTTGTGGCCAGGAGGAGGTTGCTCTCTTCTCTCAGGTGGCCAGCGCCAGGGCGAGAGGACACAGCCTCAGGCTGCACCAGGGGAAATTTAGGCTGGAGGTGAGGAGAAAGTTCTTCCCTGAGAGAGTCATTGGACACTGGAATGGGCTGCCCGGGGAGGTGGTGGAGTCGCCGTCCCTGGAGCTGTTCAAGGCAGGATTGGAAGTGGCACTTGGTGCCATGGTCTAGCCTTGAGCTCTGTGGTAAAGGGTTGGACTTGATGATCTGTGAGGTCTCTTCCAATCCTGATAATACTGTGATACTGTGATACTGAAATAAATTTTGGTCCAAATTCTTTTGTGTAGATAACTAAATAAAAGGAGGTCTTTGAGATGAGGGGTTTTTTTTGGCTCCCAAACTCAGTGAGAGATTTGGTGATATAAATGAGAAGACTACTTAAATGATGCTTAAACATATGTCTGTGTATGTGTCAGTTCAAAATTATTAGCTTTACATCTTTGTGTTTCATTAGTTGAAAAATGACATAATATTAACTTTTCCAGTCTGAGCACTTGAAGTCTCCTAATCACTGTTATTAAATGACCCTGTCTGACTGTTGGATTCACAGTGGAAACAATAATGGTATCTTAAGTTTCTTGCAGTAGTTACACTTAGAGTGAACTTTAAAATAATTTCTAATAATGAGGTACTACACCTTCTTAATTCTGGGCAATGAAACTAAGGTAAATGTATCAATTTTCTTTTACCAGTGCCTCCAACATCAGGCAAAGACAAATGAATTTTAATTCTCTCTCCAAGTGCATTAATTTTTTTACAATATGATTGATCCATAACTTTGAAACAATAAAATATAAAGTGAACAGGGAAAGAATTGTCTGACAGGCCAAGATGCCACACATAATGGGCTGTCAGATGTGAGCAGATTATGAGCTCATGGGTCGGTCTACATCAGTTATATGCTTGCTTTTGTGTCCTCATTTGAAGTTAGATTCACAGGGACACAACTGGTGTTGTTCCTAATTAATCAGACTGATTTACTTAGAAGAAGATTTTTTTTTTTAATGAAGATTATTAATAAGAGGCTGAGGGAGCTGGGGATGTTTAGCCTGGAGAAGAGGAGGCTCAGGGGTGACCTCATTGCTATCTACAGCTACCTGAAGGGAGGTTGTAGCCAGGTGGGGGTTGGTCTCTTCTCCCAGACAATCAGCAATAGAACAAGGGGGGACAGTCACAAGTTGTGCCAGAGGAGGTATAGGCTGGATGTTAGGAGGAAGTTGTTGCCAGAGAGAGTGATTTGCCATTGGAATGGGCTTCCCAGGGAGGTGGTGGAGTCGCCGTCCCTGGAGGTGTTCAAGACTGTCTGAGGCACTTAGTGTCATGGTCTAGCTGACTGGCTAGGGCTGGGTGCTAGGTTGGACTGGATGATCTTGGAGGTCTCTTCCAACCTGGTCGATTCTATGATTCTATGACATTGACAGCATTAGTACAAAAAGCCCTCTTGCTATACAGAGAAATCTCTCTGAGATTTTCTTGTTTTGATGGCAGAGTGGATGTTTGCATGACCTGCAAACTGGCACACTACTCATATA
Source organism: Pogoniulus pusillus (assembly GCF_015220805.1). Classification (NCBI taxonomy): domain Eukaryota; kingdom Metazoa; phylum Chordata; class Aves; order Piciformes; family Lybiidae; genus Pogoniulus; species Pogoniulus pusillus. The sequence continues at coordinate 14,038,651 of NC_087266.1, read as the reverse complement.
ATACAAAAATCTGTGAAAATTTGCATTGACCTATTTGCTGTCTTGTAACACCAAACCTATTTTAGTTTTCATTTCCACTCGTAAGTCTCTCTCCCTTATTCCTTTTCAATTCCTTCAACAAGGCTACAGATTAGGAAAATGAACTGCTGTTGAAAACACTAAATTAGCTTCAAAAACATAAGATTAACACAGAAATGGATTTGAGAATCTGCTGGTACGCTTAAGCATGTCATATCTAATAGGCAACTGTGGTAGACATTATGTAAACTTACTGCATGGAAGCCATGTATGTTTCTTTTCTTTTTTTTTTTTTTACCACATAATTTCTCACCCTGACATAATTTTTTAATGTAAAGAAAGTGTTATCACATATTTCACAAGTACAGCCCTCAAGTTAACAATACAGGCTTGTCACGTAGCAGCAGCTTGAAACTCTGTATGCCAAAGCTTTGTAAGGTAAAGTAAGTTCTGGGGTTTCCTTATCCACAGTCTCCATGCCTGTGTTTTTCTGCGTCTCCAATTCTCATTTGCTGTTGTGCTGGTTTGAGGCCAATTGGAATATTTTACTCAGAGAAATTAAATGCTTAGCTGTGAGAAGGAAGAAAAAAAAAACCCAACCCAAACAACAGGAACCTATATCCCTTATTCTTCTGCTGGGAAACCCAACTTGTCAAAATATAGATAAGACATTCAGTCCTCACACACTGCTCAGCTCTCAGTTCTGTTTCTTCTTTCTGTCAGCCTGGTCTCTGTGGTTTCCTCTGCCTTAACTCTTTAATCTGACCTAACCCTTGTCATCCTTTTTTTGACACCTCACCTCAGATCTCTCCAGATTTGTCACATGAGATATACGTGGGTCGATATGGTTATTTCTGAAGGGAGGGAAAGAGGGGAGGGGGGACAGAGGAGGTTTGGATGGGGAACCCTCCTGGCAATCTGATTCCTGGGAGGGGAACCCTGAATCAAATTCAAACTGACAGACATCAGGTCAGACTCTCAATGATTCAGACCTGCTACAAAGAACATCTACCACCTTTCTTCCTCCCATGAAGGCTCAATCTAAGACTAAACATTTGAAAGAGTGATTCAAGAGAGGATTTAAGGAAGGGGACCTCTGGTGCACAAGAGGAAGAGGAGAAATACAGCCTTATGACTTAGCCAATATACTCAGGTCTCAATACTCTGATAAGAAAAGATATGTGAAATTAGCTGCCAAGGATGATGGCTCTGAGGAGTTTGAGAGTGCTATTAGGAAAGTTCTGTTTCTAGGCCAAGGACAACCAGAGGAAGAGGATGATATCCAGAATTCCAGTGATCCCCTCAAAGGGATCAGGGAAGTTAGTGAGATGTTGTACTATTGGTGCAAATGCCCTACAGGTAGGGAACAAGTCTGCAAAGCAACTAGGGCCACTCACAAAGGAGAATGGAATGGACAAATACCTAGCAAGTCCTCTGGGTAAAGTTAGCTTGTGGACACATCTCCTGTTGGCTGTGGCTATGAGATATCCTTCCTGAGATGACTGGCCATGGGCAGCTAAGAAGTGGCACACCGTTGAGCAGAGAATTAAGCTTCTGAAGGAGTTTGCTGTGAAGGAAGTGCTTTATGGAGATCATGGCACACATGAGCCTGATGACATTCCTCTGGGAACAGGTCTCATGAAGAAGCTTATTAAGCTTGCTCCTTCATCCTATGCTAACATCTTGGCCAGCAAGTTTCTATCAAGGAGTGATAATGGAAAGCCTCTCACTCTTGCTGAATTCACTGACCAGCTGAGGCAGGTAGAGGACAGCTTGTCACATTATGCTCTAGTCTCTGCCATAAAAACTCTGGGTACAGAGATAAAGGATAGCATCAAAGACAGCATGAAAGAACTATAAGGAGGAACTTAAAACCTCCATATCCAATCTGGCAAATTAGAAAAAAAAAAAGAGATGTTTGCTCTTTATAAATCTTGCAGTAAAAACTTCAGATTTTATAGTGCAAGGGTATGTCTCACTATTGTTGTTGTTGTGTTGTTTAAGATGAGATGTGTGATTGCTTTTCTGATGGAAGTATAGATTTTATTCCAGGGCATGCAACAGTACAATTTGATTTAAGTTTATATTAATTATGTATTAAAGCTTTCATTCAAAATGTATTAAAAGTTTTGATGACTGCTGTTGGAAATAACAAGTTTAGCTTAAAATCCATTTTGTTGCTAAGGAATTTCTTCCTTAAGTAAGACATTTTAGTTGAAGTAAACTTATGCTGTTATATTTCTATTTTAATAGAAAGCTATTTTGGAAAGTATTGCATTAATATGGTTTTCCTATTCTGGAATGCTTTCTACCATTTGGTAGATGAGTCAGTGTGATTCTTGGAATATTGCCCCAAATACTTAGACTTTTCAGGAATGCAGTTATCTGACATAGTAGTAACTGGAATTCTAGTAAACCCAGCTTGTTCACAAATATTAAATGAATGTTCACAAATATTAACCAATTAATCTGAAAAAGCCTGTGAGTGACATGTTCACTCTAAAGGTGGTTCTCTGCTATACAAAGATTTTATCGTGGCCAGAAAGAGAAAATATTTCTCTCTCACTTTTAATTCCAACAGCAGGAGAATTTTGTATAAGAGATACAGTGTGTGTAGCTGGAAGGTGTACTTCATTATTCTTTCTATACTTAGATATCTCCCTCTGCCTCAATAAAAAATGCAGGATTCCTTTGTGAGCACCTGTACCTTCCACGGGATCACAGACAAGAGTGCACTTCACAGAACTTCCTAGAAGACAACTAGCTCTCTGCAGAAAACAACTATCTTGCCTCATCAGTTCATTACATACTGACACAACAGGAAACAATCAACATTTTCCTCCTGAGTTTTGCATTTTGCAAAGCTAGGTAGTTGGGTGATGCCCACACAGATGGTGATTATTTTTTTGCAAAGTGCAGTCAGTCTGTGTATCTGTGTGGATATCAGAGTTTTGAAGGCTGAGTATTGCATTTTATTTGGAAATCTGTGGGCTGATTCCCCCTATGTTTGTCTCTGGCACTCAGAAAATAGCTTCTTCTGGAAGATGGTGCATTTCTGGCAGTGTTTTTAATTCTGGAAAAGCAGTTTTGCAGTTGATGCAAATTCATATAAATATTTATTACTGAGACTGAGATACCTGTCTGCATATATATCTAGATGCAGCACATGAAAGGTTTTATTTATGCTTGCATGTTTTTGTCAAGTGGCAAATATGTCTAGAGGTGTCATGGGAAAACCTGTTGCAATCTTCCTACTCTCTTCAGTGGGATGGACAGGCTGTTCCTTTGATATGTCAGGAGGCAGAGATGCTTAGAGACACCAGTGCTGCTGGAGAAAGCAGAGATCAGTTGTTCCTCTTTTCCAAATGAGTGTGAAGGAAAAGCATGCTTCCCTGAAATGTAATCTCTTCAAGCCCCCGAGGTGATGAAAGTTTGCTGCATCTTCATACTGGTTCCTGTCAAAAAACTACAGTATTATTTCAAATGTAATGAAGCTGATTTTTGTTTAGTTCTCAAAATACTGAAACAAATGAACCTTAGTGTTAACAGACTAAAGCTGACAGAGCTTCAGGCACTTTCATCAATACTAAACTTAGCTTTGTGGGAAATTCCCAAAATATGTTCAGAGAAACACAGTGGGTGTGAGGTGCTTATCTCTCCCTGGCTCTCCCTGGTTTTACTCAGAAAGTCTTCTTTGTGGACTGAAGGTAACCCTGAGCACTCTTCATACACTGTGACTGCAGCATATTGTGAACATGGTATATTTCTTTCTATTTTCTCGATGCCCATCAGTTTCAGGACATGCTGTGACTCTTATTAGAAGTACTTCTAAAGGAATGACAATTATTTCTCACCAAACATGTAAGAAATATTAAGACATACACACATACCAGCATAGGAATAAAGACAGAGGAAAAAGGTATTATTAAAATATTAAAAGTCAACCAGACATGAGGGAGACCTCACAAATGGAAGCAGCTAAGTACTAGCAAAGCTGGCATTAGCCTCACTGGCAGCTTCCCAGGATTTAGGTATCAAAGGACTTCAGCTTTTCAGTTCTTCGTTCAAAGGTACGTAGCTATCAGCCGACAGCACATATTTATAATGTGTAAATGGGCTTTGTATCGAGAACAGCGAAAATGAGGTTTGAAGTCAGGTGCAAAAGAGATTAAGGGAGCTACTTTAAATCAGCATAATAGCTGGAATGGAGTGTAATATAACCAGATCTAATAAAAAGAAAGTTGAGGGCAAGGGTGTGACAAAACCTTCCCTGTTCTGGTTTTAAACACCTCCTGCAGTGCTATCATCAGTCATTCCCATCTACTGTGAGAGTCAGTGCTCAGTGGCTATTGGAGTCACTCACAGCAGAACTATGGAAGTCCTGTCCTTTCAGAGGAAACAAATTAGTCTCTTATTAGTCATGATGCTAATAGTCTTTGGGGGAAAATGATGAAAATTCTAATCTTCACCAGTGAATTTGCTACACTTGACTGGAAAAAAATATAATAAACATCATCCCCTCTCCCTCCCAGGCAATATTCTGGTCTTTAAGCCACTGCACACTGCTCCCTCGTGCAGTTCTGTCCGGGATGTAGTAAGTCTATGCCTCTTCTGCAGAGCTGAGTCACTCCAGTCACACAGATGGGTTTACAGCATCCAATTTATGTGTTTGGCTGTATGTTTTTAACTTTGGAACAGAATCATTTTGTACAGGCACCTCTAGAGATTGTTCAGAATAAGGGTTTGTTTCTGTATCTTGATCAAGCACATGTAAGAAAAATGAGGAAAACCATTCATCCTTAATGATACTAAGGTGTTTTGGAGTGTGTGCCTTGTTAGCAGAGATTTAGAACTTGTAAAACTCTGGAGCTCTAATCACAGAAAGTTTATGTAAAAAACCTGATCCATATCTGACTTCAAATGTTTGATTCTCAATGAAAAACACAATTTGTTTTTTTACACTTGCACCAATTTCATGTTGGTATAACAGCATTGTGGAGGATTGAAGTTAGCTGGCTGCTAGGTGTCTACCAAGCTGCTCTATCACTCCCTCAACAGCACACGGGAAGAAAATATGGTGGAAAGGCTCAGGAAATGTGATAAGAACAGGAAGATCACTTACTCAGTACCATCAGGGCAAAGCATACTTGCCTCAGAGGAAATTAATTTAGTTTATTGCCAGCAAAACTAAAAGCAGCCTTTGCCCTACTACCCAACTTCTTCCCTGGCTCAACTTCACCCCCAACTTTTCTATCTTCTCTCCCTACTGTACCACAGAGGAATGGAGAATGGATTCCATACTCTGGCATGGATTCTTTCCATGGAGTGTAGTCCTTCAGGAATGGACTACTGCTGTGTGGCTTCCTCTCCATAAGCCTCATTCCTGCCAGAAAACCTACTTCCTTGTGGGCTTTTCCTGGGCTGCAGCTTCCTTCAGGGCATATCCATCTGCTGCAGCATGGGTTTCTTCATGGACTGCAGTGCAGATATGTGCTTCACTGTGAGTCTCCATGGACTGTAGGGAAGCAACTCACAGCCTTCTCCTACTGCAGGAACCTCTTTCCTTCCTTTTTCTCCAACCTTAGTGTCTGCAGGGCACTAGCATCAATGGTGGACTCAGCTTTGGGCTGTGGCAGGACGAGCTTAAAGCTGGCTAGAAGTGGCTCTGTTCAGTATGAGATCAGTTCCTGGTGTCTGATCACACAGGCCAGCCTCCAGCTCTCCTGCTAGCAAAACCTTGCCATGGAAACCCAATAAACAGAACTTACTTTCACATGATTTCATCAGATGTGAAACTAAGATACATAAGATGAGAATCAAGTCATAAATATTTGTGTGATTAAGATCCTAATTTTTAACCTCCATTAAACTTTTGACATTTTATGATTTTATGGTAATTTCTTTAATGGCTATGTGCCATTTTCCTGCAGTCTGACTAGTGCAAATTTATTTCTCTATCCGTATTTTTAACTGCTAGTTACTTAGAGCAAACACCATGAAACACAGAAGGTTATTTTATAGATCTGCTGCTTATGAGCAATGGACATTGAGCATACAAGAACTGAGGGAAGAAAGAACAGTATGGTAAGAAACTAAAATCTGAAATGGCAAAACAGCCATTATTAACTACCTATTTTGGGACTATTCTGCAGCGAACTCTGCTTTGCCTGTGACACTCACCCAGGATGCAGTGCCCATTCGTTAGAGAATCTGTCACATTCCTCATTAAAATAATTTTTAAGTAGGCTTTTCTCTGTAACAGTGTTGCTAAGTACCCTACTTAGAGTGTAATGCTATACTTGCTTGCTCTGATGATATGACCAAAAATCAGGCTTCTGTCTGATGCTAAAAGTAAAAGCTGCATTTTTTTTTTTAAGTTACACGAGAGAGACAGGCAAAAGATAAAATCCCTGACAAACTTCTGTGCCAATTTGAATGTCCATGGCAGGCAATATGTGCTTTGATTACCATTAAGCGATGAACCCAAACCCAGACTAATGACTTCACTCATCTTTTCCATGTGTCTGAAAAAAAACAGAAAGAATAATTGGGTGTTTGATCATCTTATCTGCCACAGTTACTAAAGGTTTCCTTGGCAAGAACAGATTGAAATTCTATGCTCACAAAACATGTTGAGTTGAGTGTAAATGCGATGGAGTTAGTTTCTGCTACGTCTCTTTCCAGACATAGCAGAGGCTATGGCAGTATGCTACAATGTTAGGGAGAATTGTGAGTTTAAAATCATTTAATTGCTGCTCAAGTCTATATTTTCTACCTACTGGAGATAAAGACAGATAGGGATTCGTGTACTTACAATTCCTTGCAGTACAGTATGCCATATAAACTATCAATTTTCTTGAGTATTTTGTCGTATTTGGTTCTTCTGGGCCTGAGTTTTACTTGAAGTTTTGGGTATAGTGTGATTATCTAGTAATCCAAATGTACTAAGAGTACAAGGAATATGGTTTAGAATCAAACTTGGTAGAGTTAGATAATGTTTGGACATGATCTTAAAGGTCTTTTCCAACTCAACTGATTCTATGGTTCTGTGATATTATGGCCTTTGACATATGAACAGCTGATTTGGTTTGTGATGTAGGTTAAAGATTCAATAATTTTATCCATGAATAGCTGAAGGAGTCATATGGTATTAGAACTGAACCTAGACCTTCAGTTCAAAATTACAGGTTCAAATATTAGAATAAAACCCCCAAGTTGTCTGTAAGATTATAGTAAGACCTGGGGATCCCCCTTTCAAAGGACACCATCAGGACTTCACATGCATCAGTGTGCTGTAAGGACATCCTGGCTTTAGATATGATAAACAGTACCTTGGCTCTTTTGCGTATGCACAAGAGTCACTTCTCACTGTCACATATTTATCTTAGTCTAGATGATCTACTTTTCATTTTCCAATTTCATCAGTGTTTCAGCCATATAATGTTGTACCCTATATGCAGGTCTACATGGCAGATGCTTTGTTTTTATACTTTCTTCAGAGCCTGCTAAGCCAACATCTTTCATTTTGAGGTGCTGGAACATGTCCAGAGAAGGGCAACAAAGCTGGTGAGGGGCTGTGATGGTTTGGGGGTTACCCCGCCCCTCCCACACTTTGTATTTGCCCCAGCTAACTCAGACGGCCTCTGGGAATATAGATGAAGCAATTTATTTACAGCTAGCAGAATTTACAAGCAGCTATTTACAATATATACAGTTATATACAATTATATACAGAAATATACAAAGGATAAACAATACAAAAGCACAACTCCCCTCCCAGAAACCTGAGTCCCCAGGAGGGGCTCTCAAACCACCCCACAACCTCCCCCCGGCCCTCTCAACCTTACCCCAGTTCTCAGGAAGAAGAGAGGTGCAGCCAAGAGGTTAGGGAGCAAGGTTAGTAGGAGCAGGGTTAATGAGATGTGACCAGGTCCAAGGCAAAAGCAAGAGTGAGAGACAAAATGGAGAATGTTTTCTTCTTCTTCCCAGAGTTCTCAGTGTGACTGTGAGAGAAGTAGACACAATTGTTTTTCATTTCACTGCCCGTTATCTAGTTCTGTTACCAAAACATTCTAGCTTGCTTCAAACTAGCACAATCCACCCCTTGTCTACTTCGCTCAGAGTATCGCTGAGAATTATCCATTCTAATCTAAACCAATATTTACACTAAAACTATATATACAAGTTCAGTTCACACTTCAATCAGATGTAGGTGATTCAAAAGCTCAGAACAGGGACTCCCAGGTGATGTTGGGTTCGTGCTCACGTACTGTAGATTCTATCGTAGATTCTCTCAGTGTTGGGCGCCGATGTTACCTAGAACAGAAAACTCCTAACAACCTGAATTTAAACTCTCTCAGCTAAGGTTAGATTTCTCTGTGGAATACACTGGATTTCACCATTCTCCTGCATTACCCAGTATGTATGACCAGGACCTTCAGCAGACACCACCCCTCGGACAGGTTTCCCTTCGCCCGAAGGAGAAAATACCCAAACAGTTTTCCCTAACAGATTCTTTTCACGTATAACAGGAACTTTATCACCGTCTACTGTTTGGACTAAATCTGATTGTGCAGGTCCTGCTCTGTTTACTGAACCTCTACTATTTACCAACCAGGTAGCTTGTGCTAAATGTTTGTCCCAGTTTTTCAGAGTTCCACCCCCCATGGCTTTTAGGGTGGTTTTCAGCAAACCATTGTAGCGTTCAATCTTCCCTGAAGCTGGTGCATAGTAGGGTATGTGATAGATCCATTCAATACCATGCTCTTTGGCCCAGTTTTTCACAAGATTATTCTTGAAATGAGTACCATTGTCTGACTCGATTCTTTCTGGAGTTCCATGTCTCCACAAGATCTGTCTCTCCAAACCAACAATGGTGTTACGTGCAGTAGCATGTGGAACTGGATAGGTTTCCAACCATCCAGTGCTGGCTTCTACCATCGTTAGCACATACTGCTTGCCAGAACGAGATCGAGGTAAAGTGATGTAGTCAATCTGCCAGGCTTCACTATACCTGTACTTTGACCATCTATCACCATACCATAAGGGTTTGATTCGCTTAGCCTGCTTAATAGCAGCACAAATGTCACAGTCATAGATGACTTGGGTGATAGCGTCCATGGACAAGTCAATTGACCTATCACGAGCCCATCGGTACGTTCCATCTCTGCCTTGATGTCCAGATGAGTCATGGGCCCACCGAGCTAAGAACAGCTCACCTCGGTGTTTCCAATCAAGGTCAATGTCAAGTTCAGAGTTGGTATCAGCTTGAGCAATCTTAGCAGCTTGATCTGCCTTCTGGTTATGTTGATGTTCCTCAGTGGTTCTGCTCTTGGGCATGTGTGCATCTACGTGCCGCACCTTCACTGGAGTTCTCTCCAGCCGTGCATCAATGTCCTGCCATAGATCAGCACACCAAATAGGCTTTCCTTTCCTCTGCCAACCATTCTTCTTCCAGTCCTTCAGCCAACCCCATAGAGCATTGGCTACCATCCACGAGTCGGTGTAGAGGTAAAGGATAGGCCAATTCTCACGTTCAGCCACATCAAGAGCAAGTTGAACAGCTTTTACCTCAGCGAACTGACTGGATTCTCCTTCGCCATCTTTCGTTTCGGTAACTCTCCTGGTTGGACTCCAAACCGCTGACTTCCATATTCGCTTGTTCCCAACAAGACGACAGGAACCATCTGTGAACAAAGCATAGTTCTTTTCCTGATCAGAGAGATCACCATAGGGAGGAGCTTCCTCAGCACGAGTTATTTTCTCCTCTGGAGGTTTGGGACAGTCTGTGCCTTCCGGCCAGTTGGTGATCACCTCCACCAGACCAGGTCGGTCAAGATTACCCATTCGTGCTCGTTGGGTTATCAAAGCCATCCATTTAGACCAGGTTGCATCTGTGGCATGATGTGGTGATAAACCTTTGCCCTTGAACATCCAGTTTAGAACTGGCAGTCTAGGAGCTAAAAGCAATTGTGACTCAGTTCCAATCACTTCAGAAGCTGCTTTCACTCCCTCATAGGCTGCTAGAATCTCTTTTTCAGTTGCAGTGTAATTTGTCTCTGAACCTCTGTAACAACGTCCCCAGAAACCAAGTGGACGACCACGTGTCTCATTTGGAGCTCTCTGCCAAAGACTCCAAGTTGGACCATTGTCACTGGCAGCCGTGTACAGAATGTTTTTAATGTCCGGACCAGATCTCACAGGTCCCAAACCCACTGCATGGACTACTTCTCGCTTGATCTGATCAAAGGCTGCTTGTTGTTCAGGCCCCCACTCAAAATTGTTCCTCTTACGAGTCACATCATGCAGAGGTTTGACAATCTGACTGAAACCAGGAATGTGTAGTCTCCAAAATCCCACCACACCAAGAAAAGAAAGTGTGTCCTTCTTACTGGTGGGAACAGCCATGGTAGAGACTTTGTCAATCACATCCTGAGGAATGTAACGGCGACCATCCTGCCACCGCACTCCCAGAAATTGAATTTCTTTGGCAGGTCCTTTGACCTTGTCTCTCTTAATGGCAAAACCTGCTTGCAGCAGAATGTCAATGATTTTGTTACCTTTCTCGAAGACTTCCTCAGCAGTTTGGCCCCACACAATGATGTCGTCGATGTACTGGATGTGCTCTGGAGCTTTACCTTTCTCCAGTGCATTGTGGATGACTGAGTGACAGATGGTTGAGCTGTGTTTCCACCCCTGTGGCAAACGATTGAACTGGTACTGGATTCCTCTCCAGGTGAATGCAAACTGAGGCCTGCACTCCTTTGCTATGGGAATAGAGAAGAAAGCATTAGCAATGTCTATGGTTGCATACCATTTAGCCTCCTTCGATTCCAGCTCGTACTGGAGTTCCAGCATGTCCGGCACAGCTGCACTCATGGGTGGCGTCACCTCGTTGAGGGCACGAAAGTCAACTGTCAGTCTCCAGTCGCCCGTAGGTTTGCGCACAGGCCAGATGGGACTGTTGAAAGGTGAATGAGCTTTCTCGATGACAGCCTGACTCTCCAGTTGACGAATCAGCTGATGAATGGGCAACAAAGAGTCACGGTTAGTTCTGTACTGCCTATGATGAACAGTTTGAGTTGCAATTGGCACTTCCAGGTCCTCTATGTCATGATGTCCCACAACTGCAGATTCATCTGAAAGTTCAGGCCTAACAGACAACTTCAATTTATCATCCTCAATCTCTACAGATGCTATTCCAAAAGCCCATTTATGACCCTTAGGATCTTTGAAACAACCTTGTCTCAAAAAGTCAATTCCCAGAATGCAAGGCGCATCAGGACCAGTTACAATAGTATGTGTCTTCCACTCTTTACCAGTTAAACTGATCTCAGCTTGTATCTTAGTTAACTCTTGAGATCCACCAGTGATTCCAAAGATAGATATGGACTCTGTCCCTTTACAATTAGATGGCAATAAAGTACACTGAGCACCTGTGTCAACTAAAGCCCTGTATTTCCGAACTCTTGAACTGCCAGGCCACCTAATGAATACATTCCAATAGATTCGGTTCTCTCCACTATCCCTTTCCTCCTCCTGGCTGGAGGCAGGGCACCCCTAATGCTGAACATGGCATGTAGGGTGTACACAATGATTAGTATTGTTGTGAGAGGAACTGCAACTGTTGGAACAATTGCAGTTGCTCTCGGGAGCTGAAGAAGTGACAGCTACCTTTCGGGCATTATTGCCTCTGTTTCTGCCACTCTGCAGTTCCCTGACCCTCTTTGAAAGAGCTGAAGTAGGTTTACCATCCCATTTGTTCATGTTCTCCCCGTATGTGTCACGCAGAAGTATCCACAGTGACGCACGTGATTGCTGCTGTCTGGGTGGAATTTGTCTCCTCCTGGGCTGGAATTGCCTTGCAGGAGGTGGGCGTCTGTTCCTGACTGCAGAAACATGCACCCATTCAGATGATGCAGGAATGGTATCCTTTACCAGATTGGTAATGTTTTTGAGATCCTCCTTCAGTTCTTTCATGGTATCTTTAATCTCTGTGGTCATAGTTTGTATGGCAGAGACTAGGCCAGAATGTGACAAGCTGTCCTCAATCTGCCTGAGCTGATCAGTGAATTCACCAACAGTGAAAGATCTTCCATTATCACTCCTTGCTAGGAATTTACTGGCCAAGATGTTAGCATAGGATGAAGGAGCAAGCTTAATAAGCTTCTTCATGAGACCTGTTCCCAAAGGAATATCGTCAGGCTCATGAGTGCCATGATCTCCATAAAGCACTTCCTTCACAGCAAACTCCTTCAGAAGCTTGATTCCCTGCTCAACGGTGTTCCACTTCTTGGCAGCCCATGGCAAATCATCTCGGGAAGGATATCTCATAGCCACAGCCAACAGAAGGCGTGTCCACAAGCTAACCCTACCAAGAGGACTTGCTAGGTGTTTGTCCACTCCACTCTCCTTAGTGAGTGGTCCCAGCTGCTTGGCAGACTTGTCTCCTACCTGCAGAGCATTAGCACCAATGCCACGGCATCTCACTAGCCAGCTTAGGATTGGCTCACCTGATTCCCTTGTGTATTCCTTCCTAACTTCCCTGACCTCTCTGAGTGGATCCTTGGAACCCTGGATGTCATCTTCCTCCTCTTCCTCCTGTTGTTCTGGTGGTGCCGGGCCTAACACAATCTTCCTCATAGCATTCCTAAACTCATTGGAACCATCCTCTCTCCTGGCAGCTAACCTCACAGCGCTCCTCTCACTTGAGTATTGTTGTCTCAGCACATCTACAAGGTCTCGCAGACTAACTGCCTCCTCTTCCTCCTCTTGCTGCTGATCACCAGATGTCCCCTGTCTTACATCCTCCTGTGAACCACTCTTTGTCTTAGCTTTTGCCTTAGCAGGTGCCAGAAGGGCCTGAGCAGCAACAGACTTGGATGTGTCTGCTGGAGGATTTGAATCTTTAGGAGTCTGACTTGGTGGGTTTGAATCCTTAGGGGTCTGACCTGGAGCTTGTGAGTTCAAATCTGCCTTGCTTTTAACAGGAGGATTTTGGTTCTGGTCTGCTGGCTGGGGGTTCGAATTGGCTGAGCTGGTGTCATTAGGATTTGGACTGACTGGGCTAGCGTTACTAGCACTAGCAGTGTTATTAACATTAGTGGGATTATTTGCCTGTCCTCCTGGGATGCCTGCCAACCCTGACTTGTTTTCATTTTTGCTAGGAACATTCTGATTTTGGGTACCTGTCTGTGCTCCTGAGGCTCCTGCTGAACTCTGTGGATTGTTGTTGTTTTTGTTATCAGTGTTTATGTTAGTGGTGGGAACACTGGCTGTGTTCCCAGAACCTATAGAGGAGGGTGGAGAGGCTGGCAAGGGGGAAGCCGATAACTGTGTTCCCTTGTTTTGCTGTGAAAGAGACTGCTTCTGAGACACAGAATTTTTCCTAGCTCTTACAGAACCTGGTTTTGAATTTTTCACACATAATGCCAAAATTAATATGAAATTTAAAACTACAAGAGCCAGTATAATGCCCAGCATCCCTGCCATGCTCTGTTTCGAGTAGAAATCCTTGCATGGATTTGGCATTTCAGTTTGGGGCTGGATGACCCTCATGAGAGCAGTAGATAAAGCAGCATTTTGACTGATCGTCACATTATTGACAAAAACTCTTGTAATATCACTAGTAATATTCTCAGTGACACTAAAACCAGCATAACCAAGAATGAAATCACCCCAGCTCCAGAACATGTTTGAAAGCTTAACTTTAGCCTTCTTAAAAACTACATGAAGCAAGAAATAACCAATTTGATCTTTGATCCAGTTGTACACAAAAAACCAGAAAACAGGCCACACAGCAATCCCCACCAAGTACAATAGCTGCTTGATTAGCTTCATCTTAATTCCCAGAGCTAATTTCCACTCACTGAAATATCTAGCCCCACGTTGGGAAAGCCAATTAAAAAATGTGATGGTTTGGGGGTTACCCCGCCCCTCCCACACTTTGTATTTGCCCCAGCTAACTCAGACGGCCTCTGGGAATATAGATGAAGCAATTTATTTACAGCTAGCAGAATTTACAAGCAGCTATTTACAATATATACAGTTATATACAATTATATACAGAAATATACAAAGGATAAACAATACAAAAGCACAACTCCCCTCCCAGAAACCTGAGTCCCCAGGAGGGGCTCTCAAACCACCCCACAACCTCCCCCCGGCCCTCTCAACCTTACCCCAGTTCTCAGGAAGAAGAGAGGTGCAGCCAAGAGGTTAGGGAGCAAGGTTAGTAGGAGCAGGGTTAATGAGATGTGACCAGGTCCAAGGCAAAAGCAAGAGTGAGAGACAAAATGGAGAATGTTTTCTTCTTCTTCCCAGAGTTCTCAGTGTGACTGTGAGAGAAGTAGACACAATTGTTTTTCATTTCACTGCCCGTTATCTAGTTCTGTTACCAAAACATTCTAGCTTGCTTCAAACTAGCACAGGGGCCTGGAGCACAAATCCTATGAGGAGAGGTTGAGGGAGCTGGGCCTGTTTAGCCTAGAGAAGAGGAGGCTCAGGGGTGATCTTATTACTGTCTACAACTACCTGAAGAGGCATTGTAGCCAGGTGGGGGTGGCCTCTTCTCCCAGGCAACCAGCAACAGAACAAGGGGACACAGTCTCAAGTTGTGCCAGGGTAGGTATAGGCTGGATATTAGGAAGAAGTTCTTCACAGAGAAAGTGATTTGCCATTGGAATGGGCTGCCCAGGGAGGTGGTGGAGGCACCGTCCCTGGAGGTGTTCAAGAAAAGACTGGATGAGGCACTTTGTGCCATGGTCTGGTTGAGTGGATAGGGCTGGGAGATAGGTTGGACTGGATGATCTTGGAGGTCTCTTCCAACCTGGTTGATTCTATGATTCTATGATTTCATGTTCCTGTGTGCTAGCTAGTCCCTCTGGATGCATCTGTGTGCCCTTTTTGACATTATTTTAGGACTTACTGTTCCAGGTCTTATTTAGTTATTTATTTGTTAATTTTTGCTTGCAGTAAGGCTTGGTTTACTTTTCTCTCTCTCAGTGTCTTTGTACTCATTATCTCTAGCCTTTGTGGCATTTGCTGCATCTGATGAGGCACTATTTCTACAGAGCTATTATATGGGATTTGGAAATGAATCATCACAAAGCACAATAATGAAGCTGAACGTTTAATATTTTTTTACACTGAGAGCAGTTGGCTTCATGTTTTTTTCTGTGAAATTCAACAACAAAATATTAACGCAGAAACCAGGAAAATGCAGCAGAGAATGATCAGAATAACACAGGACCATCTGAACTTTTACTGAATTCTTGATGGTGGAAAGATGAATTGAAAATTGATTATAAATAATTATATATGTTGTTCATGTGTGTCAGAATTAAATACTTAATTATGTGTACACACACAAGTGTACAGGACTGGATGGAATACAGAGGATTCTGGATTGCAGAGGGAACCAACACAAGTACTCACCAAGCCACTTTTGATCATTTACCAGCAGTCCTAGCTAACTGCACAGGTAAGAGCTGACTGGAACTTAGCAAATGTGATGCCCATCTGCATGGTCTGGAAGTGGGATCCAGGGAACTACAGGCTGTTTGAATCATAACACATAATATAGCAAAGCATGTTCATAGAATCATAGAATCAACCAAGTTGGAAGAGACCTCCAAGATCATCCAGTACAACCTAGCACCCAGCCCTAGCCAATCAGATAGACCATGGCACTAAGTGCCTCAGCCAAGGTTTTTCTGAACACCTCCAGGGATGGTGCCCCCACCACCTCCCTGGGCAGCCCATTCCAATGACAAATCACTCTCTCTGTGAAGAACTTCCTCCTGACATCCAGCCTAGACCTCTTCCAGCACAACTTGAAACTATGTCCCCTTGTTCTGCTGCTGGTTGCCTGGGAGAAGAGACCGACCCCCACCTGGTTGCAACCTCCCTTCAGGTAGTTGTAGACAGCAATGAGGTCACCCTTTAGCCTCCTCCAGGCTATACAACCCCTGCTCCCTCAGCCTCTCCTCACAGGGCTGTGTTTCAGGCCTTTCACCAGCTTCGTTGCCCTTCTCTGGACACATTCCAGCACCTCAACATCTCTCTTGAATTGAGGAGCTCAGAACTGGACACAGTACTCAAGGTCTGGCCTGACCAGTGCTGAGCACAGGGGAAGAATAACCTCCCTTGTCCTACTGGCCACACTGTTCCTGATGCAGGCCAGGAAGCCATTGGCTCTCTTGGCCACCTGGGCACACTGCTGCCTCATATTCAGCCTACTATCTATCAGTACCTGCAGGTCCCTTTCTTCCTGGCTGCTCTCCAGCCACTCTGACCCCAGCCTGAAGCGCTGCTTGGGGTATGATATGTGAATGATGCTAACTTACCATTTTACAGAACTACTGTGCAGGGACTACATCTTATTGACATTAGAAATGTCTGCACTGTGCAAGTGCATTGTGCATTTTTATGACCATACTTGACATAATTTGTGTTTGGTTCTGGCTCCTGTGAGAAAGAGTTAGTCTAAATTCGTAATTATTTTGGTGTTTTGTTTCTTATTAGTTTGTTCACTATTTACTACTGCAGGGGACGTATTTGTCTTGTATAAGTGTCTGAAGATGATTGTCTACTTGGACAGTAGACCTAATTAATTTCTGACACTGGAGCCATTTACAGTGTATAGGAAAAAAATGAGCACAAATAAACCACAGGTTATTGCTATTTCCCAATCCAGGGCTTAATGCTGTGAAACAGAGTTATAGTATATTGGCATTTTCCAATTGTTCCCTTGATTTTTTATTCTACAGACTCAACTGTCACAGCTGAACTCCCTACAGGAAGCTATAGCAGCACAAGTTGCAGCACAAGAGGTTCTGCCTCAACACAAGGGGGGACTTCTTTACTGTAAGGCTCAGAGAGGTTGTGGGGGTCTCCTTCTCTGGAGCCTTTCAAGGCCTGTCTGGATGTGTTCCTCTGTGATCTGTGCTAGATAGTATTGTCCTGCTCTGGCAGGGGGGGTTGGACTTGATGATCTCCTTGGGTCCCTTCCAAACCCTAACATCCTGTGATCCTGTAATCCTGTGAGTCTCCACTGAACAAAGCATAAAACTGCAGACTTTTAGTTTGAGATGAGTAACAGAACTTGACTCTAGCTTAGACAGGAGTGATAATGTAATGTAGGAAAAGCAAGGGAACACTCTCAATTCTAATATTACTATAGAATTTCATTTGATGCATGCTGACTCACAGGGAATTATTTATTAGTTACACACAGATAAACATTCAGCAAAATGACACCTCACCATTATGTAAGTATACATAACTACCTCTCAGATAAAGTAGCCTTAATTTAGCTTTATATACATTTAAAATTATTTTTTTTCTAGAATGGAGACCATGTGGTCAATAATTGCATGGTGCCCTTTCAAAGATTAACTCTAGGGACTATTTTGTTTTAATTATATTGTAAGAAAACAGATTCCCTATGATGAAGCATGGGAACAGTCTGCCCAGACAGACTGTTGTGGCTCCTACCTTAGAGATACTGAAAATCTGCCTGGATGTGATCCTGTACAACCTGGTGTAGGTGAGCCTGCTTTAGCTGAAGACAACCTCCAGTGGTCTCTTCCAATTTCTACTGTTCTGTGATTCTGTGAATGGTGAATGTTCATAAATTCAAACACACAGGAAGCTCCTGTCTTTAATCCCTCTTGAATGAACTGTTTTCTAGAATTTTACACATAGAATCATAGGTGCAATAGTGTCTCTGTAATAAACATTTAAATGGCTGTAAAAAAAATAGACTGAATATGTGACATTTTAAACATCAGTAATTAATCATTTAACCTCTCTTTTTTAGTATTTATTTGTTTGCAGGTTTTTTCATATTTTCAAGTCATTATTTATGTCTATCTGTAGACTGTGTGTAGAAGCAATATAGCTAACCTCTTACCCTCTGTAAGGAGGCTATGGTAAAAGAAGAATTGCATTCTTATGGGTATAAATACATGAAATAATGTCAACAGTAGCAGTTTAGAGCATGCAGCATCACTCTTAGGGTTCATAGAACTAATTAAAAATGTCTTGCCTTGAAAGTGGCTCCTGGTATGTAATTGCTGCTCCACCAAAATGAAAGCCTCAGGCATAATGTTCAGCAGCTATTTGACAAAATTTGTAAGAGTATGAAAGATCAAGATTGCAAAAAGGATTTCCCAGACAACCAGCAACAGAACAAGGGGACACGGTCTCAAGTTGTGCCCCGGGGGAAGTACGGGCTGGATGTTAGGAGGAAGTTCTTCACAGAGAGAGTGATTGGCATTGGAATGGGCTGCCCAGGGAGGTGGTGGAGGCACCGTCCCTGGATGTGTTCAAGAAAAGCCTGGCTGAGGCACTTAGTGCCATGGTCTAGTTGACTGGATAGGGCTGGGTGCTAGGTTGTACTGGATTATCTTGGAGGTCTTTTCCAATCTAGTTGATTCTATGATTCTATGATTCTGCCAATAAAGGATTTTTGTGTTTGTTAGTGGAATAAAAATTATTTTGGAGCCTGTGCAAAATTCATTTTTTGTCTTCCTCAGTGAAATAAGAGATTGAAATGTTTTGTCTGGTGAACAATAGTTCCATTAAATCTCCCCCGTGTTTCCATAAATATTGACTTTAAAGCTGATGTTCAAAATCTTGTAGTCAAAACTTAATTATGTTTTTTAAATGCTGAAATAAAACAACAGCTTCATTCTGTGCTGGTATATCTATTTAACTGAATCTTTAAAGCTTTTGTAGGTGGTGTGATTTTACTCCAAGTATGCCAGCTAAGCACCATACAACTGCTCACTCACTGTCCCCTAGTGAGGTGAGAGAGAGAATCAGTAGGGCAAAACTGTGAAATTCATGAGTCGAAATAAAGACAGCTTGACAAACAGAGCAAAAGCTGCTTGTGATGGTTTGGGGGTTACCCCGCCCCCCCCCCCCCCCCCCCCCACTTTGTATTTGCCCCAGCTAACTCAGACGGACCCTGGGAATATAGATGAAGCAATTTATTTACAGCTAGCAGAATTTACAAGCAGCTATTTACAATATATACAGTTATATACAATTATATACAGAAATATACAAAGGATAAACAATATAAAAGCACAACTCCCCTCCCAGAAACCTGAGTCCCCAGGAGGGGCTTTTAAACCACCCCAACACCTCCCCCGGCCCTCTCAACCTTACCCCAGTTCTCAGGAAGAAGAGAGGTGCAGCCAAGAGGTTAGGGAGCAAGGTTAGTAGGAGCAAGGTTAATGAGATGTGACCAGGTCTAAGGCAAAAGCAAGAGTGAGAGACAAAATGGAGAAAGTTTTACTTCTTCTTCCCAGAGTTCTCAGCGTGACTGTGAGAGAAGTTGACATCAGTTGTTTTCATTTCACTGCCTGTTATCTAGTTCTTATACCAAAACATTCTAGCTTGCTTCAAACTAGCACACTGCTCAAGAAAGCAAAGCATAACAAAGAATTTATTCACTATTGCCTATTAGCAAGCAAGTGTTCAGCCATCTGCAGGCAAGCAGGGCTCTGACCCATGTAATGGTTACTTGGACTGACAAACTCCATTGGTTTGAATGTTCCCTCTTCCTCATTCTTCCCCCAGCTTTTATTGCTGAGCCTGATGTTATATGGTCCTTTTGGTCAGTTGGGGTCAGCTGTCCCAGCTGAATGCCCCTCACAATTTCTTGTATACCCCCCAGCCTACTCACTAGTGTGGTGGAGTGAGAAGCAGCTTGACTCTGTGTAAGGACTGATCATAAGCAGTGAAAACACTTCTGTGTCATCAATACTTGTTTTCTGCACAAAGCCAAAAAAACATAGCAATGTATCACAGGATCACAGGATGTCAGGGTTTGGAAGAGACCCAAAGAGATCACTGAGTCCAACCCCCCTGCCAGAGCAGGACCATACAATCTAGCTCAGGTCACAGAGGAATGCATCATACATCCAGACATGCCTTGAAAATCTCCAGAGAAGGAGACTCCACAACCTCTCTGAGGAGCCTGTTCCAGTGCTTTGTGACCCTTACAGTAATGAAGTACCCCGTTGTGTTGAGGTGGAATCTTTGGTGCTGCAGCTTACATTCGTTGCTCCTTATCCTATCACAGGGAGCAAGTGAGAAAGATCTATATCTATCTATATCTGTGATATATATGAGTTGCTGTAAACAAAATCGATGCTACCTCAGCCAAAACCAACACAGTAGCACAACAGTAATTTTTCTCTATGCGAAAGTCTCTTTGACTGTCCTCATGTTTTCCCATTTCTCCTGTCCTCATCTGCAGAGTATGTAAAGTATCTAAAACTGGCTTGTATCATTGGATCTGTCACTGTACTGCTAGAAGCTTCAGCAATGGAAGTGGCTGACAGACTAGAACAAAATGTGGCTTTTCTCCCCCATTATTGTATCAGAAGGTCATGAACTGTCCAACCTAAACTTAAAGACAACATACAGTTGTACTGAGGCAGGTGCCTACTGGACAAGTCCTCCCAGTCCTTTTGATGGTGCAATTCAAGTGTACAGCATCTTCTTTGCCTGTGACACTAGAATTTATCTAGCAATCTGTGTGCTATCGAGTTCCTTGTCAGTGATAGTAAAACCTGTCTTCCCTATAGAGGATTTTCTAATGAAGCACAGAAGGCAATACAAGCAAAGCCTCTGTGCATTGGTGATCATTCAATAAATCATGGTCGTAAAAGGGAAGGAGGTAGCTCAATGTAAACACAGAGAATTCAAGACTTTTATTCTGCTGTCACTAATGCAGTAATTCCATATGCATGCAAAGGTCCCATGATGATTTAAGTTGTTAATTTAATGCTACTATTTAATGAATAATGTAATAGTGTTGTACAAAGCACTTTAAGTTGCCACAATGTCAGGCAAAGTGCTTCAGGCTGATCTAGCTTACACATGCCAGGCCTAATGAAATTCTTCCCCCCACCCCCATTTTCAAACTTGACACATTTATGCATATATATAGATTATTCCCCATATTGTCCTTTTTGTTACATTTTAATGAGGGTTTGAGGTTTTTTTTTTGGTGTTGTTTTCCTCACTCTAATCTACTTTATAGAAATATCTTAAAACAAACTGTAAATATGCAGGTATCTACATAATGCTTCTCTCGATGTCTTCTTATGTGTGGAGGCAGAGGTCTTAAAATTCCTGGCAAGATTTATAGAACTTAAGCAAATCTATTTCCAGTATATCAGCTGAGGACTAGCTATGGCACTCCTATCTTTCAGTGAAATTGAAAGTATTTTCCAGGGTCTGATGGAGTATTCTGCACAGTGCAAGCAAAGCACAGTGTAAGGATGCTACAAACTATAATTTTTCCTGCTGTCAGTTTCCATAGCTGTGTGCTCTGACAAATGTGCAGGGTTTTTTTTCTAGACTTTCATGCCCATTAAATGTGAAAGGGAAGGATTACTAATTGCACTGAAATATGATGAAAAGACTTTAAGAGCAGCAATTTCATTTTGATTTATAGGAAAAATAAATCTAAGTCTCAAATGAGTAGAAGAAGATTGGTCCTATACAGGAAATTGTTCCTGGAGAGTACTCCTCATGAGTGCATTTTGGATACCAAAACTTCCATCTTTAGGTTTGTCCTGAAGGGCAAGTAATAATGGAGGATATTTGTATATTCTATGTGTTTTCCATTGTTACACATACCCTTGTCCTGAGAAACCTATACAAGACTCCAGCATAGTGTCAGCAGAAATGGAGAACTTGCAAGTGTGAGTAAAGATCGCAGGATTTGGCCTATGGCCTGAAAGAAACTTTGTAGCTTTGTGTACTTCAGGTGAAAGAAATCTTTCTAAGAATAGACCATAACTTTGGGTATATTTGCACTGTTTAGCTGCTAGATTGTTTTGGAGCTGCTGCAAAACTGCTTTTTGTAGAGCTCAGGAAAGGATGGAGGGATTAGAGAGCAAATGGGTGGCACAGGATGCTTTTTATATGCTGTGTGTATACTGTGGGGGAAGAGCAATGGATGACAACTCTTTCTTGAAATAAAATGACTAGAAGACACCACTCCATTGTGGAATAGCACAGTTTTAACATTCAGTCTGTTTGGTTTAGTTTATCCACATAGTTTATCCTGGGCTCCTGCTCTCCCTGGCAGATGTAGGCAGACACCTTTTAAAATAAATTCTCCTCTAGAGAGAGGCTTGTGAGTGAGTATCTTGCTTTTACCTAGTTTACTCATCAAAACAAGTACTTATACTAGCAGCTGCGAGGGATGATCCTCACTGCCTGTTGAGATGCCAAGTTCCAAGAAGATGTAGATCATCCAGAGTAGAGATTTTAAGACTGAATTCAGGTCTTCCAGGATGCTAGGTCTGATTGAATTCAGGTCTTCCAGGATGCTAGGAAAAGAAAGAAAAGGACATTGTCTGAACATCCTTTAAGATGCATTTTCTGTCTTGAGGGATAACTTCATTTCAGCTTAATAACAGTGGGAAGGTTTGACTTTTTCTCTCACTGATTTTGGCAAGCTCATCCTTCAAAAGCTTAGCTTTTCTGTTAGTCTGGGCTCTCTTAGTGTACTATGTCATCATCGCCTGCTGATTTGCAAAATCTTAATAGTTGAAATGCCTTCTTTAACAAAAGGGAACTTTTTTGTCCCTACAATGCCCTAACATGTAAGTGTTTGCTATGGATGATATTTATATAAAAGGTTGACAACTCTTTGAGAATATTCTCATATATTTTCTGTGAGAGACAGGTGAGAAAATTTGGTAGTTAGGCAAATCTCAAGCTCTTTAAACTTATTTGAGCTAATGTCACTTACCCCTCACCTCTCAGCTTGTGTATGCTCACACATATACATATAATTCTAATTTATTTCGATCTAATGTTACATTTTGCAGACTTCTGTCTTGTAGAGTGGTATTCTAGTGCTGATAATACTTGAAATAAATGAAGGCTGTTCCCTTAGCAACTGCCAGCTGAATAGCTTTAAAATGCAGTGGGAATAGAGTAACTAATATTTGCTGAATGTCTGGGGCTTGTGAAATATTCCTTTTCATAAAGCTGTTAAAGAGACTTCTGATTTAAAAAAAATAAGGTGGATTTTAAAACGATGTGTTGTTATTTGGATGTGCAGAGCAATTTGTTTACTTGAATTAGAATGTCCTGCCAGTTTGCAGCTGAATATACTGAGAAAAATTCTGAAAGCAAATTTAACTTTTTTTCTCCTGTTTATTTGTGATTTGTGTTTGATTTTTAAAGAGCTCCTTCTCTCTGTATCTATTACGTACATGCTAACGCCATTCTCTTTCCTCAGTTTATATTAATTTATATGAAAATGAGACTTAGATTACTTAGAGTCCTGATTCAACCTGCCCCCCCCCAAAGAAAAAATAACACCAACACAACAACAAAACAAACCTCATTTTTTAAAGCATAGTAATAGGGACTGTAAACTGTTCTTTGATTTCCAAACTTTTTTGGCATGTAGTGAATCTTTCTTTGTTGTTTGCACAAAGGCCTTGTAAAATGAAACTTCTTTTCAGTTGTTCTTTGTGTAACAAAACCAAATAATTGTGAAACACATTAGTTTTGTTGAGAGGTTTCCTCTGACTTACAGACTGTGTTCAGTTCTGGGCTCCCCAGTTTAGGAAGGACACTGAGATGCTTGAGTGTGTCCAGAGAAGGGCGACGAGGCTGGTGAGAGGCCTCGAGCACAGCCCTACAAGGAGAGGCTGAGGGAGCTGGGATTGTTTAGCCTGGAGAAGAGGAGGCTCAGGAGTGACCTTATTGCTGTCTACAACTACCTGAAGGGTGGTTGTGGCCAGGGGAAGGTTGCTCTCTTCTCTCAGGTGGCCAGCACCAGAACAAGAGGACACAGCCTCAGGCTGCGCCAGGGCAAATTTAGGCTCGAGGTGAGGAGAAAGTTCTTCACTGAGAGAGTCATTGGACACTGGAATGGGCTGCCCAGGGAGGTGGTGGAGTCATCGTCCCTGGGGCAGTTCAAGGCAAGATTGGACGTGGCACTTGGTGCCATGGTCTAGCCTTGAGCTCTGTGGTAAAGGGTTGGACTTGATGATCTGTGAGGTCTCTTCCAACCTTGGTGATACTGTGATACTGTGACTGTGAGTTGATTGGCTTTCTGCCTCCTGGAAGGGCAAGATGAAGTCCATCTGTTGTATTCTAGTTAAACATGACCAAGACAATGGCTGCCATGTTTATGCCTCTGTCACAAAATCCTGGTAAATTTTGACTGGATGGGAAAAAAAGTAGTATCATGCCATGCAATGCGGTAACTGAATTAATTTTTACTATTAAACTATTTTTACAACACAGGTACAAGTTACAAAGTGCTTGAAAAACTTTTACCAATGGAACATCTTGGGGAACCTTGCTTGGATAGCGCAAAGGCTACTGAAATGCTGGCACTGCTGTGCTATAAAACCAATCATAGGATCTTTGTTATGAATACAGACCCACAGATAGAGGATTGACCCAGACCTCCTCCCTAGCTTGAGTGTGGTGAGCAGCGGCCTGCTGATGCTCCACTTGTCACCAAAACCTGCCAGGAATCATCAGCTTAACACAGCCTGGAGAAAGGACTGAGAACTAGGGCTGTAATTTTGCACTTCTGTTATTTGCAGGGGGGAGGGAATTAACTTATTTGGAAAAGTTGCCTTATTTAGGTTTTTTGTTTGTTTATTTTGGTGGGGGCTTTTTGTTTGTTTTTCCTTCATGGTGTGACAGGCACTGATGTCATTTTGTTTTAAGATGATGTTGTGGTAGGCCTGATAGGCCCAAAATAGGCTTTTACATATCCTGCCTTGCCTAGGCATGTTTTTCTGCTCCACCAGAGAGGCAAGTGCGGGAAATGGACACAAAACTTGGAGTCTGGCCTGCCCAGGGTCCTCTGGTGTAAGGCACACACACTTAGTTTGTGCCTGCCTAGTGCAAGGCCTCTGCTTTTCCCATATCAGGGAATAGTGAGCCTATGGCTTTGCCTAATGTGGTCTGGTTTGGCTAACTGCCATCCTGATTGGCTATTCTGTGTCCAAAGGGCAATTAATCTCAGCCCACATTGATAAAAGGAGATACGCAGGTGAACAACCTGCTTTGGCTTCCCTGCTTTGCTTCCCTGCTCTTTGCCTGCTCTCTCTGCCGTGCCCAGCCCTGCTGCTATTGCACACTGCCTTATTGCTTGCCTGCTAAACTCCACTGCCATGAGTTACCTGGAGCAGACCCTTAGATGCTTGCACGCGATCGGCCTGTGTGGCCAGCGTGACATCGTGCTGAGACTGCACCACATCTGCCTTCTGCACCTGAAGATCCTGCCTAGAATCCCTGGACATATACACAGATTGTCCAGAAGAAGCCAGGAGACAAGATGAGAGATTGCCTGCCTCCTTTCCACAGAAGCCAGGAAGATTCAAGCCTCAGCATCCAAGAAGACAGAGTCCCCTGGAAGCATTTGGGCACTGTCTGGACTGTGGCTAGCCTCCACAAAGGTAATAACAATAATAATAATAATAATAATAATAATCTGTGAGTAAAAGCTTAAATGCCTCTTTGTAACTCTCTACTGCCTTCTGCCATAGAGCAGAAAGAGCTTGAGCCCATCTAGTGGGCAAGTGGCGTGTTGACCACAAGTGGCATTTGACCAGGCAGGGGAATAATCTCTTCCAGATCAATTAATGTTTCTATATTTTGCTGGTTATATTAGCTGTAGATATTATCCATAGAATGTTTCCATGACCGTGTAAGAACTGAAATATTATTAAAATGAGTGCCAGGGGCAGCGAGAGTTCTGAACAGCAAAATTAATAAACAGTACTAATTATGGAAAATATCATCTCGCATCAATTCATTTCCCCTCCACGACAGATGATTAGAGATTCTCAACAAAAATAAACTATTTTACCTTGTGAGGAGGTGGCCCTGCACTTCCACCTACATCCCAGGAGACTAAACCAGTCCTGCTGCTGGAGACTCCTGGTTATCCCTATGTGGCAATACATTCAAGGACCTCCCTGCCCCGTGAAGCTGGGATGGAGCAGAGGGAAGCAGAGAAGCTGGGATAGAAGGACCCAGGGGAAGACACCTTCCCCCAGCCGGGGCTGTGTGTCAGTGAACCCACATGAGCCCTTTCACTAAGCCATGTGCCCTGCTAGGCACATGTAGTAGTTTAATACTAACCCTCTATTCTGGTTCGGAATTCTAAACAAGAAATAAGAAAATTCCAAAGATGTTGAATGGAAAAAAAATAGCAGAACTAGAAAAAGTAAATTAAACAGGGTATTGAATACAAACCAAAATTAATACATAAGTCTATCTCATTCCATTGGATTGTTAAACAGTATATAGTGTGCTGCACAAAGTGTTCTTCCTCCCTTTTCTCTTCATGCTGGCTGCTGGCTAATCCCTATGCATGGCTTCACTGACCTTGGCTGAGACTTCTTGTTTATAGCTAAGTAGATAGCAGCATTGGGGTTCTTCTGATCTCTTTCTCTGGGAAGAGAGAGCTTTTCTCTTGTTTCATTATTCAGAGGGGTATTATTTCTGAATTGCAAATAATTGTGAGTATATTTTGTACATATTCATTGTATTTTATGCTTTGAGATTGTAACTTTGCTGTAAATATAGCTTCATTTTGCTTCCAAACTAAGCTAGTCTGACAATTTTATTTTGGAGGTAATTTTAACCCTACTGCAGCACAGAGAGACACAGCCCCCGTGCTGGGCACGTTTGGGCAGAAGACAGATGCTTATCTGTTCCTGGCATTGCCTTCTTTTATCTGGCTTTGGACATGCTGTGTGGTGACATCCAACACGCTGAGGTGGCTTTGACAAAACAGGTAAGTTGCAGAGCAAATGAGCTCTTTCTCTTGGGTCTTGCCTTTACCACACACGTGGACCAAGCAGCTGTAGCAGTTCGAGAGGATTCTCTGATAAAAAGGGATGAAAAGAAGAATTCCCACAATCAGCAAAAAGCATTGGTTCAGCACCAGACTTGATGGAGTTAGAGCATGGTTTGGCTTGGTGATCTTAAAGGTCTGTTTCAACTGTGACGGATTCTGTGATTCTGTGGTGCTGCCTTTCACAGACAAATGCCAAACACCAGTTAAATGGGCTGTTCAAACCCATCTGTGACCCACGACCTTAAAATCACCCTTTCCATCAGAAAAAATGCCATTTATTCCTTTGCACAAGGTCCAAATTCAGGGAACAGGACAGGGAAAGCCTGGGCCGAGATTGGAGCTACGCTGTCTCTGGGGCAGTCCAGAGCTGCCTTCAGACTGTCTTCACTCCAGCTAGAATGCAGATCGTCTCCAATAGCAGGTTCACCCTCAACTGGGTGCATTCCCTAAAAACAAAAAAGGAGGGAGGGAAGGCAAGAATACCCAACCACAGTGGATCAGCCACCTCTGCCAGGCACATACATTGGATGCTCAACCATCCTTAGGCTCACTTGAGACGTCATATATCAGGGCAACTTCCATGAGGTCACACTCCACAATGTTCAGTCTTTTGCAGTCATGAATAATCTCCAAAGCCTTGATGAAAAAAAAACACCCAAACCAATCCAATTTGGGATCAAGAACTGATATGGGCTAGTGGGAGTGGTTGGGTCTCTGCTTTAGTCTTATGCACCTGGCTAGATCCAGATTGAACAAGCCCAGTCACATCAGTTCGCTATTTCCTCTCATAACCAATGCCAAATACTCCCTTGTCTCCCTTATCTTTGGTTTCACTCCACTGGTGGCACAACGTCCTGTAAATCCAACCCTGTCCTGGGCTGCATCACTTGATTCTGCCCCTCTGCTCTGCTCTGCTGAAACCCCACTTGCAATGCTGGTCCTGCTGTGGATTCCTCATCACAGCAGAGATATGGACCTGTTGGGCTGGGTGTCGACAGAGAAGGCCATGAAGATGACCAGAGGATGTTTAATGTCAGCATGAGCCTCAGAAATCTGTTTCACTTCCTGCAGCCATTCCTATGTGCTAATACAGAGTAGTGGCTCCCCTGGAGCTCTGAAGGGAGACCTGCAGCTTCTTCCTTAGGAGTACCACTGTCAAGAGCTCCAGAGAGCTCTCTATCAGGCCTGGATCTCTTTGGCTGTGAAGCTGCCTGGGTAGTTGGGAGGAGTGAATAACTGCAGCCATTTCTACAGGGACCTGCTGGAGCAGGTCCAGAGGAGAAGACAAAATGAGGTGACGACTGGAAGCCCTCTGCTGTGAGGACAGGCTGAGAGAGTTGGGGTTTTTCAGCCTGGGGAAGAGATGGCTCTGGGGAAAAGGCTTCTTAGGTACCCACCCCATAATGGCAAAACACCAAGGGGTGCAGAGCATGCCAAAAGGAATGCAGAGACGCCAAGGCAGAGAAATCCAGAGATGCCCCAAGTGGCACAGTAAGGATCTGAGCAGAGCCAGTGGCCTCTACTACTGGCCTCAGCCGGGGTCCTGATGTTGTCAGCACCTGGGCTTCTGGATTCTGGCACCTTGGCAACCTTCTCTGTACTCAGTATCTTGAGGTGTTGCTAAGGCGAGTGCTACTGGTGCTCTGCTGGTTTGGTGCTTCTGGTGTGGCTCTGCTGGTGTGTTCCTGGTTCTGTGCTTTTGGTGGAGAGTTTTTTGTGTTGTGGATTCGGTAGGGGAGCTTTGGTTTTGTGGTTCTAGTGGTGTGGGTTTGGTGGTGTGCGCCTGGTGGTGTGGGTGCGTTTGAACTCGCCGTGGTGGTGCTGGTGGTGGCACAGAGTGTGTAAACCTGCCTGTGTGCTGCTGCTGGTCGGGGCTGAGCCATGAAGAGGCTCTGGCGGTCTCTGCGGTGCCTGAGTGCGCGATTGTGGCCTTTGCCTGCTGGCGGCAGCGGAGGCCATCAGCTGCAACCTGAGGGGCAGGAGTGTGACCCCAACTGCCAGAACGAGGACAGGTAGGTGGCACAGGCAGGCGGCCACTCGTTGAGACTCTCCTTGGGCTGTTGTCCTCCCTGGGGCTTGTGGCTCCCCCTCTCCAGGAGCCACAAGGAGGAGGCTCTGGGCAGGCCGGGTAGCACCAGGCTGTGAGCAGTGCTGTGGCTGGGTGTGTACAGGGTTGTGCTTCCTCTCTTCTCAGGCACAGAGCACGGCCTATGGAGCAGGGGAACAGGGCAGAGGCTGCTCCAGGCCAGGCCTCAAGGCCAGCAGGATGCGGTGATCAGTGTGGAGCAGGAGCTGCCGGAGAGCCGAAGGGTTCCCCTGCTGTGAGCAGAGCAGGCAAGACTGTGAAGTGTGGAGGCAGCCTTGGGGACAGCACCATCAGATGGCCTTTCGGTGGGTTGCTGTGGAGGTGGGATACTGGAAAGGCTGGTGTGCTGGTGCTGATGATCCAGGGGAAAATGCTCTGGCAGGCACTGACCGAGGAGAGCAGAATTCGGGGGGCACTGGTTCCTTCGGGGATGGTTATTAATCACTTGGAGTGATCTCCCTGGCATGTGGTACAGGTCTGTGTGCTCCAGGACACAAAACTCCAAAGCTGCAAACCAGCTGCATTTGGCATTTAGCTAGGGGGCTGGTTGGGAACTCTCTCATGGGTTTGTGGGGTGTGTGTCTCTTAAGACTGTCTCTGGAAGCATAATGACTGCAAAAGCATTGGAGGCATCATGGGGCTGTCCAAGCTTACTCCGATTCCCCAAATAGGTGGTTTTGCTGCAGAGGAGTGGGCCACAGACTCCCACCTCCACCCTGCTCTACCTTGGATGTTCGACCTCACTAGCAGGCTTGACAGACATTCAGAGCAGCTGGTGGAACTCCAAGCGAAGTTCAGCGAGGGCATCAGCGAGATGCTTGAAATGAGGAAGGCCTTGCTTCAGGCACCTGACTACACCAGCCTGAAAGTAAGCAAGCTGGAAAGGCAAGTGGGCCAGCTGCAGAAAGCCCTCCAAAAAAAGACACTGGCTTTGGAATAGGCTAAAAGAGCACTGCAGAAGAAGGAGAAGGAGCAGGCTGTTCTGCAGGAGGAAGAGGAAGGACATGACATCAAGAAAGAAGAGCTGCAGGAACAAGTGGCCCAGCTACAAGGGGGGAACGTCTCACTCCGCCGGAAGCTGAGCAACATGGAGAAAGATGACCAAGAAGGAAAGGTGAGTGATGCCTTTATGTGCGAGGCCAGCAAAGGAGATCAAGATGTGAGGAAAGCATTGCCCTGATTTGTTCAGGTGGTGTTGGTGCTGCAGAAGATTTTTGCAAGCCTTGAGACACGCTAATACCTCTGTATGTGTGTGTGTGTACTGTCATCTGCTTGGGTTGTGCAAAGTATTTGACACTGTTCTGCACAACGTCCTTGTCTCTACAATGAAGAGACCTGGATTTGTACAGGTGGCCCAGTGGTTGGAAAAGGAATCGACTGGGCAGTCACACTTCAGAGCTGTGTTCAGTGGTTGATGTGTGGGTGGAGTTAGCCATGTGTACTTGCAGCACAGAAAGCCAAGAGCATCCTGGACTGCACTAGAAGCAGTGTGGGCAGCAGCAGCAAGTCAAAGGAAAGGATTCTGCCAGTACAATGCACACATGGATCTGCTCAAACACATCTCAAGGAGGATGGCAAAGATGGTGGGGGCTGCAGCACTTCCCCTGGGAGGACAGGCTGAGACAATTCTTGATGTGTCAGCCATGATACAGACACCTTTACTAAGCAATGACATTTTTTGTTTCCCTAGAGAACAGGAGGAGAGCTTCTGGGACATGCTGATGATGCCCTCTGCCAGCTGCAGCTATCAAAAATCTCCAGTCCTTCTACCTGCGCCTGCAGTGACCTGAGAGAGAAGTTGAAGGAAGCTAGGGACAAGGTATGCAGAGTCCCTGAGGGACAAAGCAGTGTCCTGGGGACAGCACCTGGGTGGGCAGAAGCGGATCAGCTCTGCTCTGTGGAGACTCTCTTCTGCTCCACCAGCTTCCAGAAGTGGTGGGCATGATGCCGTATTGCACACCAGGAGCTCCCAAATGATTCTGGGCTTGGCTGCTTTCCTTGCAAGGTTTTTCTTCTCTCACTGCACAAGGGTGGTGCTGATTTCCCCGGCAGTGGCCTTCTGGGGAAGGAAAGTCCCCTTTAGCTTGTCTGTGTCTCATCAGCCATTTGCTGTAAGACCCACTGGGCACTCGATTGAGTGCCACAAAGATGTCAGAACCCTCTGCCTAAGGCAGACTGTTTTTTCTCCACATACAGATACATGACTTGCCCATGAAGTTGGAGCTGGAGGTGCAAAAATGTCAGCAGCTCACAGGCAGGAACCAGGAGCTGCAAAGGCTGTTGGTGGCTCTTAAAGCGGAACGATCTGAGCAGAAAACACTGGTATGTACAGGAGAGATGGAGCTTACCGGCATGAATCAGCGAGTCAGTTATGTTCCCTTTGAATCCTGTCTTGCTGCTGTGTTCCTGTGTGGCTGTGGTCAAGGCTTTGAGGTGTATTCTCTTGGGCATCAGGCTTTCTTGGATGGCTTGGTGGCTTTGCTTCCATGGAGGTGAACTGCAAAAGGCTGCCTGAGAGTGCTGCTCTGTGTGTGTTGGGAGCTGTGTGCATGACAAATGTGCAGGCTTTCCCTCACCTTCATGCGTACCCTGCTGTCACCTCTGTGGTGGTTTGGATGTTACCTGCCCACTCACACTTTAGTAATACCCAGACTAGACTCAGCCAGCTCTGGGAATATAAATGAAGCTATTTATTTACAGCTAGCACAATATACAAGCAGATATTTAAAATATATACAGAAATATACAAAAATATACAAGGTAAAATGTAATACAGAAACACAACTCCCCTCCCAGAAACCTGAGTCCCCAGGAGGGGCTCTCAACCACGCCTGCACCTTCCCCCTGCCCCTCTCAACCTTACCCCAGTCCTAAGGAAGAATGGAGGTTCAGCCAAGAGGTTAAGAAGCAAAGGTGAGGTTAAGGAGATGCAGCTCAATCAAAGCCCAGCCCGAGACTGAAGACAAAATGGCGAGAGTGTTATCTAATGTTTTTCTTTTCTTCCTCAGCAAGACTCTGAGGGAAAATAGGCATCACAATTGTTTTCCTTTTCACAGCGTGTGGTCTAGTTTTTCTTACCAAAACATTCTAGCCTGCTTCAAACTAGCACAGCCTGTTTAATGCCAGCTGTCAAACCCAAGTGGCAGTAAAACCCAGCTTTCTGACAGGGGTAGGCATTGCCTCTTTCTTCAAGTTGCATCTTCTCTTTTAGCTGGATGTGTCTGCAGATTCTTCCATCGAGCTGCTTAAGGCCTCCAGCTCCTTAAGAATTCTAAAGCTGGAGGAGAAGAATAGAGCTGCAGAAAAAGAACTGGAGAGAGTCCGGAAATTGCAGGAGGAGACTGCACAGCAACTGGCGAGTGTGAAGGCCGCTAAAGAAATCTCTGAGGAGTATTGTCAGAGGAACTGGGAAGCCATCAGATGCATGAAAGCAAAACTGGACATGTAAGTGCAAATGTTTTCTCTTCTCCTCACACAAGAAGCTGGGAGGCAGAGCACAGGTCACTTTGTTGCCTAAGCAGCAAGACATTGGAGTGCTTCAGAAGTCTCTGTTCGTAAGTTCAAGATCAAACTCTCACACTTGGGGAACAGCTTTGTGCCCGTGTGAGCAGCAGCTGTTCTTGATGCTCCTGCATTTTCCACAGGGCCCACAATATGCTTGCTTGGAAGAGGCGTAGATATCTGGAGGAGAACTTGGCATCACAGAAAGCATGAGGCATACTGGGGAGTGGGGAAATTCCCTGCAGCATCTTCAACAGTGATTCCAAACTCTTCAGGTGGGTTCAGAAGCATGGTTGAGTTTTGCTTGTGATGTGGAAAGAGTGGAAGTTTTTCCTGTGTATTTCGTGGCCAGGTGGAATGAGAGGAAAGAAGCTGCTTGCTTCTCCTACAGAGCTCATGCTAGTTCCTTTTAGGTAGAAAACCTAGGTGAGGTTTAGAGTCTCGGGGATGTGAAGGGTCATCAGATGGCAGTTGCGAGTTCTGCCTGGGTTTGTTGTGTGGAGCCTCTGGAATTTCTTTCCTGGGCCTTGGAAAGCAAGTGGTCAATCTTGGAAAATGTTCTTTCTTCCTCTGTGTGTGTCCCTTTCACCCTTTGTTTGCACCTGGACTGAAACAATCTTCACTGTCAATACAGACTGGAGGACTAGAAGAATGAAAGAGGGTAAGAAATGTGCCATTACAACAGAGATGGTGAAGCTACCTGACTTCTAGTTTTTGTAGAATTTAGGTCTGTCTCAGAAAATTCTCAGAGGATGTCTGTCCAGAGCAATGAGCTCTTATTTTGTGGTAGAAAGGGATTTTGGGTTTATTTTTGTTCCTTGTGAAAATACAGATGTTCACTATTATTTTTCCTCAGAAGCGTTGGCTGACTTTAAAACTATGTTTATGCACGCACACAGTGGACCCAAACAGTCAATAATCTTGAAAGGAAAGATTAAATGCATTTAACTGAGCCTGAGATTCTGGAGGAACCTAGCATAGAAATGTAAGAACAGTTCTGATGTGTTCTCCAAAGGGTTGAGGATTTCTTGTGTGTATATATTGCTTTATTGCAAGTTAGAGAGGAATATTACAAAGCTGAAACCGGAAGGAGACCAAGGCTCCCAGCTGGTTAGAATGGAAATTGCTGTGTGAAAGGCTATCTCCTGGCAAAGAAAGCTAATGCTCTGATGAGTCCAGATTTCCTTAAGTGATATTAAATTGGGAGTTCCACAACAATAAGTACTAGCATTATGTTGCTGGTGTGTCTGAGTTACATAACATGAATGCAAGAAAAAGCTGTTTTATAGAAACAGATGTCAGTTAATTTATTTAGTGTATGCTGATTTTTTTTAATCTTAATTAGACTGCAGAAATCACTCCCAGTTAGAATTTCAATTATTAAATGAAAAAGCAGAAATAATTCATTTATTTGAATGGCAAAATTTAAAAAGCACGGTAGTACACTTCAGCAAAATGTTGCTGCTGCATACCAACAACTATACTGTGTCCATAACAATCATCACTGCACTACTGATCATTAACTTCACAATGAGTAACAGTGCTGATTTATTTAATGAACCTGCAGGTAATTGTTGTTTCCTTTACTAATTACATCAGGGAAATGAGACCTGTTAGTACTAAAATGGCTTGAAATGCTTAAGCAAACCTTTCTGAAGGGTAAAATGCCTGGCTATTTTTCTTTCTCTTTCTACCCTGTGATAAGTTTTTTTGTTATTCCCCTGCTGTTCCAATTAGTGAGAAACCTCTTTTTCATCCCTTAAGTAGTGAGCCTTGGACATATCATATGCTTTAATATTCTGAGAATTTCTCCAATGTAATTAGCACATGCTGCTTATGAGAACTAGAACACTTTTAGTGTTTTTACAAGGTAAAGTTGTATTGAAAAAACATTTAAAGTCAGTCTTAGATGTTGCAATTGAGCTGTAAATAAGCTGTGTTTTAAAAAACTGGGTCTAGTGCAATACAGCTCAGCTGTTTCCACTAGAGAGGCAGGACTGTGATGAGATGTCCTGGCCTTCTCTTCACCACAGTGCTCTGCATGGAAATAGGACTCTTGTATTGTTCCTTTACTTACACAAATTATTGTCATAATAGTGACAATTTCATGGCCACTCAATCTTAACTTTTGAGAAAAACACGTCATAATAGCTGACCCAGAATTACCTGTGTAGAAACCTTAACTTCTGGCTATACCTGAGCACTTACAGCTAGGCTTCTAAGCAAGCTTCTTTCCCGTGGAGAGTCCATGAGACAGCAATTGTCTGAGTATTTATTCTTGTTATTAGAAATGTTAGTCTTGCTCAGTCTTTAGAGGGTTGTCAAACATTGGAATGGCCTGCCCAGAGCACTGCTGGAGTCACCATCCCTGGAGGTATTTAAGTAGTGTGTGGATCTGGTGCTTATGGAAATGGTTTAGTGTTGACCTTTCAGTGCTGGGTTGAGAGTTGGACTGGATGATATTTGAGGTCTCATTCCACCAGATGTTTTCTCAGATTCTGTGTGATTCAGCATCCAACTACTGACTCTTTTTATGCTCTTGCCTGTTTCATCTAATATGACAAATTGCATTTCCTTTCAAGTCCCCTTGTATTTAACCTATTAAAGTGCCAATGAGGAGGCCATCAATTTTTGTTTCCTACTTGTTCAGGCATAAGTTACTATGGGGACAGACTCCTCTGCTGCAGTGGTTATACTGCGAATTCATTAGGTCAAATGAAGTGACCTAACTGCCAGCAGGAATGATTGTGAGCTGAAATGCTTAGATTATTTGAAATGTCAGTTTCAGTTCCAGGTATTGCAAATATTTGACTTCATTAATTGTTGATTATTTGCAGGTCCTAATATCAGAACTCTGTTCTTCCTATCTGAGCTATTAGCATTTACAGTCATGCAACAATAGCTTAATTCCATTGTAAAGATGTACAATGGATGGTACACTTTCTGCAGAGAGGCTCTTTCAACAAATGCCAACCTGTTCCATCTAGATAATCAGAATGGAAAAATGTCCTTGCAAAATTAGATCTCCTCATGTTTTGAATTTGTTAACTTTGCGAAGATAATGACACAAGCAGAGGATGGAAAGAGAAACATCAGAACTTGTATATAAGCGAAGAGAAAATCAATAGAATACATTTCCTGAACGTCTGGTAAGTTTAG
Source organism: Pogoniulus pusillus (assembly GCF_015220805.1). Taxonomy (NCBI): domain Eukaryota; kingdom Metazoa; phylum Chordata; class Aves; order Piciformes; family Lybiidae; genus Pogoniulus; species Pogoniulus pusillus. The sequence continues at coordinate 14,003,009 of NC_087266.1, read as the reverse complement.
TTATTATCTGTATCAGGACAAAAGGTAGGATCCTTCTCTCTGGGGAAAAAGCTTGTGATAAAGTCTGTATTCCAAGATACCACTGTCCCATAGCTCTAAAGCCAAACAACAAAAAAAGTTCAAGTACTTACTCTACATCTGTGAAATACTTGATAGCAGAGAGGAGAGAAGAAGTCATCCTCCCAGAGCAGGATTTAATTACATAGGAAGCTGTTCTACCACATAATGAGGGCTACCTCTTGGAAAAAAGAGCACTGACCGCAAAGGTCTTAGCAAACTGCTTCTGATGTTGTAACTGAAAGACAGTAAGCTTCTTTCCACAGTAGTGATAACTTTGATATGAAAGGACAGAAATATCTTGACATTCGCTTGGGATTCATAAAGTTTATAAGTTGAATAAAGAGTTTGTCTGTTAGTCTTTTCATTTACTCCTTTTTGTCTTTCCATGCCCCCCAAACCAGTGATCATTTAAATCAAGTGATTGAGGAATGTGACAGGAAAGCTGTCTGGCAGAAAGGGAGCTGGGGCTTCTAATCAACAAGCAGCTGAATATGAGCAAGCAGTGTGCCCAGCTGGCAAAGAAAGTCAATGGCATCCTGGATTCTATTAGAAATGCTGTGTTCAACAGGAGTAGGGAGGTGGTTGTCTCCCTATACTTGTCTCTGGTGAGGCCACACTTTGAGTATTGTGTTCAGTTTTGGGCACCTTATTACAAGAGAAATATGGAGGTGCTGGAGTGAGTGCAGAGGAGGGCAACAAAACTGGTGAAGGGCCTGGAGAATAAATCTTATGAGGAGCAACTGAAGGAGCTGGCAGTGTTTAGTTTGAAAAGGAGGAAGCTGAGGGGAGACATCGTCACTGTCTAACAGCTACCTGAAAGGACATTGTGGAGAGATTGGTGCTAGTCTCTTCTCACAGGTAATTAGTGATAGAACAAGAGGGAATGGCTTCAAGCTGCAACTGGATAGATTTAGACTGGGTGTTAGGAAAATTTTTCACAGAAAGACTGGTCAGGCATTGGAATGGGCTGCCCAGGGAGGTGGTTGAGTCACCAACCCTGGATGTGTTTGGATGAGGTGCCTGGGGATATGGTTTAAAGGTGCACTTTGTAGAGTAAGGATATTGGTTGGACTTGGTGATCTTGAGGGTCTTTTCCAGCCTGAATGTTTGATTTTGTCATTAGCTCTGACAGATCCTTCTGCTAACCCAAGCAAACAGTTACTACTATCACCTTATCTGGATCTAAAACTACTACATATATGCTCTCAAAGACTGTAATACATCTCTCCATTTAATTTTATCAGGTGTCTGGAATGTAATGTAACTTTGGAATAGATACATATTTAATTTAGTTTACTTTGAGCTGTGAAGTGACCTAAATGTAAGTTCTAAAAAATTACAGTTTTGGGGGGAAAAAATTGTCTTTGTGCTAAATTGAACTATTTCTTTGGGGGGTTTTAATTTTATTTTTACTCGAGAAGAAAAGCAATTGCAGCAGAAATGAAGTAAAAGGTTTGAATAAGCATCAAGCTATGGAATTAAAAAGTATAAAAATGTCTGCATGTCTAAATTAAACAGCATGAGACTGACATGACTCATCTCAAGCCATCTATGATCTAATGAGCATCAGCTTCTGAGATGAATATTAACAACTGAGCAATACTTGTGGGAACGAACATTAGACTTTTAATCTAAAACTCTCAAACTACAGTACACATGAATACTTTCTCTTTTGCAAAAGTGATACAAAGAAAGTGATGTCTGTTTTTAAGTAGACCATTATTTAATCAGTTAATCTCTGGGATTCCTAAGAATAGATTGTGATCTTGATACCTTGGAGTCTTACAAGGTAAAATATTGTCTTTTACACAGACTATACTACAATCACATTTGTCTAGTTCCTGTATAAGATCCTCTTCCTCCCCATTTTTATGACAGAATTCTGGAGGACTGTTTTTACTGTCTACTGTGAAAGCCTGAAAATATGTCCTTCCCCCATCCTCTGCCCTTGTGTGTGTTCGTGTGGGGAATATTGCTTTAATGGGTCCATCTTCTTATATGGAAATGGCTGGAGGTAAGCTCATCTGAGCTGGTCAGTTCAGGCAAGAGTTAAAAATAAAGTCTTCCAATGATACTCATTTAGAAATACCAACCAAGGACCTCCCAGCATGAATGTCTTGTAATTTTTAATATACTTACAATCTTGTGTGCTTTATGAATATAATTTCTATACTCCATAGCTTCTCATTATGTTGCCAGAATTTGATGTTGTAGAAAACTACTTGTTCAAGGGAGAGGTGAAGTGGTATAACTTCTCCCACCAGGAAATAAGTCCCTGTGCAGTGAGTTTCCAGGCTTCTACCTTAATCAGAATAATTTTTTTTCCCCTCCTCAACACAGGTAACTCCCTTCCTCTCTTAAACCTCCCAGCCATAAAACAAATCATCAGAGCTTGGTAACTAGAGAAAAATGGAAGATTTTTAAAGGGAAATGAGGGAATACTGCAGAACCAGAAAATATCCCCTTGAACTGATTTTGTAGGCTAGAACACTATTTGCTATTACCTGTGCATCAGAAGCCTTTCTATCCTGTTACAGAATATTTACCTAGGATCTTTGCAAGGTCAGTGTGAAAGATACTCTAAGACAAATAAATTATGAAAAATAGTTTCTGCCTAAAATGGGTTCATTGTTACTTAGAATTGGGTCTTGAAAACTTTACAAAGCTCACTGATATTTCCTTTGAAGTAGAAGTATTTTTCAAGTTGATAACACAAAGAAGTGATGCACAAATCACAGCATATTTTACATACCTTTTTGAATATTTCACTTTTCCAGTAGAATTTTCTCTATACCTGGAGTGCACTTATTATAAGTATTCCTACAAATGATGCTGAGCATATTGCCTTATAAATTTTGTCACATTCAGCAAAATCATTAATATTTTACTAGAAGTATACCATTAAAAACATACTTTCATGGGATGAAAAGGTTATGAAAATGAAATGTCACACACAATGATTTTGACTTAAAGATCCTAGTCGTTTACACAGCACTCTAGAATGGCAATATAAAGCAGAACAGTCTTTCTTTTTGATAGGTTTCATTCAGGAGCTGCAGTTTCACGTTTTATGCAGCATGTTATGCATGGAAATCACTTGGAAAAGGTCACCAGCTATCCTAGTTACTTCTTGCTTAATTAGGCACTGTAATGTCATGCACTAAACAATGCTTTAAAGGAATTCAAGGCAAGCTAAAAAGCCTTAATCACAATGTCAACTGATACTTATTTGGGGACATCAGACACATGCACACACCTGCATATGTGCTTGACAGTGAACGGCAACTGTGTAAATAACCACTAAATCACAGAAGTTTCATACTCCTATATTTTTGCCTCTAAAATATGGAGGAACCCTTGGACTGAAATAAGGACACCATGAAACTGAAGGGGGAAATACTTCTAGCTAGAATGTGTCCAGCTTAGCTGAAAAATACAATAGCAAATACGGCCAGATTAAAACTGAGTACCAAGAGGATCATCAGTCTGAAGATGTGAGATGTGGCAACATTACTACTGAGTAGTGGAACAAAGAAATTGTTTTAGTCAATGAGTGTTATTTGAGCCACAGGTTCATACAAGTGAAGAACGGACAAAAGAAGCCACAAGCATTTTAGATTCTATTTTGTATCTTCACTTTAGAAAATTTGCTTGAGCTGAACTATGCCAAATCATTCAAAAAACTGAACAGAATATTTTTTGAAAGCCTGAAGACAAGAGTGAAGATTCAAATTTTTCTTTTATTATATTTGTTGTATTTGTTTCTCAATTGTATTTGTTGCATTTATTTCTCACTCATGTTTCCACCATATTTGTGGTCAGTTTCTTTTATAGGTTCCTTGAACTGACAATTTGCATTATATTTAGCTGTTGCTGCGGATGTAGTTCAGATTTTGGGAACATTAAGTGCAATATTTTAATTTTTTTAGGGTGTTTCCTGGGAATGATAGCTCATTGTCTCTCCTTAGGAGCACAAGGAATGATTAAAACATTATTTCTTTAGGGTTTTTTTTGCATTTATGTTAGTTTGAGAAGTTATTTCCTTATTTCACTTCCTTCGAGTTTTCACTGTGTCTCTCTGGAAGCTGTGCCTACTTTAAATTTATAGTGTACATTGAATACATAAGGGTTTTGGTTTGTTGTTTTTTTTCTTCTTAATCAGTTATTTCAAAGTTTTCTTGTTAACTTGCAGAATTAAAATAGAATTTATTTGCAGCTCAACTCTCGTGGGCTGAAGTGAACTTACACATTGCATGATGGAAGAAATACTCAGAGCAGCTATATCGACCCTGTCTGAGATGATGACCTTCAGTCCAGGAGGAGCTTCACCCACAGTTCTGTTGTGAGAGGCATGGCAGTCTCCTGAAAAGCCCCACAGATATATTTTGTATCTGAAGAGGATTTTTTTTCTGACAGCGAACAAACTACTATGTTAAAAATATGGACCTATGCTAAAGCATATTCCTAATGGGAACTTGTAGCAGTTTAAGACTTAGTGGAAAATTCTAAACTGAGAAACCAGGACTTTCCTGAAAGCTTAGTGCAAAAGGTAAAGAGAGGATTAGTTGTAAAAAGAATAATAATGATAAAGTCTATATTATTCTTTGGTTTGCTGATTGGGCTAAAAAGGCAGTGTATAAACATTTTCTTTTTCTTCCTCTCCTTGGCTTCGATTTCCTTCCAACTCTCTGCTTCGCACTTCTATCCTTATCTCTGTCCTAACCTTCTCAGTGGTACAAACTGACTAGGAGGTAACAAGAGAAGGGAGGGAGAGGGAAGAGGGAGCAGATCTGGTTGCTGGAAAACCTGGGTTTGTCCAGGGAGAAATGTTGTGTTATTGCTCAATTGTAAATAATTGCAAATATTTGTAAATATATTTTGTACATATGCATTGTATATTTCAGCCTGCTGTAATTATATAGTTTCGTTTGCTTCTGAGCAAGTCTGCTGATTTTATTTGGGGATAATTTCAATTTACCACAGAACTGAAGCTAAAGAACAAAGGAGTAGCTGAACTTCCCACTCTTCAAATGTAGATATTTAATGCTCTGTTAGTAAGATTTCGAATTACCTCACCTGTATTCACAATATCATCCCTTTTCTTTCTGTAGTGCAGGGGATTGTCTGATGTATTCAATTTCTGGATGTCTCTACAGTCCAGTTAGCTGAAGTATACAACGTCTTTAGAAACTTCCAGAAAAGAGTATACAGTCTGTGAAGTCATTAGGTTGGTTAACTGTCAGTCAGCAACAGCTTTACTGAGGCTGATTTACCTTAGCAGCATGGAGCAACTTGGACCACTCAGAGTTTGTTATTGTTGTTTTTAATGGAATGAGCTAAATATATATTTCATGTGGAAGCACCTGCACCAGATTGAAAAATGTGATTCATTTTCTTGGAAACAGGAAATGTCAGTCATCAGATCTAGAAAGATATCTTTCTATTTAAATATGCTGTAGGTCCAATGCAGAGCACAGCAAATCTTGTATCAGTCCTTGAAAAGAGCTGAATGCCAAACAGCTTCCCAGGAGTCACGTTATGCTAATCACTGTGGCAATCAGTTATTTATCATTCTTGTAGACACACAGTTTCCATTTATGCTAACAGGGTGGCTGATTGGATTTAGTTCATTAAATGGGCAGAGTCAAAACTGGTCTTATAAACTGCTGTTCAAGTTAATTAGTGAGTATATGTGTACTCAGGAGTGGAAAACTAAGTTTTAAAATGATAACCTACATCAATGGGGTCTCTTTTTTACATTATGCCCAAATCATTCCACTTAGTCTATTCAGCATAAAAGACAAAGTAAAAATGCTGCATTTTCATCTTGCCCATTCTGTGATGGTCTGGCAGTAAATGTGATGTTACTTGTAGGGCAGAGTGAAATGCTAGTTTTTTGTCTCTGTAATGGGAGCAGGAGAGACACTCAGTGTACCATCCAGGATTTGTTTTTTTCCTAATGAGACTTAAAATAAATGCAGTATAACCAGAAATCATCAACAATTTACTTTAGATCTGTGTTAGAAAAGAACTAATACCAGGCTTACACATCACCTTTACTGATCATCTGACAGCCCAAGTAATACAATCTAGTCATCACAGCAGAATGGGCATTTACTGCTTTCACCTAAAGCAAGTGAAACTTGTTTATTTGAACAAACATGCATGTAAAGTGTCATCATCTAAAATAACTCTCTCCAAAAGAATGATAGATTTGAGTGCATATATTGCTCAAGAATAAGAGACTGGGTTATACAAGGCTAAGCAATTAGGCCAAGACTTCTTTTCTAAGTCAGTGAGTCAATCCACATGGTGAAGGTTTAAAGGAATATCAGGACTGCCTTGTTTTGAAGTCCTGTCTTAAAAGTCCCTTTTGTAGAAGACAAGAAATGATGTTGTTATGAAATGGAAATGCTTGCTCAGCCATGCATCAGAGCAATGCAACTCAACGTAAAATTGTACTTGCTAAAGCTTTGACCCAGATATGCTGAAAATACTTCCAAGATCTTTTTATTCACATGTGTTCAGTTACTGAAAGGAAATTGATGCATTTCTCTGTCTTGTTTTCTTTATAAAAATAAAAATCTGCTGAATATCTTTATTTGTGTGCCTGCTTTTGCTGCTCATCTTGATAACTATATCTTTCAGGAAGGCTCTTGTGTTTTTGTTCTCTATTTTTTTGGCATTGGTGAGTTAGAGCTTAAAAATGGAAAAAAAATAGGATATTTTTATCTAACCAGACATAACTATTTCAACATAATAAAATATGAAGTAAGAGGCTGCACAGATTTCTTTGTCAGTTTCTTCTAGTGATTGTCAGTTATGTATCCTGTGAAGGGTGGCTTGCTAAGCTAACAATCATCACCAAAAAGACACTTTGGCTGGTTTACTTAAGCAGCTGACCATATAAGAAATGATATGAGTATTGAAATTGCTAGAATACATTTTTCTTCTTTTCTTGTGAGTCTGTAATACACAGTCATTGTCTTGCTTAAAGTAATAAGAAGATCATAGAATCATAGAATCAACCAGGTTGGAAGAGATCTCCAAGATCATCCAGTCCAACCTATCTCCCAGCCCTAGCCAGTCCACTAGACCATGGCACCAAGTGCCTCATCCACTCTTTTCTTGAACACCTCCAGGGATGGCAACTCCACCACCTCCCTGGGCAGCCCATTCCAATGCCAATCACTCTCTCTGCCAACAACTTCCTCCTAACATCCAGCCTATACCTCCCCCGGCACAACTTGAGACTGTGTCCCCTTGTTGTGTTGCTGGTTGCCAGGGAGAAGAGACCAACCCCCACCTGGCTACAGCCTCCCTTCAGGTAGTTGTAGACAGCAACGAGGTCACTCCTGAGCCTCCTCTTCTCCAGGCTAAACAACCCCAGCTCCCTCAGCCTCTCCTCACAGGGTTTCTGTTTCAGACCTTTCACCAGCTGCTTAAGGCCTCCAGCTCCTTAAGAATTCTAAAGCTGGAGGAGAAGAATAGAGCTGCAGAAAAAGAACTGGAGAGAGTCCGGAAATTGCAGGAGGAGACTGCGTGGCAACTGGCGAGTGTGAAGGCCGCTAAAGAAATCTCTGAGGAGTATTGTCAGAGGAACTGGGAAGCCATCAGATGCATGAAAGCAAAACTGGACATGTAAGTGCAAATGTTTTCTCTTTTCCTCACACAAGAAGCTAGGAGGCAGAGCACAGGTCACTTTGTTGCCCAAGCAGCAAGACATTGGAGTGCTTCAGAAGTCTCTGTTCGTAAGTTCAAGATCAAACTCTGACACTTGGGGAACAGCTTTGTGCCCGTGTGAGCAGCAGCTGTTCTTATTGATGCTCCTGCATTTTCCACAGGGCCCACAATATGCTTGCTTGGAAGAAGCATAGATATCTGGAGGAGAACTTGGCATCACAGAAAGCATGAGGCATACTGGGGAGTGGGGAAATTCCCTGCAGCATCTCCCACAGTGATTCCAAACTCTTCAGGTGGGTTCAGAAGTATGGTTGAGTTTTGCTTGTGATGTGGAAAGAGTGGAAGTTTTTCCTGTGTATTTCGTGGCCAGGTGGAATGAGAGGAAAGAAGCTGCTTGCTTCTCCTACAGAGCTCATGCTAGTTCCTTTTAGGTAGAAAACCTAGGTGAGGTTTAGAGTCTCGGGGATGTGAAGGGTCATCAGATGGCAGTTGCGAGTTCTGCCTGGGTTTGTTGTGTGGAGCCTCTGGAATTTCTTTCCTGGGCCTTGGAAAGCAAGTGGTCAATCTTGGAAAATGTTCTTTCTTCCTCTGTGTGTGTCCCTTTCACCCTTTGTTTGCACCTGGACTGAAACAATCTTCACTGTCAATACAGACTGGAGGACTAGAAGAATGAAAGAGGGTAAGAAATGTGCCATTACAACAGAGATGGTGAAGCTACCTGACTTCTAGTTTTTGTAGAATTTAGGTCTGTCTCAGAAAATTCTCAGAGGATGTCTGTCCAGAGCAATGAGCTCTTATTTTGTGGTAGAAAGGGATTTTGGGTTTATTTTTGTTCCTTGTGAAAATACAGATGTTCACTATTATTTTTCCTCAGAAGCGTTGGCTGACTTTAAAACTCTGTTTATGCACGCACACAGTGGACCCAAACAGTCAATAATCTTGAAAGGAAAGATTAAATGCATTTAACTGAGCCTGAGATTCTGAAGGAACCTAGCATAGAAATGTAAGAACAGTTCTGATGTGTTCTCCAAAGGGTTGAGGATTTCTTGTGTGTATATATTGCTTTATTGCAAGTTAGAGAGGAATATTACAAAGCTGAGACCGGAAGGAGACCAAGGCTCCCAGCTGGTTAGAATGGAAATTGCTGTGTGAAAGGCTATCTCCTGGCAAAGAAAGCTAATGCTCTGATGAGTCCAGATTTCCTTAAGTGATATTAAATTGGGAGTTAATTAATTTCTTCGCCCGCTTGCCAGGCACTGCACTTCAAGGCAGGATTGGACATGGCACTTGGTGCCATGGTCTAGCCTTGAGCTCTGTGGGAAAGGGTTGGACTTGATGATCTGTGAGGTCTCTTCCAACCCTGATGATACTGTGATACTGTGATACCTCGAGTGAGCGCTTAACGCCGCGCAGTTTGCCGCGCCTGCCGCTTCCCTGACCCCCTTCTGGGTTTCTTCGATTGAGAGTCCCAAAGTGGAGAAAAAAAGCTTCGAAGATGAACGGCAATAAAGGGGAAGTCAGTGCTCACATCTGTCTTTACTGGAATTGAGTGAAAAGCCATAGAGCAAACTCTGGAGCCATGTGTCAGCGTGCGTAGAGAGACTGTAATAGCTTAAAGCTGACTAACCTTATGTAATGGAATGCTATTCATTTTCTTTCATCTCTGACATTGTTTCCCTCAAAAGCATACATAGTAATTAAGAAGGAAAATGTCTTTCATCTTCAGAGAACAAGGATGATGGCCGTAAAAGGGCAGGGCTGGGTTGCAGTTTGGTAGAAGTTCTGATAGAATATGGATTTTCAATATGCACAGTTCTCCATGTCAGCAAAACGAGGTCATTACAGCTTTCTGTGACATTCATAACTAATTTAATGGAAGCCCTGATATAATATGCTATTTAAGCCATGCTCATTTTTTTAATTGAAGTCTCTAGTTCAAACAATGACTGTAGCAATCTATTTTTATATCCAAAATGGGCTTTTTGACTTCACATTGAGTTGCAAAGTCATTTACCCCTACAGATAGGCATCTCATAAGGAAGTGAGTAGGTATTATTAAAAAGTCAGATAAAACTATATAAAGAAATAGTATCTGTTAGAATTGAATCACCTATTGCTACTTTTTTTTTTCTTCAGAATCATAGGTGTATCTTTTGAAAGCTTTTTTTTGTTGTGATTTATCACAAAAACTACTTCAAATATAAAACAAAGCAACTAAACTTTTCAACTGAACATAAAATGACCTCAGTGTACTTTTGTGCATATACAGCCATGGAGTATTGGTGACCCTTAAAAGAGCATTATACATATACCAGAGAGGTCCTATAAACTATATTCTACTTCAGCAGGATTTCCCTTGGTGGCTTCCTTACAAAGCACTTCTTTTCATGATTTAAATTTTTTTACATACAGGAGAGCTTTTATGTGGGAAGCTGGTTTCATGGATTTGTTAGAGTTTCGTGCTGAGAGTTATCTCCTTTCTACACCTTTCAGTTATTTCATTGTGAAAGTAATACCTACCCAGGGAAGCCAATGCATATGTGAAATTAGACTGATGCCAAAAATAATTTGATTTCAATGGCTGCGTTGTCCACATTCACTCTTGAAAAGAGATGATTTTCTTCTTTAAAGTGATGTAATTAAACCACAGAATCACAGAAGGTTAGGGGCTGGAAGTGATATCAAAAGATCACCTAGTTCAACCCCCCCCCAGAGCAGAATCACCTATACCAGATCACAAGGGGAATGCATCCAGATGGGGCTTGAATATCTCCAGAGAGGGAGACTCCCTGGGCAGCCTGTTCCAGTGTTCTGTCACCCTCACAGGGAAAAAATTCTTCCTCATGTTTACATGGAACTTCCTATGCCTCAACTTCCACCCATTGCCCCTTGTCCTGTTGTTGGGCATCACCGAGAAGAGCCTGGCTCCATCTTCTTGGTGCTCATCCTTTACATATGTATAAACATTAATGAGGGCATATTAAAGGTTAAAAAGGTTGTTGCTGCTGGAATACAAAACATTTGTGTCACCCCGTCCTCTACAATAAAATTCAGGAGCTGATAGGAGATAAGATAAAAGTCAATAAAAAGAGAATTATTTATTAAAAAGATCTAATGTTACAAGAACATTACACAGGAACTATTATATTACTGTGTCTTCCACATCGTATATACCATTATATATAGTATATATACAGATTGTATACAACATATTTAACATTTTGATATGGGCCATGACAATATCTTTCTCTTGGTCTGCAAAAGAAAGTTTCCTTCTAATTTTTTTTTCCCAAACAGGTCTTGTATCATTATACAAAAATACAGCCTCCTCAGCCACACTATAGACTGCACTACAATCTCTTACATGAAAAAGAAAAGAGCTTTCCTTTGCAACTGAAAAATAGTATGTCATGAGAAGGAAACATCTACTACAAAGTAACAGTTAGGTAATACATAGGTACTTAAACATTTAAAACATGTTTATTAATATATTTAAGATGCAAAATACATATTCTGTTCATGTCAAATATAAAACATAACCCTTTTTGTCCCTGCGATACACCTACTTTACATGATGGTATCTTCAGTATTTCTATCTCTATCTTGATGCTAGAGATCAAAATACTTCTAGATGCGGCTCTGTCTCATCAGACTTTAATTCTTCTTATAAAGCATAGGCATTTATTGTACTCAGAAAGTTTCTTAATCAAAACACCACCAGCACTGACTGTTGGAGAAATTCTTGTTAGCAGAGCACACAAGAATTATAAACATGAGCAACCCGTGCTGGGAATGTCCTTGAATCCATCTTGGGAGTTTAGATAGCAGGCACAGGGTAGCTTTCCCCCACATGCAGCTGCAGGGGGTGGAGTGCAGCTGCAGGTGGGCAGAGTTTAGCCAGCCCCAGAGGCTGACCCTCAGATTGTTATGGTATGCTGACCTATTGATGCCTTACATGTAACTCTGGACCCTCTGACTGTAACCAATCTTGGTGGAGCAGCCTCTTGCTAGAAGTGCATATAAGTCACTGTATCACGGAAATAAAGTGGATTTGACCATCTAACCATATTGGTGAACAAAGAGTCATCTTCCCATAGCGCTCCACTGAATGTGTTTTCCAACAAGTGACTGTTGAATATTCTGAAATAAACCACTTTGGCAAGCACCTGTCTAAAAAGTAGAGGAGATTTTGCTTAACTAATTTATAAAATTGCCATTTGGGGCTTTGGTTAATTACTTTATTCTTCTTTATCTTCTTCATCTTAACCTTTTGAAAAATGATAGCTTGCTAACAAGTTCTTTGCACAGTAGCAATGCTGCTGTTTTACAAGCAAAAGCAGGTGGTTATTTACTGTGACTTTGCTCTATCAGCAAGGTACATTCCACCTTCCTTTCTTTAATCTCAAGTGCTATTCTGGGGGCAGAGATACAGAAGGTATCTGCAGTCTATTCTTGGCTAACTGTCCTGCCTTTATTTTCCTAGCAACATGGTGATTATAACAAATTTAAGATATTTAAAAAAGAAAACAAATAAAATATCAGTAATAAAGGTTTCAGTTGAGTCATCTCTTAAAAATTATACTGCTAAAATATATATAAAAAAAAATAGCCATCAGTCAGCTTTTTACCTATCAAGGACTCGATCTGAGTTGTGCTTTCTGGGCTATTGTTTTGAAATACTAGAGTTAGAGTGTATTAGCTAAATGCCAAGCATTATTTCGTTAGTGAGTGCCAAGCATTATTTCGTTAGTGAGCTGGCAAAATAATAGCATTTTAGACTCAGAACCCATCACCCAAAACAGATTTACACCACACTGTTTAGAGGGATAGACAGCTAGAAGAACTATTCTACTAGGAGTTGCCCGTTAAACTCTTTTTTCTTGATTTTTCCTGAGCAAGGGAATGTTCATTCTAGTCATGATCCCTAGAGACCTGGGGATCATTTTGATTCAGATGCCAATATGTGGAAAGGCATGAATAAATGAATAAAAATTGTCCAAATTGTTCATTGAGTGAAAAATATTTGGTACAGCAAAAAGTGGGGGTTGAAACTGATAGCACACGGTCCATACAAGAATAATCTCTAGTGATGTTTAGAAATAGAGCCAGTTAGCTAAATAATAGGATGATGTTCAGTAGCACTTATCCAAGTAGTTTTCTCTTCAGACACAACATTCTCCAAAATATATCCTACTGTTGTCTGTATATATGTGAGTGGTTACCTTCAAAAAAATGTTAATATTCTTTCCATTATACATTTTCATATAGACTTCAACTTGATTACCAAATATATAAAGCATAGAATTTACTAAAAAATGGACTCAAAGGAAAAAAAACATAGTTACAGCTGAGAAGTGGTTGGAAAAATGCAGGTTTATCTCCTTTCATTGCTTTATTTGTCCACTTAGCAGCCTAATGTGTTTAAATGCCCAGTGGAGTTTTCTTTGTTCTGTGCATAAGGAATTGATTTTTTTGTTTGCTATTGAAAGTAAACATTTGCTTCATTTGATATTAAATCACATGGCATTTGATAAAAAAAGCAGATTTGTTTCCTTTTAAGTTTGTGTTTAAGCATTTTCCATGTACCTTGCAATAAAATAAATGGCTTTTCTGATCCATTTTGCCACTTTTGTGTGTGCTGTCTAGTATTTTATTGACAATTCTTTAGCTAATTAAACAAATACACATTTTCAGAACAAATTCTCTGTGCTTTTACAATGGGCTGTATATATAAACTATATTTTTCTCTCCTGTTATTAGGAACAGCCAGCGATAGAGGATCCAAGAAAAGTATGCAACAAAGCTGTGTCAGGCTTCATTCTGTATTTAAAAAATGGTCTTCTTTTCAAAACCAAACAGATGTACTGTACTAGACACCACTGTTTAACACCTAATGATACATGACTGGGGTCACCAAAATTGAGTATCTTAAAAAAGTGAAGTATGTTTGACAGAAATTACTTTTGGTTACAAAAGTTTATTACATACAATCTGCATATTTTTGGGCCAAGAAGTGTCCCCTCCCAAGAGGACTTTTACAAATAAAGAGGAGAAGAAAACCCGATGAATTATTGAACTTCTCTCCAACACTCCTCTAAGTGCACCACAGGCATTTCTATGGGTCTTTAAGAATTAGCTTGTGTTTCCAGTTTCTCCATGGACATGAAACTCCATCCCTTGGTGTCATCAAGCTAAAGCAAACAAATAACAACAACAACAAAGACTGCAGTCTTCACCATGAGGTTGAAGGAACCATTAAAGCCAAGAGCAATGTTACAGATGACGAGGAAGTGGAAAACACATGTAAGGTGGACTGAGCACTTGTTACTTTCCCTCCTGAAATGAAAAGCAGAGCAATTAAGAAACAAATGATACAAAAGGTTCTCAATACATTAAGGTACTAATATTTCCCAAAGCTTTTATTCTATTATGCTCAGCAAATGCTGAACTTTTATGCGATTGATTGCTTTGTGTGACCTTCAAAATAGGCTCCCTACCCTACACAGACAAAGAAATTTAGGACCTTATGATGTTATCTACATCAGCTCACATGCTTAATCTTCATATTCAGTGAGCAGGACATTCCAGAAGGTTACATGGTTTTATGCTTTAATCTCAAAAAGAATAAGGCTTCAGAAGATGCCATGAGTCACAATCACGAATATTCTTCTTGGAAAAAGGAGTGAAAGCTAGCTCTTGATCTTGATGGTTTTCATAGAATCATAGAATCAAGAGGAAATAGTGGTCTTTTGCCCAGTAGCCCACTAATATTTATAGTTCACAGCAGTCCATTAAAAATTGAGGCAATGGGGAAATGTGCTATGGGTTGGTGAGAACAATAGGTCACAGGATGAGAAAGGAACCAGGTAGGGTGTCTTTGGGCCATAGATCTTCTAAGTGGAACTGATCTTTTATACATAGTCTAATTAAAAACATCAGGATAAAGGGAATGGAAAGCCTTTGAGGTCTAGGGTTATGGTTCAAAAGATACAGGAAACAAATAGTTTATTGATTGTGGCCTAGTGTCTTCTGAATTCTTATGATAGGACTGTATTTTAAACCTGGAGTAGATTTGAAATTTTAGGACTAGGTTGAAGTTTCAGGGATTTGGATAGTAGTCCTTCAGGACTAAAAAGCCATGTTTAGCTGACTTTTGAAGTGTCAGCAGAAAGTTAGAATTAAGATGCCTTTTTTGTGTGTTTAGGCAAAAAGACAGTGCTATTTTCTGATTGTTCTTGCCACTGGCCCTTCCATTACTCACCTGTCTAATACTGATACTTCAAACTTTTTAAATATATTGTGGTAGCTGAGGAAACAGAAGCTAGGCATCATAATTTATACAATAATACTGTAATAAATGAATGATTTTATAAAAGAATAGCTACTCAAGTAGCTCAGTATTACTGTATTATAGAATCATAGAATTCTATGATTCTATAATACAATACTACTGTAATAAATTAACGATTTTGTAAAATAATAGCTACTCAAGTGAGTCAATGTAAACTATTGAGAAATTCAAGGTTATTCTGAAGCAGCCACATATGCAGGGTTCAGCTATCTAAATGCACAACGGTTTAGTTGTTAGGTAATACACCTTGGGCTGGTGGTCCAGAATAATGTGCATATCCTGTGTGTCCCAGTTCATATTTGACAGCTCTGTGCAAATGTTTGGGATATTTTCTAACATCTCAGATAGTCCTTACATGTCTATGTCTGACTTTGAAAGATCAGCTGAACTGCTGGCCAGGCTGCACTGTTGGTCTGTATGTATTATCTGGCTTCAATGGGGAGAGACACCTAGTGCACAGAGAAACATCTGCAGCTTAATTAGGTTTTCAGATGTTACCCTAGAAAGTAGGAGATTTCCTGTAAATCCTCTGTTTTGTTCCTCAGCCCCACTTAGATGGCTTAGTCTCAAGCATCTCAAATGTATTTGTTAACATCTTTACTGGCACTGTTTAATTTGCAACGTGGGCAGTGGGTTTGAATGCACCCTCATCAAGTTTGATGATGACACCGAACTGTGCGATGTGGTCGACAGGCTGGAGGGAAAGGATGCTATTCAGATGGACTTGAAGAGACTTGCCCATACAGTCCCCATGAAGTTCAACAAGGCCAAGTGCAAGATCTTGCACATATGTTAAGGCAATCTCAAGCACAAACAGAGGCTGTGAGGAGAATAGGTTGAGGGCAGTCTTACTGAGGAGGACTTTGTGATGTTAACTGATGAGAAGTTCAATGTGAACTAATAATGTGTACACACAGCCCAGAAAGCCAACCATATTCTGGGCTGCAACAAGAAATACGTTTTCAGCAGGTCAAGGGAAGTGATTCTTTCCCTCTACTCTGGTCTGGTAAAACCTCATCTGAAATAGTGTGTTTAACTGAGGCTTCCCACATAAGAATAATATGGACTTGCTGGGGCAGATCCAGAGGAGGGCCGCAAAGATAATCAGGGGGCTGGGGCACCTCCCCTATAAGGCTATACTGAGAGAGTTGAAATAGCTGGAGAATGCTCTGTGGAGACTTCATAGCAGCCTTTTAGTACCTAAAGGGAGTACACAGAAAAGCTGGAGAGGGGCATTTTACAAAGTCTTGCTGTGACAGGACAAGAGCTAATTGTTTTAAACTGGGAGTAGATTCAGATTAGATATAAGGAAGAAGTTCTTCATTGTGGGTATGGTAAGAAACTGGAACAAGCTGCCCAGAGAGGTTGTGGCTGCTCCCTTCATGGAAATGTTCAAGGCCAGGCTGGAAGTGGCTTTGAGCAACCTTGTCTAGTGGAAGATGTCTCTGTCCATGGCAGAGGCAGTTGAAACTGCATGGTCTTTAAGGTCCTTTCCAAACCAAATCTATGATTCTATGAAATGGTATTAAATATTTCTCTTTGAGTATGTAACTGAAGACTGATTTATGATTTTATCCAATAGCTACAGAATTATAAGAACATTTTATTCAGGTAGAGAATAGTAAGAGTTAATGAATATTGCTACAATCACCACTTTACAAAGAGAAGTGTAATCTTACCTGAAAAAGATGGAACTCTGATCTGGGGACTTGCAGTACCATCACCTCCTTCACTGACTGCACAGACCTCAATGATGTAGACACCAACATCAGGAAGTAGGACCACTGCAGAGGTTTTCTGTGTTTCTATGACTTGACTGTTGCTCTGGCCTTCTTGCCTAAATAACACCTGTGATCAATAAAGTAGACAGCAGTTATAGTGGTCATTCCTGCTATGTACTGAACATTCTGTATAGACAACAGAGTCACTGAAATGTTAACTGTTTCATGCTTTCATTAGGACTTTTTTCACATTACATTTAAACAAGTCATCAGCTTTTGCCATTCTCTTTCCCTAATGGCTTCAAAACATTAATAGTAAAGCATATTACCAGTTAATGAGTATGAAAGGACATTGATTTTGATCCAGAGTGAGGATATATCATTTGCCCTCTCAAGCATTAGGTGTTACACAACTTTTTCTCCAGAATGTCTTCAGAATGCATTTTGGGTTCTGTTTGGTTCAGATTCTCGTCCCTAAATTCATGTAGATATTAATATTTTTTACTTAAGAACACAACTTCAAATGTAAAGAAAATGCCCTAAATAATGCTCTTGTGGTTTACCTTAGTTGGCTAAGTCAGATGAGAATAGGTTAGATCTGTCTCCATGTCTCCTGTTTGTACAAGCTTAGTGTGTGAAATGAAAACAAACAATTACATAGCTACCTTTTTGGTACTTCTGTGTAAGAGTTTCTGGCCCCAGACAACATGGAAAAGATCAGAAAGGTGTAAGAACCCAAAGTAGCCAACTCAACTTTTTCAGAATCTCAACTATTCTGATTAAGGTTTACACCAGTTTCTGGTTTATTTGAACCATTTTACACGTTCTTGGTGATGTTTCCCAAGACTTAATCCATATTTTACTCTTTAAAACTTCAAAACTTTAAATGCCAGATGTTACCATTACTTATTGTTGAACACCACCAACATGATCGCAAACCAAACAGAACTATTTGTGTTTCTGCTCCATAAAAAATATTAATTTTAATGTCATTTAAAGATGCCTCATTCTTTTGCATTTCTCTGAATCCTTCTGCAAACACAGATAAATTGAAGCATTAGTAGCAATTTCATTGCAGTCTGGTCTTATTATTTGCCACTTCTGAGCCAAACATGATGAACTGACCCTCTAAGATAAAAGCTTACTCAGTTTATATTCAGTAGTTAAAAATCACAACACAGACAATGTTGGAACATTTCTCTCTCTTCAATTCTCATGGTGAAAACACTGTAGACAGTCTGCATAGCATATTTTACTTACACAAAAAAAAGAGAAAGGGGAAAAAATCAACAAGGAAGATGAGTTTGGAAGAATGGTAAGCAAGGATACACTGACCTTGTATCCCATTACATCAGATTCATTAGCTAGAGGTCTGACTGGCTCCCACCCAAGAGACACATGAGAACCATCCTGTATCCACATGATATTGCTTGGTGCTTGGCTGGGAGCTGTGAATTAGAAATACATAAACATATTTTTTTTTAGGTAGTTTATTTAAAATAAAAAGAAAAGTTTTTAAATATTTCATGACATTTACAACTGATTGTGTAAATAAACTCCCAACTGTAGCTGGGACTTGTAAAGTTTGGGTTGGTTTTTTTTTTGTTGGTTTGTTTGGGGTTTTTTTTTGCATTAGAACTGCCATTTAATACCTTGCAATTTATTTACCTAGCCCCACTCCATAAACTCCACAGACCTTGTGAACTTGAACTCATTTCTCTTCCATTCTTTGCCAAAATTGTGGCTGGAAAGATAACCTTTGTTACGAATGCAAAGGTGTAAGAATTCATATCTAAATATCAAAACTTCAAAAGTATGCATGGTTCCTGATTAGTGTACACTCTTCTTAAAGGAAAACCACAGGACAGAGGTTGCTCCCTGACTTGTCCCTTTGAGAAGACATACTGAGGTCACTTACGAGACTTCTTGGTTGCTGCACGCACAGCAGTGCTAGGTGGTCCATACCCTGCAGCGTTGTATGCCCTCACTGTTAGATGATACAATGTATTTCCTTCTAATCCAGTCAGAAGAATGGATGATTCATTTCCCTCAGTTTTGACCTTTTCTGCTGCTTCTTCCTGCTCCATGTCTTTCCAGTAGCCAATCTGCCAAGAAGTGAGCAAATGAAGGGATTAATATAGGCATCTAGCAAAACCACACTTCCAGAAGCTCATAATTGTTATCCTGTTTAGCACAAGGGCTAAGCTGCCTGCTCTCCCAAAAGTGAGTGGAACAGTAACACACACAACTCAGGGCTGAGATAAAGAGGTAAGAGTTTAATGTAACATAAGCTACCATAAGCACAGTGCATAATTACCTTAGCTAACAGTTTAACTAATCTAACATGTGATTACCTTAGCTTAGTTTATTTGCAGAAGTGCACTGAAATACAAGGAAAAAAAACAAAGATCACAAACCAGAAAACCAAACCCAGCAGCTACCTGACTCTCGCTCTTTCTGCTGCAATGTCTGCAGGAAAAAAAAACAACTCAACAAAAGAACACTCAAGAAGCCAGAAGCAGCAACCAGAACAGGTAGCCTCCCATGTTGTAATCTGAACTTCAAGCCCTATAGTACTTTGCTTGTTAGCACTTTCATTTTTGCAGCTGGCATGACTGCAGCATGGTATAGATGACTGCAGCATGGTATGAATAACAGCAGCAGGTTCAACTCAATCCATGACACCTCTGTAGGGTTTTTTACCCATTTCTGCCTTTTGTCTGATTAGAAAGCCCTCGGTTTAAGGTAAGGTTGGGACAGTTGAAATCTCAGTTGGGATTTGCAGCCTAACCTCAGAGACAAGTAATGCTCACCTCTCCGAACTGGCAAGACTCATAGTATGACAGTTTTACCTGAAGCATATTGAATTGCTGTGTACTGACACATACACACACAAAGGAACTCTAAGATGGAAGATCAGAGGATGGATATTGTCAGGACATCAAAAGTATTTCAAAGAATTCAAGGAGAGCTCATCCTCTGGTATGTCACCAGAATATCTACCTTTGCCCTGGAAAGCTCTGATCACATAAGAAGTGTTGTAAGCAATAGTCCCTTTCTGGTCCTGTGCAACGCAGAACCATGAGATCTCTTATAAGTATAGCAAGTAAGAAATGACAGAACACTGAAGGAAATATTTCATTCCTCTCAGAAATGTAATCTGAAGAAAAAGAAGGAAGTGTGTTTAGTTCTTAGAGATAAACAAGTTTCTATTATGTGAAATTTTCATAGCATATTTATGCCCTTCCTTTCAGACATAAAAGCCCTTAAATGATCTTTGATGGTTCTTAGTCCATATTTCTGTTACCTGCACAGGATTTATCATCATTTC
Organism: Pogoniulus pusillus; assembly: GCF_015220805.1. Lineage (NCBI taxonomy): Eukaryota > Metazoa > Chordata > Aves > Piciformes > Lybiidae > Pogoniulus > Pogoniulus pusillus. The sequence goes on along the minus strand of NC_087266.1, from coordinate 13,982,863 downwards.
AAAGAGGTTATAATGCTGAGCCAGGAATATGACTAGCTACTTTCTTCAGGGACCAAGTATTTGCAGGGCATAACCAGAAAAAAGCAGTACTGTTTCTTTTTAATGTACCTACACAAGGAAGGTAATTCCCATGGGACTCTAGTTTCCCTAACAGGGGATGTCACTAACGTGCCATTCAAAGACCTGTATTCAGCTTACTATTATTCATGCTGGGACCTGCTTGCATTTATTGCACATTTTGACCTTTTCTGTGAGGTTGGTTATTTCATAATAAGTTATTCATATTACATCTGGATAACTTTTCCTCTGAGAAAAAGGTCATGGACATTGCAGCACTTTTGTGAGTGTATACCAGAAAATGGAGAATCAAAAAAACCTCCAAAGTTCATAGGAAAATAAGACCAAAGAGTACAATGCTGACCTTTTATAATTATACTAGGACTGCCATTTAATAAAAGGAAGAAATCTAGATAGACCTGGCTGCAAAAATTAACATTTGAGGTCATATCTTCACTTCAATGGCTGTGTTAGCTTTGGTTGAGGGTACATCAGTTTGAGCCAACTTAAAGTCTACTCTTCCAATTGTAAAATTAAAGCAAATAGATTTTTTTTGTGTGTGACTGTATTATCTCATGTCAAAATGCTGTTGCTTTTATTGTTAATTATAGCTCAGATAGCAAGTATATCCATAATCAGCACTTGCTGAAATAAGTGTGACCCACTGAAGTATTCTGCTAGTTGAATGCTTGACCAAGACTATTAGTATCTGAAGTATAGAATCATAGAATCATAGAATCAACCAGGTTGGAAGAGACCTCCAAGGTCATCCAGTCCAACCTAGCACCCAGCCCTAACCCATCAACTAGACCATGGCACTAAGTGCCTCATCCAGGCTTTTCTTGAAGACCCCCCAGGGATGGTGCCTCCACCACCTCCCTGGGCAGCCCATTCCAATGCCAATCACTCTCTCTGGCAAGAACTTCCTCCTAACATCCAGCCTATACCTACCCTGGCACAACTTGAGACTGTGTCCCCTTGTTCTATTGCTGGTTGCCTGGGAGAAGAGGCCACCCCCCACCTGGCTACAATGCCCCTTCAGGTAGTTGTAGACAGTAATAAGATCACCCCTGAGCCTCCTCTTCTCCAGGCTAAACAGGCCCAGCTCCCTCAGCCTCTCCTCATAGGATTTGTGCTCCAGGCCCCTCACCAGCTTTGTTGCCCTTCTCTGGACACCTTCCAGCACCTCAACATCTTTCTTGAATTGAGGGGCCCAGAACTGGACACAGTACTCAAGGTGTGGCCTGACCAGTGCTGAGTACAGGGGAAGAATAACCTCCCTTGTCCTACTGGCCACACTGTTCCTGATGCAGGCCAGGATGCCATTGGCTCTCTTGGCCACCTGGGCACACTGCTGGCTCATCTTCAGCTTACTGTCTATCAGTACCCCCAGGTCCCTTTCCTCCTGGCTGCTCTCCAGCCACTCTGTCCCCAGCCTATAGCGCTGCTTGGGGTTGTTGTGGCCAAAGTGCAGAACCACCTACTCACAGCTTTTCTGGCAAAAGGAAAGAATCCTGGGCTCCTTTCATTTTACTTGCAATGTCATACAGTGATGCCGGCAAATAGTACTAAGCAGTGCACAAACAGGTAGGGAGAGACAGAATATGTCCTGGGGACCCTATCACCTGGCTGTGAGGTTTGCTGAAGATGTAGCAGGGGAAGGATCAGAAAGGAAAATCTGCCCACGTTTGCACAGGTGGAAGGGGTAGAAACACAGCTGAAGTGGTGAAATCCTGGCTCTAGACAGCCAGGAGCAAAATTCCAAGTAGCTCAATAGGTCTCATTGTTTATTCACAGGGCACACCACATCTCATGTCAATGCAATGTACAAGACAATAGATAGCCCCCAGCTTTTGCACTGAAAAAAAAATGTACAGCCTGAAGAAGCTGTGAAAAATTGACTTCCCAAATATTGGGATGTGAAAATCCAATGAATGTGGAAGAAAGCTAGAAGTATAAGTAAGCCCTTTTGATGTTTTTCATGTGTTTGGAAATGCTCTCTACCACTGCTTTTATGGCATTATCCATTTGGATACTAATTATCTTCTGCACATGGTCAGGCTGCAAAAACAGCCATGACAAGTATCCCATTAGTTCAGTGGCATGGCAAAGATGTTCCTCCTTTGCAAGGGAGTGCTCTTGGTGGAATTAAGAGACTGCACTAAGCACCAAAACAATGAAATGCAATCTGAAAATGCTTCCATTTCAATTTCTCCTGTATTTCAAAGCCCTTGCATGTTCAATCTCTGTTTTTAAAATTGTCCTTAAAGATTTACCAGGTGAGTTTGGATTTTGATCCCAAAGTACAGTTTTCTTTTTCTTTTGTAGTGCACATGTTCATTTGTGTGCCAAAGGAGATCAACCAAAAACTGATCATAGAAGAGAGCAACAGTGGTTGTTGACTGAAGTCAGTGGCGGGGGAATTTTAATTGAAATCGAGATACTGCTGATCTCTGAAGGTGTTGGATGTAATTCTTAAAACAGAAGGCTCATTTATTGACTATTCTTTGTGGTTCAGAAGGGATTTACCACACTGTGATTTTCATGAATAATTACTTTGAACATCGATATAGCACAAAATGTAAGTCAAAAAAAGTGTAGCCCATATTTGAAAAATGAAAGGAAAATGGAGGAAAAAACCCCACATTTGGTCTGTTTAATGCATTATTGTTTGTCAGGTTTTACATTTTTTCTGGGCCTTCTTGTTGCTTCTCACTTAGCCAAAGAATAGCAGCCTTTGATAACTGATTCTCAGAAGCCCACAGCTTTGAGCTGGAGGGAAAGTGTTAGTGATATTTAAACACTGGAACAGAGGACATGCACAAGCCCTACGAGGAGAGGCTGAGGGAGCTGGGATTGTTTAGCCTGGAGAAGAGGAGGCTCAGGGGGGACCTCATTGCTGTCTACAACTACCTGAAGGGAGGTTGTAGCCAGGTGGGGGTTGGTCTCTTCTCCCAGACAACCAGCAACAGAACAAGGGGACACAGTCTCAAGTTGTGCCGGGGGAAGTATAGGCTGGATGTTAGGAGGAAGTTCTTGCCAGAGAGAGTGATTGGCATTGGAATGGGCTGACCAGGGAGGTGGTGGAGTCACCGTCCCTGGAGGTGTTGAAGAAAAGACTGGATGAGGCACTTAGTGCCATGGTCTAGTTGACTGGCTAGGGCTGGGAGATAGGTTGGACTGGATGATCTTGGAGTTCTCTTCCAACCTGGTTGACTCTATGATTCTATGGTCGCTGACTGTTTACCAACATAGCTAGTATCAATATTACAGAAAAGGAACTTGAAACAATCTGAGAGTATAGAAGGTGTCAGAGAAGAAAGAGCAGTGAAATGAAGGAACTGCTTCTAGGCCTAACATGACCCCCAACCCCACCTAAATCATGATTCAGATTTCATATTTTAATTGTCCTTATCACAGTATCACAGTATCATCAGGGTTGGAAGAGACCTCACAGATCGTCAAGTCCAACCCTTTACCACAGAGCTCAAGGCTAGACCATGGCACCAAGTGCCACGTCCAATCCTGCCTTGAACAGCCCCAGGGACGGCGACTCCACCACCTCCCCGGGCAGCCCATTCCAGTGTCCAATGACTCTCTCAGTGAAGAACTTTCTCCTCACCTCGAGCCTAAATCTCCTTTGGTGTAGCTTGAGGCTCTTTCTGGTGCTGGCCACCTGGCTACAGCCTCCCTTCAGGTAGTTGTAGACAGCAATAAGGTCACCCCTGAGCCTCCTCTTCTCCAGGCTAAACAGTCCCAGCTCCCTCAGCCTCTCCTCGTAGGGCTTCTGCTAGAGGCCTCTCACCACCCTTGTCACTGGCACATGGAAGTTATGCAAATATTAGTTCAATAGCAGAACAAAGCACTTAGGACAGGAGAGGAGGTGCTTTTTGTGTTATCTCAGGACATTGTTGTAACCCCTCTGCAGAACCAGATGAGAAATTCCTGCAAAATGGTCAATCAGCCTCAGTTCTACCCTTTCCCCCAAAATAAACTTGCTGAGTGAAAAGAAGAAAAAAAACACTATTCACTACTCCTTTCAGTATCACAGTATCACAGTATCACCAAGGTTGGAAGAGACCTCACAGATCATCAAGTCCAACCCTTTACCACAGAGCTCAAGGCCAGACCATGGCACCAAGTGCCATGTCCAACCTTGCCTTGAACTGCCCCAGGGACGACGACTCCACCACCTCCCCGGGCAGCCCATTCCAGTGTCCAATGACTCTCTCAGTGAAGAACTTTCTCCTCACCTCCAGCCTAAATCTCCCCTGGCGTAGCTTGAGGCTGTGTCCTCTTGTTCTGGTGCTGGCCACCTGAGAGAAGAGAGCAACCTCCCCCTGGCCACAACCACCCCTCAGGTAGTTGTAGACAGCAATAAGGTCACCCCTGAGCCTCCTCTTCTCCAGGCTAACCAATCCCAGCTCCCTCAGCCTCTCCTCGTAGGGCTGTGCTCAAGGCCTCTCCCCAGCCTCGTCGCCCTTCTCTGGACACGCTCAAGCATCTCAATGTCCCTCCTAAACTGGGGGGCCCAGAACTGAACACAGTACTTAAGGTGTGGTCTAACCAGTGACCTTATTGCCTTCAGGATTTTAAAAGGATTTGAATGAGCATACAGGTAACTTTGTAAGGCAAAATGATTCATATATAAAACTTCTCAATTGCTAATTTTGTAGTTTTGAAAACTCATTCATTCATTCATTTACCAGTAGCCTGGTAGCTTGGTATTCTGGCTGGTGAAACATCAGTTCCTTTTTTTATTGTCTTTACCAGCCTATGGTAGAAACATCCATGTGCTCTTTAGGAATTGCTTCAAGGTATATACTTCATTAAATAAGTAAAAAAAAAAAAAAAATCCAGTGTCATGCAGACCTCATTTTCTGTTCCACTGTAAAACCAGACAAAATGCATCTAAGAAACAGCAAAAACTTGCATATTTTTTTCGTTGAAAAGTCAAAATATGATTCATAAAATTAATTATGTCAATGAATCCTAATCCCCTCTGAAAATGACATTTGGAATTTTCTATCTTTTAATTTTTTGTTGTTGTTGCTAGTTGATCTTTTGATTGGGTTAGTCAAGCTCTTATGCTCAAGGGAAATTTCAGTGAAAAAGGCATGAGCTTTGTCATCTGTACTTAAGTATTACCCTTGGTTTTCTGGCAAAGAAAAAAAGGAAACAAAAATACCTTTTCTAAGTAGTAATTCTTCCTCTTTGCCTTCTGTATCAGCAGTGAGTGACAAGGAAAATGCTGCCTAGGGGTTAAATAGATTTTATAGTCTTCCAGTTATGGATTCTAAACAATACGAACTATACACTGTATTTTTCTACCGTTCTGAACAAGTTTCCAGGCTGCTTCTACCTTCTCAGAGTGTATCTGACATATATTTAGTAAGGTCGGGCGGACAGCTGACAAACCTGCGCTGAAGACAGGAATAATATGTGCTTTGGAAGATGCAAATGAGTACAGCAAACCTTGCATAAAACTCAAGTGACATAACAGTTAACACTGCCTTTCAGGGATGACAATGTGAAATTGGACAAGTTACTTTGCCTTTCATTACTCCTTAGTACAAACAGGGCTGGAGTGAAAGTGGGTCACTGTAATCCTGTCCGTATGTAGTAAATATTCTGTCACTTTTGTTGCCCAAACATTAAAATGCTAAAAAAAAAGCCCACCTGTTTATAATGCTGTTGCTAAAAGGCCAGGAAATGTGAAGACTGTGTAGGTTGTTGCTGCTGTGGTGACTGCAGGCAGAATACAAATTGATACATGAAAACAGAGTGGCTAGGCAGACTGCTTGAATAGTCAGGAACAGTGTGGCCAGTGGGACGGGAGAGGTTATTCTGCCCCTGTACTCAACACTGGTCAGGCCACTCCTTGAGTCCTGTGTCCAGTTCTGGGCTCCTCAATTCAAGAGAGATGTTGAGGTGCTGGCAGGGGGTTTGGAACTAGATGATCCTTGTGGTCCCTTCCAACTCTGACTGACTTTATGATGCTATGATTCTATGACAGACTGCATTGGGTTGAAAGAGACCTTCAGAGGTCATCTTGTCCAACCTCCCCTGCAGTGAGCAGAGGCACCTCCAACTAGATCAGGCTGCCAGGCTGCCCAGAACCACTTTAAGTTTGATCTTGAACATCTCCAGGGATATCAACTGCATCCCTGGGCAACCTGTTCCAATATTTTACCATTCTTATTGTAAAGAACTTCCTCCTTATGTCTAACCTAAATCCACACTGCTCCAATTTAAAGCCATTGTCCCTTGTCCTTTTTCTACCAGCCCTTCTGGCAGTCCCTTCTCAGTCTTCCTGTAGGTCCCTTTCAGATACTGCAGTGAATGCTATACAGCACTGACTCACTGTACCCATCCTATAAGTCACTGTCTCCTTTTTGATGAAATTCTTCCCAAAAAGAACTCAAGAGATCCAGCTATACAATCTTCAGATTGTGTTCTGTCCTGACAAATTATGCAGGAGAGCAGCATTTACTCATCTGTTTATTGAGCAAAGGCTGCTCTGATCATAATTCTCCATGGGAATGAGGACAGAAAAGAGCAAACTGCTCCCTGAAAAATTCATCTGCCAGAAAGCAGGCAGAGAAACTCTGGCTAAAAGAACAGAGAGGGAAAAGCAGGAGGGGTGCTTGTGTGCATGAGGAAAAAAAGCACCCCTCTCTCCCCAGATAATAATACCTCAGATGGCTCCTCTTATTCTGTCATGAGACAAGGTAGAAAGAAGCAGTAAAGATTTTTTTCTTTGTTTATGTTTTTTGTGTGCTGTCAGATGCAGGTCCCTGGTTTAAAATATTTACTCTGTAATCTTCATGCTGGGTCTTAAAATTGGTGCACAGCACACTAAGGACCCAAATAATTGAAGGCAAGCTGTGTGGTGTGGCTGACACACTGGAGGGCAGGGATGCCACCCAGAGGGACCTGGACAGGCTGGAGAGGTGGGCCCAAGCCAACCTCATGAAGTTCAACAAGACCAAGTACAAGATCCTACATCTGGGTAGAGGCAATCCCAAGCACCAATATAGGCTGGGCAGTAACTGGCATGAGAGCAGCCCTGAGGAGAGCGCCTTGGGGATGCTGGTGGACAAGAAGATTATTATCAGCTGTCAATGTGCTCTTGCAGCCCAGAAAGCCAACCAGATCAAGAGAAGTGTGGCCAACAGGTAGAGAGATGTGATCCTCCCCCTCTACTCTGCACTGGTGAGATCCCACCTGGAGTACTGCATCCAGTTCTGGAACCCCTATTACAAAGGGGACATGAAGATGCTGGAACATATCCAGAGAAGGGCCACAAGGATGATCAGAAGGCTGGAGCACCTCTCCTATGAGGAGAGACTGAGGGATGATTAGGAGACTGGAGCACTGCCTTATGAGGAGAGGCTGAGGGACCTGAGGCTTTTTAAGTCTGGAGAAGACTGAGAGGGGGTTAAATAAATGTCTATAAATATCTGAGGGCTGGGGATCAGAAGGTGGGAGGACAGGCCCTGCTCACTTGCTCCTGTGATAGGACAAGAAGCAATGGATGTAAGTTGCAGCGCAAGAGATTCCACCTCAACACAAGGGGAAACTTATTCACTGCAAGGGTCCCAGAGCACTGGAACAGGATCCCCATAAAGGCTGTGGAGTCTCCTTCTCTGGAGACTTTCAAGGCCTGTCTGGATGCATTCCTCTGTGACCTGAGCTAGATTGTATGGTCCTGCTCTGGCAGGGGGTTTGGACTCGATGATCTCTTTGGGTCTCTTCCAACCCCTGACATCCTGTGAGCCTGTGTGATCCTGTGAGTCAAGGCTGTTCAGTTTGGAGAGAAGGCTCTGAGGTGACCTTATTGTGACCTTTCAGTATCTTAAGGGGGCCTACAAGAAAGCTGAGGAGAGACTTTTTAGGATGTCATAGTCAGGTAGTGATAGGACTAGAGGGAACATAACAAAGCTAGAAATGGGTAGATTCAGGCTGAACATGACGAGGAAGTTCTTCACCATGAAGGTGGTGAGAGCCTGGAATGGGTTGTCCAGGGAGGTGGTTGAGGCCCCATCCCTGGAGGTGTTTAAGGCCAGGCTGGATGGGGTTCTGGCCAGCCTGATCTAGGGTAGAGTGTCCCTGGAACTAGATGATCCTTGTGGTCCCTTCCAACCCTGTCTGATTCTGTGATTCTATGGTATTATTAATAAGGTTCAATGTTAATAACCCCTGCTCTTTCAATAATAAATTCAAAATTAATTACTAAAGAGTCTACGAGAGACATAAAGCAGATGAGTCTTACTATTGGGCTCAGAGTATGCTGAACTCTGAAGGTCTAAACATTTTCCAAGTCAGGAAGAACTCCAACACAGAGAGCACAGCGTCCTACCTGTAACAGCTATCTGTCATTAGGAGAGCTTAGGGAAGTGTAATGTGACAAGAAAGGTAAATGCAAAATACAGAATCACAGAATCACATGCAAGTTATGAAAGAATAAGATTCTAAGGAAAGATTTTTCAATGTTAGAATAAAAAAAAATAAACAAAACAAAACAACACCACCAAAAAGCCCCATAAGGTTAATAGAAAGTGTGGACAGCATGATTGATGGGGTTTGGGTAAGAATGAAAAGAGTAAGTGTAATTCAAAACATGTCAGGATATCTGTGAAGGAGTAACAAAACAGCAAACAGACACCTTTCTAAAGAGAAAAACACAGGGTATTGCAAGTAAGTTATTTCAGAGAATAAACGACTGGCCTGGAAATTGAAGACAAAGGTTAGTTACAAGTGGAGCACTTCAGCATGGAGAGGGATAGCATTTGCAGGGTGACTATCGTCTCTATCAGATAGCTTTGCCCTTTTTATATAGTAGTACTAAAGGTAAAGTGCTTAGATATCATTGTGCTGCATGAAGTAAGCCATGTCCAAAAAAATATTTAACTAAAAGAAAAAGTGGATTTAAAGTACAACGAGAGAGAACTGACAGAAGGTTTACAGAGTTCAGCATGGAAAGAGATCTGAACAAATGAGACCTGAGAGGGGACAGCCTGCTCAGACTGCACTAGGTAGCAACATGGGAATATCTCATTATCAAGAGCATACATTGGTCAGGTAAAAATGTGCCAGTTGTGCCTAAGCTGTGGGCTAAATGTGCTCTCCTGGTCATGGTTGTCCAGCCTGAGGCAGTGCTGGAGAGTGTGGTGGCTCTGATGCTGCTTGGGCACAATATTTTCTTCCTAAGGCCATCAGTGATTGTCACCAGCCCTCATTTCTTGTCTGGATAAGCTACCAGGCAGACAGTCTGTGCTAGTAGGTTACAAGATGTCTGTAGGCATACAAATGATTGATATCTGCCTCAGACCCGTGTTTGCCCTCTTTCCATTGTTACTGCACAGAATCAGGATACAGTCATCACTAAAGGACTAAAGCAGGTCAAGTAACCTGCACCCCAAAATCAGTACATGGAGTCTAGCTGAGCTATTCCCTGAGGAATGCAAGGTCAGGATGGCTCACGGCAGCCTCAAAGAATAGGTTTAGTCCTAGGTGCAATCTGTTCCTGGAAGTTTGGATAGTAAACTGGATCCAAAGCTACTACTGGATCCCAAAGGGCAAGAAGATCTGTTGCCAGGTTGGAAAAGGCTGTCTCTAAGCAGGACTTTATTTGTGGTCTGTGCAGCTGCTGCTTCTCCTCCTGACATGTGATCGTTTATGGTCTGCCCAGCAGATGTCCCTCGGCCGCTGCGGGATAAAAGCACGATAGACGGCAGAAGCTTTCTCCTTTCCCTGTGTTGATTGCTCTCAGTAAATAACAAGTTTGAACTGGTCACTTAGAGCTGGAAACAGTCAATACCTAATCTTCCCCAGCCTGTGAAAGAGGCATGCTGGGTCACTTGCAGTTCTTTCAGCTCTTTTTGAAGTGTCAAGAAGACGTTATAAGAACTGGTTCTGAACAGTGCTCAAGCAGAAATAAATAAAAGATGCTCTGGTGCTACAGCTGCGGCCGTTGTTCTACATCTCGTCGTGTGTATGCTAAACTGAGCATAATCTCTACTGAAGTTTCACTACTGCACATGTTAACAGAATGCAATGCCAGCAAAACAACAAGGCTTCTCATTATGATAGTCTGTGTTCATACCTCAAATCCCTGTGGTCTTCCTAGACTTTCTTTAATATGTTTCCACGCAACAAGAATCTCTGATACAGACAAACTCGTAGCTTTGACATCGATGGGAGCAGCAGTGGGTTCTGTATTAAGAAAAATGGAAACAATAAACCTCCACTGTAACAGCTTGTATTTATCAAAACCTCTCCATCTTAAACTGTCATTTGCTTCCTTTATTCTGCCTTAACACTCACAAGAAGGTATGACACTTATGGGGAACGTGAAAAACTGAATGAGATGAAGAGAAGATTACTGTTGTGAGTTTTTCATTTGTGTCATGGTACATCAGTATCTTGTCATCGATGATGGGTGCAACAAACTGTAACAGAATCTCTTCTCTATTATTTTTTGTAGAAAAAAAAAATTAATGTTTGCAAATGCTTCCCCACCCACACATCCATTTCATAGCCCTTGATCAACCTAACTTCAGCAGTAAATGGAGCATTCATTCTCTTCACCAGCTAAAGGTGAGTGATGTCTTGACAGGGTGCTCTGTCGGTCCTGCTCTGGGGTTATATCAAGCAAAAAGTGATATTCACAGTGGTGGTGAAATGTTACATAACAGGAATTTTTAGGACTCTGTTATTATGTCCTTGAAGTCACGGGCAGCAGTGTCTGTAGTGTGCTGTCTTCTCTCTGCTGTAAAGCATTTTCTGGTTTAGCCCTGGGATGCGCACAGTTTTCTGAAGAAGGCATTAAGATCTATCCCCTTGTGCTAGTTTGAAGCAGGGTAGAATGTTTTGGTGAGAAGAACTAGATCATAGGCCATGAAAGGAAAACAATGGTGATGTCTACTCCCTCAGAGTCTTGCTGAGGAAGAAAGGAAAACATTAGATAACACTCTCGCCATTTTGTTGCACTCTGCCTTGAGCTTCTGGCTGAGCTGCATCTCACTAACCTCTCCTTCCACTCACCTTTGCTTCCTAACCTCTTGGCTGAACCTCTATTCTTCCTTAGGACTGGGATAAGATTGAGAGGGGCAGGGGGAAGGTGCAGGGGTGGTTGAGAGCCCCTCCTGGGGACTCAGGTTTCTGGGAGGGGAGTTGTGTTTCTGTATTACCTTTTACCTTGTATATTCCTGTATGTTTCTGTATATACTGTAAATATCTGCTTGTATATTGTGCTAGCTGTAAATAAATAGCTTCATTTATATTCCCAGAGCCAGCTGAGACTAGTTGGGTATTTCTAAAATGTGGGGGGGTGGGTAACACCCAAACCATCACACCCTGTCATTACATGTGGTGTTACCACTGGCCTTGTGTTCATGTTTCTATCTTTGTGCTGTTTATAGGACGCTGTACTCCTGACTTCCTGACTATCTGGAGCGAAGGACCCTTCTTGCCATCCAACCAGGGTAGGTGTCCTTCAGAACAGTTAGGGCATGGCCAAGATGCACACTAGAACCATAGGGCTGCAGGATGCTTTAAATGTCACACCTGCCTAACAGTGTTGCCACAGGCGTGTTTTATTTTACGCTTTCATATCACCAAAGCCTTTATGGAGATCTAACTTCTTTTAATGGTTGGGAAGCTGAGTAGATGTTCATAGAGATCTGCTACAACAACTGTCTATTGAGCATAACACCAGTTTGTACCTCCAGTGAATGCACTGGGAATGAAGATAGTCCAAAAATGGTCATATAACAAATGAAGATGAGTTAAGAAATCCCTTGGATCTTTTGCTTTATTACCTAAATATTACTGAAAATTTGCTTAAGAAGAGCTGTGGAGACAAGACTTGAAAATGGAGAGTGAAGCACACAGTAGTGGCATTTCTCCACCATTTTGGTGCAGTTTACTTGCTGAGCAAAAGTGTGAATTCACATTCCCCTGCAATTGCAGAACTTTAGATTTCTTCTCTGGCCTAATGTTTCCTAGTACATTTCTAATGTGTTGATCTGCTCTTGAAGGACAGGAAGAGGTCTTGGCTTTTTGTTATAGGGAGGTGCATCAAAGAGGTTCCTAAAAAAATGCTTTTATGGGACTCATTTAACAGGGCTGCAGAAAAGGAGTTTCTTAATGGAACAGCCTAAGTTAATATTATACATTTTCCTCAGTGATCAAACTGCCTTAGTAAGATGCTTAATATCAGTCTTGACTCATTAGCTACCATTCTCTGATCATATTGCAGGCATTGTTCTGGCACTGTTCCCCTACACTTTTTCTCTGACATTGCTTATGTGAATTTTTTTATCCTTTTTGATGGGAGGGTTTTAATATTTGCAGCTCTTTTTGATATTTTTTTATTTGCTTCTAGAGAAAAGCATTTCTGATGTGATGCAAAGTGGTCTTTATTACTAATAAGTGTACAATGGGTGCAGAAATTTTCAGGTAACAAAGAATAAATAAATAAATAGATAAATACTCAGGAATAAGTTAAATGATTTTCTGAAAGAATTGTGCCATGAAGAAATATATTCTTCATAATACGCTTTTTTGTTCAATAGTTACATCCTGCTTTGTATTTTGTGTACATCTAAGATTTGTGTGGCAAAAGCTGTTTTCTAGTTTTTGTGTTATTGAAGCAATTATCTTGTTGTCAGAAAAGATTGCAGTGGGATAAATAATTTGAGATGCACGTAAGATGTTGGTTGGCAGCCTTTATGCTTTCTATAAATGTAGAAACAATTTCCTTTTCCTAGCATTCACTCATGTTGGTTTATGTATTGCTTTGAATAGAAACACTGAATATTTTGAGCTATTTTTAAAAAATGGTTTTCAACAAATGGAGTAGAAATAGTTCAGATATTTTTATGTGAATAAAATGCATTTCTTACATATCCAGAAACTACTTACTGCAGTGTTGCTGATATTAGACATTGAGAATGTCAGCGTTCAGGAAAAGAACAGAAATTATATATTTGGGAATAAGAAGTGTTATGACTGTCTGAAAGTTATGGAGACTAAACAACATAGTTTATTGATTCAGAGAAGATGAAGACCATACTGTTTCTGCTGATGTGAAACAGTCTGTAGTTTACTGCAATGCCATGCTTTATTCTGTGTGTCTAAAACTAATGATAAGTTTGACAGGCTCATTACATTTTTCTATAATGATCACTGACATAATAATTTTCATTTGTTAATATCCTGGTATTATGCTAGCCCTATAGTTGTTCTCCTGAGGTCATACTGCTTGGGAAAAAAAAGGGGAGGGGGGGGAGAGCAGCAGTATTTTTTATGGTGCCTTTAATATTCTGTGATTGACTTAAAGATGCAGCATGGTGGATTTTCAAAAAACTATGTACAATGCCCACAAAATGTTGTCTTTCTATCTGCTGCAATCACACTTTAAGGAAACATGCTCAGTCTGTAGGTCTTTCAGATGGCTGTAAAAGAGCAGGACAAGGGATTCCACTAATTGCATTGATTTAATGTTCAAATGGAGAATCCTGAATTTTGATCCTGGCAAGTAAGAAAAATAAGAGTTAGTTACTAGTTCTCACTGTGTCCCCACTTGGGGAATCATGGAATGGTAGGGATTGGAGGGAACTTCTGGAGATCACTGAGTCTACCCTTCCTGCCAAAGCAGGATCGTTTAGAGCAGGTTGCACAGGAATGCATCTAGATGGGACTTGAAAGTCTCTAAAGAAGGAGACTCCACATCCTCTCTAGGTAGCCTGTTCCAGTGCTCTGGCACCCTCACAGAAAAGAATTTCCCCCTCATGTGGAAGTGGAACTTTCAGTGTTCCAGTTTCCATCCATTGCCCCTCATCCTATCACAAGGCACCACTGAGAGAAGGCTGGTCCCTTTTTCTTGACACCACCCCTCAGAAATCTGTGAACATTAATAAGAACCCCTCACAGTTTTCTCCAAGCTAAACAGCTTCAGGTGTCTCAGCCTTTCCTCATTCCAGTCCCTTATTCACCCCCATAGCTCTCCGTTGGACTCACTCTAGCATATCCCCATCTCTCTTGAATTGCAGAGCCCCGAGCTGGCCACAATACTCAAGGTGCAGTCTCACTACATTGCTTTTGTGGTTGCAAAACAACAAAAATAAAGACCATTGATTGTCTCCCCAGATAGGCTCAACAGCTTCTCACATTTCCTTGAGTACTTTCTATTTTCACTTTCAATTTGACCAGTATCTTTGTAGAGAATTTTAAACCAGAGAAATATTACAAAGGTGAGGAGGTGAGCTAACAGTGAAGCAGTGATCAGGTCTGCAGTGATGACCTCTGACCTGGACCTCTTTTATTTAGAGGTGAAATACCCCTACTTGTCAGGTAGAAATTCTGAAGCCTACTCCTATAATTCTGCTCTCCTGCACACTTGCTCACAGTATACATCTTCTTGTTGCACTCCTTCCTCTGTGGAATAACTCTGATTTATTAAACAGTGGGGTGTCATGTGGGAATCCCTATTCCATTAAGGCGTTACTGTATGTTGCCTACACATGGCTCACTTGCCTTAGCATGCAAGTAGAAGTTGGATGAGCAGACTGATAAAAGTTGGGCTTTGATAGATTAAAATTGCAGAAGAGCCTTGTCATCTTTACAAATATAAATGCCTCATTTCTACCAAGTGACAAAGCAGCACCCAAGGAGGGCACGTGCCTATAATACTGATTGCACATCTGACTTCCCCTGGACGTTAGTGTCATTAAACAAAGGAATGCTTAATAAACTTCTACATGCTAAGATTGTGATTTTGCTCCTTATGGAGATTGCTCCAGTTGAATTTTTACAGGATTTCTCCAAGTGGATCAGACGGCAACAAAGGAAATAGTCCACTGCAGTTTACCACTAATATGCTGATGTATTAATTTTCAGGTTCATCTAACCCCCAAACAGCTCAGCTTTAGCTATGAAATCAGCCAGAAAACTTCACTTCATAAATGTAAGATTTTAATTAAAGACAGAGAGAGTGTATTCTTTCCTCTAAATGAAAAGGAAGGGGTGATATATTTGTTTGCTTCAATAAGGGATTAGGGTGAAAGGCAAGGGGAGGAGGGCCTAACCTACAGTGTCATGTTTAAAATCACATCATCCACTAGCTGGCCAAAAACTTCTTGAAGTTATGAGAGATCAAAATCGGCTGTTATATATGTGGCTTTGCCTTTCAGATAACTGAGAGTTTGGTTCTTCATTGGCTCAGTAAATTAGTACAAATCCATACAAAGCAAGAACAAAAGTTCTCTGCGGTATCATTACATCTTGTATGTGTATACAGGAGTGCATTTGGAATCCCTTGGGAGGTTTTAAAAAGCAAGACTGAGAGTCTTCAGGCATTACCTTGTACTGCTCAGGGCTGTATTTCATATCTAGAAGCTTTTAGTAGTGTTCACTACACTGTTTATCACAATTACAGACCTTTCAGTTTTTGTAAAGATAATTTCACCAGGTGCCTGAAGGAGAGGACAGATACTGAAATTAACAGAACTGACTCTGTATCAGCCATTGTGACAATCATTAAAAAACCCAAACACCTTTATAACAGTTCTAACACATATTGAAACCAGCTGGGTTCCCTCTTTCTCTCAGAAACTTATTTCTTAATTCTATTTTTTATATCTCTACTACATGTATTCTAATTCATATTTATTGTTGTGCTGATAGACTCTGTCTATATTTGTCAACTAAACAGGAACAGAAAGAGCAAGCATTAGCTTGAGCACAGACATAGAGTTGTCTAGAATAAAATAGTTAACATGATCCATGCTGAAGTACTGACTGGCTAGTTAGTACTGCCCTAAAATATGCTGGTGCCTGGCCAGAGATGGTTCCCAGAAGGTGTATGGATGCAGCCACAGTCTTGAGTGTGACAGCATTGAAGAGTGCAGATGTGAAATTTTTTGGCCAACTGGCTTCAAGCATAGTGAATGTCTGGCTTGTTTTATTTGCTAAATAATAGTAATAATGATAATGATACCAATAGTAATAATAATAGCATCATTATCCTTTACCTTCAAAAGTTCTTCACCATCCCTAAGAGTTTCCCTGATTTACAGACAGCATCTTAACCCAAATCAGTTTTTTCTCACTAGGACAAAATAAATAAGGTCTTAATAATTTCCTGAATCTTCTAATGGGCATATCTTTAGATCCTCAGATGTCATGTGTTGCCTCAGACATGTACAACCTCTTGCGTTATAAATTTCCATGAGATTTTACACCTTTGGCTCAGAGGCATTCCAAAGCACTTTCATTTCTAGTCTCAATACTCAATTCCAATTTATTAAATAATTTCTTGGTATTTAATGATGTCTTGTTCCATTGTCATATGTTGCCATAATATTTTCTGTAATGACTGACTTATTCATCAAGACCATTATTTCTTCTAAATTAGTCTGTACTAGATAAAGAATATGCTAATTATCCTAGCCAGAACATAAGGTCAATGAGTTGTATTTACTGTCCAAATTACTCTGAAGAGCTAAATCCTCTCATAAGTAACTCTGACCTGTAATATTTATCTAAAATTAGAAGTTTTTCATCAGCATCCAGGCTGGAATGGGCTGCCCAGGGAGGTGGTGGAGTCACTGTCCCTGGAGGTGTTCAGGAAAAGCCTGGATGAGGCACTTAGTGCCATGGTCTGGTTGACTGGCTAGGGCTGGGTGCTAGGTTGGACTGGATGATCTTGGAGGTCTCTTCCAACTGGTTGATTCTATGATTCTAACCTCTGGTTTAACTCAGTTTTTTCCATTGCCCCTTTCCAAAATGACATAGAGCCCATGGATGTTCTGTTTTATCCAAACACTGGTTTTGTATTTCCTGATATGTTACAGCATCACCAGTGTGTTATGAGATCCAAACGTTTTAATTTTGTCTTTCCTATGTAGCTCATATTTGTCTTTCTTATGCAGCTCATATTTTGTGTAGTCACAATTACTAAAGCAAGTCTACCTGGCCATCATTGCTCTCTGTACAGCTTTTCCCAACGTTTTGCAATGACACCTTTATGCTTTCATATTTCCTTTGCTGTAACTACTATAACTACATTTCTGATAGTTCCAGTTTTCCTCTTTTGGTGGATTAAACCTGCATGGAGACTGCATATGATTTCCCTGGTACTGAAAGCTTGTGTGAGTAGTCTGAGCATTCATTCCTAGCTCCTCAATATTCAAGTGGAATGTGGTCATCAAGAAAAATCTTTAAAAATATATAAATGTTAAAACAAACAGTGCTTAGCACTGATTTTCTTTATTGTTTTAGTTTTCAATACCTTGTGTCTTCATAATTTTTGTTCTCTACATATAAGAATCATCTATGCCTGCACCACAGTTCAGTTCTTTTTCCCAGTCTGTCCTAGCATGAATCTGATACCATTATGTTCCTGGCAGTAAGTACAATCAGAAGATTTCTCCCTGCTCTTTTCTCCATGCTTCTTTTCAGCCTTAGGCATACACAACTTCTCTACTGGCAGGCAGCCTGACTTGCCGTGCTTTCCCTGTGTTCTGGTGTCACTTTTTCTCATTAGAGTGTTCCTTTACGGGAAGTTCCGGTTTGTGTTGGAATACATCTGTTGTGTTTTGTTCTGCTTTCTCATTGAAGACAATTGTGTATATTTTTTCCCCCTATACTGCATCTTCTGTGTACCATCATCATTTCCTCTTCTAATGGGTGCCAGGTTCTCATAATTTCTTTTACTTCACTACAACATCTGCCCTCTCTTTTTAATCTTTCCTTGAACATTTTCTTTCTTCTAAGGTCTCCAGGAAAGATTCTCCCTTCAAACTTTTCTACTGCATTAAGGAATCTTTGTCAGAGAATCACATTTGTGTGGTTTTTTTTTTGTTTGCTTGTTTTCTGGTGGGTTTTTTTGTTTGATGGATATCCCAGGAAGCTAGTTTTGACCAACCTTTTTATCTGATTCTCTGTTCTATTCTCTGTTCTTTTCATTACATTCATCTGCATCTTTAGCTACTGGAAAGTCTTTCCCATTATAGAATCAAGAATCAAGCAGGTTGGAAGAGACCTCCAAGATCATCCAGTCCAACCTAGCACCCAGCCCTATCCAGTCAACCAGACCATTAGTTGTAACCTGGTGATATTCCTATGAAATCAAATGATCAATGAGGGAGAAACCATGTCTTCAAACACCTATAAATAGCCAGGCTCTGTCCATCTGTCAGCTTTAGGTTATCACTATCACTGATACCTCAAAAGCATTTTGAGCATATTATCTTCTAGATATCTGACTTAAGAGATAGACATGAAAGGATTAGCCCTTGTACTTATGAAAAATCACTATGTTTTGCTCATGTTTTCTGAGATTCTTTAATCAGGTCATTTTGTAAGCCTTTTGTCTCCATCAGAGGCACTTGTGGTAATCAGATATCCATTGCTAAGCTTCTTGTCTAGGCACAAATTGGCACCACTGCTAATGAGCTCTGAATGTAGATCAGAGAGACATACAGAAAACAGATACATTAATTCAAGCATTTATATAATTGTTTATAATAAATGAGAAATTTTGTCTTTTTCCAGAACCTGTCCTATGCAAGCTCCTAGGATTTTTTATTCTGTGTGCCTAGCAGAGGTAATATGTTCTACAATTCATTAGATAAATTTAGTATACCAATAAGCAATTGTAGATAGAAATCTTTTAATATGTAATAGAAAGTTTCCTTAACTTTTAATAACTTTATTCTAGATCTTTAGTAGTAAGTGGAGTGTGTGATGAAAAGCAATAAGGTAAGAGTTTTTTGGATCAGCTCAAGGACCATAATATATAGAATGATAGACTGGTTTTGGTTGGGAAAGACTTTTAAGATCATTGAGACCAACCACTGTCTAACTCTAAGAAATCTTCTGCTAATCCATGTCTCCTAGCACCATGTCTATGCATTTTTTAAACAACTCCTGAGATGGTGAATCAGCCACCTTCATGGGAAGCCTATTCCAGTGTCTCAGAAACCTTTCAGTCAAGAATTTTCTTTGAATATCTACTCTTGTAAAACTTGAAGCCATTTCCTCTTGCTCTGCCACTTGTTATTAGGGAGAAGAAACAAACATCCACCTCTCTACAACCTCCTTTTAAGTAGTTGTAGAGAGTGATAAAGCTGCCCCTCAGCCTTCTCTTCTCCAGGCTAAACAAACTCAGTTCCCTCAGTCACTCCTAAGAAGACTTGTTCTCCAGAGCTTTCACCAGCTTTGCTGCCCTTCTATGGAGCCACTCCAGGACCTCAGCGTCTTCCTTGTAGTCTGGGTCCCAAAACTGAGCACAGTACTCAAGTTGTGGCTTCACTGGTGCTGAGTACAAGGGAACATTCAGTTCCCTGATCATGCTTGTAACACAATTCCTGATACAAATCAGGATGCTGTTGGCATTCTTGCTCCCCCTGGGCATGGTGATAGCTCATATGGAACTGGCTGTTGATCAACACCCCTAACCTTTCTCTACTGTGCAGCTTTCTGGCCACTCTTCCTCAAGCCTGTAGTACTGCATGAGGTTACTATGACTGAAGTGCAGAACCTGGCACTTGACCTTGTTGAACACCATACAACTGGCCTAGGCCCATCTATCCAGCTGCTCAGGTCCCTTCCTGTCCTGAAGAAGATCAACACTTCCTCCCAATTTGGTATCACCTGCAAACTTATTAAGGATGCACTCGATTCTCTCATCCAGATCATTGATAAAGATATTAAAGAGAATTGGCCCCAGTACTGAGCCCTGGAGAACACCACTTGTGGCTGATAATTGGTTTATCTCTGTTCTACTCTTCGTATCAGCAATCCAACCACTTTTTTTACCCAGCAAAGCATCCACCCACCCAAGACATAAGCAGGCAATTTCTCCAGGAGGGTATTTAGGAGACCATGTCCAATGCTTTACTAAAGTCCAGATAGACAAAATCCATAGCCTTGCAGAAATAACAAGCAAAGGACTATTTATTACAATTTGCCATACAGCTTAAGTTAAAAAAAAATCCATTAAATTTTCACCCCCCTTTCTTTGCACAAACTCCACTTCTATTGAAGTTTCTGATTAGAGTATGAAATTGTTAAATAATAGAAACATTGCTATAGGCCTCACAGTATCATTTTATTTCCATTGAGGAACAGAGAAGTCAGCTGCAAGATTTCCAAGCTGCAGCAGGCAATTTTTACATTTTAAAATATAATGTTTTTTATAATAATGTGAATACTTGGTAATGCTGATCCAAACAGTGGAACACAAACAAATTAGCAGGGCTGCTTTTAGCAAAAACAGCATTTCCAACTTCTATAATTACTGTGAGAGAATAGCAGTAGATAATCTCTGGTGCATCGTGGCTCTAATATTACACACTTATTGTGGGCTATTATGGAAAAACCATTTAATGTTTTCCAGCTTCAGATGAAATACCATTATCTTCATATTACATTTTTTGTGAAGGCAGTGTGGAATTCCTCACATCTTTATTAGGGCTGTACTTATTTTATTCTCCTAACAGGAGGCAGTGAGTAACCCATATATAATACAGTACATTTAAACTGAAGCATGTTTCCAGTAATAGAGCATTGGATAATATTTATGTACCTTTTGTCTCCATGGAAATTTGGAAATTTCTGTACACTACCTCCTATCAATACAGAACACATTCTTTCACTAATACAAATCATGGTGTTTTATCTTTTCTTTTCTTTTTATTTCCCCAAAATATTATTGAGAATATTTGTTGATACAGCAAGTGTCAAGAAATAATTTTATGTGTTCGTCTGAACTATTCCTGTAATTCACATTAAATATTTGGACATAAACAAAAATTCATTACTTTTATACTAATCACAGAATCATAGAATCAACCAGGTTGGAAGAGACCTCCAAGATCATCCAGTCCAAACTAGCACCCAGCCCTAGCCAGTCAACTAGACCATGGCACTAAGTGCCTCATCCAGGCTCTTCTTCAACACCTCCAGGGATGGCAACTCCACCACCTCCCTGGGCAGCCCATTCCAATGCCAATCACTCTCTCTGGCAACAACTTCCTCCTAACATCCAGCCTGTACCTTCCCTGGCACAACTTGAGACTGTGTCCCCTTGTTCTGTTGCTGGTTGCCTGGGAGGAGACCAACCCCCACCTGGCTACAAGCCTCCTTTCAGGTAGTTGTAGACAGCAATGAGGTCACCCCTGAGCCTCCTCTTCTCCAGGCTGCACAGCCCCAGCTCCCTCAGCCTCTCCTCATAGGGTTTGTGTTCCAGGCCCCTCACCAGCCTTGTTGCCCTTCTCTGGACACCTTCCAGCACCTCAACATCTCTCTTGAATTGAGGAGCCCAGAACTGGACACAGCACTCAAGCTGTGTCCTGACCAGTGCTGAGTAGAGGGAAAGAATAACCTCCTTTGTCCTACTGACCACACTGTTCCTGATCCAGGCCAGGATGCTAAAAAAAAGTGATAAGTTATTTAAAAAGTAATAAAAATAAGAACAAAATTGCACATAAACAAAAATTCAGTACTTTAATACTAATGAATTTAAAAAAAAAGGTTATGTTAATTAAAAAGTAATAAAAATAAGAACAAAGTTGCACATAAACAAAAATTCAGTACTTTTATAGTAATGGATTTTGTAAAAGTGGTAAGTTAATTAAAAAGTAATAAAAATAATAACAAAACTGCACATAAACAAAAATTCAGTACTTTTATAGTAGTGGACTAAAAAAAAAGAGTGATAAGTTAATTAAAAAGTAACAAAAATAAGAACAAAATTGCATTCTGTGCAATTTTGATATCCATTAACCAGGAAATGAGCATTCATAAGTGAATGCATTTAGTCTTAGAACCATTGTCTCATTAACCCATCAGAAAAAGCTTCATGAACCTCAGAAACAATAATCTTTTCCCCCTCCCCCTCACTGTTAGAACAGCCCAGCTGTTAATAGGGATAAATTTTCACTGAAAGACATTTTTCTTTTTGTTAGGACTGATGTGGCTTGAAGTCTGTTCCTAAACTTTGTGACTTGCTATCCAGGTAACTTTGCTAAGTTAGTTCACCCCCTTCTCTGCAAAAACATGTTTAATGTTACTTACCACTTCTGTAATGAAATTTAAGATTGAGAAAACCTGGTATAATAGGACTCAAGATGTACAAATAACTTAATACAGTTCAGAAGATGCAAGTTAACTCTGTGTTCAACTGACCTCCTTCAGCTGAGCAGATGACTACAATAGGGCTGAAGGGACCATCTCCTTTGTTGTTGTAAACACCAACTTTCACTTCAAAAGGAGTCAGAGGTGGCACACTTTCATCTCTGTAGATGAACTTTGAAGCATCTGAAGATGTCACCATTTTTTCCTTCCAGCCACGCGTTCCATTAGGTCTGAAGGCTACAATATATCCAAATCCTTCTCCACTCTGAAACTCTTCAGACACTGGCTAAAATGTAAAGTTCGAGTAATGATCAGATAAGGTTTCACCAATTTGGAAAGCAGTCACTCAGTGGCTGTTCATAATCTAGCTGCCTGTGTGAGGGTGATACCTTCTAGCTGCACTACATGACCTCACTTATATCTGTGACCACATAGGGACAGTTACTGCTGAGAAGGAATCTTTAGGAGTTTCTTCACCTAATCACCATGGTTAGGTTACTGTCCTCGACTGGATAAGCTCTTGTGCTCAGAAAGATTTTTTTTCTTCTGTATCTCCCACTTCATATTTAATGCTTTACCTAGAGATCTGCTAGTGGAATAACCCTTTTGAATGACCATGCTAAAGGTATAGAGCAACATATTGCTAAGGGCTCCTGTAATATGATGCCAGTGACATCTATTATCAATGGGTCTTTCTTAGGTTTTAGGTGCTAGCCTGTCTAATGTCTGTATCCAAATGGGATGTCAGGTCTTAGGGATTTAAGTCTAGGGTTCAATTTGAGACTTAGGGTATAATGTAATAAATCTATTTCTCTAACTCTCAGACTGGGTCTTGGAAAAAAAATCTCATTTGTTTTTGGCTTCTCAGAGGACCTGTTAAATTAGCCACTTAAATTGGGACACATCTGCCATAAGCAGGCAGTCAGCAAAGGGATTTATCTGTTGAGAGGCTGAGCACTGCAAGAGCTAAATCTTACATGTCCAGCTCAAGGAATGGATTTTTTGGTGCTAATTTACTGCCTACATTTCTTATAGAGTAAATGGAATAGTTTAAGAATTATATTATGTTTAACAGCTGTCAGCATATTAGGCCTATGGGAAATGCCAAAAAAAAGAGTATTTAAATTCACTCTCTTGAAGTGACAGATCTCAAGACAAGTTTTTATTCTCCTATATTATTTAAGATTGCAAGTCTTTATTCTCCTATGCTATGTAATATTAGCTGAAAAAGCAGCTTCCATTTCTCTAATTGCCTGCTGGAATAATCATACATGACATATAATATCTTCTGACATACATGAATAAGAACAAGGCAAGATGCAAGTTGAATCTTCTAGAAAGGTATTTATTTTTATATTTATAATTGCATGAAATACTTAAAGAAAACCAATCTTTCTTAATTTAAGTTTTAAAAAAGTTACAAGGCTTCTTTGCTCTTCTCACAGATATTATTTCACAGTATCACAGTATCACAGTATTATCAGGGTTGGAAGAGACCTCACAGATCATCAAGTCCAACCCTTTACCACAGAGCTCAAGGCTAGACCATGGCACCATGGTCATTCAATGCAGTGTACATACAAGATCCAGAAAAGTCAAATCCACCCAAGCAGTAGATCAGGAAGAAAAGACCTACAAATTAGAATCATAGAATTATAGATTCATAGAATAAACCAAGATGGAAGAGACCTCCAAGATCATCCAATCCAACCTGTCATCCAGCCCTAGCCAGTCAACTAGACCATGGCACTAAGAGCCTCATGGACCTAATACCATAATGCCCTCTACTTAAATCAAATGAAAATATCCATTACTTTGAAAATTCAGAACACATTTAAAGAACTCTGGTTTATGTTTGTGTCTTGCCAAGGTTTGCTGGAAGGAAATCCCAATACAGTACTCTTTACTTTGCCCTCAGAAGCAAGCATGAGACAAAACCTTTAATCAGAAAAGTCTCTTACCTCCCATGCTATTACTAATTCATGCCGCCTTCCACTTCTACCACTTACATTAGCTGGGGGTGTCTTTGGAACTGTAAGCAAAAAGAAAAAAAAATAAGAAAAGCTACAATAAAATAAAAGAACCACCAACACCAAACAACAACAACATCAACACAAACAAATCGATAAACAAACCCCCCAAACCCAAACAAAAATCCCATAATGTCCAAGTTTTTAAAGCTTTTCCCAAAGTAATAAATTGCTGCAGAAGACATGAGACTGTTAAATCAGAGCAGAAATAACAAACAGTTATTTGTGGCTTATTTTAGCCAACAGTGGTAAAGAAAATTAGCACCGGATTTCATTTCAGAGAATTCCACAGTCAGGCTGGTAAACTTCAGCAAAGCATAAGTCAAGAAGAAAAACAAGCACTAGATCTTAGAATCATAGAATCAACCAGGTTGGAAGAGACCTCCAAGATCATCCAGTCCAACCTATCCCCCAGCCCTATCCAGTCAACTAGACCATGGCACTAAGTGCCTCAGCCAGGCTTTTCTTCAACACCTCCCTGGGCAGCCCATTCCAATGGCAAATCACTTTCTCTGTGAAGAACTTCCTCCTAACATCCAGCCTAGACCTCCCCCACCACAACTTGAGACTGTGCCCCCTTGTTGTGTTGGTGGTTATGTAGGTTAGTCAATTTTTTCAATGTACAGATCATCTAAAAGATAAAACAGTAATTCTATTATTAATGTGTAAATAACTGAAAATTAAATACCAGGGAACCTGGCATACTTCAGAGTTCAGGTAAAATCTTAGGACATAAATATTTTTTTTTTCTGTGTCCTAGGTCATTAGTGATTCAGAATGTTTTAGTTCTTATAAATCTATTCTTGTATGGTTTATCAGGTAGCCAATTCTCAGACATGTTAAAGTAAGCCTTCTTTATTCTTCCTTACAGTAGTACATTGGTCATCGGTAGAAGCGTGAAATGTAAAGAGGAAAGCAATTTAGCTAGTTGGGAAACAGGTATCCAAGTTGAGCTTGGAGTCCATGCTCCTTCTCCAGTGAATGCATAGCTTTGGGGTGGTTCATCCCATCCCAAAATAAGTATCTGAACAACAAGAAGGATTGTTTGGAGTCTACTGTCCAGAGAAAGTAAATAACTTAAACTAAGACCTAATCTTTACATGGCAGAAAGTTAATACAATTTTCATTTCAGAAACAGAACTGCCATCTGGATTTCAACCCAAACAAACAGAATAAAAACAAGCCATGTGCAACACTGAGAAGAATATTGTGCAGTGGAAAGAGGCAGATTAAGAATTGCCTGCCAGTTAATTTACATGCAAAGATTATGATGCTACTTCTAACTGGGCATATTTAAATCTTCTTTAGCACTTGTTTCTTCTTGTGTTTCTAAGATAATTTTTGGTTAAGTTATAAAGATAAATGAAGTTTTTATGTAGGTGCCACATTACTGATGAGAGAGTACCTTGCACTTCTTTAAACACCCAGTGTAATGGATTTGTATAACCTACAATGCCTTCTCTCTAGAATTTTCTTGTGAACGGCTTTGCAGACTGAGGCCTTGTTTAAATGAATAAATGCTGAAAGAATAAAACTGTCAAAACAATGAATTTCTTTTGTACCAAACTAAAATGTACATCCACACAGTGAAACTCTCTCAAATGAATAACCATTGAAAGAATAAATGTGTCTAAGAAATCAATTTCCTCTGCACTGCACCAAAGCAAATTGTGCACAGTTAGAGGAGTATGTTTTGAAATGAGTAACTGTTAAGTGAAGAAAACTATTAAAAGAAACATTTTTGCCAGGCACCTGGGTTATATATTACCAACTTTCAGCAGCATCACCTTTATATATCAGTGTTATATCTGAATGCACTCACTATAGCCCAGGGTTATTGCCATTAAATTAGTGACTTCCCAATATTTAAGTTGTTAATTCTTTACAGTGACTCTCATGGAGGTGTACTTGCACAAAATGCAAAAGTGTGATGCTTGTCTCTCAGATGCAGGATCCATGTATCTGGGACAAGAACACTAGGATCTGTTTTCTTCAGTGTTTATAAAAGCTGAGAAATTTGCTGTTGTCTCTTCTAAACACACCCCAAGTACTGGCAAAGAGCTCTTTGTTGTTTAATGTCTCATTTAATACAATGAGACAACTGCATCTACTGCAAAAGAAAATTACTTACTCCTTGGCTTAAAACTGATCCTTAGGATCATAAAGTGTGACTACACTTAGCTTGTGTCTAAAATTCTAATCAAAGGCTTCTCATTAGCCCCTTTGCCAGCTACCTGTTCTCATCTGTCTCCTGTTTTATTCTTAGATCATATGCCCTTTGAGATGAGGTCAGCTCCTCTTTTCTATCGTTTCTTTAGCCACTGGCAAGGTTGAGAGTTAAAAGCCAAGTCTTTCTGCTTAAGGCAAAGAGAGACAATTTTGAAATGCCTTTGCCAGGAGTTTGATTTGGACAGAAAGAATAGGTTTTGTTTCTTACTGTTTTCTATTTTCATGGAAGTACTGTGATATCCCAAAAATGAAAATGACAGAAAGGAAAATAGCATGGCACACTGAACGCGCAAAAACTGAAAGTACTTGAAAAACAGTTAATTCTCATTCCAGTCTTGTAAAGAGATTGCAAAGAAAAAAGTTATTGAATGGATAATTAGTCATAGAATCATAGAATTACAGAATCAACCAGGTTGGAAGAGACCTCCAAGATCATCCAATCAAACCTGGATCCCAGCCCTAGCCAGTCAACTAGACCATGACACTAAGTGCCTCAGCCAGGCTTTTCTTGAACACCTCCAGAGACAGTGACTCCACCACCTCCCTGGGCAGCCCATTCCAATGCCAATCACTCTCTCTGGCAACAACTTCCTCCTAACATCCAGCCTATACCTCCCCTGGCACAACTTGAGACTGTGTCCCCTTGTTCTGTTGCTGGTTGCCTGGGAGAAGAGACCAACCCCCACCTGGCTACAATGTCCCTTCAGGTAGTTTTAGGCAGCAATGAGGTCCCCCCTGAGCCTCCTCTTCTCCAGGCTAAACAACCCCAGCTCCCTCAGCCTCTCCTCACAGGGTTTGTGTTCCAGGCCCCTCACCAGCTTTGTTGCCCTTCTCTGGACACGTTCCAGCACCTCAACATCTCTCTTGAATTGAGGGGCCCAGAACTGGACACAGTACTCAAGGTGTGGCCTGACCAGTGTTGAGTACAGGGGAAGAATAATCTCCCTTGTCCTACTGGCCACACTGTTCCTGATCCAGGCCAGGATGCCATTGGCTCTCTTGGCCACCTGGGCACACTGCTGGCTCATCTTCAGCCTACTATCTACCAGTACCCTCAGGTCTCTTTCCTCCTGGCTGCTCTCCAGCCACTCTGTCCCCAGCCTGTAGTGCTGCTTGGGGTTGTTATGGCCAAAGTGTAGAACCCTGCACTTGGCCTTGTTAAATCTCATCCCATTGGCCTCTGCCCACCTATCCAGCCTGTCCAGGTCCCTCTGCAGGGCTCTCCTACCTTCCAACAGGTCAACACCTGCTCCTAGCTTGGTGTCATCTGCAAACTTACTGATGCTGGACTCAATCTCCTGATCCATATCATCAATAAAGATATTGAGCAGGACTGGGCCCAGCACTGGTCCTTGGGGAACACCACTAGTGACTGGCTGCCAACTGGATGTGGCTCCATTCACCACCACTCTCTGGGCTCTGCCATCCAGCCAGCTCTTGACCCAGCACAGAGTGAATCTGTCTAAGCCATGAGCTGCCAGCTCATTTAAAAGTATTTTTCCCCAAGGAAATATGGAGTGGCTTTTAAAACTTCATATTTTGAAGAGGAATAACACACTATTAGTTTTGTTGTATGTCTTAATTTTGATGCAGTATAAAAGCATTTAGTAGCCAAGATTATAACCGATTTTAGTATTACTGCAAAAAAATGTAGCTAGACTTAGTTCCTATCCCTCAACTTTGCAATCTCAACAGTTGAATTAGAGTGAAGACAGAGAAGCAAAAGCCTTACTAACCTCCTCTTTTTTTTTTTTAAATAAGAAATGCTAAGATGAGCTGTCCCAATTTACAGAGAATTTTCTCAAGTTTCAATTCTATGCTTTAATCATGACATCTTTCTTGCTCTGCTTAAATCCTGTATTAATGATGATAATTTTGGTATAAATTCTGAAACATCATGACAAATAAAGAAAAATGAAACAAAATCTTGATATTGCTACACTTTTGGAAGAGGTCAATTATTAAACCTGGATTTAGTCCTGAAGAAAATGTTTGCTCAAGCTGCAGTTATTTTGTTCTTATGGAGCTTTTTATATCTTTTAAAATGCAGATGTGGAAAAGATAAGGGGAGGAGAAAAGGGTTTGTCATTGGCTGGGCAAAGCTTCCTATTGTGACAACCAAAGTAACAAGACATTCAGCGTTTTTTTCTTCTCAGTTGTTTTCCTTTATATGTACATATATATGAATATACATATATATTTATATCCTGCAGTACACATCTGGGAAACAGAAGGAGATGTTAAATGAAATCTCTTTTACTGTGTGAAAGACCAGTCCTCATATTCTCACACTCCCAGGAAAATATTTCACATCTCCTCTGTTCAGGAAGGAAATAGAAAACATTTGAGTGCCTTTGAAGTGGATGATACATTGAGTTGAACAATTGCAAACAAGAGTACAGAATCACAGATTAACAGAATATATCTGGCTGGAAGTGACCTCAAAGATCATCCAGTCCAACTCTCGTCCCAGCACTGAAAGGCTGACAGTAAACCATGTCCCTGAGCACCAGGTCCACATGCTGCTTGAACACCCCCAGGATTGGGTTGTTTAGCCTGGAGAAAAGGAGGCTCAGAGGTGATCTTATTACTGTCTACAACTACCTGAAGGGGCATTGTAGCCACATGGGGGGTGGCCTCTTCTCCCAGGCAACCAGCAATAGAACAAGGGGACACAGTCTCAAGTTGTGCCAGGGTAGGTATAGGCTGGATATTAGGAGGAAGTTCTTCACAGAGAGAGTGATTTGCCATTGGAATGGGCTGCCCAGGGAGGTGGTGGAGGTACCGTCCCTGGGGGTCTTCAAGAAAAGACTGGATGAGGCACTTAGTGCCATGGTCTAGTTGATTGGTTAGGGCTGGGTGCTAGGTTGGACTAGATGATCTTGGAGGTCTCTTCCAACCTGGTTGATTCTATGTGGATTGTATGTGGATTCTATGGTGACTCCACCACTCCTCTGGGCAGGCCATTCCAATGTTTGATAACCCTTTTCAGTGAGATAACCACCCAACTGGTCTCAAGATCTGTAAGTCTGTTCTCATTTTCTCAGTACTTTAAATAATCATAATTTAGCTATTGATAGAATTCTGTTCTGTTCACTCATAGAATTCTGTGTTTCTATGATGCTACTACAGTGTTCTGCATGGTTGCAGGACCCAGTCAGAGTAGCTTGCAAATCAACATGCATAGGCCTGAAATCTCCAATGCTGTGGCATATATTGCAGAGAATCAATTCCTTAGTATTCTTGTTATGTCTTTTAGTAGCACACACATTTAGATTCTTTGTCAATATATACTGCATATTAGTTTGAGTCTGCAATATTCTGTGTTAGTAGCTTAATGGTTTCAAATGTACAGTCAATGATTGCTGCCTGCTTTCTCTTCTCCTATTGTTTTTCCCTATGGAAAAGCATATTTTCTGCAAACAAGTAATCATCTGAGAATGTCACAGATACATCTGGTTATTAATTTTTTTTTCTAAAGGAAAAAATAGTTATGATAATGGGAAAAGCTGAATCTTCTATTACACAGATCACAAACAAATAAAGTACCATCCACAACAACAACAAACCCCCACAATCTGAAAACAAAACCAGTCTAAAACAGGTAACTCTTTTTCTTTCTTTTTTTTCCCCTTTCTTTTTCCTGGGACAGAGACATTTCTCATTACGCTGTGAAGAAATTCCAGCTGAGAGTAAGGACAACTTAATGGCAAATAAGGACTTACTAAACTAAAGCCTATGTACAATCTGCTACTAATAGAGTACATTACATCGTTACCTCACAAAATCAAGTTTGTATGCATGATTAGCAGGTTAAACTTTGATTCTACTCAATTTCTTTCTCCACATGTTTCCCTATGAATAGATAATGTAATTGATGCTTTGCCCCCAGGCTTCAAATGCCCGGCTGCCTTAGTGGAATGCCAAATGTGTTCAAATTCATGTTATTGGCTCTTTTCACCTTGTGGACCTGTAAAATATGTATCAAGGCTAGAACTGACAGAAATGCAGCAGCTGGCTATAAGTTAGATGTGCCAGAAAATTGTGTTATTATCCATTTTGAGGAAAGTATCTATGAAAAGCAACCATGTTAACTAAATATGAACTAAGTAACAAGATTAAGGTTTAATTAGAAAATTAAAGCAAGTGGAAATCTGTTTATTATTCTGTTTATGTCCTTGCACCATCCCAAGTATTGTTTCCACTGGTATTTTTAGATAATGAATTAATATAAAATGTTGTTACTGTCTTGGGGAAGAAGTGATAAAATAAGTGAGGTGTAGGGAGAGAAAAAGACTAGTCTCCAGCCAAATTAGCTTGTGCCATTAAATTACAGATGCATATTCCCATTTAAGTCTAAAATAGTGGAGGCTGAATAACACATTCTCTGCCCCTGTGGGTTGTCTATGCAACTATCACAGTATCACAGTATCACCAAGGTTGGAAGAGACCTCATAGATCATCAAGTCCAACCCTTTACCACAGAGCTCAAGGCTAGACCATGGCACCAAGTGCCACGTCCAATTTTGCCTTGAACAGCTCCAGGGACGACGACTCCACCACCTCCCTGGTCAGCCCATTCCAGTGTCCAATGACTCTCTCAGTGAAGAACTTTCTCCTCACCTCCAGCCTAAATCTCCTCTGGCGTAGCTTGAGGCTGTGTCCTCTTGTTCTGGTGCTGGCCACCTGAGAGAAGAGAGCAACCTCCTCCTGGCCACAACCACCCCTCAGGTAGTTGTAGACAGCAATAAGGTCCCCCCTGAGCCTCCTCTTCTCCAGGCTAAACAATCCCAGCTCCCTCAGCCTCTCCTCGTAGGGCTGTGCTCAAGGCCTCTCACCAGCCTCGTCGCCCTTCTCTGGACACGCTCAAGCATCTCAACGTCCCTCCCAAACTGGGGGGCCCAGAACTGCACACAGTACTCAAGGTGTGGTCTAACCAGTGCAGAGTACAGGGGCAGAATGACCTCCCTGCTCCTGCTGACCACACCATTCCTGATGCAGGCCAGGATGCCACTGGCTCTCTTGCCCACCTGGGCACACTGCTGGCTCATGTTCAGGTGGGTATCAGTCAGCACCCCCAGATCCCTCTCTGTCTGGCTGCTCTCCAGCCACTCCGACCCCAGCCTGTATCTCTGCATGGGGTTCAGCTTGGTGGATCTCAGCTCTTGTCTGAGAATGAGCCACTGTCACGTTCTCTGCTGGGAGACTACTTCTGGAGTTGCACCCAGTGCAGGGCTAGCTGGCCTCTTTAAACTTGTGGGCCAGAGCTATCACCACTGCAAGTAGCCAGCTTTTACTTTGCCTGGGTGTTGAACAGAGAGCTCAATGCCATGTTCTTTCTGACATATTGTGTCCTTTCACAGGCATATCTTTTAAGAACTGATCTATGATTTCAGAACTGTAGCCCATGTTAATAGAGGTCTTCTCTTGAAGCCTTCAGATATAAAATTACTGAGACATTCTGAAAAAATAATGGATCACTGGGTACACAAAGACAGATATTAATGTGCTGACAAAACCGTACGTGAAACCAAATGAAAACTGCTATTTTTCTTGTCTCTTTGACTTTGGCACCTGAAAACTAAACCAAGGGTGATAATTCATACAGTCACTGAGAGCTGTCTCAGAGGACAACACTAAACAGACTCTGGAATTCAGGACTATCTGGAGATCACCAATATGTGGCTGCCTGAATGAAGCAAATCGTGAAGGCTCTGGCATTCCCAAAGTGACCTAAAAATTATAAGCAGCATGCTATTTGGGAAAGAAATGTATGTACAACATATTTTTTTTTTCATTTCACTGATTCTTTATTTAAAGCAGAGTCCTTTCTGTTATTGTTCTGATTTATAGCTCTTTGCAGGTTCTAACAAATTGGGAAGTTATATCTTATTGTAACCTCTGACTTCTCACTCCCCTTATAGAAAGAAAATAATGAGATCACATCTCTCTCTTTTTATTAAAACAAACAAACAAGCAAATAAAAATGCACAAAAATACCCCAGAAACTCCCCCAAGCAATCAACCAAAAAAACCCAAAAAACCAAAACAACTGAAATAGAGATCTAACTTTTTCTTTAAAGAGAGGTCTTTGAAAATTGAGACAATGGGAACTGATTTCTCCTGTGTGATGCTGTGTTAAACAGACACACCAGACAGATTCACTTTAGGTTTCTCTGACAGCTGTTAAGTTGATTTACTGGCACCTGTCTGCATTGCAATGTTACACTACAAAACACTCCCTTCTAACATGACATTTCTGCAGCTGTGACTCTGGTAGCAAAAAGGTATTCCTATACCTGGCAAGCTAAAAGCAGAAATAAACATGTGTGGCCTTTTCCCTGTTTGAATTGTTACTGATTTATTATACAAGTAGACCTGCATTATTATAAACTACAGTGCTGGTTATCAGGAGGAGCACATGTACTGGAGTGCAGATCATTTGCTACTTGAGTTACATACTTTGTTCCTCCCAATGGCAGGGAAATGAATATCACTCATTAGGTGAAAATACACTGCACTCTGCATGCTTTGTCTGCATGCTTTGTCTGTCCAACAATATTTGGTTGGTTTATTTTTTTCCACTGATCATTATTATTATTTATTTACTTATTTTCAGAGAGATAAGTTGCCATGATTATCCAAATGAAGATTGAAACTGGATGTGCATAAATATTCTAAACCAGCACATCTATGGGCCCCTCAATTCAAGAGAGATGTTGAGGTGCTGGAAGGTGTCTAGAGAAGGGCAACAAGGCTGGTGAGTGGCCTGGAACACAAACTCTATGAGGAGAGGCTGAGGGAGCTGGGGCTGTGCAGCCTGGAGAAGAGGAGGCTCAGGGGAGACCTCATTGCTGTCTACAACTACCTGAAGGGAGGCTTGTAGCCAGGTGGGGGTTGGTCTCTTCTCCCAGGCAACCATCAACAGAACAAGGGGACACAGTCTCAAGTTGTGCCAGGGAAGGTACAGGCTGGATGTTAGGAGGAAGTTGTTGCCAGAGAGAGTGATTGGCATTGGAATGGGCTGCCCAGGGAGGTGGTGGAGTCAGCATCCCTGGAGGTGTTGAAGAAAAGCCTGGATGAGACACTTAGTGCTATGGTCTAGTTGACTGGCTAGGGCTGGGTGATAGTTTGGACTGGATGATCTTGGAGGTCTCTTCCAACCTGGTTGATTCTATGATTCTATGATTCTATGTGTCTTTTAAACATCTCCAGGGATGGTGATTAACCACCCAAGGGAAGCCTATTCAAGTGTTT
The DNA here is from genome assembly GCF_015220805.1 of Pogoniulus pusillus. Classification (NCBI taxonomy): domain Eukaryota; kingdom Metazoa; phylum Chordata; class Aves; order Piciformes; family Lybiidae; genus Pogoniulus; species Pogoniulus pusillus. The sequence goes on along the minus strand of NC_087266.1, from coordinate 13,949,141 downwards.
GATAAACCCTTTCAGTGAAAAAGTTTCTGCTGATCTCAAACTCATGGCTCCCCTGTTCTGCTGAAAAAAAAAATCTGTGCCCCTTTAAGAACAGAAGTTATCAAAAATAAGGAGGGAAAGGGTGCTTGGGAGAAATTGCTTGAAGAGATTGAGAAGGAGCTTACAATCAAAGAGCAGTGGAAGCCTGCCAGAGGGCAGGCAGCAATAGCTGAAGTCTAAGATGAAAAGCATGGCAGCCCAGATGGAGTAAGGCAGCAAGAAGCAGAGATATTTGAAATTCCTGTAAATTAAACACTATTGCTGTAACTAAAGCAAAGTGACTTCCCTTTCCAAAGAGTATCACTGTGAAGCAGTGATGACTGGACACACAGATATGTACCAGAGACACTAGGTGTATTGCTATTAAAGTAGTTATTGTTTCTGGTAGTCCTGGAAAAATAACAATTTTAGCCTCATCTTACCTGCTTCATTGGTTCTGATCACTCGTGATGGTGCACTTGGGTCTCCAGTCCCGATTTTATTAGTTGCTACAACTCTGAATTCATACTCTACCCAAGGGTTCAGTTCAACAGCCATGGCAGACTCCATGTCACCACTTATCACCTCTGGAACTGTAGACCATAAAGAACCATGTAGGTCACTCAGAAATCCGAAGCTCACATGCAGTATCTCAAGAGCAAGTTGACACAATACAATATGGCCACTAGAAACTGCAGACATTAATGATCTGATGTGTCAGAAATCACAACTAGGTTTGCAACACTGTTAGTCCTGAAAAGAGACAGATTGAAGGATATAGGGGATAACTTTCTGCTTATTCTCAAATGCATGATGGTATGTCTCTTTGTCTTGTCCTTTCAGAGCAGTTGCTAAGTAACAGGAAAGCAATGAAAAGAAGAAAATGAAAAAAAAAGAAACAGTCCTTTTAATTTATAATATTTCTCCTAAGAGTATCTCTTCCTGCAGTTGCTGGTGGATATTATGGTGATTAGCAGTTTTGAATAGTCTACTTGTGCTATCTAAAGTTTTTCTCACCTGTTTTTACAGTCTGCCAGCCAAGAGAAAATGGACTGCGTGCTTGTAGGTTGTAGAGGAATATAGGGCTATGATTGTCTGCCCCAGGACTCCAGGAAAGTGTTGCTGTGGTGTCTGTAATTTCCTCCACTATTACAACACCTGGGGGACCAGGAGGGCCTAGAAATAAAGTGGAATAATGAAACAGACCACACCATCATCACATATGAACAGCAATGATACAGGAGACACATTCTGTACGGACCCAGTGGAGTTCAGTAGCCATGAAATACAAAAGTCAAAATGCACACTTCTGTGCAACGGAGATACCTCATTTCCATTATCTCTGCTGGCAAATTGTGACTGTTTCTACTTTATAAATGCTGCATGGCTGAGTATCAACTTGTCAGTTACAGCAGAGCTAGAAACAGAAACAGGTATTTTTAATTTTATTTTAGAAATCCGGTGTTATAATTGTTCTGAACCTAAAATGAAAAGAAAAAAGAGCAATGTGAAGAAGCATCCAGGGTAGGTTGAACTGCCACAGTCACATCTGTTTGTGTGATTCTTGTCAGCAGGAAAGACAAATAGTGGTCAAAATAAAGCACAGGTGGATGTGCTTCTTAGGCAACACTATTACCAATGATTAAAGAACACAGCATTCATCCTTTTCCTCAAATTCACTCATTCAGGAAACTGCCTGCATTACCATCCTGTTGGAAGTCCAGTAACTGTTTGCTCCTCAAAACAAATCACACCTCCCCATATTCTGGAGGTTGATAATACATTAAAAAAACCAACAGCAACAACAACAAAAAAATCACAACAACTTCCCACTTGAGAAATGAAAGGAGTATTTATTTCATTTAGTTTCTAATGCCCATTTGTATAGGCCATGTGACTGATTCAGTAAGCAGTGGCAAATATGACTTTGCAAAGAAGAATGTGCCCATAACACCCCACTCTCACTCTCTGTCTTTAGTCCTTCCTGATAGTGATACTCCTAGCATTTGAAAATGCTATTCATTTGCCCTTGCCAAACTAAACTAAGAGCAAAGCTCTCCTAGCTCAGGATCCTCTTACGTGGTTATTGTAACCAGATATTGAAGGGAAAATGTGCATCTTTGTCATGGATAAATGCAGAATAAATATCTCTCTTGTGATTTCTTACACTTAAAAGTTTACATAAACCCTGAAGGACAGGACTTAATACATCTGTAAAATATTATTAACAACTATATTGTTATTTTATTGGCATTCAAGACCATTCTGATTTTTCAACATCCTCCTACTGAAGGATGAAAGTTTTCTTCTGTTCCTACACAGACAGAAAACTCTGAAATCAGAATTGTACTAGTGGACATTTTCTCTCAAAATTAAACTCCAGAAAGGGTGATGATGAAGCCAACTTAATTCATTACTAAAAAGCAGTTACTGCTACATTTTTGCAGTTGCCCAATGCTGTATGCATGTATCCTGAAGTGTAGTTCCACTTGCTGGGCTGTCAGAGTTTGGCACCTACAAATCATGGTGGCAGACACAGATCTGGTGCATCAGCTTGACTTGACAGTTGTAGCCAGGATTTCTGCATTACTGAGCTCAGTGTTATTACATGTTAGTGTTATTTCATGCAATCAAATATTTTGCTGGCTAGAATCCTTAGTCCATGAAGAGAAAAAAAAAAGGTATCTGAATATCAAAGGCTAAAAAAAAACATTAACTGAAATATTTTTAGTTGCTGTGATATTTTGTCATTTGCAGGTGCAAAGAGCATTACATTTCCTCTAATATGCCTTCAACAAAAACATGTTTATGTGAGCAATGAAACAGAATGATCAGCAAGGGTTGAGCTCAATAGCTTCAGAGTGAAACAGACATCAAATACTTTAAGTTAGAAAGCAATTTACGCTATTCATTTGCCTCTGTTTACTTGACAATGATCTACAAGCTGCCATTTAAATGTTGGAAATATGTTCATAGAATCTCACAGAATCAGAGAACTTTAGAGGTTGGAAGGGACCTCCAACCTCCCTGCCAAAGTAGGATCATCTAGGGTAGTTCGCTTAGGAACTCATCGAGGTGGGTTTTGAAGGTCTCCAGAGAAGGAGACTCCACAACCTCTCTGGGCAGCCTGTTCCAGTGCTGCATTATCCTCACTGTAAAGAAATTTCTCCTCATCTTGAGGTGAAACCTTCTGTATTCCAGTTTGCTCCCTGTCTTATTGCTGCTGATCAGCAAAAAGAGACTGGCCCCATCCACTTGACACCCACCCCTCAGACATTTCTATACATTGCTAAGATCTCTCAGTCTTCTCTTTTCCGGACTAAACATACATGTTGGTATATGTAGGGTTATGGCTGTACAATAGAAGAAGATTGTCTCCACAACACAACACAAAGCTCTTCAGACAAACCTAGGGTACACCTCTGGCCTATCAGAAGAACAAGGTTTTATACTTCCATGGTTGGTGAGCAGTTTCTGTGCTAGGAGTCCCTCCTCTTACCTTGCTCTGCCTGCTCAGCAGGCTAGACTTTGCTGTGGTCAGTGCACTTTGTTGAGTCACAACCAGTACTGAGGTGAGATGCTGCTACCCCTTGGACACATTGTGACTTTTGGCCTTCTGGAGACCTGTCTTCACTTGTAATTGAAAGGTCTTGCTTCATTTTCTGGGAGAAAAGATGACAGAAATATGTCCTCTGTACTCCTGCCTTCCTGCCAAGTGTTTGCTGTTCCTTGCTGGGAAGCACCCGGTCGGGCTTTTGTCTCTGAATAGCAAGTCCTGGGGCTAATTTAATAACACGGGGTGCTCGTCGATCTCCATCATCTATTGTTTCAGGCTATCTGTTGATGTAGGGAAATACTAGTGAAATTGTTATTGGTAGCCATGAGGGAAGGTTTGAAGGAAAGCTGGGATCTTGATACAATCATACGCTTTTACTGGGTTGGAGCCCTAGGCCTAGAATTATACCATGGTCCAAAGCACAAATGGAATTAAAGGGAAATATTTTAGCACTTTTCCTCTGTGACAATATTTCTATCATGCACACTGAACGTTGCTAAAGAGCTTCTATCCGCTGCATTATAGGCAAACGAACAAGCATCTTGCTTATATTAAAGGATGCAAAATACATTTATGCGGGCGTCTTCTGCTAAATTCCCAATATATTTTGTTGTTGGCATTCTCTCATGTATTCTAAACCTTTTAAATGCGTTCCTAGGCATGACAATGTGTCATTATGTTTTCTGAAATGTGTGCTCTCGCACAGTCTGCAGGATGACTGCTAAAGAGCATTTCCATTTCCAACAGCAGGCATTCTTGAAAGCGGATTAATAAAGGACAAAAGCCTCAGTGATGACAAATGTATGACAGTTAGCCAGGACCTGAGTGCTATGCAGATGTCACTCATTTTTGTAGAAATCTCATTAAATTTTATGCTTGGATGTAATCACTCATGGTGTCAGCCGAATGGCTAATGCAGAGAAGCTTTTCTCCCAAGGGCTGTGTTATTGTTCAGGATCTCTAAAACAATTTTTAAGTTGGTAATAGCCAATTGAGGAAAAAATGCACAGTCTGCTCAAATGCTTCTCGGGAAAATACACAGAAAATGACTGGTCATAAATGCACTACAGTGCAGTTGACCTTCATAGAGAAGACTGCAGCAGGCTCTTAGGCACCTCTAAGAGCACTGGAAACTCAGCATCAAGGATACCACTCAGCTATCTTCTTTCAGAGCAATACCATAGATTGATATCTCATTTCAGAGCATGTGTGACTGCATTTTGGCAAACTTGTTTTATGTGCCTCTTTATTGTTGGAATGATCATCCTGCTAGGTCCTTTAGATTACTTGCAGTGGAACAATGTTAATGTGAGAGGGCTTGAAAGACCATTACCAATAATAGCTGTAGTCCTTCAGTGAGAGAGTGTTGTCCTATGAATCTTGGAATGTGTACCAATTTACTCCACTGCTGCCTGACCAAACAACTAAGAAGCACAATATGTAGCAGTTCAAGAGCACAGATTTCTTGACAATGAAGATTTTGTGTAATGGTTGTTGTCAAGTAGAGGTCAAGAAAAAGAGGAAAAGATAAAGTAATTATGGGATAATGGAGAAGGTGCTTCCCAGAATGAGAGTGGTAGGGATTGGAAGGGACCTCTGAAGATCATTGAGTCCAATCTCCTCGCTAATACAGGTATGATTAGATCAGGTTGCAGAGGAAAGCAAAGGTCTCCAAAGAGAGAGACTCCACAACCACTCAGGGCAGCCTGTTCCAGGGCTCTGGTGCCCTCAAAGTGAAGAAGTTTCTCCTTTAAGTTGAAGTGAAACCTCCTGTGATTTAGTTTGTACCCACTGCCCCTTGTCCTGTAACTGGCCACCACTGAAAAGAGTCCAGTCCCATCTTTATGGCCTTTACATATTTATATGCATTGGTAAGATCTCCTCTCAGTCTTCTCTTTTCCAGGCTAAAGGGCCCCATGTCTGTCAGCCTCTCCTCATAAGATCTGAACTCCAGTGCTGATTATATGTGCTATTCCATTGTCAGCCAGTCCCTATTGTAATTTTGACCCTGTGCAAACATGACTTTCCCAGACAGTGCCCTAGCACAACTGGTAGGTTATCATGGGCTGGGGCAGATCATAACAGGCAGCTTGTTTTGCCCACCTTGTTTTGAGAGGGAAGGGAGACTGGGATATTGCCATACCCACTGGCCTCAGGGAACAGTTTACTGTTATGGACATATTCTGTGAGTCCAATTAAGAGGGTCTGTGTTGAGGGCATCTTCCTGATCTCTGCTAAAGCTCAAATATAATTTCAAGGATCACTGAGAATTTGTTGACCTTGTTTATGTTCCATTTAATAATACTGTGTTCGATGGCCTTTAAACCCAAGTGCTTGTCTTTAAGTTTTATTGGCAATATCACAACTGAAAGGAGCAGTGTGGTCAACCTAACCAGCAGTTCCTCTGTTATATTTGCTCCAGGTCAGTGGAGTTCAGAGGAAACATTACTTCTCAAAAAAATATATCCTAACAGTGGATTTCTTTCTTAGACTGGTAGCTCTGCCAGTCTACAAGATGAATAGCTTTAACCTCTTTTTTATTTTTAGACCACAAAATGTGTACTCAAACCACAGACTGTAGTCACAGAGGTTTTCATGCCTTCACACTACAAGATTGCTCTCTGCTCCATTTCAAGATCTTACAGCTTCCAGGTAGCTGCTTGATCCTAAAGCTCAATTTATTGACAGAAGGGATGCACAGTGCACTTGGCTAGCTTTCAGTGCAACTTCTTACAAGTAGACAGAGATGATTATCATCTTATTTTTAAGGAATCCTTCTGCCAAGAATGCTGTACTAATATTTGTGTAGTTTGAAGGATTTTAGCTTTGTGTATGCTAATAATTTTCCAAGGGTGTACTGCACTGACACAGAAAATTAAGAATACTAATTATCTTTTTTCTTCCTCTAGAAAAGCACCATGATGACTGACATCCACAACAAAACACATTTTGAGTATCATCTGGGTTTTTCCTAAAACATATTTTATAATATCTATGTAGTATATGAAATATTTTCTACAAAGATATAAAATAATAAAAGTAGTAGAGGTGTTGAAACAATCTTTTGCAAGATCATTGATAAACACAAGGGAATCTATAGAAATAATTTCTCTACACATTATTTGACCTCCCTTGTTACAGAAAATGTCACTTTTTGTTAACTAGCACTGGTAGATAGTAGGCTGAAGATGAGCCAGAAGTGTGCCCAGGTGGCCAAGAGAGCCAATGGCATCCTGGCTTGCATCAGGAACAGTGTGGCCAGTAGGGCAAGGGAGGTTATTCTTCCCCTGTACTCAGCACTGGTCAGGCCACACCTTGAGTACTGCATCCAGTTCTGGGCTCCTCAATTCAAGAGAGATGTTGAGGTGCTGGAACATGTCCAGAGAAGGGCAACAAGGCTGGTGAGGGGCCTGGAACACAAACCCTGTGAGGAGAGGCCGAGGGAGCTGGAGAAGAGGAGGCTCAGGGGTGACCTCATTGCTGTCTACAACTACCTGAAGGGAGGCTGTAGCCAGGTGGAGGTTGGTCTCTTCTGCAAGGCAACCAGCAACAGAACAAGGGGACACAGTCTCAAGTTGTGCCAGGGGATGTCTAGGCTGGATGTTAGGAGGAAGTTGTTGGCAGAGAGAGTGATTTGCCATTGGAATGGGCTGCCCAGGGAGGTGGTGGAGTCAGCATCCTTGAAGGCATTGAAGAAAAGCCTGTCTGAGGCACTTGGTGCCATGGTCTAGTTGACTGGCTAGGGCTGGGTGCTAGGTTGGATTGGATGATCTTGGAGGTCTCTTCCAACCTGGTTGATTCTGTAATTCTATATAGTGTCAACCTTGGCTACAGGTTGCAGTTCACACTGCTTACATTGTGAAAAGTCAAACACTGAAATAAGTAATTTTGTATTCCTAACTCAGTCATGATGATCCTAGAAAGAAGTGCTATGCAAGGAAGATAACTGCGCCATACAACCCATACCGGTGTTTGTGGTGTCACAACTAACAACACAGAGGTTTGTGTAGGAAAAAGTGCTCATTCAATTCTCAATGTTTGAAGCACTGCCTCTATCCACACCAGATAACAGTATCATGGTAAATTTTGCAGTGATACTCTAATCTGCAAGAAACTCCCCGCTGTCCACAAAAACTGCTGCTGCATGCACTGGGTGTACTCTTCACCTCGATACAGGTTTTAACAGGCGTAGGGAACCTCACACTGATTTTTGTGAAAGCATGGGGGACTCCTATGTGACGTTCCCAGCGTTCACTATTTTCCACTGCCAAACCACATGGGTGCTTTCGTAAGCCAGTCCTCCAAACTTGTGTAAGAAAGAGGAAGGAATATTCAACAACTGGGTTTGGTAGGTGGCTTTTTACTCAAGCCTTTTTGTTGTTGCAGCCTATGATAAAGTAATGCTTCAAATGAGTTAATCAGAAACTGTATTTCAAGAGCAAACTGACGTATTTTTGTAGATTCATAGAATGGTTTGGTTTGGCAGGGACATTAAAGATCATCTACTTCCAATCCTCCCATTATGGGTAGGGACACCTTGCACTAGATTGGCTTGATGGAAAAGGCTCCTAGGAGACCTTATTGTGGCCTTTCAGCATCTGAAGGGGTCCTACAGGAAAGCTGGTGATGGACTTTGTAGGATGTTAGGTAGTGATTGGACTAGGGGGAAGGAAGCAGACCTAGAAGTGGGTACATTCAGACTGGATGTTAGGAAAAAGTTCATCACTATGAGGGTGGTGAGACACTGGAACAGGTTGCCCAGGGAAGTGGTAGAAATCCCCTGTCCCTCGAGGTTTTTAAGGCCAGGTTGGACAGGGCTCAGAGCAGCCTGATCTAGTCTGAGGTGTCCTTGCCCATGGCAGGGGGGTTGGAACTACATGATCCCTGAGGTCCCTTCCAGCCCTGACAATTCAATCCGTCTATGATCTCCAGGGAGGGGGCATCCACGACCTCCCTGGGCATCTCGTTGTGAGCCCTGGAGCGAGTGCTGGGCTTGTAGCAAACAGTGCTGCTGGAGAGTGAGTGCTCTCTACAGCCCTGGGGGTGCTGCCCTTGCAGCGCAGGGGCTTCCAGAGGGGCAGAAGGGGGCAGGGAGACGGAGGGAGCTGCATTCCACTTGGCCCCGCACCGTTCGCCTTTCCCCCTTGCTGCCTGCCCCCCGCAGACAAGCCACGTGGCATGGCCTTGCTCCTTGCTGTTGACAGCAAGCTTGGAACTGGCTCTTGTGACAGTGCTATCGTTTTCAAGCCCGGGAAATGGTGATATCCTTTGTATTTTTCCCACTGCTTTTCCCTCCCATTTCCCCTATACTCTGCTTCAATCTAATAATCCCGGTTCATTAGCTGCCTGGTGCGGTTTCACCTCCATTTACTCCAAGGGAATTATTCAAACCTTGGCTCAGCTACATAGCTATCCCTTGCTGACTGGGGTCGGTAAGGGGAGCACTGGGCCCTAACACCTGATTCAGTGTCTTCTCACCCTTGCTGTCATGAATTTCTTCCAAATATTTAATCTGAATCTACTTTCCTTAAGCTTAATTCCATTCCCTCTCATCCTGTCTCTACAAGCCCTTGTTAAAAGCCCCTCTCCAGCTTTCTCACAGGCCCCTTTCAGCTACTGGAAGGTTGTTTTAAGGTCTTCCTGGATCTGTCTCTTCCCCAAGCTGCACAGCCCCAGCTGGCACAGCCTGACCCTATAGGATAGGTGCTCCAGCCCTCTGATCACGTTTTGCCAAAAGTGAATGTAAGAATTAGCCTTCTGCTCTTGGCTACAAGTTCTGCTGGTGTCCTATCAGTAAGTAACAGGTTCTGAACTGATGAGTTAAGCACAAAGTGAAAAACATCTACCTTTTTAAATGTAGTTGATTGAGGCAACTTAAGGTAATAAAGGTTATCTCTTTTATGACAGAAGTATCTGCATTTTAAATGTCTCTACAGTAAAATATGATGGAAGCGTAGGATCACGAAGGTATCCTCTGTAATAAAAATATGTACGCACAGATTGCTTCAAATTTCCTCAGCATAATGAGGAAATAAGAATATAATAAGCCCATTTTGGAACACAAGTTTTAAAAAATCAAATTTCCTTAACAGGATGGTACTGTCTGGAGGAAACCTGACACATTGATGGCTACAAGATCACCTGCAACATCTGTGAGAGGCATGTCTCCTGGCTGGTACTTGGATGTTTGGTAACCATATTTGTAATCATATCATTAGTGTTAGGACATGACGTGCATATTTATCCTGTATTAGTGTCTTCTGCTTTGGTAATCACTTATTTCTGAAAAACTAGCACTGAGATAACTCAACTTCTGGTGTGCCAATGATAGATGGAAAACCAGCCAAGCTGAAACTCTCTGTATTCTGCTTCTCTGTTACTTAATATTCACTGACAGGTGAAGATCTGTCTGGATACACAAAGGCTGGTAGCCAGACAAAGCAGGTGACATAGGAAAACTATTATTGGACTGATGTCAAGAGCAAGATTGATATTCATAGAAGTTATTAATCACTTCTGCTACTTAAGTGGCTGATGACTTCATGTACTAGGAAAAAAAAATGTTGACCATGTATCAAATTTCTATATTCTTCTGTAGACAACCTTGTTTGCTTGGCAAACAGTTATTCTCTACATATTTTCCTTGAGTGAACAAACAACAGAAGGCATAAATGAAGTGAAATCAGACAACAATTTGGGTGTCAGAAATGTGTCCATAGGTGTGATTTTTATTGTGTTAATTTACTCCACTAAAAATATTTCTTTGTCCATCAGACGTGCCTAATTCCTATTATGGGACTCTTCTGAAGTAGCACATTTGTGCGGGTCTGGTGCCAGAATAGTTACCACCCTGTGTGAAAAGCTGTTTTCTGGATGTCCTTGAGCTGAATCAGCCTGCCCTATATGCCTCGTTCTGCTGCTATAGGCTGTGATGACAGTCTTCCAAAAGTCTTACTGCGCCATTTAAGGCATTGCCACTGTCTGCCTCATTACCCTGCTGGAGGGCAATTCCAGTGCAGAGGATGTGTGCATATATTTTAGCTTTTCCTTTCCAGTACACACTTCAGTGTATTTATTGGCTTAAGCTGTTGACAGTGGTACCCCTGGGAGCTTTGTTTATGTTTTGGGCAGTAGTCAATGTTAGAGTCCCTTCCAACCTCTAACATTCTGTGATTCTATGTAATGAAAGAAAAATATTTTGGCTTTTGGAGATACCCTCAGTTGTGCCCTATGCAATCAGGCTATCATTTTTTTGTCTTCTGACTTCTGTGCTCCTGCCTACAGTGCCTCAGAAAGGAGATTGAACACATCTTGATCCCACCTAATCTACCACCTGCAGGTATGGCACACACTTCAGGAGAGACAAGTGTGGTTTTGAGCCTGGATCTCAGCTCATAGATGAATAGTGCAGTAATTGAGCTAAGCTGTAACTCACTGGCATTGCCACTTCTGTCTTAAATCAACACTGGCCTTTGAGCTGAATCCTCTCGCTCATCTTCCTGTATTCAGAGAGTAAAGGACTCCTCTGGGGACTTCCAGAGTCATGGTGTCTCTAGGGTGGATGGTGGATCTCAGATAGGTGAACTTCTGGTTTTAGATATCTAGGAATAAGAAAAACTTGTGATGGTGAATTAAATTAAAGAGGCTCAAGGGTGACCTCGTGACTGTATACAACTACCTGAAGGGAGATTGTAGCCAGGTGAGGGTTGGTCTCTTCTCCCAGACAACCAGCAACAGAACAAGGGGACACAGTCTCAAGTTTTGGCAGGGGAGCTATAGGCTGGATATTAGGAGGAGTTCTTCCCAGAGAGAGTGATTTGCATTGGAATGGGCTGCCCAGGGAGGTGGCGGACTTGTCCCTGAAGGTGTTCAAGAAAAGCCTGAATGAGGCAGTTAGTGCTGCGGTCTAGTTAATTGGACAGGGCTGGGTTATAGGTTGGACTGGATGATCTTGGAGGTCTCTTCCAGCCTGGTTGATTCTATGATTCTGTGAACCATATTTTGGAGAGGAAATGATTTTGCAAGTGAGGAAGTAGCCTACTTGAATATAAGCATGATGTTGTATACGTCAGGACAATGCGCCTCTGAAGGTCACTGTTGACTAGCATGAGGCTACTGAAATACTTCTCATTCACAATCCATTCCAGGATTAAAATGCAAGGGATTTAAGCTGGAAAGCTGATGTACTGCCTGACAAGTCCACCTGCCAGCAGAGCATCTCTTCCAAATGAAATTACGTTATTGGTAGCATTAGAAAAATGAACCAAAAATGCAAAAATAACTAACTTTTGTTGGAAAAAAGTATTTAAGGAGAAGAGAAATTACCAGGAACCACTGAAAAAATGTTTCTTGCTTTAATATACATAACTTAATCACATTTTCAAAGCACTTAGGCTTTGTTTTGAGTAGTAGCTGCTGTTTCTACAGTACCTTTTGTCTAAACCAAATGTAAAATGCCTTTTCATATGTGCTTCTGAAATGCAGTAGATAAAAATCGTTATTGAAATAACCTTACAAGTATGTTTCACTGCAGTATACCTAAAATCAAGAACTGAGGTAATGAAGTAAAAAATGTTTGCAAAGTGGTGCAAAACATATCTCTAACTCATTGTAAAAAGTTCCAGGATAGAAAATTGCTGCTCTCAGTTTCTTTTGTTGTTCAAATGGAAACCCACACATGCAAATACACACACACAAATGCATGGTAATCTTCTTGCAGCAGTAATTTCCTTGTAATTAGACTAAAAGAAGAGAAAAAAATATATGTGCTTGGCATTATTTGTTTTCCCATCTCCATATTGTCTCTCATGGGTCACATTTATGGAATTTCACTTCTACTGTATAATGCAGGGCAAAGAAGAACAAGTACAAAAATTGAGACACCATATATATAATATATATATATATATATATATATGAGATAAAGCAACTAGAAGGGTGCTTTGAAAAAAAAAGATAAACAAGATTTAAAGATATTCCATGCTTTCTCCACAATAAATGATACTGAGACATTGTAATAGTTTGAAAATGCAGTGGTGAATGTCTCTCTGTAGAAGATCAGCATGTTAGTTAGGAGCAATAACAGTTTACAAGAAGCTTGTTTCTCTTCCCTCCATCTCAAGAGGCTGCAGCAAGAGCCACTTCAAGCCCCTGGTTCTGGAAAACCATCCTTTAACTTAGAAATAATGCACCACTTGAATACATAATTTACTATAAATTTAGTCACTTTGCTAATAACAGTAATTCTGATATTCACAAGTATCTAAAGAAAGAGGGCAAATTTAATTTATTCTTTATGCCCAATTATTTCTTGTAGAGGTGATCTAAGCAGATTTATGAAATGTCAATGAAATATGAAAAATATGAACCTTAACAGTATAACTAATGATTGAAATGCTATTGTATGCTGTATGATATTATCAGCATTCAAGACTGGCATTTTCTGCAGAGGCAAAAGGAGAGAGAGCAAGGTCAGAATGAGGATGAGCTGGAACTTTGCTAATATCAGTACCTCTAAGGGTTCATGCTTGGTTAAGCACTTTGGCCATGGGCTGCACTGTTTAAAACACAAAGATGATTTGCAATGTGCATAAAATTAAAATATTGTACCTAGAAACTATACTAAAAATAAATAATGTAGTTGTGGATTTCAGACTTTACTGCATGTTGGTGATGAGTTTTCTTCATAGATGATGACTTCCTCTATCAGGTGGAATTCTTCGTTAGTACTGAACTATTTACTGAAACATCTGTTGCTGCTGGTGTCTTCTCCAAAAAAACCGTCTGGTATCTCCAAAAGCTAAACCTAGAGAAGTTTGAAAGGTGCTGCAAATTTCAGATAGTATCAAATTGCAGAGCGCACTCTATAAACTGAGATAGCAGAAGACAAAGGAATTAGAGATACTGAAATGAAAACAAAATGCCTGTAACATATAAGGAGAGAGAGATTAGAGTCTTCTAAATATTTTGAATTGTTGAAACGATAAAATCTATAAAAGAGTAATGATTAGCAACCTTGTGCTGAATGTGCTTTAAACACTTTCTGCAATGCAAAACAAAACCATCCCACATTTTTCGTACGAAAGCAGTACTCACATTGTAGGGTCTTATTGCCTTCATCTGTATAAGTTTTACAGATACCTCAAGGAAATTAACTACTTCAGTAAATCAACCATAGCTTATCATTTCATGAAAAGTGAATTTTACAACAGGACAAAACCAGTCACACACTATAAAGCATTTTGTAAAAGTGATGCGACCATTTCTTGCTGTATCTTATAATTATCCAATCGTAGAAGCAAGAAAAGGAGAACATTGTTAGCAAGTTATATTTGAATTTAAATTCCATTATAAAGCAGTCGTAGTTTTCATCAGCAAGGTGGCCTGGTAATGAGACTTTCACATATATAACATTCTGATTGTGCTTAAAACATCCTTCCTCAAAGAATCAATTATTTTCTACATCAAATTAAATAAACTGGTTTGTATAACCAGTATTCTTAGAAAAAAAAAATAGTAGTCAATCTGTAGATAATACTAAGCTAAGAGATTTTTTTGTCACTAATTGGTTCAATGGCCTTGAGATTGCCTGGCCTGTTCATAGAGCCTCTCCTGCCAGAGAGAGGTAAAGGTAAAACATAAGGTCTTGCATGACCCACAAAGATGAATCAGATTTTATAAGGCAGCTAAAATTTCATTATATGTCTGTGTCAGGGCAACTGAATACCACCATCTCAATAGTTCTATAGATCACAGAAATCTGATGGTCCTCAAAGTGACTTTATGGAAATATTTAACAGCTACTTTCATCAAAATCTGAAGAGCCCTGCAGTCAGCCAGAAAGGTTCTTTATCATTGAAAGCACATATTTGACCTAAAAGTGATGGATACAAACATATAAATTCTAAAGATGTGGTGGAATTCAATAGAATAAATCTTTTTGAAAGATTGTAATTTCTAAATAGTTTTGGGGCTTTGTATCTGATTTTTGTTTTAAATGATAATAAAATATCTACATTGATTTATTATTTCAAGAAAGAGATAACCCACAGTAGGCCACCCAGCTGTACTGTCTAGCAGATGTCCATCTGTCTTTACATTGCAGGACTCACCAGTTTTAATGCCTGCAAGTCCTTGAGTTCCATCAGGCAATGAACACACTTGCACACACACACACACAGAGGTTGTGCAGAATATAGAAGTACTCTGCTGAATGTAATGGACATATGGTGCTAATGTCCTTGTTTATTGTATCTAGCTGGTGTTCTAGACATGATCTGTGCTCCTTCAGGACAATATGTTTCTGTGCATTATCAGGAAAGTTAAATGACAGTTAAAACAATTCAATAGATGACAAAACTGGATCTTAAGATGTGGTCAAAATTTGGTGGTCACAGCTCTAGGTGTGAAAGAAACCAAATCCCTGTCACATTAGGAAGCTTTTTGTTCATTGCTTTTATCTATCATTTTACAAAACACTGCATGGTCCACGTTCTCAGGAAGTGAATGAATGTTCCTAAGCCACTGAACCTGAGAGAATGGCTTGACCATAATATGAAATGTGAAGCCAGACATAAAAATGCACAGAACCCATCTACCTGACAGAGGCCTGTGAATGCCAATTGCCTGTATTTTAACTAGTGTGGTATACCTTTTGTGCTATTACCTCTCCTTAGACTGTAGATCCATTAATCACCTGTGCTCTATTTTTCATTGCCATGTCTGCAGGCCACTTCATGGTGCAAGTACTTTCAAAAACAACAGGTCGATCACAAATGTTTTCAGTAGTATAAATGCTGAAGACTAACATCTGAAGCCCACATATTTAAACCCTCTGGTACAATAGTTGCTGGTGATTGCATTTGCAGGTGGCACCGTGACCATACTCACCCCTAACAAGTAGCTCCGTCTCATCTGACACGGTGTCCGCTGCGGTCTGAACCCTGCAGCCATATCTCCCAGCATGCATCAGAAGAATGTTCCTGATCATTAAATCTGCAGAGGATGCTTGCTGAAACAGGGACGAAGTGCCAGTTTAACATTCAGTAAGTCTCTGTTCAAGGTAGTTCACGAGGGTGTTCTGTACAATGTGAGAAACTCACGATTGCAGCTTTCATCTGACTACATTTACGCCTCCTAATACCTTCTTTTGAGGATTATCAGAACACTGCATTTATGCAATTATTAATAAGGATTAAAGAAGAGGATTTCAGGTTTTTAATAACTTTGACTATGCATAAAGCACATTGTGCATATTTGCATGCTCAAAGAAAATGGTTCCAAACTAGCACAAAGAAATTCATTAAGGATATGAACAGAAATATTTTTGATGCAATCCTTGGTATTAAAATGTCCTCTTAGAAACGAAGGGATCTTTCTGCCTGTTCCCTAAAATACAGTGACATTTGGGGTATGTCTGACTACTTTAATGAAATTAAGATAATGTGAAAGATAGTGCTGGTTGATTTTTATTAACATTGAGGAACTTAATACTAAATATAAATGAGGAAATATGAACAGATTCTTATTTGTCCTGTTGAAATCAGTGTATATTTAAAACGGCAACATACAATCCCTGAATACACAGAGAACCAGGTTTTTGTTTTTAAATACCTAGCCAACAGTAATTACAGTGCCCCAAAATTATGAACAGAGAAAATAAAACTTGAAAGTAAGAGTCTTTCAGAGGATAAATGGCTTTTTGTTAAGAGTGTCTGTATTATTTAATACATTCAAAGGATAATATTTGATTTTGCATGTACAAAGTCACTGTTAGATCCAAACTTACTGGAGACAATAAATACATTGCTCCATCACATTTAGTGAGCCCAACTCCATTGATTTATTGTAGTCATTACTTACGGATTACTTAGGGAAAGAAGAGATAAGTGTGAATGAAAGACACCCTGACTATATGGCATAGCAATTATGGCTTACTTTCTCATTTTTGTGTACATGCAGATTTTGGATTCAATATAAGCACGAGCAAATATAGCAAACTGCTGTGAGTATTTTTGTTCCTTACAGAGTGTTTTTCATATAATCATATAAATGCTTTGGTTGGAGAAGACCTCACAGATCATTAAGTCCCACTGTCTTTTAATAATCAAATAGAAATAATTCTAACATATTAATTAAGGATAGACACACAGTCTCAAGTTGTGCCGGGGTAGGTATAGGCTGGATGTTAGGAGGAAGTTCTTCCCATTGGAATGGGCTGCCCAGCGAGGTGGTGGAAGCACCACCCCTGGAGGTGTTCAAGAAAAGACTGGATAAGGCACTTATTGCCATGGTCTAGTTGACTGGATAGGTCTGGGTGATAGGTTGGACTGGATGATCTTGGAGGTCTCTTCCAACCTGGTTGATTCTATGATTCTATGATTCCTACAAGTATCTCTAAATTTCCTTATCACTGCTACTTCGTACAATATGAAAACCTGTTCCCCCCTCCCCCCCCAACATTAATGTAGAATTTTTGTGATTTTAAACATAGCATGTAATTATTTTGGACACAATTATGTAATTTATAATTATTAATATTATATATCTTATTGTATATAATGAATAACTTTAATAATAGCATGTAATACAATATAATTTAAAATAATGTAAATAATATATTATTGTATTATAAAAAACACAAATAGAATAGAATAGAATAGAATAGAATAGAATAGAATAGAATAGAATAGAATCAACCAGGTTGGAAAAGACCTCCAAGGTCATCCAGTCCAACCTAGCACCCAGCCCTGTCCAATCAACTAGACCATGGCACTAAGTGCCTCATCCACTCCTTTCTTGAACACCTCCAGGGACACTGACTCCACCACCTCCCTGGGCCAGCCCATTCCAACGGCAAATCACTCTCTCTGGCAAGAACTTCCTCCTAACATCCAGCCTATACTTCTCCTGGCACAACTTGAGACTGTGTCCCCTTGTTCTATTGCTGGTTGTCTGGGAGAAGAGACCAATCCCCACCTGGCTACAATCTCCCTTCAGGTAGTTGTAGACAGCAATCAGGTCCCCCCTGAGCCTCCTCTTCTCCAGGCTAAACAACCCCAGCTCCCTCAGCCCTTCAGCAGCCTTGTTGCCCTTCTCTGGACACCTTCCAGCACCTCAATATCTCTCCTGAATTGAGGGGCCTAGGACCGGACACAGTACTCAAGGTGTGGCCTGAGCAGTGTTGAGTTCAGGGGAAGAATAACCTCCCTTGTCCTACTGGCCACACAGTTCCTGATCCAGGCCAGGATGCCATTGGCTCTCTTGGCCACCTGGGCGCACTGCTGGCTCATCTTCAGCTATTATCTACCAGTACCCCCAGGTCCCTTTCTTCTTGGCTGCTCTCCATTATGCTATTCCCTATTACATTATCTACACTTTATACAATAGTATAGATAAATATAAACAGTATTATTTCATGTAGAGTACATTTTATAATGTAATGCATTATGTATAATACAATATATTTTATACCCTCTTATGTATTTGTGTGATTAAAGCATATTTACATGTTACTGGATGTTATCTTTTACACATCAATAATTTACTTCTCTATAACTAACATAATACATTACTTATATACAAGTGTATGTATGTATGTTGCTTTAAGAAATATCACAGTATCACAGTATCACCAAGGTTGGAAGAGACCTCACAGATCATCAAGTCCAACCCTTTACCACAGTGCCCAAGGCTAGACCATGGCACCAAGTGCCACGTCCAACCTTGCCTTGAACTGCCCCAGGGACGATGACTCCACCACCTCCCCAGGCAGCCCATTCCAGTGTCCAATGACTCTCTCAGTGAAGAACTTTCCTTTCTAACCTGATCTCCTTCTATGATCAGGTGACCCGCTTGGTGGATGTGGGGAGGCCTGTGGATGTGGTCTATCTGGACTTCAGCAAGGCCTTTGACACTGTCCCCCACAGCAAACTGCTGGCTAAGCTGTCAGCCCATGGCTTGGATGGTAACACTCTGTTCTGGGTTAGGAACTGGCTGGAGGGCCGGACCCAGAGAGTGGTGGTGAATGGTGCCACATCCAGCTGGCGGCCAGTCACTAGTGGTGTCCCTCAGGGATCTGTGCTGGGCCCCATCCTCTTTAACATCTTCATAGATGATCTGGATGAGGGCATGGAGTCAGTCATCAGCAAGTTTGCAGATGACACTAAGCTGGGGGCAGATGTGACTGAGTTGGAGGGCAGAAGGGCTCTGCAGCGGGACCTTGACCGCCTGGACAGATGGGCAGAGGCCAATGGGATGGCATTCAAAAATATTTACTGAGTATAGAGGGTTTTTTTTTATTCTCAATTTTTGTTTACTTTGCTAACCGGTCAAAGATTTAAATACATATTCCCTGTTTCATACTGTACCTGTACAGTGGTTCTAATTTGAGTAGTTTTGGTCCTGAACGAGTAGAACTGTTCCCCTGCATTCAAAGGAAAGGGTGTGATACTTCACTAGCAGAGCTGAAAATATATTTGTCTGGGCACATACACTGTGCTTGAATAGTTGTATTCAGATCTTTAACCTTAATAATTTGCAAGTAACAAAATCCCACTTTATGAACAGTTGTCCATAGGTACCTGACCTTGTGTGTTGAAGTATTATACTTCTTGTCTGTTTCCTTGTGTTATTTTCATCACCTACTGTACTTGGTAATAGGTCCAATTTTGTAGCGTGCAATTGGTATTTACATGCTTTTATAGTTTCTGCCAAGGTCATTAAAGACAGGATGAAATGGGATTGTTTCCAAGATCCAATCTTCTATAATTTACTTTTTGTTTTCTTTCTAGACAGAAGAATTCATTTTCAACACATCTTGTCTCACCTTCTTCTGCCAATCTTCACCTTGTTTGGATTTTTTGAACTCAAATTGTCGTAATATTCCATGTAGCACTGAGGCAGAACTTTTATTGAGGCTTATTCACTTGCAAAGAGGGAGAAGAGAGGTTGGACACCAAGGCTGCCACTAAGACCAAAGTGAATGTGAGCATGATCTACAGCTAATTAACCCTGTAGATCTTGTAGTGTGAATAAATGGTTATGTTTTGCCTTCTGAAGTAGCCTCATTAATGATGTTACTGGAGGAAAGATACTCAGACCAGTCAGGCCATTTGTGCTCTGGCATATCAGAAATCATCACAGAAGTAGAAAAAAATATCTGAGTACTCTGTAGGTCTAAATGCAAAAAAAAAATAGCACTCATTCCTACCAGGAGTCAACTTCCATGTACACATCTTTTATGTTGTCCAGCACAGCAGTATTTGCTAGCCACTGACACATGAGTTGCTCAAGATAATTAATGATTGTGGTCCCAGTTCTTAGCTTTTATAAAGATAAAAGCAGAATCAGTCCACATTTGTCCTCTCCTGAGAGTAATTTACATTTAATGTGTGAGTTGTTGTTAAGTGGGAGGAAAAGCATAATGGATAGCAACTGCCTGGTTTTATTGCTCAGGAGCTGTTAAAAATTGTGGCTGTCACTCTGACTTCCAAAGAGTTCATGACTGTGTGAATCCTAATATTCTTATCAGGAAAAATATATGTATTTCATCTGCACACCTGTGTAACTGGGCAGACAAGCAGCAATTGAAAGAATCATTGCTACAAGTGGAGAGCAGTGCAGCAAAAAAGACCTCCATTAAACATTTATTACAGCATAACAGGATGTGCAGCCAGCATTGCTTGGGATGTGTGAGTGGAAAGACATTAAATTCACTGTGTTTAATGTAGAAGGATATATGGTCAAAAATTAGATTCTTGATCAAGGGGAATAAAGAGACATTTTAGCTTCCATTTAGATAAGTAGGAATTGACCAGGACCTCTAAAAAATGGTTTTATTTGCTGTTCAGTGGCATTTATGAAGTGGAGCCCTGGGTTAGGGTGCATCCCTCCCCTGGTAGAATAAACTCACCAAAACATGGATTTTGTTTTGAAAGTCAGGGAAAGATGCAATTGTATTTCTTATAGTTTAACAGTATAAACAGAAATAAGCTACTAGAGAAAAAAAAATATAATAACCTTAAGGAAGATGGGGAAAGGGTCAAAGTGTGGCAAAGCAGCAAAAGCAGCAGCAGCCAAAACAGCAGCCGGGGAAGATAGCAGGCAGGCTCAGCTCAGGCAGCAGAAGCCAGCACGGAGAAAGAACAAGCTGTGCTTCTGGACATAAAGCTCTTGATGCTCCAATGAAATTATATTAATTTACCCATTATTACCATTATATGGCCTATCCCTGGAATGTTCACCTCTCCTCTATGTCCTAGATAGAAAATCAGCTCAAACGGCCACAGGTGGACTTTACAAATTTTACAGATTCTTCCAAGTCTTGGAAGATGGATTATTTTGTTGATCAGTTTATCTTGTAACAAGAGGTTCAAGGCCACAGCAAGGCCTTGGGAGAGTTAACCTAATGTGGTGGCCTTCCAGATCTCCTCAACATATCACTGTGGCCACTGCTTGAATTTGAGCAATTACAATCCAGTTCACAAAATCTGCTAAGTAGAAATGCAGCAGAGACTCTAATAAGAAATGTATCTAAGGTCAGAAACTTTGCCTTCTGCTGTTAGTCCTGTCTCAGCGGTAAAAAGACATCACAATTCAGTAAAAGCTGGGACATCCCCTCTCCTTTAGGGAAGCCAGAAAGTAGGTTACATGGACACAGGTGCAGAAAAATACTCTAAGCTAACAGGAATTAGAATAGTCTGGTGTATCAGTAACCGTGTGATCCTAATATTAATCAAAGCTGAAATTAGTGCTGGTTACATTTATTTGTCTACATCTACATACTGGTTTATTAAGTGTATGTTTTTAAAAGCTGCTTTTTGTTGCACTAATTTTATGCAGGGCATATTTTGCAATGAAAGCACTATTTCAGAGCATCATTTCATTAGAAAAATGACATTTCTTGGCATTCTGAATATCATACATTACTTTTTTAGCCAAGTATCGTAAGTATTTATATTTGTTCAGCAAAAACTTCTAAGTAGAATATATCTTGTGTTTTACAGAACTTAAGGCTTAGAAAAACAACCCCAAAAAAATCCAAAGAGATGGGTTTAACAGTCAACTTCTGAAAGCTACGTACAACCTTCAAGGCCAGCATCAGCTATGGACCTGCTGTAACTCTGAACGCACTCTCGCAAGCAATAAACAAATAATAATACAACTATTTGTCCTGGAGTCCTGTATGCCCCTAAATTCCTCTCCCTCTGTGGTTTGAATGGGAGAGGTAAAGGCACGAAAACACCTGTTTTCCCCCTGCCCTGCAGGCGTGAAGCGGGGAGAGCAAGGGGCCCTTCTGGCACGAGGAGTGCCCGTGCAGTGCCCGCGCTGGGATCGGGCTGGGATTGGCTGTGGTCTTCGCGCCTAGGCAGTGGTAACTCTGCTCTTGGTCTAGGGAGGGTATAAATATTGGGGGACTTCCTGCCTTGGCATTCCTGCCTTAGATTTCGTCCCCACCTGAGCGTTTGTGCCTGCCTGAGAGTTCCCCCAGGCCTGGATAGATTCTGCAGCAGGAACCGCTGGCACTCTGCTCCAAAGATGGTTTCCACCCATTAGCACCCTTTATGCAGCCTCAATAGGCCTTAACGACACTCAGACGGCCTCTGAAAGAGAACGAGGGGACAAGCAGCTGGACTGCCTTTCTTTTAGCCAGCCTGGCTCACCTGTGAGTAAATTTTGGCTCAGCTATTGTTTAATAGCTTAGCCTTCTCCAACTTCTGACTTCCAAAATAGTCAAATTACCTCTGGTATCCTGGTAGATCTTCTCAACCGAAACTGAATCTGCTAATTAAAACTAAATGAATTTCTGTATATAATTTTGGGGGCAGGTTTTCGGGAAAATAACATAACTCTGTTTTGGTATAAATTCCTGACTCAGCCGCATCCATTCCCTGCCTCCACAACGCTATCGATGCTATCTGGTGTGACTAATAATTCTCTCTAGGACAATAAAGTATGGTATTGTTCATATTATGCTCCTGTGTATCCCATTCATCAAGTTCTGGGCAGCTCCAGTGTTTAGTGGTATGTCTCAATTTTGGTGCGAGATGTAAATGGAGTTAAGATGCTAAATTTTGGGTAAGATATAAAATGGAGATATGATGCTAAATTTTGAGGAGGGATGCTAAATTGGAGTGAAATATAAAATGGAGATAAGTTGTAAATTGAAGTAGGATGCTAAATTTTGGGTAAGATATAAAATGCAGATACGATGCTAAATTTTGGGGTGGGATGCTAAATTTTGGGGTAAGATGCTAAATTGGGGTAAGATATAAAATGGAGCTAAGATGCTAAATTCTGGGTTGAGATGCTAAATTTTGGGGTAAGATATCAAATGGAGATAATATGCTAAATTTTGGGGTGAGATGCTAAATCGGAGTGAAATATAAAATGGAGATAAGATGTAAATTGAAGTAGGATGCTAAATTTTGGGTAAGATATAAAATGGGACTAAGATGCTAAATTCTGGGTTGAGATACTGAATTTTGGGGTAAGATATCAAATGGAGATAATATGCTAAATTTTGGGGTGAGATGCTAAATTGGGGTGAAATATAAAATGGAGATAAGATGTAAATTGAAGTAGGATGCTAAATTTTGGGTAAGATATAAAATGGAAATATGATGCTAAATTTTGGGGTGAGATGCTAAATTTTGAGGTAAGATGCTAAATTAGGGTAAGATATAAAATGGAGCTAAGATGCTAAATTCTGGGTTGAGATGCTAAATTTTGGGGTAAGATACCAAATGGAGATAATATGCTAAATTTTGGGGTGAGATGCTAAATTGGGGTGAAATATAAAGTGGAGATAAGATGTAAATTGAAGTAGGATGCTAAATTTTGGGTAAGATATAAAATGGAGATACGATGCTAAATTTTGGGGTGGGATGCTAAATTTTGGGGTAAGATGCTAAATTGGGGTAAGATATAAAATGGAGCTAAGATGCTAAATTCTGGGTTGAGATGCTAAATTTTGGGGTAAGATATCAAATGGAGATAATATGCTAAATTTTGGGGTGAGATGCTAAATCGGGGTGAAATATAAAATGGAGATAAGATGTAAATTGAAGTAGGATGCTAAATTTTGGGTAAGATATAAAATGGAGATATGATGCTAAATTTTGGGGTGAGATGCTAAATTTTGGGGTAAGATGCTAAATTAGGGTAAGATATAAAATGGAGCTAAGATGCTAAATTCTGGGTTGAGATGCTAAATTTTGGGGTAAGATATCAAATGGAGATAATATGCTAAATTTTGGGGTGAGATGCTAAATCGGGGTGAAATATAAAATGGAGATAAGATGTAAATTGAAGTAGGATGCTAAATTTTGGGTAAGATATAAAATGGAGATATGATGCTAAATGTTGGGGTGAGATGCTAAATTTTGGGTTGGGATGCTAAATTTTGGGGTGAGATGCTAAATTGATGTAAGATGTGTCCCTGCCCATGGCAGGGGGGTTGGAACTAGATGATCCTTGTGGTCCTTTCCATTCCTGACTGATTCTATGGTCTTTCTCCTTAAGTCTAGCATGTTATTTGAAGTCATAGGTGTGTCTGAAATCGATGTAATTAGGTTTACCTATAAGGCACTGCTTGTAGTAATTTTTCAGAATTGGTGCCACCTAAACATCGTAGAGGCATTAGATGTGGAGATACCTCCCCAGACTCAAACAGGCTCTAAGAAATATTTAACATGCATACTTTGCTCAAAGAGAATCAATTTGTTGGATTTGGGTTTTGCACCCATTGCCCTTGTACTGGCAATTTGCAGAAGAGAGAAAAAAACCACCAGCGTGCAGAGAACTTACTGTTGGTGAATTAATGCATTTTTAGCCATCTCACACGAGGCCTTACAGAGAGGAAGCTGTACGTGGATCTTTTCCTTTCCATTTCATAAAGAGGCAGTGAATGGCTTTGCAGTGAAGTAACTTTTACATAGGGTTCTTCAAGTGAAGTGAATTACACTTACTCTTCCTGTGAGAGCCAGTTCATTATCTTGAGCCAGTTGCTAGGAAACCTCACTGTTAATCTGTCCGTTTATTTGCTGAATTTTTATCTCTAAAATAAGATTGTTCTTTCAGTGCCCAACCTTCTATTTTGAAGGCTTTGCACAACAACAATCTATAATGTGCCTGCGTTTGAAATGGAGCTCACAGTTACCCTGCAATGCACTTTCTTAACATTCTCTTGTTTACTTCCCCCTACCTCTTCCATGGAAGAATTAAATGTTGGCTTGATTATTAAGCAGTTTATCACATGTGTTCAGACTACAGAATCATATGTGGGAAAAAATATGAACCCAGGAACCTGAAAACATTCTTGTGGCTTTTTATCAGTGCTAGCTTTCATTTAATCTGTTGTAATACTGCTCATTTTCCACATTGAAAACCATACTTCCTTTCCACACTTCCAACTGCAGTTCTGTGAATGTAGCTCTGGTTCATCTTGCAAAGAGGGAGAAAAGGAAAGGTCAGCTCAAAATACTGGGTAATCAGTAAAGCTGATGTGGCAACTGGCAGGTCTCAGTTCCTGTGCTGTAAAGGCCTGGGGTCCAAAAAGGCTGGCAATTAGCATACCAGGGATTCAGGTTGGAAACTCACCTGGATGACACACAGTGAAACTTGTCTCTCTGCTTGGGAGGAATATGTCTAGAGCCAGTCGTGAGACTATTGTAATAATGATCTGGATTTAATAGAAGCTTAAATCAATGGGAAAAAAGAGTGGGCAAATGCTGACATTGTAGGAATTGTAGGAACTGTAGAAATTGTAGGAAAGCTTTTATTCTGAAAGCCTAAGGGATGGTGTTATTTTGTTGGGTTTTGTTTGTTTTACCATGACTATGGGGGTCTAACAAACTTGTCAGCTATCATCTAAGTCTCTTGACAGTGAAAAGTGAAAATGCTTCCCTACAAAATGGTTTCTATGCAGAAGAGAATGCTTGGAAGGGACAAAAACCTTGAAAAGTAAGGTTGTACTCTATATAAACTGAGAATAGTTAAACAGTGGTCTGATTTTAAATGAGGCTGAGATTTGTTCCTTAAAAAAGAATGACCTGGATTGTTAATGCTACATTATTCTGTTTAAATTATTATTTTAAATGTGTGGGTATTTTTACAGCAAACAGACAAGTAAGGTGAACTCCTGGACTCATACATTATTTGATTCAGCAAAAGAGCCTCTATTAATGAGATTCAGTCAGATTAAATTGAAAAATGATTTTACAGATGAATCCTGATTTTTGGACATAATTTATTAGCAGCAGAGTTTGGTTCTGGTGAATTTATCTAAAGCAAACTAATGATCATACAGAACAACCCCATGGCAGCATTAGTTTTGTACCATCAACAGTAATGAAAAACAGCAATACAATAAATTTCTTTTAAATTACACTGACAATTTATATGTGCATTGTGAGAGATTGCTGGCTTCAAGCCAACTTCTGTTCATAATGCCTTTAGGACAGTTTAAGTGCAATTTCATGTAAATTCTCATGTTTGAATACATCAACCACTTGCCTGTTTATGATGTTTACAGATTGCAAATATTGAATCTGTTAAAAAAGCAGCAGGTTTCTCTGCTGATATAGTGATAACAAGATATTATACTCTGAGTTCTGTTCTTTAATCATATAAGCAAATTTAGAACAAAGAAGATTAAATTATTGTTAGTGGATTTGTTGTGGTTAATAATATGATGTAGGGTAATAATTGTAGCATAGTAGAATCCAGGCTGATACAGGTTGACTGAGGGGTACCTAATAATACACGGATTTCATTTCCCCCATCTATAAGAAGAAGTGATGATTTTCAAAGTTTTCAGGTTCGTGGAGCTACAAAAATTATCCAGGGGAGTTGTGGAGCTTTCCAGTGGCAGTATTTTTGAACAGTTTGCATAGAGAAAGCAAATAATGAACACATTTGTTTGGGGGGAGCACTGGTACTTGGGAGAGGACGCTAGAAAGTGCTGAGCTATTGGGTGTAGATAGGGAGCACTTTAAAGTGTGTCTGCAAATAAGTTTGATTAATGTCTTTGAGAGAATGCAGAGGAAGAGATGAAGTAAAATGAGTATCAGATGTTAGGGAGTATGTTACCTACTGTGGTAGTTTTGTGAAATTTAGGAGTTAAAGAAAGAATAGAATAAACATTGAAAATGAGAGGGCACAAGAAAAGAGATGTGATGTGAAATGGCAGGCTTCAAGACAGAGTGGCCTCGTAGATATATGTTGCTAAATTCATATTCTGCATCTGAGTTGTTATCATGAGGAGAAAAAAATAAGACCTGTAAAGGGTACCTGTGCTCTTGTTTAAAGATGTGGAGAGTGAAAATGAGTATGGAGCTGCACATGATTTGAGTGGAATGGTGGTGATAATGGTGGATGAAGATGACATAAATGAAAGCAAAACACATCTGGGATGATTCTGCCATTTTTAAAAGATGTCAAAAAAGGAAGCACGAAGAGTAGACATATGAGTGAGATTTCCTGCATGAAGAATGTTGTGACAGCCTTAAATGGATGGAAATTTATTAGCAGGGTCCCTAGATCATGGCACAGTCTAGCAAAGAAAGATACCTAGATGGGATATAAAAAAGGCAATGTGGAGAGAGAGAAAAGGAATAAAGAGGAGTCTTCCAGGTAGCCAGCCAGAAAGAGTAGTCTCCTCTTCTCCTCTTGAGGATCTCCCCAGTGCAGTAAGTGATGAAGGAAGATGATGACTGCTGTAGTCTTTTATTTGGCGTCTGCTCAAACTTCCTATATGTTAATGTTGATGGGAACATGATAATTGATTGTGGCACTGTGATTGATTATTATGCTTATGAGCACTGGTATTGTTGGATAATATTAAGTATTTATATCACTGTTATCTACCTCACTGCATGCTGTGGTTTGGTTTACAAAATGAGGGCTGAAGTGGGCAGGAGGATGGGATGAGTTTCAGTCCAGTGGGAGACTCTTCCTATAAGACCTCACTATAACAACGCGATTGAAGTTTTCAGGTACAAGACCATGAGAAAAAGTCTCAGGACAAAAGCAGTGTAAGAATTGCAAGGGAGAAATTCTGCCAGGAGAGGTCCAGAAAACATTGCCACAACAGCACTTGAGAAAGGTTCCAGAGCTAGAAGAGAAACATAACAGAGCTGCAAAAGGAAGGCCTTAGCATTAGGAAAGCTGATACTGGTCAGATACTCAGACAATCAGCTGTGCTATTATTTCTCAGATTAGTGTCAAGCAGTTAAATGATCCATCAGCTGCAAATAAACAGGGAAAAGAATGGACTGTTATGAAATTTCTTTTATTTACCTTTCAGATTCTGCTCTTTAAAATGTTTCTTGTAAACAAGGGGAGGTACAAAATGCATTAGTAGAATACACCAGTGTAAAAAAATATTTGACTGTATTTCATGACTTTTTAATTACACTCATTTTTATAGTAATTTTATGCATGAGTTCTAAGAGTCTTGCATTTTCCATCCTCCATAAGTAAAATTAAAGAAGAGTTGCTACTTATAGAATCATAGAATTGACCAGGTTGGAAGAGACCTCTAAGATCATCCAGTCCAACCTAGCACCCAGTCCTATCCAGTCAACTAGACCATGGCACTAAATACCTCATCCAGGCTTATCTTGAACACCTCCAGGGATGGTGACTCCACCACCTCCCTGGGCAGCCCATCATCTCTCTCCTTACTCTCTATTCACAGCCAAAGGCACAGTCACTTGGGCACACCAGCAACATGTTTGGGTCTAGGAAATATTTGGAGTGTCATGCTCTAACACAGCGTGTAAGTATGTCTAAAAATTCAGCTAGCTTACTAGGGCTGTTTATATCCTGGAAGCAACATAGAGTGCATTATTAGACCATGATCTTAATTGTGTTTAGATTTTGAGTTGTGGTTACCAGCCATAAAATAAACATGTCAAAGATTTTTAGCTGGAAATCTTTATTCCATTCTGTATCCTCCCTAGTTTACAAGAGATTTGTATTACCAAAAGACAAGACATATTTCTATTTTGAAACTGCTTCTCATCACTCAAGTATTTAACTGTTGTAGCATGACAAATGGGCAAAACCTGGTAATGAGCATAGGGCTGAAATAGCTGGAGATTTGAATTGACAGTAATGGCTGTGTTCAGCTTCTTCCATCAGCAGGAAAGTGCTGCGACAAACGGTGAAACAAATTGATAGCGATGAGGTGGATATAGCAACATTACCCTGAACAGAAACTCTCTGTGCTTAGAGTACATATTTTCTAAAGGACTTTAAAAGCCATTGGTGTTTCCCTCAGTGTGGAGAGGAGGAACCCATTAAATAACCCTCCTGTTTGATTAGAATTGTTTGGGTTTATGTCTAATAAAAAGAAAAGACATTATTATTAGCAGCCTGCTGTTTTAATTGATTCCATGTAGTGTAGAATTTACTGCTGCCTATTTACAAAAATGCTTGGCAAATTTTAATCTTAACGTGTAGAAAATGATTAAAGTACTACAACAAACTAAGGCAAGACTTGAAAATGTAAGGGAATGTGCTGGGTTATCAGCTTGAAGTCTCTGGCGCTAGGCAGAAGGTAATGTATCGTCCAGTCGGCCTCTAGTGGCCTTTTCTAAGTCTGTGTAGATTTCAATTCACTTTCCTGTGAAAAAATGACCACTGTAAAATATTACATGAGAAGTTGTGCTTATTGCTTCCCATGGTGGCAGTTTTAGTTAAGATCAAAGACCAAGAGGATATTGAGACTCAATGACTTTTCTGAGTCTGAAAGGCTCTCATGTAGGTTAAGGTGAGGGACACTAAGAGCAATGCTGCAGATTGCCATTCAGTGGATAACCACAATAAATCATTTTTCCTAGCTGCCATGAAAACGGTATTGGCCCTCAGACACAAAACTGGAATGAAGACAGTTGGTTGAAAATCTACTTGCAAATCAAATGTCTTTATCTAGAAACCTATGAGACAGGATTAAGGTCAGTGTAGATCATAGAAAATTACAAATAGAATTTTGACCAAGACTTCTGGATTAGGCAATAAAGGACAGAAAGTCAAAGTTACTCTAAGAGAAGCAAGCAGGTGTATATTTTGGGTGCTCAAGAGCACACTGGTGGTTCTAGAAGAAAATCTTGTCAATTAGGTCTTCCATGCAGAATTGTTTCTATGAATTACACAGATGACCCCTCACAAAATATAAAATGCTATTGAGTCTTTTGGGATGCAAAGTAAGGTTTTCCTAAGGCAATGCAACCTTTTCATTGCATTTTTGTTCTGCTTACAACTGTACCGTGGAGTTGTGCATACACAATATTTGCGATGCTTGTCTTTCCTCAAGTGTGGTCTACAGCTGTCACTCTAGTGGAGTTTGGTCTCTTTTCCCTAATATTCTCTTCATGTCAAGCTTTGTTCAACTTGACATCCTTACCACACTTCTCTTCTAGCTAGGCTAGAGTGAAGCACCCAAAGTACTTAAATTGCTATAGGTACTAAATCCTTGGTAGCTCAGTAAATAAGAACAAAACCACTTCCAACTTGTATAAAATGGAATCCTTGGTGCCAAAAATGCTGACACTTGAGTTTTGGGTATTTTTTTGGTACAAAAGCTATAGATATGATGTTGAAACAAGCAAAGCAGTGCGTGTTACTGTCCTTTCCCTTTTAATTGTAATTGCTAGGGAACATGCAGTTTTAGCAAATGGAAATTTATCTGCAGCCCACGTAAATGCTACTTTCATAACACTGCATCACGTAGCAGAATGTTCATCATACTTAACACCTGGGTCTGCCACAGCGAAAGTATGAGCAATGCAACCAACAGTGAGAGGCTGACAATGGTTTTGTTGTTAACAAACCCCATTGCAGTAATGTTCAATTTGTCAGGCTTTCAATCAGGTAAAATCTAAACAAGCTCATGTTGGGTTTTTTTTTTCAATCTGGTGAACTATCAGTCTGTGCAGAACAAAATGGAAGTATAATTCTATAGCTTCATGCACACAAATCATACTGTTTTTCTTAAACGCATTGCATTGAAAAGCATTTTGTTTAGAAACAACTTATGCAATTAAAAAACTATTTCATTCAGAAATGTAAAATGAAAGTGCTGTGGGTGGAATTCCATGAGATTTCAGATTGCTTTTTTTTTTTTTGTTGTTAAACCTGTGGCTTTATCATAGTGTATCACTTTGAAATGGGACAGGTTAAAGGAGGGTACATGAGAAGGAAAACAGAAGCTTTATTTTGCTTTCCCTTGGTACCTGGTCAAGTTTTAGTTTTTAGCAAAGAAATAGATTTTGATCCTTGTGACTAATTTCATATGGCAGCTGTGATTAACGGGAATTGTAAGGAGATATAATACACAATATCCCATAAATGAGTGGTTATGGGAATTACAGAGAGTTTGTATCAAGACATAAAAAAATACTGCTGTAGTACTACAATCACCCCTTTCAGGTTTAGCATCACTCAAATGATCCATCTTCATTTTGAGACAAGGCAAAAATCATGATAGGACTTCTAGTGAATGGAGATCTGCTACGTTCACAGAGGGAAGGATGTGTCATATGTACTCAGAAAGTGACAGTGGGGATTGCTCTAATAGAGTCATGCCTTGTTATCTCTTGTTGTCTGAAGTACCTCCTGCCCCATCCTGCCTGTAACGTGTTAATAGGTACATGCAGCCATTTCCCAGTTGATCCAATCATGCTCTTCCGTTCTCTCTTTAGAGTGAAAATCAGAAAAGGAATGTCTTGACTTTTAAATAAGTTAGGAATGAAGGTACATGGAGCATGGCTTGACTGTCTTTTGTATGAGCAATCTTGTAAAGGAAAATGAAAGTAGTCCAGCCTAAAAATACCAGGATCTGGTGCTTTCTTTTGGTATTTCTTTAAGCTTGAATATTATGTTACTTTTTGAGCACTTGCTTAACAGTGACAAGGTAGGCTGAAAAACACTCAGTGCCTTCTGTCCAGCCTGATTTTATTTTCTGATCAGTTAAGGATATTCATCTGTATTCATCTAGCCATTGAGCATCGATACATTATCAGTGATTAATACTCTTCATTTATTAACTCAGCAGTGATCAGCAAAGCAGTGAGAAGGAAATCATAGATTCATACTAAAAGTAGCTGGTTAAATTGGTTGTATTTTAGCAAAATTTTGTTCATGACAGGACATAAAAATAATCAATGATTTCAGTGAGGTTTTGCATGAATATTTGCCTGAAAATATGTCATCTACCAGGGTTTTGATTTGAATGAGCTTTATTTCTACCAATTGGAGGGGTTTCTCTCATATAAATGAAATTAATGAGGAATTCATTTGAAAGATCTACAAAATCCTGTTTTCAGAAAAGAAATGAAATTACATTACATTATCTTTTCTTTGATAGCAGAAATTACTTAGAAAATTTCTTAGCCTAAGGATTCTTCTCAGTGTGCAAAAAATTTCTTCAGCACAGAAGATGCTGAAATGCACTGAAGGAATTATGTTACACATTTTAGATTTCACATTTTTGGAAATTACTTGAAGTTAAACTTTAATCATAAGATGTTTTATTGAATCAAACAGTATTTTACTCTTGAAAAAAAAAAGAATTATAGGTTTCCTTCATATGTATTTAGTTCTCAATTTTGAATATCAGACTTCCTCAGATGAAGAGAAGTATGGTAAGATCCCTCACCCTAAGTGATATACTTTATTAATGTGAGGGTTTTTTTCTGATTAAAAAGCTTATTGATGTTTATAAAACCAAAGCCAAACAAAAACAAACTGGAAAATGAATAGAGTCTAATTTCCATGAAGGCAAATGGAATAAATTGATTGCAGCTGACATGATTTTTAATGCAAAGTTAACTTCACTACATTGTACTCAAATTAAATACATTTACTTTTAAAATTCCCTGACCTTTGTGAGCTTCATTTTTCTCTGTTAACATATTGTGGGCATTTGATTTACATTTCATTAGTGGGAAAATTTAGTTAAATGGTTGTAGATTCTACTTCCATACTCGTTCTCATGCAAGGCAATTAGAAAAGAAAGTGTTTAGAGATGAAAATATATTCTAGGCAAGTAAAAACACTGGGAAGCAAGGGCACTCCAACAGTGTGCTAGTTTGAAGCAGGCTAGAATGTCTTGGTGAGAAGAACTAGATTACAGGCTGTGAAAGGAAAACAATGGTGATGTCTACTTTGCTCACAGGCTTGCTGAGATGTATGGGAACAAGAAATAAAAACATAGATAATCTCTTTCGCTGGGGCTGCTGGCTGAGCTGCATCTCTCTAACCTCAGCCTCCATTTTGGACTAATCCACTTTGCTTCCTAACCCTCTGGCTGAACCTCCATTCTTCCTTGGGACTGGGGTAAGGTTGAGAGGGGTAGGGGGAAGGTAAAGGGGTGGTTGGGAGCCCCTCCTGGGGACTTAGGTTTCTGGGAGGGGAGTTGTGTTTCTGTATTACCTTTTACCTTGTATATTTCTGTCTATAACTGTATATACTGTAGCTATCTGCTTGTATATTGTGCCAGCTGTAAATATAAGGCTTCATTCATATTTCCAGAGCCAGCTGAGTCTAGTCTGGGTGATTTCTAAAGTGTGTGGGAGGGTGGGGAACACCCAAAACCATCACAAACAGTCACGTTATCTGTGAGAAAGACATCAATGCTTATAGCAGCAGCCTTTGTTAAAATGGGCAGAAGAATGTAAGGAGAGTTTGATCAAAATGACTGTTCCCTCATAAAGATGATTGGATGCCTCACCAATAACAATGTACAAGTTTATGTTTAATATCTTCCTCGTTAACAGTACCTGAAGTGGTTCTACTGAGCTGGGGTTTGCACCTCCTCCAGCTAACATTTCTTTCCAGCATTAGTGAAGTCTTTAAATTTGGTCTGAGTTTGGTAAATGTGAGACATGTAAAAGCATGCAAATTTCTATCAGATCACAGCACACAGGTGACAAATGCACGATCACTTACTGCCTTGATGCTTTCAAAGTGTCCACCTTCTTTGTCAAAGTCAATTGGCTGCCCATTGAGTGTCCAATAGAAGGTGACATCTAGCGTGCTGTCATGAAGGGCTTTGCAACTGAGGACAATGCTTTCTCCAACTGTTAACTCTATCTTCTTGGGAGTCAGCTCTATTCTTGTAGGTTCTTGAAATATAGAAGTATTTGGAACATTTAGATGGAAGTGTAGTTATAGTGCAAAGCTAAAATAGTATGATTGAGTTTTGCTCAGTCTCCCAGAGCTTACTTTTACTGTTTATTTCAAATGCATAATTACAAATGCTGAAATATATTCATAATGCACACTAAGACAAGATAGGGTGAACAGAAAATACAGGCCAGTTTCATGGAGATATCAAATCAGGATCCTGAACAACAATCTATAGACTTCCAAGATGGGTTATTTTATTAATTTTATTAGTCTCATAAAGAGCTATTCATTTTTGGGTTTATTTTTTTTAAGACTTAAAGCATATGGTTCTTCTGAGTGCATGGTTTGTCAGTTAAAATATAAAAGCATTTTTTCAAACATACTAAATGTAGAAAGTAGGTTGAAAAATGAAGTTATAAGACTTGGATTGAAAACTTAAAACCAAGAGCCATGTAAGAATTTATATGAGAAGTGACCCAAAAAAATCTGATTTCAAAATTAGCTGCATCTCAGTGATGTGATTATTACTACTGTTTTAAGGAGCTATCTTTCCTTACATTTTATATTGGTGTATTATTCCAGTCTTTAGCTTTGTTCCTATGCAGAAAGAGATGGGGTGAGCGCTCAAGTTCAAAATACATTGAGATACTGATTCTTTTAGTTACATAATGGTTTATAATTGGAGTGTTTTAATATATATATATTAATTCTTCTGCCACATGGCAGCTGGAGTATGAAATCTGACGCGGGAGCATATTGTTTGATCAGGTGGAGGCAATCTCCCCTGTTTGTTCGAAATGTGTTTTTTTATACTGCCTATACAAAGTTGTGTGATTGACTGGGGAGTCTAAGGAATAATAAAATATTATTAAAGAGAAATCATCATTACCATAAAAGCATTTTTTCATACCTTTAACAGATACTGATGCAACGATTTCTGCAGATCCAAATACATTTACGCCTTGGCATAAGTACCGTCCTTCATCTGACTTGGAAGCATTCAGGATTCGCAAGCTCCCATGCGGAAGAATAGTTATCCTGAAAAGGATAAGTACATAAACATATAACTATATCTCCTCTCCTATCAGCTAAAGTCCAGAATTATATCTTTTAGAGCTAAAAAACAGGATTAAGGAAAGCTGCCTCTGGAGCAAGGG
The DNA here is from genome assembly GCF_015220805.1 of Pogoniulus pusillus. Taxonomy (NCBI): domain Eukaryota; kingdom Metazoa; phylum Chordata; class Aves; order Piciformes; family Lybiidae; genus Pogoniulus; species Pogoniulus pusillus. The sequence goes on along the minus strand of NC_087266.1, from coordinate 13,914,275 downwards.
TTGATGAAGATGATAATTGAATTCTCTTTTGTTTCAAAAAGGTTGTAATAAACCCATTTTACTCCTTCTTCTTCTTCCTTAATTCAAAAGGTTTCAGGGAGTCATCAATGGATTAGTATCCTTTGACACTTAGCAGTGGTGAATTTTAATGTACCCTTTGTAAAAAGTGAGAAAGGTGATTCTTCCTAATTCGTCTTTAAAATTTCACTGCTGTATTATTGTCAAATCACATTTCAATATCAAGCACAGGCTGTGTCATTTAGAAAAAAAAATGACCTTAAATTAAATCTGAGAAGAATGGGAAATAAAATGTAAAAGAGGACTGGAAAAAAAGCATAAAATTAATTGCATCTGGTCAAAATATGATTTATGGCATTATTACACAGTGTAGCACAGGGACTTAAATAATCTCTGCTTTTTTTGTAGCTCAGCTTTTATTATTTTCTTTGAGTTCTTGCATAATTGCAGGCCTACTACATCTCCAGATAAGTAGCTCCACTCAAGCATGGTCATGAGAAATGTCGTTCAGCCATTTACATTCAGGAGTTTCAAATTTTGGCTTTGCTTACAAAATATTAATCATTAAGTCCATGAAGCTAGAGTTGAAAATTAACAGACATTTACTGTTCTAAAATGACAAACCCCCCCAAATTTATTAAAATTTATTTGTTAAAGCTGCATCCCTGGAAGAGCAGTAAATAGTCATTGCTCCTTTCCTGAACAGAAAACTAGAAGCCTAAAAGGAACACAGCAACTCTTAACATGACATTTAAGCCAAGCCTTGTTTACAGATGCTGTATAATCTTTCCCAGGTTGGGCAGAGTTTATGGCTCACTGAAAGGACATGGGAGACCAGACAGGCATGGACACTGAGAGCACATAATCCTCAGCAAGTGTTTTCAGATATCACACAGAAGTAGAGGAGGACATGCTTCCTTCTCCTGCACTTTGACAGTGAGGTAAGACCTCTCTGTCTGTGCAAGAGAAAGAGATTAACTTAGCATGTGTGTGGCTTTTCCTCAGTGGTGTTGGATTTTAAGATCTGCCTCTTCAGAGAGGACTTTCTATCTGTTAGTATAGTGATTAGCACTCCTTCCACTGGGTGTTCCCTCTTGAGGTTATGATCATAGAATCAACCAGGTTGGAAGAGACCTCCAAGATCATCCAGTCCAACCCATCCCCCAGCCCTATCCAGTCAACTAGATCATGGCACTAAGTGCCTCATCCAGTCTTTTCTTGAACACCTAGAGGGACAGTGACTACCTGAAGGGTGGTTGTGGCCAGGAGGAGGTTGCTCTCTTCTCTCAGGTGGCCAGCACCAGAATAAGAGGACACAGCCTCAGGCTGCACCAGGGGAAATTTAGGCTGGAGGTGAGGAGAAAGTTCTTCACTGAGAGAGTCATTGGACACTGGAATGGGCTGCCCCGGGGAGGTGGTGGAGTTGCCGTCCCTGGAGCTGTTCAAGGCAAGGTTGGATGTGGCACTTGGTGCCATGGTCTAGCCTTGAGCTCTGTGGTAAAGGGTTGGACTTGATGATCTGTGAGGTCTCTTCCAACCCTGATGATACTGTGAAAAATACTGTGAAAAAAAGTGACTCCACCACCTCTCTGGACAGCCCATTCCAATGGCAAATCACTCTCTCTGTGAAGAACTTCCTCCTAACACCCAGCCTATACTTCCCCCAGCACAACTTGATGAAAAATCATGGAAGCACAATATGATCAGAAATCATGGAGGGCACAATGTTGTTTACTCTTGTGAGTAAACAGGAGTAAGGATTATCAGGTCTGGGTAGGGCTCTTCAGCAGCCAAAAAAGGAACGTGTTAAAATGCAAAGCATAGTTACCTCTGATTTAAAGTAGGAGTGATTCACCGAAGGCTTAAGATTCATTAATGCGCTCAAATTAAATCACTAAGATGAGATTGGGTATTTTTTTTTCTAATGAAAAAAAGAGTAATGTCCCCTATTCTTTGACTCTATGAAAATGGTGGTTTATTATCTAAAGGTTTATAAACATTGTGGCAGAGAAAGCACAATTTAATTCCAGTGAAAAATGTACTTCTATTCACTTCACATGTGAAACCACTCACTGCTCTCAAAAGAGAGACCAAAGAAAATAATATCTTGAAAAGTGGATGGGGCAGAGGAAGGACATGTCAGCTATCAAATTTGCTAGTGCAATCTGATGATGTATCTCTCAACTTCCTCTAGACAAATATGATTCAGGTTTTGAGTCACAGGACATGTCTTGTGTATTAAGATGTATTAAGCAAATGCCTCTGCATCACTTTTGGTTGGTTGGTTTGCATTTTTTTTTTCCTAGTAAATAAGAAAACCTGAAATTTGGTTATAATTTGATGAAGCGGTTTGCTTTAGGAGCTGACAGGTATATAAGCTTCCTTCTTTTCCTCTTAGTGTAAGCTTCATTTTCCCATGAAGATACTCTTTGATCAATGCTCTGAGGACATGGTATCATTAGTATAACAATAGCCTCTGAGGAACAGTAATAGTTTTCATGAATATATTGCCAGCATCCAACAAAGGAAAGGATATTCCTACAGTGTTTCCAAATTATAAAAGCTTATACACAGCATAAGTCCTAATATGAAACTGTTTTTCATTCTGAGCTTGGAGGGAAAGAAAGTCAGATGCATATGGAAGATCATCTAATGAATCTTATATGTGTTATTGGCTACATTTCTATTTAGCTGAAAGCTCTTGTTATCCATGAATAGAAGAGTAATCGCTCAATCAAAGCAATTGCAAACACATTTGCTAGTGAATTATTTCACACAGAAATTAATACTTTCCTTAAAATGCCTTAAAATGGCATTCATCTGTTCTTTATTTGTGTGTATGTGTTTGGGAAACAAGCCAGAGGCTGTTTTTGATGGAAACCAAAATGCTTTATTTATTCACAGAACACTTGCTGCACGCAGCAGGAACATAGACTTCTCCTTCCCCACCAACATTGGGTAGCATGTCCACATTTTTTAACAAGAAAATACTGGATTAGAAGGGTTTTAGCTTCATAAATAAAAGGGAAGCAAAGATAGAAGAAATGGGGTTGGGATAGAGTTAAGGATAATTATGGAAAAGGCCTCTAGGTTATTAATTTAGTAGAAATTGAAGCTTTAACAGTATTGGATAAGAGATAAATGTGATAGTTTGGAGATTATTGTCTAACAAAAATTCATGGTAATCACATAAAGGAGCTAGGTGTCCATTCAAGGACTCTGAAAAATATGGCTCATAAGCTTGTGTCTCTGTAGAAAAGAGTTTTTGTTTTCATATATCTAATAACAAAAGAAGAAGAAGAGATGAGCGTTAATGTCTTAGAGTCAATAAGCATGTTGGCTTAAGATCAATAGCAGCAAAGATTTTAGCAGGAGGTATTAGGAAAGAATAATCAAAATATGACAGCAGATGAAGATGAGATAAAATTCAGCATGATTTAACTGAAGTACACTGAATGAAACAAAGTTGTTATTATATTTTATAAACATTTTTCTAGAGCAAATAAATGCAGATTTGATCTTCAGTGGTTTTCAAGCATGATTTTCATGCTGAAGTTCATGACTGGTTAAACAAATTCAATGTAGAAATTTGAAATGGTTAAGAAACTAGTTGAACAGGGGAAAAAAAGAAAAATCCTTCTTGGTACCATTATCTTAAGTTTTGTAATGATCAGGATACAAAATGAAGGCTGCTAGAGATCTGCAGTTGATTGAAACAGCAAGATCATCATATTGAACAGGAGGGCTTTGATAACTCTGAGCACCAGACTCACAGAAAAGTATGTGTGGGGGGGTCTGAACTAACAGTATTATGCAGCAAAGGCAAATGCAACCCTAGAACATATCAGATACCAATCTGCAGTTCATTTAGAAAGTAATAATGCATAAGGTGCTAAGGGAACATAATACAAAATGTAGGACAATTTTCATAGAATCATAGAATTAACCAGGTTGGAAGAGACCTCCAAGATCATCCAGTCCAACCTAGCACCCAACCCTAGCCAATCAACTACACCATGGCATTAAGTGCCTCATCCAGTCTTTTCTTGAACACCTCCAGGAATAGCAGCCCATTCCAATGGCAAATCACTTTCTCTGGCAAGAACTTCCTCCTAACATCCAGCCTAGACCTTGCCTGGCACAACTTGAGACTGTGTCCCCTTGTTCTGTTGCTGGTTGCCTGGGAGAAGAGACTAACCCCTGCCTGGCTACAGCCTCCCTTCAGGTAGTTGCAGACAGCAATGAGATCATCAGTATTCATAAAGATTAATTTTACTCTATTAACAGTAAAAAAAAAAAAATTAAAAAAAGGTGTCTAAGTCACATTGTAGCTGTCTACACTCAGATATCTCAACCTGGAACTGAATCTCATCCTCAAATCTTGACTTAGTTTCCCAGATATAAGTGCCTATTATGACCTGACACATTTAAAAGACAAAATCTCAGCTGATGTTCACATCAGGAGTGTTCTTTGGAAATTAATTTCTCCGTCTCATTCACTTGCTGTGATTTGGCTTTGTAAAATGCAGCAGTCTCAGCACATGATCTTCAACTGATACTAAACTGGGAGGGAAACTTGAGGAGTGCATTGCCTTTCAGCTATAAACATGCATCTTGACTGTGAAATGGGACTAGAATTATTCCAGTGACTCAGAATTAGCCAGCGTGGACACTGTAATGTATTTTGTTCCTCCTATTGCTGGTCCTTACTACCTACTCATATAGAAATGACTGTAAAGTATCCAAGAAACCAAGGGCTGACAAATGTGACACAAGATCTATGAGAGTACTTAACTGGTTACAGCACAGACAAGGTTTCCTTGCCTAGAATATCAGCAAGTTTGGAAACACATATTTCTATACTGTTAATTTTGCTCATGACAGCATAAACCAGTAAGCTGGATTGAGAATTGTTATAAAAGCATAGAAGCATGAATGAAAGTGTAAATTTTCATCTTTAAGGCTTCAGGACTGAATGTGGAAGTCTAGAAAAAAGTCAGTAATTGTAGTTTTCAGACAATATTTCCAAGTTATTTTCACTGTAAAAATTGCAATTTATTCAAAGCTGTTGTTTGGCAGTAACACTGATGTTGAAAACATTCTTGGAGAAGAGGAGGCTCAGAGGTGACCTCATTGCTGCCTACAACTACCTGAAGGGACATTGTAGCCACATGGGGGTTGGTCTCTTCTCCCAGGCAACCAGCGACAGAACAAGGGGACACAGTCTCAAGTTGTGCCAGGCGAGGTACAGGCTGGCTGTTAGGATGAAGTTCTTGCCGGAGAGAGTGATTGCCATTGGAATGGGCTGCCCAGGGAGGTGGTGGAGTCACTGTCCCTGGAGGTGTTCAAGAAAAGACTGGATGAGGCACTTAGTTCCATTATCTAGTTGATTTGACAGGGCTGGGTGCTAGGTTGGACTGGATGATCTTGGAGGTCTCTTCCAACATGGTTGATTCTATGATTCTATGATTCTTAGTACATTTATGTACTAAGGCAAACAAAAATCCAACAAAATAAAAATATTAGCTCAGACAGATTAATATTTCATCAGTTCTGCTCTTCTTTTACTTAAAAGTATACAGCAAAGAAAGTAAGATCCCTGACAAAGGATGTGCTATTTTATCTGGAAGGATGGAGTTCATACTCTTTACATATGGGATGTTGATGTGAACAGAAAATACTCTCTGAGACCAAATGTTCTCTGAGAAGCTGATGGATGGAAATTAGGCTCATAGGAAATGCCAAATCTTTCCTTATGGATGGTGTTTGGACATCCTTTATCTGACAGTCAGCAATTCCTTCTCATAATCAGTTTGCTTGACAAAGAAGTAATGAAAAGTGTGGATGGAGAATATTAAGGTGGAAGGTCCTCACAAATGTAAATTACAAAGTTCAGATCCCTCTAGACTTCATGAAATTTAGAGAAGAGAACCGAGTAGAAGATGATATTTAAAAGTTGCTCATATGAGAAGTTTGGCAAGATTTTAAAGAAATATCCTTTACTTTTCAGTCTTTCTATTAAAAGGTAGCAAGCTTCTTCTTCCTCCTATTTTATGCACAGAAAACTTGTGAGACTGACTGTAATATTTGGCCTTATTTTGGGGTGAAGGATAAAGAAGTAGAAAATACAATCATCATTGTTTCTGTATAAAAAATGGGAGGTCTATCCTGCCTGCCACATTGTTGAGGTTATTTTCAAGGACAGATGAAACGTATTAGTAGTGCAGATACTCTTACTGCTCCACTGTTCTACAGACAAAATATGAATTCATTAATATCTGGTATTGCCCACCATAGAAGTTCTCAAGTATTATTTTCAGGCGGTTAGAGGACACAGTGGTTTGGATGGTGCGAATTCTTAGCTCTCTTTGTCATCAATGACAGTTTTACCCTTGACCCACCAGGGCCAGGGTGTGCATTTGTTCTTCCTATCACATATAAAATCAGTGAGCAGAGACTTCCATCAAGATGAAGATAACAAGGAGGGGAAACTAATTTTCATTCTATTGCATCATGCAACATTCTCACAAACAGATGTCCCTACCTGTGGCTAGAAATTGTTTGAAAATTCTGCAATAGACCCTGGAATCTGCATGTGTCATGGAGGGCCCATAGGCCTGAAAATAGGCTCACATATGTCTTGCCCTGCCTGGACATGTTTTTCTGCCCATAAAGTCTGACCTGCCCAGGCTTTAGGTTGTGCAAGCCCCCACACGCCCAGCTTGTGCCTGCCTAGTGTAAGGCCCGTGTGATTCTCATATTTGGAAGGTTCAGGCTTGTGGCTTTTGCCTAGTATGGTAAGGTTTGGCTGACTGCCAACCTCATTGGTCATTCTAGTGGCCAATGGGCCATTAATCTTGACCCACATTTAATAAACAGGGGTACACAGGTAAACAAAGTGCTCGGGCTCCCCTGCATTGCTTGCTCGGGCTCCCCCACATTGCCTGTGTTGATTATTACGCTTAAGCCTGCCTATACAGAGCTCGGACTCCTGTGCAGCCGTGTATCCTATTGCACACCCGCTGCCTTATCATTGCCTGGTAAGCTCCACTGCCACTGAGTTACCAGGAAGCATACCCATTGCTGTCTGCACACAATTGGCCAACTGGCCAGCGTGAAACTGTGCTGACACTGCACGACATCGTACTCCTTCTGCACCTGAGGCCCTGCCTATGAATGCCTGGACAGAGCGTCCAGAAGAAGCCAGGAGACAAGGGCAGAGATTGCATCCTTCACCAGGAGAACAAAGTCAGAGACTGTCCTTTCCCCTGAAGCTGGGAGGATTCCAGCCTCAAAGTCCATGGGCAAAGAGTCCCCTGCAGATTGGACACTTTAGTATAGGCTGTGACGTAGGCTCGAGAGGTGATTGATAATTAATCAGAACTTGTGAGTAAGTGTGTTAATGCCTCTGTAATTTCTGTTGCCTCCTGACATAGAGCAGAAAGAGCTTTCAGCCCACCCTTGCTAGGCAAGCAGCATATTGACCCCAAGTCTTCTCTCTGTTTAATAGTTTGAATGTATGCTAGTTATTAACAAGCTACTGTTTGATATATTCCTATAATGTCATCCATGACTGTGTAAGAATATTAATATTAAAATACAGTGGTTGGGGGTGGTGAGAGTCCTGAATATTGAAGTTAATAAATATATATTTTTATAGAATATTATCTCTCACCAATTAATTTCTCCCCTCTGCCACAATTGGTGTAGGCAGCAGAATACCCCTCCGCGACAGCATGCTGAAGGAGCTGAGCAGTTAAGGCACCAAAAGTTACAATTACTACACAGCCTTCAGGAGTTTACTAAGGCCTTAGAGCAGACAGTGACAGGATCTTAATAGAAATGAATGCCAGACAATTTGAACCTTGAGCTTTATACTTCCCAAATAACAATTATGTAGCAAGAAAAAAAATAGAAGCCATTTGTGTGGCTGTTTTTGGTGGGAGGAACTGAGCAGTTTGATTGGGCTATGCCACTTTTATTTTTCTCTGCTTTCAGTCCTTTTTATTTTATTTGTATTGTATTTTGTTTTTTATTGTTCATACTAAAGTAAATTTTTATAGGGCTTTGGAAAAAATGATCACAGCAATCAGGGAAGCATGACAGTTAGTTTAAAACTGTGCAAACATCAAGGAACTAGGTTAAAAAAATGAAGTGAAAGTTATTGAAGTGCTTAGAAGTTTTTCCCCTGAATTTCTCACTGGGGTCTAAAACCAAGAGTATGAAATTGGTTTGTGTGCATAGAACTTTAAAGATGCAAATGGATAGAAGCTGTGCTGACTCATTTAGCCTGTGGCCCCTCACAGTGCTCTGATCTGAGCAATCTGTCATTTCACATAAGCTCGGGTATGGAATCTGTCAGTATCCTTTAATGTAGATTACAAGAAACGGGGACAAGTATTTGTAAATAGTTGAAACCTTTATTTCTCCTTGAATGGCTGTGGGCTCTCTCATTTCCCCTTGCTTTCTCTTGCTCCTTTACAATAGATGTACAAGCCCCTGACTCTCAGTAAAAATGGATACAAGTTATTGCTATAGTAATACCACTTAAGTAAGCAGAACAACACCTAGTTTATATACAATAGTTTACATTATCATTCTAGGAGAGTATTTTAATTAAATACTGTTAACCTAATTATAAACGAGACTGTGCTTGGCCCAGTCCCTTGGCAAAACACAAAATCATTTGGATTTTCTACACTTCAGATTTTCAAACATTTATAATGCTGCAATTCCTATGCGTGACATCTTAGGTCACAGGAATGTGCTAAAACTTATCATTAATATACCACAAAGAACTTCCAGCAGTATTTAACCTAATGTATGCAGACTGTCCTAGGGCAATTTTTCTCAAAGGAGTCACAGCTGAGCCTCTTGTTTCGTCCTTGCCATTTGCTGTGCGGTAACACTTGTGCATGAAAACACACAGCTCTTGCAGGTGTAAATGGTGGCCACAAATGTTAATATAATTTCAAGTGGCTGACACTAAAAGCCTGGTTTTGCTAACAAAGGTTCTAAGAACAGGGTCTAAGTATGATTTCCGAGATATTACTGAGCAGTAAAGGTTGGTGACTATTAGCAGGTCAGAATTAACACGGTCACTTGGAGTGCTTTTTCCCTTCTATGTGTAACCTGATCATTATTTGGTTTAAGGGTATTTCATATTAATGACTTTATTCAGACCAGCACTTAAGCACAAAATTTAGACTCTGTTAATAACTCTAATGGCAATGATGATATAAAGGTCCTAAATTTTAAACTTCTACAATGGTATTAAACTGAACCAGAGCCTAAATATAAATGGAACAGAGGTTCAAATCTATTGCCTACAGCACCTTTTTTTAAAAATCAGGATGACCTTTAAATTATTCTATATTTTCATTGGTATGCTCCAGTAAGAAAGCACAGCTGGTATATTTTGAAAAATCTAGCAACACTTTGCTAATTGCAACCTTGCTATTCTGCTCAAATATTTTGCTCCAATAGAGTTGTTTAGCCTGGAGAAGAGGAGGGTCAGGGGTGACCTCACTGCTGTCTACAACTGCCTGAAGAGAGGCTGTAGCCAGGTGGGGGTTGGTCTCTTCCCCTAGGCAACCAGCAACAGAACAAGGGGACACAGTCTCAAGTTGTGCCAGGGGAGGTCTAGGCTGGATGTTAGGAGGAAGTTCTTGCCAGAGAAGGTGACTGGCATTGGAATGGGCTGCCCAGGGAGGTGGTGGAGGCACCGTACCTGCAGGTGTTGAAGAAAAGCCTGGCTGAGGCACTTAGTGCCATGGTCTAGTTGACTGGACAGGGCTGGGTGCTGGGTTGGACTAGATGATCTTGGAGGTCTCTTCCAACCTGGTTGATTCTATGATTTTATGATTCTTAGTACACTTATGTACCAAGACAAACAAAAACCCAAAAAATAAAAGTATTATCTCACACAGATTAGTCATTTAATCAGTTTTGCTCTTCTTTTACTTATAAAGTATGCACCAAAGAAAGTAAGGCTGGGGGACAGGTTGGATTGGATGATCTTGGAGATCTCTTCCAACCTGGTTGATTCTATGATTCTATGATAATATGTGTTTGGTCTTGAGTAAAGAATTAAAACTGGAAAAAAGCCTCAGAGGATGTCTCAGGGTTAAGTGTTTTGCAGGGTAGGAAAGGCCATTTGAGGTCTGCATTTTACTCTAAAAGTTCTTTTAAAAGCTTTTGTAAAACATATTTGGTTTAGGACAATATATATCTAAGCATGCCAGAATTACTGTAAAGTGATGAAAATAGGCTTTTACATTTTTCAACTGTCCTATTGTACTCCTGATAAGATTTAAAATTAAAATATATGTTAATATTTTAATATTTTTAATAATTTAATTTATTTCCTCTTTTTACACACTATTTCAATGTCAGAAAAAATCTGCTACATGGGAAAGGTTCCTGCTTTTCAAGGAAAGGTCTTTAAGCACAATATTTTTTTCCATGTTCCTAAGTGACAACAATGAATTATTAACTTATTCTATTTTCCTCAGAAGCTTTAGAAATAGTAAAATGCTTGTAGGATGTCATAATTCCCACAGGAAAAGAAACATGCATAGGAAAACTTTAGTTACTTTAAGATATTTTCGTTTCACTTGTTAGCTAGAAAAGCACCAAAGTACCTGGAGGCAAACTGGCTATGCTAGAGGTAAAATTCAAACAATCTAGGTGGTGAAGGAGCAGATCTTAAGTCAGCACAAAGTGACATAGGATCATAGGATGTTAGGGGTTGGAAGGGAGCCAAAGAGATCATCGAGTCCAACCCCGCTGCCGGAGCAGGACAATCCTATCTAACACAGATCACAGAGGAACACATCCAGACAAGCCTTGAAAGTCTCCAGAGAAGAGACTCCACAACCTCCCTGCACAGCCTGCTCCAGTCTCCAGTGCTCTGCGACCGTTACAGTAAAGTTTCCCCTTGTGGTGAGGTGGAACCTCCTGTGCTGCAACTAGAGAAATCTATTTTGATTTGTAGTAGATGAATACACAGCTCACAACACCCAAGCTTCATTAATAGAATATGAACATCACAGAAACTTTAATTTCAGTGAAATAATATTCTTGTAAATTTAAAGTTGCTCATTAGATGTTTACATGGGAAGTTTTCACATGCTCAGGACAGCAGTCATCTAGTTAAAGCATTATTATTGTAAGTTCTGTAACAGTGGCCTGGAACCTGCTTTACAATGCTGATTCAGATTCTATAGCAACACTGCCACAGTACTAACTGCAAGTGGTGTCTCTATGTGACACAGCTATGAAATTTAATCTTTCCCACCTCCCTGAAAAATTGTTAGAGATGTTGTCACTGTTTTCATGTAACTAGAAGAGCTGGAAAGATGAGAACAACTGACCACTTCTGCATTAGACACCAGCTTTCAGGAAAAAAAATGAATAGAGAAGAGAAGAATGTAATTTCTAATAAATTAATATGTGTTGTTAAAGACCATTCCCACAGAGCTGTTTTCTACTTTTCAGTGCTCTCTCCCTTGCATACATAGACAGTTATTTAAGTGTCACTTAGAGCTGAATGTCAAAATCCCAAGAAAGATGGCAAAGCACCAGCAGCTGAAGTGGCTGCTGACTGCTTGCAAGGAAGGATGACAGCTGAGAATCAAATCAGGAAGAATACAGTGAATCTGACTGAATTAGCCATCAGAAAGTTTTGAAAAGGATTAGAGCTTAAATACAAGCTTTCTATATCCCATGGATGTGATGTATCAAAAACCCACCAATCCCAAAATATGCATCTTTTTGTCTTGTCATTCCTAGCAATAGGCCCTGGAATGAGATCATAGAATCATGATAGAATCAACCAGGTTGGAAGAGACCTCCAAGATCATCCAGTCCAACCTAGCACCCAGCCCTATCCAATCAACTACACCATGGCATTAAGTACCTCATCCAATCCTTTCTTGAACATCCCCAGGAATGGTGGCTCCACCGCCTCCCTGGGCAGCCCATTCCAATGGCAATCACTCTCTCTGGGAAGAACTTCCTCCTAACATCCAGCCTATACTTCCCTCGGCACAACTTGAGACTGTGTCCCCTTGTTCTGTTGCTGGTTGCCTGGGAGAAGAGACCAACCCCCACCTGGCTACAGCCTCCCTTCAGGTAGCTGTAGACAGCAGTGAGGTCAGCAGAGAGGCTTTGTAGTAAATGTAACAAGTGTGTAGATTAGTATAGGGATAAAGAAGAGGCAGAAAAGTATAACTGACTCTGCTTTGTAGTTAGAAGTCCCTGTAAGCTCTCTGTTTATTCAAATCAGATCACCATGCTGTGAGCACTAAGGGGCAGTCCTTACTTGTTTACTGAATTCTGCAATGATTCTGAGTTGCAAATTTCAGTAATTCTTCTTCTGTTGTCTTCACTGGCAGAAAAATCTAAGTGTCTGTCACTGCATCTAAAAAGAAAACAAAGGATAGAGGCAAAGAGCTGCCTCATGCTTCCATTTCACTTGACCATTTCACACATTGAGACAAGGGGTTTTAAGTGGAAAAATCCATGTGGTAGAACAGACTTCATAAAGGATGTGAGAAGTGAATGTGTATACCTGGCAAGCAGCCTTCCTTCTCTAGTCCCACAATGCTGGTGTGTCTGGCAGGTCAAATGAGGTTCTCCTCACCCTCTGCTCTGCCCAAGTGGCACCACGTCAGAAGTATTGTGTCCAGTTCTGGGCTTCCCCATTCAAGAGGGACAGGGGTATGCTAGATCAAGTCCAATGGAGGGCTATGAGAGCGAGTAAGGGACTGGAATATCTGTCTTATGAGGAAAGGCTGAGAGACCTGGGGCTGTGTAGTCTGGAGAAGATAAGACAGAAAGTAGATCTTATCAGTGTTTACAAATATTGGAAGGGTGGACGTCAAGAAGAAAAGAGGTCAGTTTCTTTTCAGTGGTGCCTTGTGATAGGACAAGGGGCAATGGACACAAATTGGAACATGAGAAGTTCCACCTCAGCATGAAGAAAAACTTCTTTACTGTGAGTGTAATGGGACACTGGAAGAGGCAGCCCAGAGAGGTTGTGGAATCTCCTTCTCTAGAGACTTTTGAGACCTGTCTGGACAGGTTCCTGTGTGACCTCCCCTAGGTGCTTTGGCAGGGAGGTTGGATGTGATGATCTCTAGAGTTCCCTTCCAATCCTGCCATTTTATGGTTCTATGAGTCTATTCTGCCCTAATCTAGATCTGTGATATAATGGCATTAACTATCAGTTTCTACATCACTTAAATCCAACACACTTCCTGACCACATCCTCAATGTGTTGTGTGCTTTCAAGTCAGTACATCTTGAGAATGCATGGTTGTTCTCAGGGTGGAAAGCAACGTGAGGATGAAAAAACTTCCATTGTGAATTGGAGTGCAGACTGAAGGCTGTGCTCTTTCTGCAGCGCACATGAAATTGTCACAGGAACACGTCATCTGGAAGACAGCCTTTCTAGAACATTACTTTGTTTTTTAACATTGACAATTCTCTCTAATTGTGTTTCTTTTTTGATAACAAAACCATGGGTTCATGATCATACTGACAGAGTCTTGCAATATTTAATTTTTTTCTGAGGTTTAGAAAAACACATCTAACTGCAAAGCTGACTGAGCTGCATTAGATTTGTTACATTCAGTGAAAGAATCAATCTGACCTGTGGATGCAGAAATCTTGCAGGAAGGAGAGACAATCAGTTCAGTAAGGATGCAGTTTGAAAACTGCCTCAGCACAAAAAATATTTCTAGACTGTAGAAATGTAAATGGGATTTTGACCATAATTGACTAGGATCTTATTGACATTAGTTTTCAGGTCAGTTTAGTTCACTTTGAAGTCTGGAAGAGAAGCCAGTACTGTGGCTGGAAACTAGGTAAAGCAAGATCACAGAATTGCAGGATCACAGGATGTTAGGGGTCTGAAGGGACCTCCATAGATCATCAAGTCCAACCCCCCTGCCAGAACAGGACCGTAAATCTAGCTCAGGCTACACAGGAACACATCCCATGGAGGACTTGCTGAAACACCATTTTGCTTTATGCACAGCCTCTACCTCCTGTCTCTTAATGTCTGTATTGGCAGCGATGGCAAAATGTGATAGTCACTCTGGAGAGAAGTAAAGTCAGCAAGAACCAGTGAGAAACACTTGGGCAGAAGATCCAATTGCTAATGTCATGATGCTGGCTGGTGGACATTGGAGAGGATATCATATTGGTCTAGAGGCAGCAGTGTGTGACATCAGCTGTGCCGTACCTATGAACTCGTGGTGCAGTAGTTGTGCAGTCATTCTAAGGTCTGTGATGCTGTAATTGTAATGGAAAACTAATGTCTCAAACTGGTTCTCATTCAGTATTTGAGAAAGTCCAAGCAGTATTGGGACACTCACGTGGCACACAACTCAGACTTCCTGTCTCTGTTCATACCAGCAAGATCAATAAATGTGATCTAGCACTCTCACCAGTGCTAGAACAAGAATGTGATACTTCTTCAGTGACATAATCCTCCCTGATTTCCTTTTGCATTTGCTTTCCACAATCTTTTCATTCTCCTCAGTCTTTCTTCCCTAAATCTCTTTTTCCTGATTTATCTTAGAATCATAGAATCATAGAATCAACCAGGTTGGAAGAGACCTCCAAGATCATCGAGTCCAACCTATCACCTAGCCCTATCCAGTCAACTAGACCATGCTGTGGCCTTCTAAAAGGTTGCCCCACTTCTCTTCTTCCTTAACATTACTTACAGAGTGTACTATCAACATTGCCATGGAGGTAGGAACGCAGAATATAAAAGATAGGATGAAAAGGTTGCTGTGTCACTGGAGATAACCCACTGTCAGACATGTAGTGGTGTCATATCACTATATATATAGAGAGAGTAATCAGAAAAACTCATTTTATAAGTTGATACAACTGCAGCAATCTCCCTTCTTAGAATTCCTGAGAGGAGTACTGAATCAATGGAGACCTCTCCTCACTATATAACTACATCTCAGTTTTGCACATGGAATTATTTTCTAGAGCCACTCAGAAGTACTTTGATCTCTTTTTAATGACTTGACTTGTACACACTGAATCTATTAGACCAGGTGACTAATACCCAGGGACCTGGCAGGGCTAAACTAAGTATCTAAAGCTAGTAATGTGAATATGTCCTTAAAGAAGATAGTGACAGATAGGATCAGCTTTGTCTGTGTTTTTGTAGTTTGTTATGTCAGTATCCCTTTCCCTCTTTTCTGAAGTCTGGGAGCAGACAGTCAAAGATCAGAGGGAACAAAAAGGACAGTATTTTTCCAAGAGGGCTACAACCAGAGTTTCTTCAAACCTGACAAGAGTGTTTGAGAATGGAGTGTGGTTTAGAGATAAGAAAAAAGAAAAAGGAACATTGGAGCCTTGACCAAGGATTAACTTGTGATACCCAAAAATATCTGTACATTCAAGATGCTGCTTGATAGGTTCTGTTATCAGGTATTTATGGACATTTGTTATGCCCTCCAGTCTCTGTCCATATCTGGTATGTTCATTTATTGCTTCAAATATTGAATCTAGTAAGTTTCCTACTCAAATACAAACTGTTAGTATGAACTGAGAGAAAGTTGAGCTAAAGCAAATTAGCTCAATTCAGTCTTTTTGTATCAAAATGATGTTACTTTTTTGAATCCTCTACCATTGCTCTACCACAGCTGTCCCTCATACTCAAAAAAGTGGCCTTTTATAATTAAAGAGAGCCTTTAAGAAAGATGAGGGCAGACTTTTTACAAGGGCGTATAGTGGTAGAACAAGGGATAATGGTTTTAAACTATAAGAGGATTGATTGGGACAAGATATAAGGAAGACATTTTTCATGATGAGTGTGTTGAAACAATGGAACAGGTTGCCCAGAGAGATGGAAGATGCCACATCCCTGGAAATATTCAAGGTCAGATTGGATGACACTGAGCAATCTACCTAGTTAAAGATAGAATCATAGAACCATTTAGGTTGGAAAAGCCACTTAGGGTCACTGGATCAAACCATAAGCAATGGTTGGATTATTTCCCTGCTCATTGCAGGAGGATTGGATTAAATGATCTTTAAAGGTCAGTTATAACCCAAACCATTTTAGTATTCTGTGAAAGTAGGGACATTTAGAAGAGGAAAATAGACTTAATGGTGGAAAGGGTCATAGGTTGTCACATACAAAAGACAATACTATGAATGCAGAATCAATGCTAAGCAATTTGAATGCAGCTACTTTTGCAATCCGAGCAGGGGAGACATGTTCTATGCCTATAGTCTGTAGAAGAACAAATGGACAGTTTCCCTCTTCAGTTGCTCAGCAGTGACACAAGCATTAAATAAATCAGTTTGTTAATCATTTGGTCCTACTGTGAAACATGAGGTAAGTACAGATTTGCAGTAATTATCCTTGCAAAGGGGCCATTAGTGATCACTAAACTCGTGTGAAGACTTTGGACCTCCAAGTCATTTGTGAGCCATGGCCCACTGACTGCTATTTAACAGACTACTATTACAATCTAAATGGCATTTGCACCTAAAAAGCTTTTCTTGTTCAGGGTAGAATTACTTGTGCTTATAAATTGTCTCTCCACATTTGGTATTTATTTAATCAACAAAGTAATGATTGTCTAAATTACTAAGCAAGTCTTACCTCAAGGCTTGATGACTGTTAATCAAAGGAATTCATTAAGAGAGAGGTTATTATCACCTTTGCAAAGGTATGCAAATAACAGTAAAGGTGCAAGAAAACTTTCTTACTACTTTCTAAACAGCTTCTTGCAAGTATAAAGTATTTTAATGAGTTTTGCATAAAGACAGCAGATATTAGAAAAGAGTAAGGAAACACAATTTGGTATGAAAGAAGTAACTGTGATGCTTTTGCATCCTGTGCTTCCTCAGGAATAATATCAGATCTTTTCTGAGCTACTCTACACTGTGACTCAAAAGTCACAATCAGGTTGTAAACTAATCACAGTATCAATGGTGAAGTAGAGTTGAAATTATCAAAGAAAAAAGTATTACACACTGGAGCCCTTAGGCAATGCTATCATAAGAAAAATAAAGACCAAAGGGTGAGATGAAAGATTCATGTTCATTTTGACTGTAAAGGAACCTTATAGCTGCAAGCTAATATCACATCTACAATTATTTTCATCTCAAAATGAATGTTTATGTTGTTGATATTATACCTCATTATAAGCTCAAAGCCTGAAGTTCATGAGAAAGCAAGGTTTTTTGAATCAAGATGTAGGTTTAATCCCGTTAGATATTCTTCTGATCTGGTTTCACATCTGAGAGTTTGAAGATACAGTGTTTGAGATCTTGGTCAGGCTCAGCAGTGCTTCTTTTCTTACACTATGTGATCATTCATGTTTTTATTTTCTCTTCTCTTTTAGGTTAGCTTTAATTCAATTGTATTTTTTATCTTTAAAGACAAAGTCAGCTAACTGTAAGAATACTTACAGAAAGCAAGTCTTTCCTGGAACATGCATTAATGACAAAACCTTTGCTTCTGATTTCCTTCTGCTTGGGCTATAGAAATCTAACCAGGTTGTAGACAGCACATTAACAGACCACTGGAGACTTTAATTTACCTGAAGGAATCCTACAGGAAGGCTGGAGAGGGACAATTTGTAAGGATGTTTAGTGGCAGGACAAGCAGGAATGTTTTTAAGCTGAGGGGGAGTAGGTTTAGAGTGGATCTTAGGGAGAACTCATCCCTGGGGGTGTTCAAGAAAAGCCTGGCTGAGGCACTTGGTGCCATGGTCTAGATGACTGGATAGGGCTGGGTAATAGATTGGACTGGATGATCTTGGAGGTCTCTTCCAACCTGGTTGATTCTATGAATTCTATGAATTCTAAGAACTTCAGTACAAGGGTGGTGAGACTCTGGAATAGGTTGCTTAGGGTGGTTATGGGTGCCTCCTCCCTGGGGTGTTCAGGGCCCAGTTGGATGAGGTCATGAGCAGTCAAGTCTAGTTAAGAGGCATCCTTGCTGATGGTGGGCAGGTTGGAGTGGATGATCTCTAAGGTGCCTTCCAACCTAAGCTATTCTGTGCTCAGTTTCTGAGATAGGTCCATTTGGAAGGAAATTTTGGGCTGATTCTCTGAATTTCAAACTCAGTCAGAATTCAGGAACCCACTACTTGCTTGTCCATTACCATGAGAAACACGTAGACCAACAAGAAATTCTTGTATGCAAGATGGTACACAGCTAAATAATAAAAAATGCTGATTTTTCTAAGTGTGACAACTTGCATGACAGCAAAAGAGAAAGTATCCTAGGTTATCATTGTAGTACTAGATAAATAAGGCTTAGATGATATTCAGATATTTTTGGATAATATTATGATAGCTGATTTCATAGAATTAGCCATGGTTTTGGAATATCCACATTTATTTCAAGCTGCTATTTTTTTGGGGGGCCAGAATTCCATGGGCTTTTAAATTTCTTTCAGCATATTTCAAGCAGACTATGTCCAAAAAATGGTTTTAAAATTTGACATTCTGCATCACTCTACATATATAAAATGTAAACTATCTTCTGGAACACTGTAAGAGCTATGTGTACAATTTGGGCATTCAGGTAAAGTGCTCACTATGAGAATGGCACGAATGGAAAAGAATAAAGTTCATGATCAAAGACAGGGACTTTAAAAAATAATTTGATAGCTTTTGCCTGACAAAGCTTTGAAGTGATTTAAAAAAATTGACTTCCAGATAAATAATGTGAAGCCTTACCTCCTCCCTTTTATAACTTATTTTACAGACCAATATTCCTATATATGGAAATCTGTTTAAATAATTCATAGCTACTTGAACAGAAATGCTGAAGAGTCTTGTTTTCATGCACAGGAGGTCACCTCTTGAGCAGAAATCACCATCTTTATGAGAAAATATCAAATATTAGAAATTACAAAGGATCTCATTTAGATTAAGTCTGTGTTCATTGAGATGCACACACTGAGTCTTGTTTCATTCAAGGTAATATGCCTCTCTCTAATCACTTTGTTATAGAATTACCATTTTGAGCTTTCCAAATGCCAAATGAATTAATCACCATGTCTAAACAATGAATGTCTTCGTAATTAAATAATGAGTTGCATTTCTCTGTATGCTGTTACACTAGTTCTTGGTCTTAATGTTGGGATATCAGCCAAAAGATTTCTTTTGATTTGATTTAATTAATAGGAAACTCTTAAAATGAAATTCACAAATGCAGAAATTCAATTCAGACCTTCATATGCCTGATCAAAGACAGGAAAAAGATAGCTGCATTTGAGAACAGATCTACTTAAAATGGAAACTGCTAAAAATATCTCATAAAGTATAAGTGTATTTAATTCAAATTTACTATTTTGAATTCTGGAACTTACAGAGTAGGTCTATTTTTTTTTTTTTTTTAACTAACAAACAACATTTTCCAGTTCCTACTGTCACTGGATCTTACTCTGTCATTCCATGGTCAGTCTGGATCACTTTCCTATATAAATTTGATCCAAATGAAGAAGTATTTTCATCCAATAAGCCAAAATTAAAGACTAAGAGTATGTGACAGCCATATTTTTATTTGCTTTCCTAAACAAAAGGCATGAGAGCACAGACAGTGCATTTACTGAGACTGTAATTGTTGTTTTTAAACAATTAGTCAGCAGATTGATTATTTTTAACTCCTGTCTTCAGTGCTTTCTTACATGGCTCGAGAATGTTTGGTGTCAGAACAAGCAATCTAAAAGTGGATTTATTTTCTTGGGAGTCAACCATGGGATGATTTCAATGCACCATTGTAGGATGAAGTGCTTTCACAAGGTAGTCACTACCACTTTGTGCATTTGCCAGGCCCTCTGGTCTTAACAGTATAGGTTTGAAATCTGTGCATGCAGAGAGTGGAGTTACTCATGTATCACACCACAGGAATTTAGATATATACATGTATTATTTAAAACCAGTAAGCTAACATAAAAGAAAAAATATCTAATTTTAGCATGCTAATAGAATTCTCCTTAATGCATGCTATTCAGGTTTGATGGAAGTCTTCTCAGTAATAGCTGAAATAACTTAATTCAGGAATGTGAAAACTACTTTTGATTTTTCTTTCATCTGCCTGTCTTCGATAGAGACCCTTCCTCAGTTTCAGTCTGGCAAAATACTAAGAGTTAAACTGGTGTAACATCACTGTCTAATCATTACAACAAGTATTTCAACATTATGGTTCTGTTAAATAAGAGCTTGATATACAAAATGTCTGCAATATGTACATTGAAGACAGGAATGAGGAACAATGGTCTAGTTGACTGGACAGGACTGGGCGGTAGGTTGGACTGGGTGATCTTGGAGGTCTCTTCCAACCTGGTTGATTCTATGATACTATGATTTTTGCCTGAGTGCTGTAGACTGCTCTGTGGCTTTCTCTGGAACTGAACAGTCATCCTGTTAATGAATATAAAAATCTAGCTCTGGGTTGTTGTCATAATTGTCTGCTTTGATTTGATACAGTGATTTGTACCAAAGAGGATGAAATGGATGGGCACAAGTAAGAAAGTGAAACAGATTAATATTACTGACAGGTTGGAACAAGATGATCTTTAAGGTCCCTTCCAACCTAAATGATTCTGTGTATCTATTACTTTTGATGTTGCATAAAACTCTACTTCAGGTCTCATTGTATTACTTTTCTAATCTATATCTGATCTGGGGAGGAAATGCAAAGTATTGTGCCTTCAACTCTGCCCATTCTGTTAAAATTGATACTATTACATATGCAGTTCAGGCAGACTACATGCGTGGCATCCTATAATAATTATCCACCTGAAACAATTCAAAAGCTGACCATGAATTTGAAAGGCAAAAAAAGACAAACCTGTTGCAGTAGCTGGCTGCAGATTTAGAATATCTAAAGATAATAATCTCAAAACTTTATTTGCCTTTCAGATGTATTCTTTGGATAACAAAAGACAGTCCTTGTCCTTTCCTTTGCTTTATGTCTGTTCTTAGATCATGGTGCAGCAACTCTGAATTAAGAATTCAGACATGATAACTACAAATGTCTCAATACTTTCATAACTATGAAAAGACTGGATGGGGCACTTAGTGCCATGGTCTAGTTGATTGGATAAGGCTGGGTGCTAGGTTGGACTGGATGATCTTGGAGGTGTCTTCCAACCTGGTTGATTCTATGATTCTGTGATGTTATGATTCTGACCTTTTTCTGGCTCAACTGACTCATATATTGTGTCTCTCGAGGTACTGGGAAGGGGAAAAGGCAGGGGGGGAAGGCTGCCAAGCATTCCCTCTGGACTGCCCAGCAGGGGAAAAGCTGAATTATTGTACAAGAGGATCTTTGTATTTGTTGCTAAATTGTAAATACATGCTAATATACCCTCTATATGTTTATTGCCTTGTATACCTTTTATATTTAGTCCAATTTTGTAAATATAACCTTTATTTTGCTTCCAAGTTCTGAGTTTGTTTTGGCAATTTTCTCTAGGGAGTAAATTCCAATTTGTTTGGGTCCAGATCCAAACCACAGTACCAGTAATAGGACAAGAAAGAATGGGTGTAATCAGGAACACAGGAAGTTCCACCTCAACATAAGGAGAAATTTGCTTATTGTGTGGGTGATGTGACTCTGGAGCAGACTGCTTAGAGAGATTGTGGAGTCTCCTCTGGAGACTTTCAAAACCCACCTAGATGTGTTCCTGTGCAGCCTGCCCTGTGTGATCCCGCTCTGGCAGGGGAGCTGGACCCAATGATCTCTTGAGGTTCCTTCCAACTCCTACCATTGAGTCTATGATTCCATGAATGTTTTATTCTGAGATAATTTTTTATTTGCTTCTCTAATTGTTTTCATTGTTTCATTGTTTCATTTAACTTAGGCTCTCAAATATAACCAAATTAATTCTATGAAATCTTCTATGAATAATCTTTTATCATGCTTTGTTGATTTTGACCCCTGTCTGTAGTACACTGGCTCATTTTTTAATCTCTAAGATTCTTATTCCTGCTAAGTGATGTAGCAAAAACCAGTGAAGAATATTGTGATTATCTTCATTTGAATGCATGTATTAATGACAATTTATTCTAGCTCAGTAGCAGCAAATGGGTATAGCTGACATTAAAACACTTCATTATCACAGTAAACCTGCATTTTTTTTGTGCAGACAGTTGTTATATTCTGTGTATTCCACCTTGAAGGTTTAGATTTATCATTTATGAATTTGATTCCTCCTTTAGCATAAAATATTAAGAGAAGTTCTATAAGCAGCTGAGGGAAAAAATAATTTTCACCCAAGATGTATACAATAGTAAAAATAAAAAAAAAGGAAAAGGAAACAATGGCAAAGTCTACTTTTTTCTTTGAGGGCTGAAAACATTCTTTATTTCTCAGCAAGAACTTGAAAAAGAAACATATTTAGTTAGTGGCTAGATTAAATTATTAAGCTGCTAAAGCAGACTGAAAGTAAAAAGCAGCATTTTTCAAGGTTTCTCTGTTTCCCCACTTCTGCTATCAAGGTTGCAGAGTGGATTTTGTTGCTGTTTGTCATGCTTCAGAAACACAGCGATTGCCTGATTAATAAAATCAGAAGGATGTCAGGTGCACGGCATCAGACCTTTAGAAGGATGTATGTGCTTCATTTAGTAAGGATATCCACCGCTCCCAAGGCTCAGGTGACTACAATGGAAGTTGTCTTTGATCCAAAGCAAAGAATTCAGAGAACCTTAAAGCAACATGCTTCAGTGCTGCCTTGCTGTCTAAAACTGCCACTTCACTCCAGCTCTTCCACGTTCAAATTAATGGATACATTTTGCTAACATCTCCCTTTCAGTCAATAAGGAAGAGGACTGAACACTGCTTTCCCTTAAATATCTCCTGGTGTAGAGTAAGGCCCATTGTGAGAAAAGAAGCTTTGACTCCTTTATAGTGCATGTTATTTGTCTAGCATCTCCATTTCTGCTTTATCAAAATTAATTCATAGTCTCAGAGAGGTCCAAAGGGACAAACCTTATAAAAGGATTAATGTAATCGTATTCAAATGGAACTCAATTATAGACTTTGGCATTTATGGCCAAGGAAGTTCAAGTAAAGCAAAAATGAGCTGTTAAGACCAGAGGCGGCTGCACTAGATAGTACCTCCCACTTGTCAATCTTGATGTACATTGGCCTTATGACTGCATCAGCTTAATAGGTGGTAAAGAAGTAGTGAATGCTTTGAAGCTCTGGTTAATTCTTAGATTAATTCTTTAATCTCAGTAGCAACATGATGTCTGTTGTGTGCATGCAGGCAGTAATTCTGTCCCCGTGGCACCAAACTGTTGCAATATATGGCAAAATCAGTGCCACATGTTGTTGAGCAGTATTGGTGAGTGGTGCTACAGTTCTGAAAGTAAATCCTACTGCTGCACATGCAGTTTTGAAAATAATTCTATGTCTTCAGCTTTGAATGGAAGGGCTCACGTTAGAAGAAACTTAGGAGGCCCAGCCTGACCTTGCATTCCTTTTCACGTGCCTACAGTTCTGCAGATCAATAGGGCACCACATTAACATCTTGTCTGCACTGTGTCAGAGGGCTGTCAGTCTAAACAGTATCAATTATGTGAAAAATGTGTTGAGTTTGTGTCTGATGAACTTTTAGTAGGCTGAACAGTGCCTATGCAATTACATCCTCAGAGGAGAAATATGTTGGAGCAAGTTCTTCTGTTTTGGGAGCTCTTTTGTTTGAGAGAGGAGTGGGACATGAGAAAGACAACCATTCTGTAATGGTTTGGGTGTTACCTGACAGACAGCACACCCCCCCCCCCCCCCCCCCCCTCCCCACACACACACTTTGGAAATCACCCAGACTAGACTCAGCCGGCTCTGGAAATATGAATGAAGCTTATATTTACAGCTAGCACAATATGCAAGCAGATATTTACAGTATATACAGTTATAGACAGAAATATACAAGGTAAAAGGTAATACAGAAACACAACTCCCCTCCCAGAAACCTGAGTCCCCAGGAGGGGCTCTCAACCACCCCTGCACCTTCCCCCTGCCCCTCTCAACCTTACCCCAGTCCCAAGGAAGAAGGGGGGTTTGGCCAGGGGGTTAGGAAGCAAAGTGGATTAAAAGTGGGTTAATCAGAGAGACGGCAGAGAGGCTAGAGAAATGCAGCTCAGAGCTCCCATGCAGAAGTGCCTTATCTATGTTTGGATTCTTGTTCTTATACCTCTCAGCAAGCCTGAGTGAAGTAGACATCACTCTTGTTTTCTCTTTCACAGCCTGTAAACTGGTTCTTCTCACCAAGACATTCTAGCTCGCTTCAAACTGGCACACATTCAGACATGGAGGTCAGTGGGGAAGATGTGTAAGAGCAGTCTGATGCAGTTGGTAAATTGGCAGCAGCTTTGTTTGAATTACACAGATTTAGTTTCCCCAAGACTTCTGTCTGTAACCATAATTGGTGTGGTGCTTTGTTGCAAGCTGGGTGGGATCAAACCATGACAAAAAGTACTTATGCACTTAGTAATTATGCAAGGAGAGATACAAGGAAAGAGTTGCAGTTGTAAGTAAGCTTCTAATAATCTCAATATCTATCATAATATCTGTATTAACATATTATTTGTATTATTGCTATATATTGGAATTATTGGTAAATGTTGCTATACAACACTCAAAACTAATTCCCTCTAGTCACAGAAATCAGTGGCTTAATTATCTTTAATATACTTAGAGCTGGGATTTCAGTTTTTGTAACACATTCAGTTGCACGTTGCCCAAAATTTCCTTTTGGGAGCACTTAAATAAAGGGTTTATAGGACTATAATTTCAATTATAGTCATAAAATGCTGGGATAAGATGGCTCTGAGAAAATATTTAATGCCAAAATCTGTTCTGGATCTATTCAGAATACATTAATAAGAATTTTTATTTTCTTTGTATCACCTCTCATAATACATTTCCAAAAGACAGAAACAAGCCATTCTATCTAGACCTCCTCAACTGCCACCAGGTAATTTTGAAAGTGATAAAATATGACATTAATGTGATTAATGCATGCATTTTATAAACAAAACAATTAAAAATAAAGCTGAGTATTAGTTAAAATTCATGGTAATTGCAAACCTTCATTAATGCTGCACAGCTGACGACATTAGATAAAAGTCTTAAGAACTACTTGCTTTTCAATCAAGCCCCTGATGTTGAGTGTTTTGTAAATAGTGATTTATAATCAACTCACAGGATAGTTCCTAATGTCCTCAATCCAGTTGAAATTTGAATCTAGGCTGTTTTCCTTAGTTTATTTTCTGTCAAGAGCAAGAACAGCAGTGGGGCTGGCTGTTGATAATTTGCTGTATTTCAACAGCGAAAGAGAAATCTGAAATGGTTATCATGCCTAAGAAAACTGATAGCATCAAAACAGAAGCAATCTTGTTGCCACACTGTTTTAGCAAAATGAAAACTGGCAGAGCAGCATCTGTTGTGCTTTAGAGACTAAGTAGGGAGATATTCCTGCTTCCTCTGATTGATGCTGGGGATCCATCACTCAGTACTGAGGCTGAGCATGGCTAATGGTATCTTGTTCCACTGCATTTGACAAGGGGTAAGACAAACAGAGTGACATATGAAGACAATAAAAAACTTGAAACTATACTTTGTGGTTTTCATTTGTCTGCCTGGATTTTGGTTTTTTTATTTGATTTTTTATTTGTTTGCTTGTTTATTTGTTTTGTTTTGTTGTTTTATGTTTCTCTTTTTTCCCCCTCTTTTTCTAAAGGGAAATAAAAGAAGACAAATTATTCTGGATGATCAGTTTAGCTCTAATCTCTTAATATCACTCAAAGTATTTTGTTCTTCCTACATCATATGACAAGATACTGTTTCACTTGTCTCTCTATTCTCATTTGAACATGCAAAAAATATATATGGACATGCTGGATAAGGTTCATAGAAGGGTCACAAAGGTGATGCAAGGACAAAGCCTGCCTCAGAAGAAAGTCTGGTTGGGTTTGTTCAGCATCGAGAAAAGAAGGCTTAGTGGACACCTTATTGCTATGTTACAGTATTTAATAGGTGGCTACAAAGAAGATGGAAACTTCTTTTTTAGAGGGAGTAGCATGAATATGTCACATGGAAAAGGGCTAAGTTACTCCTAGGAAGATTCCAACTGGAATGTGAAAATCAAAAATGTTTGTAAAGAAAACACTCAACCATTTGAAAAATCTCCCCAGGGAGGTAGTGGATTCCCCAGCCCTGGGTACGTGTAAAATTCAGCTGCACAGGGTGCTGGAGCATCTTACCTAGGCTGGTTTTCCCAGGAAAGATTGGATCCTGCAGTCTCTTCCAACTGGGTAGTCTATGATTCTGTGATATATTCTATTTCAAAGTTAATTTGGATCAGTGTTCCCTTAAAGCACTGTCACTTCTTTGGAAGCATCAAGAATTATTGAAATGTTTGATTTGCCTTTCTCCATATTTGCATCCATGTAATTTGTGACAATTTAAGTATATAAAATGTAATATTTTCTCTTAATCATACATGACAGGTCATGATGGGTTCAAGTGACTCTGGACATTTTATCTCCTCTGTCACAGAATTGTGCCTTTCAGAAACAAAAATAATTTCCTGATGTCTGAAAGCTTTTTTTTTCAGAAGTGTGTACACTGTAAGAAAGGAAGAGATGAGGTTCACAGGCATATTGGCTTCTCTCATTGTAAGCTGAAGTAAACCATCAAATGCATGAGCATTAGTGCAGTTTTCCATGTTTGCAAGAGTAAGAACTTCCTACAGGCTTGCCATATGTAGGAAATCTCCTATCAGTCAAAGACACCAGGGGAGAAAACCATTCAGACAAAGCTTAAGACTAGCTCAATTGCTCAGATGGGCACAAGTATGCTGCTCTGGAACATGATGTTGTGGTGGTTTTAGATTTTCACCAGACTAACTCAGCCGGATGGAAGTTAAGATTTAGCTATATTTTGTAGCACAGCACAAGTTTACAAGCTTATATGCATAAATATATACAGATATTTACAACTCTATACAATTATACAAGTTAAAAGCAATACAGAAATCCAAGACTTGTCCCAAACACAGAACCACCCAGGGGAGCTCCAAACTAACTCCCTTTCTTCCTCCCATCCCCTCCCTTATCTCAGAAGGCTTATGTGCAGGGGTGAGATGAATCAAAATCCAACAAGTTAGGATAATGATTAGATCAGGTTACACTGATTCAAGCAGAAACAGTTAATATGGCAAACAGCAGCCAGAGACTAACTGACTTTGTTATTGTTTATTGTTTTTTATATCTTGAAGCAAAAATAATGGGTGATACAGACATCACTATTATTTTCTCTTCATAGTAAATCATCTAATTTCTCCTATTAAAACATTCCAATTAGCTAAGACACAAAATAGCTTTACCTCACTAATAAATAAGAGACAGTCCAGAGCCCTAGGGAAAGTCTGATCTACTCACATCAGTGAAGTAGGACTTTAGAGATAGTCCCTGTCTCCTTTGCTGCAGTGTCTGGAACTGCAAATTATAATCCAGTTGTGGATCCATGCGACGTTGAGTCCAATGCGAATAAACCTGCCAAAGTTCACAGTGTCTGTAACCACACCTTCTGTGAGGCAAAGGTCATGGAGAGGTGCTGCCTTAGCAGCACCAGGGAAAAGCCAAACTGCTCAGTGTGTTCCTACGAACAGCAGCAGTGTACGGCAGAGGCAGGTCCTTCCAGCAGGAAGCCAGGGCGCTGTGGTCTGAAAATGGGAACTGTGTTCTTTCTTGTCACCCTTCCTCAAGCTCTACCTAGCCAATGTGTCCAGTTACCATACACATATATCACAGTATCACAGTATTATCAGGGTTGGAAGAGACCTCACAGATCATCAAGTCCAACCCTTTACCACAGAGCTCAAGGCTAGACCATGGCACCAAGTGCCACGTCCAATCTTGCCTTAAAGTGCCCCAGGGACGGCGACTCCACCACCTCCCCGGGCAGCCCATTCCAGTGTCCAATGACCCTCTCAGTGAAGAACTTTCTCCTCACCTCCAGCCTAAATCTCCCCTGGCGCAGCCTGAGGCTGTGTCCTCTCGTTCTGGTGCTGGCCACCTGAGAGAAGAGAGCAACCTCCCCCCGGCCACAACCACCCCTCAGGTAGTTGTAGACAACAATAAGGTCTCCCCTGAGCCTCCTCTTCTCCAGGCTAAACAATCCCAGCTCCCTCAGCCTCTCCTCGTAGGGCTGTGCTCAAGGCCTCTCACCAGCCTCGTTGCCCTTCTCTGGACATGTTCAAGCATCTCAATGTCCCTCCTAAACTGGGGGTCCAGAACTGGGTGTGATTTGCTGTTCCCTGTTCAAGCCCGCAGGGGTGGGAGAAACAGTTTTGCGCCTTCCTCTTTCCCCATTCAAACCTCCAGAGAAGGAGGGTGGGGAAGGGAGTTTGGAGTGTCCTGCCACAGACAAGTAAAGTAATTATTCTATATCTGCTGTGCATTGCTTTTTCAACTACATAGAAAATAATAAATCTTCTTGTCATTTACCAAAAAAAGTACATGTATCTGCTTTGGTATAGTAGCAAGAAATAAAAACTCATGATTAGGTGCACATAATAACAGCACATAAAAATTAAAATGCCTCAATTATCATGCATATTTGTTATTAATGTTAATATGATTTCCAGACATATATAGTACACTGTATATATAGTACATATGTAAATAATATGTACTTCATAGTAAATATCCCAATATTTACTCAAAGGCATACAGAAAAAAAAATATTTGTGATTAATATATGTCTAGTGCAGTTATTTAATCTTTCAATAGATGTGGATGAGGATTTCTAGTCTCCTGATTTTTTTAGGTTCAAATAATAGTTTTGTTTCTTGTATTCTTGTATATATCATGCGAGAGGATGTTCTCTGTAGTTTAAAGGTTAAGCTCCTCAGAAGAGAGTTTCATTGCACTTATCATAGAATCAACCAGGTTGGAAGAGACTTCCAAGATCATCCAGTCCAACCTGTCAGTCAGCCCCAGCCAGTCAACTAGACCATGGCACTAAGTGCCTCAGCCACTCTTTTCTTCAACACCCCCAGGGATGGTGACTCCGCCACCTACCTGGGCAGCCCATTCCTATGCCAAATCACTCTCTCCGTGAAGAACTTCCTCCTAACATCCAGCCTATACTTCCCCTGGCACAACTTGAGACTCTGTCCCCTTGTTCTATTGGTGGTTGTCTGGAAGAAGAGACCAACCCCCACCTGCCTACAGCTTCCCTTCAGGTAGTTGTAGACATCAATGAGGTCACCCCTGAGCCTCCTCTTCTTAAGGCTAAACAACCCCAGCTCCCTCAGCCTCTCCTCATAGAGCTGTGTTCCAGACCAGTTTTGTTTTTGTTGCCCAACTGTGGATATACTCCAGCACCTCAACATCTCTCTTGAACTGAGGAGCCCAGAACCAGGCACAGCACTCAAGGTGTGGCCTGACCAGTGTTGAGTACAGGGGCAGAATAACCTCCCTTGTCCTACTGGCCACACTGTTCCTGATCCAGGCCAGGATGCCATTGGCTCTCTTGGCCACCTGGGCACACTGCTGCCTCATGTTCATCCTACTATCTACCAGTACCCCCAGATCCCTTTCTTCCTTGCTACTCTCCAGCTACTCTGTCCCCAGCCTGTAGCACTGCTTGGAGTTCTATATTTTTTGTTGTTGTCCTCTATGTGATTGACAGAAGTACCAGATATTTTCTACTAGTGCTCCTTCAGTAATTATCAAAGTTGTTTGAAGTTGTTGAAGGTCTCTTGCAGAGACCTTATCCTCATTACTCCAAATGGAGGTCATTTTACAGTCTTTCTGCACTAAATATTAGTCCTGTTACAGTTCAACACTCTAGAAATACTTCTATCGTAATTAGAAAATTGAGGAAATTAAACATATTGAGCCTGAATCTGTTAACATAGGAGGGAACTTGAAAACAATTCAAGAAGATAGCAGTGCCACCAAAATATTCTCATTTTAACAAATGCTGATTAAAATCAAAGCTATTATAAGCTGAGAAACATTTTGTCTTGAAAGTCTATCAGCTTATCATTTGTTGTTGATGAGCTTGGCTCGGTACCTAAAAGTACAATCTCCAAATTAGAATAAAGGTATTCTAAAACATTAAATAAATGTACTTGTAGCCAAGATAGATATTTGATCTCCGTTTAACTAGAGCAATTGCTGTGCACGTTTTTAGCAGTTTTATCTTGTGGTTTATAGACAGTTCTGAGCATGAAGAGGAGGAAAGGAATATAAACCAGAAATCCTTAAACGAACAACAACAGCAGCAACAACAAATTAATCCTATAAAAAGGCACATCTCCACATCCAAAGCAAAAGTTATCTATGATTGAAAACGATGCAGTAGCTGCAGTGGTTCAGGAAATTTATATGAGTGCCAAATCAATTATAAGTTGCAGGTGTCCAGAATGAATTAAAATAAATTGCTATAAATCAAGAATTGTCTGTCTGTCGTGAGTGACAGAAAAGGAAGTCAAAATATAAACATATTGTGTTCATAGTGAAAAGCTGAAGAACATCAGCAAATAAATGTCAGAAAGAAATGTATATTGTTAAGAGTTTTCATTCTAAAATCTAAAATTTCTTTGAAGGTCTATTCTCCAGCTACATGAAAATGTGCATCATTATATGTATTTATGCCTAATAACTTTGTTGTATCTAATGTTTATACTTTCTGTGTTTAATATTAGAGAGAATGCATTGAACAGGCAGTAAAAGACACCAAAGTGTGAATTGCAGAGAGAAGCTTTAGTGCAGGTAAATAAATATTGATTTATGCTTGCAAGGATGTAGGAAAAAAAGATTTCTATGAATGACTATTTAAAGATCCTAAATGTTAGAAGCAATACATGTAAGAGTGATGCCATGTAAATACATTTGAATTTTTGTCAATGTTACTCTTCTTTGTCAGTAAAAATTGTTCATTTGTGAAATTATACCAACAGTTCAAAAGTCAGAAATATTGCTGTCCCATAAAAATCCTTACAAAATCATCCAGTCCAACCTAGCACCCAGCCCTGGCCAGTCAACTAGACCATGGCACTAAGTGCCTCATCCAGGCTTTTCTTGAACACCTACAGGGATGCTGACTCCACCACCTCCCTGGGCAGCCTATTCAAGTGGCAAATCACTCTCTCTGGCAACAACTTCCTCCAAACATCCAGCCTAGACCTTCCCTGGCACAACTTGAGACTGTGTCCTCTTGTTCTATTGGTGGTTGCCTGGGAGAAGAGACCAACCCCCACCTGGCTACAGCCTCTCTTCAGGTAGTTGTAGACAGCAATGAGGTCACCCCTGAGCTTCCTCTTCTCAAGGCTAAACACCCCCAGCTCCCTCAGCCTCTCCTCATAGGGTTTGTGTTCCAGGCTCCTCACCAGCCTTGTTGTCCTTCTCTGGACACCTTCCAGCACCTCAACATCTCTCTTGAATTGAGGGGCCCAGAACATTGGAAGAGTCAGCTTCTACATCTGCAAAGTTCCAAGGACAATGGTGCTGCAATGTGTGTGATACGAGTCACAGTAATGTTGTTTTCACTGTAATGGGAGACTTCCCAAATGGTGGTTCAAACATCTATCTGAATATCCATGCATCAGAGCCTTGCTTTCTACTTTCTCTGAAGTTAAATTAAAACTTAAACTCTAATTAAATAAAGATAAAAGAAGAGATAAAATTTCAGGAAGACAGAAGAAAGAAAAAGGGAAAGAGAACTTCAGACAAGTGTACACACTCTGATATAAATACAGCAAGATGAAGAATGTAGTCTTAGGGATTGAGTATAAACCATGGCCTGTAGCCATGAAAGTCAAGGTTTATCAGAGTAACTTGGGCAAGAAAGTCACTATAATTTGGAATGCGCTACAAATAGAAGGATCTTAGGTCTATGCTATGTGGATTTATTCTCACATAAAACTTCATCTGCTGGTGAGGTCTTGATGACAGGATTTGTCTTAGCTACTTAAAAGTGTTTGGTCCTGTCTCAATGATATGTCTGGTTCTCTTTCCCAATAATGAGCAGACAGAAAAAGGCATGTGGGGGATAATTCACATCCCTGAACTGAGTGCAGCACTCCAACTAGCTCCTGCTTTACTGCTTACCAAATGACCAGATCAATGGCTTAGAAAAAAGAACTCATCTTCCAGACTGATAAAGTCTGGTGTGACTCAAATCTTCAGTCTCTGCTGAGAAACAGTGAGCAAAACCTGTTTACTCCAAGTGAAGCCCTGGTGAGACCACGCCTGGAATACTGTGCCCAATTTTGGGCTCCTCAGCTCAAGAGAGACAGGGAGAGTCCAGTGGGGAGCCATGAAGGTGATTGGGGTACTTGAGCACCTCCCCTTCAAAGAGAGACTAAGAAACTTGGGGGTGTTTAGTCTGGAGAAGAAAAGACTGCAAAGAGATCTGATAAATGCATGCAAATATCTGAGGGGTGGGTGTCAAGTGGAGGGAGTCAATCTCTTTTTGGTGGTCAGCAGCAATAAGACAAGGAGCAAGTGGTACAAATTTGAACATAGAAGGTTTCACCTCAACATGACGAGAAACTTCTTTACAGTGAGCATGACAGAGAACTGGAATAGGCTGCCCAGAGAGGTTGTGGAGTCTCCTTCTCTGGAGACTTTCAAAACCCACCTGGATGCATTCCTGTGTGAACTAGTCTAGGTGACCCTGACTTGGAAGAGTGGTTGGACTTGACGATCTCTGGAGGTCCCTTCCAACCTCCAAAGTTCTGTGATTCTGTAATAATCAGACACATGGCTGCTTCTTTGCTGACAAAGTCACACCTGCCTGATAGGGATGTTCCTTTGTGGATACTCTCCTGCAGTCTAGGCAGAGACTGAGAAGAATGCAATCAAGAAGCTACTGCTGCTGCATACTTGTCTACACTACATGTACACACTCAAAATCTTTCTGACAGGGTCACATAGCACATGAAGAAAAACGTGGGCTGGTAGATGATATCATCATATATATATATGCATATAATATGTTTAAGTACATAGATATAAAATGACTAGCATTTTTAATTAAATCAGTTGTGCTGTATTTTAATATTGATTGTACAATTACTCAGATGGGCATACTAGCACTTAAAATATCAGGCTTTATTACGTCCTGTGGTATTTGGTGAAATACAGTTTTAATTGATAGTGCTTATGAATGCAAAAAGGGACACTTACTAGACTACAAGATAACCAAAATGGAGAAAAACATCAATTTATTGGAGAGGCGAATTGAGGAGAGGTGTAGAGAGGAGAGGTTTGGAGGATAAGAGAGGAGACAGGAGGGTAAGGGGGAGAAGAACAGGACATTTGTGTTCTATGCAGGAACAAAGTGTGAGTGATAAGCATACTGGAGTCAAAGGAAATAAGGTGACAACAGCTATAAGGACCCTGACACTCATGAAAGCATCTCAAAACATAGTGCAGAAACTTCAAGTATTTCTGAATTGCATACAGGTATGGTACAGGTGTGTAAATGTTGTCTGCCTTTTCCTACGTGATACATTACACATGCAGCCTCTTCTGCCTGCCAGAAGTGTCAAAAAATGTAGTTACTTAGGTTAGCTTGAAAAGGAGAAAGAGAGAGATGAAAGCTTTGTAAACAGAGAGCTTGACAATCAAAATGCTATTAACAATTAAATTCTTTAGTCACCTGTGTTACAAATCAAGAGTCCAGGTTTTCAGTTGGCTTTTCATGTAACAGCTGAAAATACACTTGTAAAACAAGAGGGTGGCAGCTGAGAATGTGAGAATTCTGTAACAGGCATGAGGAAAGGAATACTAACAACTCAACATTATAAAAAGCCTGCTAGTGAACAATCTCACCAAATCACTTTATTGGAGGTAGAAAATGCTAGAAACTTCATGACCAGGGGCATGATTCTGGCTATTTTGGTGTTTTGTGTGCTGTAAGACATCTATGAAATTCACTGGATTCTAGATTTCTGATTTGAGAGAGGAAGCATTATATGACTCAATCCTGGGTACTACACAGCCTGACTTACAGCCTCATTTTTCTGCTAGCTTGTTTCGCACAGCTCCCATTCACACACTGTCTGTTTCTCAGGGCATAATTTAACCACCAAATCAAAGCTTCTTATTGTTTTTTAGAGGCAGTGCACACAGAGGCAGGTAGATAATAAACCTGCATCATAGTTACAACTTGGGCCTGACCATTTTTAATAAAATGTTGCAGTCTAAAATGACCGTTCTCATACATCACCATTAACGTGGTAAATGACTCCCACGA
The DNA here is from genome assembly GCF_015220805.1 of Pogoniulus pusillus. NCBI lineage: Eukaryota > Metazoa > Chordata > Aves > Piciformes > Lybiidae > Pogoniulus > Pogoniulus pusillus. Next base: position 13,879,969 of record NC_087266.1, on the reverse strand, counting down.
CCCTTTGCCTGTCCATAAATCACAAGCTATGAAGATATACCAGGGTGACCAGATCAGTCTGTGGATGTTTAATTAAGTGCAGAGTGTTTCAAGCTGCTAGCTATAAACAAGCAGAAGTAATTTTTTTTTCTCCTGCAGTAGAAAATTAGACTCTAGACAATGGTTTATAAATTGGATTAAGTTATGCCTTTTCTGGATTTATATGGTTAACCAAGAAATGCATTTACATTGTCTCAGTGAATCTGCTGTCATCTCTCTGACAGATGGGCAGAGTCCAATGGGATGGGGTTCAATAGCTCCAAGTGCAGGGTGCTGCACTTTGGCCACAACAACCCCATGCAGAGATACAGGCTAGGGTCGGAGTGGCTGGAGAGCAGCCAGACAGAGAGGGATCTGGGGGCGCTGATTGATACCTGCCTGAACATGAGCCAGCAGTGTGCCCAGGTGGCCAAGAGAGACAGTGGCATCCTGGCCTGCATCAGGAATGGTGTGGTCAGCAGGAGCAGGGAGGTCATTCTGCCCCTGTACTCTGAACTGGTTAGACCACACCTTGAGTACTGTGTCCAGTTCTGGGCCCCCCAGTTTAGAAGGGATGTTGAGATGCTTGAGCATGTCCAGAGAAGGGCGACGAGGCTGGTGAGAGGCCTTGAGCACAGCCCTACGAGGAGAGGCTGAGGGAGTTGGGGTTGTTTAGCCTGGAGAAGAGGAGGCTCAGGGGTGACCTTATTGCTGTCTACAACTACCTGAGGGGTGGTTGTGGCTAGGAGGAGGTTGCTCTCTTCTCTCAGGTGGCCAGCACCAGAACGAGAGGACACAGCCTCAGGCTGCGCCAGGGGAGATTTAGGCTTGAGGTGAGGAGAAAGTTCTTCACTGAGAGAGTCATTGGACACTGGAATGGGCTGCCCGGGGAGGTGGTGGAGTCACCGTCCCTGGGGCAGTTCAAGGCAAGGTTGGAGGTGGCACTTGGTGCCATGGTCTAGCCTTGAGCTCTGTGGTAAAGGGTTGGACTTGATGATCTGTGAGGTCTCTTCCAACCCTGATGATACTGTGATACTGTGAAAATGCATATCAAATCTTACACTATTTTATGGACAGTGTTTAGCATTTATAGAGGATCAGATGAGATCTTCAGTGTGTGTCAGAGAAAACATTTTTATTCTTTTCATGTGTCGTATTTAATACCAGTCTCACTAATACCGCTAATTATACTTCAAAGTCTTGTATTACGTTGTGTTTGTGTCTCATGACAAGCATCGTGTCCTGGGACAAACAGCCCATGCCAGCTCTTCTACATGGACAACATAAGCTTTTCATCTTGACTTCTGGAATTTAAATAATGAATTGCATTTCTTCCTCAAAGAATGAAGCCTGCTTACATAAGTATCATTCACTCTACTAACTGGCAGACTCCTCTGGGAACTGCATGTGCTGGAGTACTGCTTAGCACAATGAACACTGAAGCAGCATCCATACCAACTATGGTCTTTCCACATTTTTGGTAGCTCAATTGTTCTAACAACAACAGCAACAACAACAACAAGTATTGGGAAAGAACAAACACGTTTTTATTTGTTCCTTTCTATTCAATTTGCTGCCTTTGTTTGATTATGAAATAGCCTTTCATGAAAGTGTTGATCACAATTTAGATGCCAGTAGACAAAGTTAAGGGACTATATGTAGATCAGTAAGGTTACACTCTGATAACTTTTGCCTAGAAATTAATGAACCCATGAATTGTCAATCAATCAAGGTGTTTGTTCAATATTTGTGATCTTCTGATTTTACCTGAACTCAAATTTTCACCTTCTTTGATCTTTCTCCCATGACTTTGAATAATTTTCATAAATTGAAGTATATTTTTTTTCTTTATATAGGCCTAGAGTAGAAATCACATAGGGTTGTTTTAAAGGCTAAACCAAATTATCTTGGATAATATTCAGTCAGGCTTTTCAGTTTCTTCATCATGCTTTGGGCTCTGCCTATGAATCTTTTAGTGGTGAACTGATATTTCCTACAAAATCAAAAAGGTGACATTTTGCAGTGCTTTAACTTTCTCATTTTAGCCTTCTGTGATGCCAGTTCTTTGCTTATGGTCAGTTTACTGCTAAGAATGTGACAAAAGCAGCAGCTTGTAATTTGTCAAGGCTCCTTGCGACTTCTTTTAGTTGCTTCAGTGAGTTTAATTCCTCTCCAGAGTCCCTTGTGTAGAATCCTTCCTATTGATCAAATCCTCCACTTATTAAGTGCAAAATCCAGCTTAACAGTACATGGATAATAATGCCACAGAGCAATCTACCACAGAGCTCCATGGAGTGCTGTTAGGAACATGGCACACTGGTAGTCTTTTCTTTCAATTGTCCTACTACGAGAATGTTAGCAGCTGCAGAAAAATTCTAAGCTTCCAAAATGTGCACTGAAAGCATAGCAGGTGTTTCTTTTTCTCCTAGGAAGGTTTCAGCATTGTACTAGAGAACATTAAGCTGAAATCTGGAATAAAAAGTTCCTATCCTCAACATCTAAGGAGAAAGAGAACTATTTCTGAAGACCATAATCAAGAGCTTTAAAACAAAGTACATTTCCCTGCATATTGTGTTCATTGAACAACTACTTCTTTTGTTGGATGAGTTATTCTTGATCAATCTCAGCATAATTTTACCTTTTCCTCCATTGTTTGACTTGAAAAGTATATAGTGGAAATTGCTTCATTTGCTTCACTAATTTAACTGTTAATTTTGTGCTATAGTGAAGTCTCAGATAGTTCAATAAGATGACAGCAATTTTGTCACCAAATATTTCTTTTTACACATGCTTTAAGGCTGAGGAAATGATCTACTTAATTTTCTTTTGGCTTTGGGGTAGGGTTAAAATTACCCCCCAAAATAAAATCACTAGTCTAGATCAGGAGGTTTGCAAGTAAGATAAAGCTATATATTTACAGCAAGATAAAATCTAAAAGCATATTATACAATGCATGTGTACAAAATATATTTATACTTATTTACAATTGAGGAATAACATAGAGATCCTCCCCTGGGCAAACCCAGAATGGGCTAACAGCCACCTTCTTCTGCCCTCCAGAGAGAGTTTGAGGCCCCCACTGTTATCTACTCCATCAAGGTTAGTGTAGCCGTGCAAGATCAGCCAGTGGGGGGACAAGAAGTGGAGGAGGCAGGAAGTGGTAGAGAGAACAGTTTGTACAACAGATTGTATACTACTCCAGCAAACAAATGGAGTGATATAGATTTATCTATTATTTTCCTTCTATAAGTAATCCTCTATTTATTTACTTTCTATTTAAAAAATATCCAGAAAGTTCCTATTTCTTGTTTATTATTTAAGATCATAGAATCATAGAATCAACCAGGTTGGAAGAGACCTCTAAGATCATCCAGTCCAACCTAGCACCCAGCCCTAGCCAGTCAACTAGACCATGGCACTAAGTGCCTCATCCAGGCTTTTCATGAACACCTGCAGGGATGGTGACTCCACCACCTCCCTGGGCAGCCCATTCCAATGGGAAATCACTCTCTCTGGCAAGAACTTCCTCCTAACATCCAGCTTATACTTTCCCTGGCACAACTTGAGACTGTGTCCCCTTGTTCTATTGCTGGTTGCCTGGGATTCAGTTAGCATGTTATCTCTAAACTACTAAGTAAAATTTACGCTGTTTAATATCTCTGTCCAGAGTCTGATTCTCTTTGGTGTTCTTCTCCAAACTACCCTGCGGACATTCTTTTACCCAGACACTTCCCAGATGGGGCTACGGAGGCAGTCTGTTTGTTTGCAGCCTCCTTGCTGTAATAAGGTCTGACCCATTGTTACTGTGCTGATGACATAGTGCATACTGGTACTTCAAGAACTACTGGGAAGCCCTCCAACAGAAAGAAATTTAGTTTTCAATGTTCTACTCTGAAAATGCCTAAGTACTGAAAATATTAGGCAGTATATTGTTGTGGTAGGCCTGATAGGCCCAAAATAGGCTTATATATGTCCTGCCTTGCCTAGGCACATTTTCTGCTCCACCAGAGAGGCAAGTGTGGGAAATGGACACAAAAGAACCTGGAGCCACTGAGTCTGGCCTGCACAGGGTCGTGTGGTGTAAGGTACACACACTGAGCTTGTGCCTGCCTAGTGCAAGGCCTCTGCTTTTCCCAAATTAGGGAAAAGTGAGCCTATGGCTTTGCCTAATATGGTCTAGTTTGGCTAACTGCCATCCTGATTGGCCATTCTTGTGTCCAAAGGGCAATTAATCTTGGCCTACATTGATAAAAGGAGATACGCAGGTGAACAACCTGCTTTGGCTTCCCTGCTTTGCTCCCCTGCTCTTTGCCTGCTCTCTCTGCTGTGCTCAGCTGTGCTCTGCTGTTCCCTGCTGCTATTGCACACTGCCTTACTGTTTGCCTGGTGAACTCCACTGCCGTGAGTTACCAGGAGCAGACCCTGGATGCCTGCATGCGATTGGCCTGTGTGGTCCGTGTGACATCGTGCTGAGACTGCACAACACCCTGCTTAGGAGTCCTGGATATACAAATTGTCCAGAAGAAGCCAGGAGACAAGGTCAGAGATTGTCTGCATCCTTTCCCCAGAAAATATCCTGGGACGAATTAAGTCTCAATGTCCAACAAGACAGAGTTCCCTGAAAGCATTTGGGCATTGTCTGGACTGTGGCTAGCCCCCGTGAGGGTAACAATAATAATCTGTGAGTAAATGCTTAAATGCCTCTTTGCAATTCTCCACTGCCTTCTGCTATAAGCAGAAAGAGCTCCTTGCGCCCATCTACTGGGCAAATGGCATATTGACCGCAAGTGGCATATTGACTGCAAGAGGCATTTGGCTGTAGGAATCTCATCTTCCAGTTCAATTAATGTTTAAATATTTTGCTGGTTATTACTAGATGTAGATATTATCCATAGAATGTTTCCATGACCGTGTAAGAACCAAAATATTATGAAAATGAGTGGTCAGGGGTGGTGAGAGTTCTGAATACAAAAATTAATAAACAATATTAATTTTGGAAAATATCATCTCGTATCAATTAATTTCCTCTCTGTGACATATATATAAAAATAATAACTTCTTCTGAGCTAATTTCTTTCAGATTGATCAATTAAGGCAATCTGTAAGTCTAAAACAGCAGGAAAAATTAGATTTAGTGTTTTGTCAGACATCTTTGAAATAATAGCAAAAGTAAATGCCTCCTAAAATCATATCACAGATGGAGACTATAGTGTGGATTGGATAATAAATACTAATCATGGTTAATGTAGTTATTCTGGAACAGGACAAGCAACTGACTCTTTTTTTAACATTTCTTTTCACTGTTTTCAAAATTCTGGATATAGGACCTGGGAGCAAAGGTGTAAGCTCAATGTCTTGATTACAGATGAAATCTTGGGAAACTACTCACTGGATAAAGGAAATGAATGTACAGAGAAATAATTTTCATAGTCAGAGGTGTAAAAACTAAAAGGAATTTGTACCTCAAGTAAATGGAAAATCTTACCTGTGAGAAAAGGCTTCAGAACTAAACTGGACAAAAAAGAACTTGAAAATTATTACAGAACATGGAAAAGAGGTGAGGCAAGGGCCTCTAAGGTAATAGGAGACAGAAAGTAGATCCCATGAAATGCCTTGGGGGAACAATGGGGCACCCTTCTAAGAAGATGACATAGCTGGCAGCCCAGCTGAAGTACCTCTACACCAATGTATGCAGCATGGGCAAAATCAGGAGGAGTTGGAAGCTAACCTGCTGTAGGAAAGCTACAACATAGTGGCAGTTACGGAAACCAGAAAGCAGGACTCTGGGAACTACCAATCTGTCAGCCTCACCTCCATGACTGGGAAGATCATGGAACAGATCCTCCTAGATGCCATGCTAAGGCATATGGAGGAAAGGCAGGTGGTTCAAGACAGCCAGCTTGGCTTTTCTAGAGGAAAATCCTGCCTGACCAACCTAGTGGCTTTCCATGATAGTCTATGTCAGTGGATAAGAGATAACTTATGAATGTGGACATCAGCAATGCCTTTTACACGGTTGTCCATAACATCTTACTGGACAAGTTGGAGCGATATGGATTTGATAGGTGGACTGTTCAGTGGATAAGAAATTGGCTTGATGGTTACACCCAGAAGGTAGTGCTCAATGGCTTGAAGTCCAAATGGAGAGCAGTGACAAGTGCTCAGGGCTCCATACTGGGACCTGTGCTGTTTAATGTTTTTATCAATGCTATAGACAGTGAGATCGAGTGCACCATCAGCAAGTTTGCAGATGACACCAAGGTGAGCGGTGCTGTTGTTACATCACTTCAGAGGGACAGGATGTCATCCAGAGGGACCTGGACATGCTGGGACCAAGGTGAACCTCATGACCTTCAACAAGAGCAAGTGCAGGGCTCTGCACCTGGGCTGGAACAATCCTCACTATCAGTACAGGCTGGGGGATGAGGTGATAGAAAGCAGCCCTGTGGAAAGAGACTTGGGAGTGCTGATGGATGAGAAGCTGGACATGAGCAGATAATGTGAGCTTGCATCTCAGAAGGTTAATGGCATTGTGGACTGCATCAAAAGATGCATTGCCAGCAGATCCAGAGAGGTTATTCTGCCACTTTGCTCTGGTAAAACCTCACCTGGAGTACTGCATCCAGTTCTGAAGCACTCATTATAGGAAGGACATGGACCTCATGGAGGAGGTTCAGAGGAGTGCCACAAAAATGATCAGAAGGTTGGAGCAACTCTGCTATGATGACAGCCTGAGGGAGCTGAGGATGTTCAGCCTGGAAAAGAGGAGGCTCCAGGGAGACCTGATAGCAACCTTCCAGTACCTAAAGAGATTCTATACAAGAAGGATGGAGAAACATTGTGTACAAACGCCTGCAATGACAGGATGAGGGGCAATGGCTTCAACTAAAGAAGAGCAGATTTACATTGAACATTAAAAACAGGTTCTTTACCATGAGGATGGTGTAATATTGGAACAGGGGAGGTGGTTGAGGCCCCATCCCTGAAGATATTAAAAATGAGGCTCAACAGGGCTCTGGGTAACCTGATCTAGTTGAGGATGTCCCTGGTGACTGCAGAGGGAGTTGGACTGGATGATGACCTTCAGATGTCCCTTCCAACCTAGACCATTCTACGCTTCTATGATTCTATGGAGGGAAAATGGAATATACAAAAAGGTAAACTGTGTTTTGCTACACATTGAAAATTGAATGATGTATTGCATATGGAATTAAAGCAGGGAGAAAGAAGAGCTCTTTGAGTAATTTGAAAGGAAGAAAAAATTAAATCCCTAAATAGAGTACTTCCCCACTTAATGTCCTTAAATTCATATTGAATAGAATGAATCAGAGCACAAAATGCATGATTAAATGAGCCCTCAGAATGTAGGAGGTAATCCCCAGAGTTGTCCTTTGTTTTTTAATCAGCTGACTTCTTATTGTTGAAATGTTAACCATGTGCACTACTAAAGAACATATCTGGCTCTGAAACAAAACAAAATGCACATGGCCAAAAAAGGGAACTGAAGAGTGGTCCTCTGAAATTCAAATCAGATGATATAGTAAGATAAATAGAAATATGCTTTTTGTGTAATTACAAAACTGATGACCTGAGAATGAGGAAAGGAGTTCCTCTCCACAGTAACCTGGAAAGGAGCTACCAGCAAGGTAGAGTTGCCTAGCAGTAGGTCATTGGTGCAGTTAAGCATTTTGAGGCCAACTGGATGACAAGGTGAGAATATGATGCCACAAATTTAAGAAGCAGGCAGTATTCTTTTTATATGTTCACAGAGTAGTGTGAATGGCAGCACAGCAAACAGGGAATAACTCTAATAGCAAAAAGGGCCACAATAAACCTCATGTGTGGGTTTCATTCCAATGAACTGGTAGAAGTCTTTTTTAGAAAAAAACATATGTCTTGTTTCCTAGAATGATACTCTGTTCCTCAAAGCAAATTATCTGCACTTAAAACACAAACAAACACAGAAGCACACAAAAATCATCACATACTCACAAGCAAAAAGTAACAGACAAATAGAGGTTATACTAAAATGGCTGAATAACAATTGAAAGTTTGGAGATTTGATCTGCAATGAACAGTGTTCTCAGTTTTATTAACTGGCCTATATATAGTCAGTCTTATGACACAGTTTTCTATGCTCTGTGGTCCTGCTGAAAATGTCTGGATAAGCCCATTTCTATATTATGTTTATGCTGTGGTTTTTTTTCATTAATATTATAGGGATAATTACTGTTCTGGAATGTCAAAACCGGCCTAAAACATGTCCTGGCTTGTCCAGACATGTTTTCTGCCTTTTTCCTTCTGCTTTTGGAAGAAGCAACCATGGGAAAGGAATACAAAAGCATGGTGCCTTCCAGTCTTCTTCTCTCCTTCCAAAGTAGTAAACAGGATACCTGCACATGTTTATACACTTGTTTGTGCTCTGTCCTAGAAAAGGTAAAAAGTAAGCCCTAACTTTACCTAATATGGTCAAGTTTGGCAAACTGCCATTCTGATTCGCTAATCTGTGGACAAAGGACCATTAGTCTTGGGCTACATTAATGAAAAGAGATGAGCAGGTAAAGACAATGTGCTCTCTGCTCCTGCCTTATTGTGTTTTTGCCTCATTGCTCTCTGCCATTGCATCCTGCCGTGCTCTACCTGCTGCATAATAACAAGCCCTTAGGTTTTGAGTTTGTCAACCTGGAAACTACTTTGCCTCAAGTTTACCAGGGAATAGGCATTAAGTGCCTTCATGCGATAGGCTCACTTAGCCAGTGTCTGCACATCCGCAAGACATCCTCTCTGCACCTCTGTGCCAAGTCTAGAGAGCAAGAGGAACCAGCCTCTCTCACAGCACCCTGTTAGAGCCTGGGAAGATTCAGAAGTCTTAACCGCTATTAAGACACTGACAGAACTCCCTGCAAGTGTTGATAAGGAGTAAATGAATTTTAATAAATAGGAATTCATTAACTGATGTTGTTACCTGTATATAACTTTATAGAAGTTGTATTAGATGCAAGCGATTCTCCTTGCAGAATCTATGTTATACTCACTGGTATATGCTTTGATCTGAATGACACATGACACAAGTGCTGTTGAGCCACAGTGCAGAAGTCAAGCATCAAGAAGGAATCATGTCTTGACGGAAAAAAACACATGTGCTTAAATTCAACAGTCTGAATCACATGAGTCTTTCAAGATGACAGAGTTTAGAAGGCACTGTGTATTAATGGAATATCAAAGAGGATTCACAATATCCCTGAGTGGGTATTCAATGGACAACAAGGAACTACTGTATTAGCCTTGATCCTGAAAGGGGGCATGGAATGAAAACCCCCCTAAAAAAACCCACAACGGCAGTAGTATTCTATGACTCATATGTGAAAGTGAGGAAGGATTGAAAAGCTGATTCAAAACAAATTCATCAGTAGAGGGAATATAGTGACAAAACCTTCACCTGATATACCTTTGTGAATGCTGCACTTAGCTCTGAAAGTACTGTGAATTTTAACTCCCCACAGATAGTACTTTTCATTTGAAGCATTTTCAGTACAGAGATAAGGTGTATGGTGCTTTTTATGGCTAATTGCCATTAAAAGCAAGAAGTCACAGTGAAAAACAGCATCTCCAGGCAATGTAAACACAGACAGTCTTTTAACTACCTTGTTTTTACCCAGAAAAAATGTAGTAAGTATTAGAAGTCGCATTACAAGGTTGTCAGAGTAAAATTAGTGCATGATTCCCAGTATCACAGTATCACCAAGGTTGGAAGAGACCTCACAGATCATCAAGTCCAACCCTTTACCACAGTGCCCAAGGCTAGACCATGGCACCAAGTGCCATGTCCAACCTTGCCTTGAACTGCCCCAGGGACGGCGACTCCACCACCTCCCCGGGCAGCCCATTCCAGTGTCCAATGACTCTCTCAGGGAAGAACTTTCTCCTCACCTCGAGCCGAAATTTCCCCTGGCGCAGCTTGAGGCTGTGTCCTCTTGTTCTGGTGCTGGCCACCTGAGAGAAGAGAGCAACCTCCCCCTGGCCACAACCACCCTTCAGGTAGTTGTAGACAGCAATAAGGTCACCCCTGAGCCTCCTCTTCTCCAGGCTAAACAACCCCAGCTCCCTCCTCCTCTCCTCGTAGGGCTGTGCTCAATGCCTCTCACCAGCCTCGTCGCCCTTCTCTGGACACGCTCGAGCATCTCAGTGTCCTTCCTAAACTGAGGGGCCCAGAACTGAGACATGTATTGTTCAGAACTTACTGATGCATGAAATCAGAATGAGGAGAAATGCTAGAATGAGTAGATGGACTGAGAAAGATTCATCTGCAGCTACGGAGGTCTCAGTCATAGAATCATAGAATGATAGAATGATCTGGGCTGGAAGGGATCTCTAGAGGTCATCTGGGCTGGCCCCCCTGCATTCAGCAGGGACATCTCCACTACAAAAGGACACCCAGGGCTCAGTCAAAAAAAAAAAAAAAAAAAAAAGCCATCCAAACTAATTCGTATTTATAACAGATAAGGAAGAATGTCCCCCCGAAAGGTGGCTTTCAAGTGCAAAATGGATTTTAGCAGCTTATAGGTAGAAGATCTTTGTAGCCTCCACACATATTATGGATGGTAACTAATTGATTTAACAAAGTATTGTGCCACTTAAAATGTAGTTTAGCCCCTTGCTGTGCTGTGAATGTACACTTGAAGTACATGCTCACAGTTTGGATTCTGACAATATTTCTCAATCTGGATTCATTTCACAAATTTCCCAGAATGCCTTGGGAATTTATTCTTTAACATTTTATTTCATCCTAATTTAATATTAGTCTTGGTGTCTATAGGCTTCAAACATTTTACTGCTATATGGTAACATGTCACTGTGTGATAGTAATTATTATTTATCTAATCACTACGTCCATGTCACTAATTCAGTGACAAAGCCCAGAGATTCTAGCTGAGGTTAGATACTCATGTGCTGCTGATCATAAACAGAACTTTCTCTATCGAGAAAATAAATAGGGATACTTCTTCCCCTATATTGAAACCATCCATCACCAAATGATTTCTATCCTACTAAATGCTGTTAGCCTTTAAAACACAGTGGAAGCACAGGGACAGTCTATCAAGCATGTTTTTTGGCATGCCCAAACTCCTAAGAAGTCACTACAGTACTACCTGGGCTACTCTGGCACACGCGTGCCTGTCTGTGTGGCTAAGGAAAATGATCTGGTAACAAAACAGTCCTGGTGAAATAGAGGGGCTATTTTTTACCTGAATTACATCCCTAAATATTTTTATTGTAAAGTACGAGGACTGAGAAAAGGGAAGGAAATTTCAGCAACGTAACATTGTCACTGAAACCAGACCTGACTGTACTCATAGGTACCAAAAAGCAAATCTTTTGCCCAAGGCTCGTAAAACAGGAACCGTTTCAGGCATGGTGAGTACTGAACTGTTTCTTTAATCATGCTCTCTGTAAGAGAACATGAATAAAGAGTATGAGTTATTTAGGAGCGTGGCTAAAAAAAAAATTCCTTGTCAAAACTTTCATTGTGTAACACAATCAATGAAATAGTGCTGCTTTTGAACAAACATCCCATTTTGGTGAAGTGATAGTCTTGCCATTTGTATTTACTATTTAGTCAAGGTTATCACTGTTTCCCTTTTCTACTTTATAACCAGAGCTCTAGTTCCCTTTTTGGGCCTGCCACAGCTAAATTAGACCATGATTTATGCAAAAAACATAGAAATTACTTGCAGAACTCTCTCATACTCTCTCAGGAAGGTGTAAGTTTCTGTCATGAAGTTTCTCTTTCTTAATGCCCTCTGCACTTTCTCTCTTCACTACTTTTGTTCATTAAAATGACACCTGGGAATGTGAGTATCAGCTGGTGGCATGAAGTTAAGTGTTTAAATTCCCAAGAATTTTAAATGAAGTTCATGTTAAGGAAAAATTATGCTGAAAGTCATACTCTGAAGAGCCTGAAGCAAAGGAAAACCTTTAGGTGACTGATGACTTTTCATACTGTGCCTGCGTGGTGCACAAACAAGCAGCCGTGTATAGAACTGTGCTGGTTTGAGGCTAGTTGGAATATTTTAATGAGAGAAATTAGATCATTGGTTGTAAAAGAATAATAATGATAAATTCTATATAATTCATTGGTTTGCTAGAAGGATTAAAAAGCCAAAATGTAAACAACTTGTCCTTCTTCTGCCATCTTTGCTCCTAAGCATTGCATCTATTAGCTCGTCCTTTGCTTTGCGCTTGTATCTTCCACTTGCAGATAACAAGTAAGCTTTGCTGATCATTTGTCTGTCTGGGAGAGAGAGAGAGAAAGGCTTTGAGCCTCTTCTGGACAGTTCCATTTCTTCTGGAGGGAATTTGGACTTCTGTATTATTCTAATTTGTATGTAATCATAAATGCTTGTAAATATGTTATGTATATATGCTTGTAAATTCTGCTTTGCTGTAAATAATAGCTTCATATTACTTCCAAGCTATCTGAGCTGGTCTGGTAAATTTCAAATAGTGTGTGTAAGTTCCTAACCCACTATGAAAACTAGAGAACTTAAAAAAGCTTCAGTTTTTCAGGCTTCCCTTTTCATCAGGGCTATGGGATATGTTTGGATTACTTTCAGTTCAGTAACAGAGAAAAAAAAAATCAGGATATGTAATTGTATGGAAATACCAAAAAGCAACATAACACAAGGTTGAACTCGGTTCCCTAAGTATTATTGTCTAGCCTGTAGGGGCCTGAGGAGGTCCAAGACACCCACATGTACTTGATGGATACTACAGGGTAATTACATGCTGCCAAAGCATCTGGAAGCCAGGAGAGTTATTGTAGGGAACCATTCAATTAAATCCAATTTTACTTGCAAATTGCTAAGATATGGTGGAACACTTCAATCATCAACACAAAGGGTGAAGAAAAGAGTGTTTTTCTAAAATAATGTCTGCTTCAATGCATAGATGCCTAAACATAAACTTCTGTATTAAAACCAAGCATTATTTCCCTAAGAAGAGTCAGCAAACGCTTAAATAGCTGTAAGGCAGTATATGAAGTACATTATTAGGGAGAAATAATAGGAATTATTGCTGTGAACGCCATTCCTGGGAAGAAAAACCAGGATGTCTTAGATCAGAGAAGTAATTTAGAATCTTGCAGATAGACATGTCCTTGAATGTAACCACAGAATTTATTTGGTAGCCTGTGGAAAATGCTATATGTTAAACTCCTTGAGCACATGAATGTGATGGTTTGGGAGTTATCTGCAGACTAGACTCAGCCAGCTGGGAGTTGAGGAAAGTAGCTTCATATTCACAGCTTAGCACAATATACAAGCAGATATTTACAATGTATTACAAATATATACAGCTATATACAGAAATATACAAGTTAAAAGTAATACAGAAACTCAATATCCCTCCTAGAGATCAGAGTCCCCAGGAGGGGCTCCCAACTACCTTCTTTCCACTCCTCTACCTTATCCCAGAATCTGCCTTACATGTGAGGTGAGTTTGGAGGATCAGAAAGAGAGGTTAGAGGTGGAATGATTAGTTAGGCTATGTAGGATCACAGGTCGTTAATGAAGAGCTGCCACACAAGCCCTTGGCCAGACTGTCTGAGTCAAGTGATCTGAACGTTGTGCAAGAGAAGAAGAATGAGAATTTGCAGATCAGAAGAAGCAAGGAGACAGGTCCTTGCTACCTGATGAATATGCCAAGACTGCCCTTCTTATCTGATGAATATGCTGAGATTGTTGCTCCATGGGAACCAGATGTGGCAGACAGATTATAGATTAGAAGAAAAGACGATTTTGCATGTGATAAAATGACCAATAAATAGGTAAAAGCTTTAAGCCTAGATAGTATATATATCCCTGTATGTTGCCTAATAAAATTGGAACTTAGCTTGCATCAAGCTGTCTCCCTGTCCCTTCGTCGTGGCAGGGCTACACAGCAGAAGCCCAGGGAGAAAACAGACACCAACTCATGACAGATAGAGACTCATATATGTTTGTGAAGTAGACATCACCATTGTTCCCTTTTCACAGCCTAAAATCTAATTTTTCTCATTAAAATATTCCAATTAGCCTCAAACTAGCACAATAAGTAGCCATTTTCTTTGGCTGTTTAATTGGGGACACAAAGTAGATACTTCAGACTGATTAATAGCTTGCTCCTATAGCTGGATTAGTTCTGAAGGTCTTTCTTTATTACTTTCTTTCAACAAAAGTGGAACAGTAGTAAATTGAATTACAGTCCTGTCTGTGTGTGTGCTCATCATGAAGATACAGAAAAACTTGCACCAGATTCAAGTTGAGACTGATGCAGCTTTGGGACCAAGAGACAAATTGAAAACCCCAGTTCAGAGTAAATTTCTCATCCATTTTACCTATATGCTCTTTTTTTTTTTTTTTTTTTTTAATTCCCTTCACAGTTCAGCTTTCAGTTTAAACAAATGTTACATACCATAGTCAGATAGAATTGAATTTTGTTTTGGTGAAGCTGCCACTATGATTACAAAGAAAGCATATAATACATGCCTCTGTTAACAAGCAAATACATGAAATAGATGTCCATATGTAAAAACATAACACAGCCTGTGCTAACAAAAACACTTCATGAAGTTGAATGTGAATTTCACCTGTGAACTCACTTTTTTTCCCCTTGTTTCTACTCTGAACCACCCTTCTTTTTCTCTTCTCTTTTCTCTTTTCTTTTCTTTTCTTTTCTTTTCTTTTCTTTTCTTTTCTTTTCTTTTCTTTTCTTTTCTTTTCTTTTCTTTTCTTTTCTTTTCTTTTCTTTTCTTTTCTTTTCTTTTCTTTTCTTTTCTTTTCTTTTCTTTTCTTTTCTTTTCTTTTCTTTTCTTTTCTTTTCTTTTCTTTTCTTTTCTTTTCTTTTCTTTTCTTTTCTTTTCTTTTCTTTTCTTTTCTTTTCTTCAATTATGTTATAAAGCCATTAAACCAGGGATTTACAATAGTAACACTGACAGCTCCTTAGATATAGTAGACTGAAGAGTAAAAGTGTAATAAGAACTTGCCAAAACTGAAAATGAAGGAGTCTAGGAGCCCAGAAGAATACAAAAAACATCCACTTCTAAGTTTTGAATAATGATATTCTTAGATTTAAGTGCTCTAATTGTTTCCACTAATTGCAGAGCCAAGTGTAACATGAAATATCTAGGTATACAGAACAACTACTTCTGTAGTTCAAAGATTTCAATATTAACCTTCAGGTAGATGAAAATAAATTATAAATATCAAGTAGGTGAAAGTAAATAGTCTCAGGCTTCCCCCTATATCAGTGGATGAATTCGATGTCCCCATACAAGATAATTTTCTTCCCTCTCTTTTCTCTGGCTTTCACACAGCTGCTGAATGTTAGAGACATAACTGAAAGAGCGAAAAATTACACAAGCTTAGGTAAAGGAACAATTTCAGCAGCCTCAAGTGTGGACTGAAATTTTATATCTGCATTATTACAAAGGCAGAATTTCCTCATTATTATTTTGCCACATTTTTATTGCCTGATAGCTTCACAAATATTAATGTATCTCAAATGTCAATATCTACTAATTCTATTTGTGATGTTTAAAGACTAATTGTCAGAGCACTTGCTATTAACATCCTCTATGTACAGCTACTACAGGCCTCTCTGTGGATGAAAATCAGTCCCAATGACCTCAGGTGAAACACAGAGTGAAAGAAAAACATGTGAAGAAGAAAGTAACTTTGCTACATGATACTACATAATGGATAGGGTTTGTATGAGTAAGTAACATTTCATTTTCATGAATTTTGATGGACAAGCAGGTTTAGATATAGGGCTGATTAACTAGAGTAGAACAAGGCAGTAGGTAGGCTATGGTGTCTCCATCCTTGGAGATATTCAACATGGTCTCTTCTCCCAGGCAACCAGCAATAGAACAAGGGGACACAGTCTCAAGCTGTGCTAGGGGAAGTATAGGCTGGATGTTAGGAGGAAGTTCTTGCCAGAGAGAGTGATTTCCCATTGGAATGGGCTGCGCAGGGAGGTGGTGGAGGCATCATCCCTGGAGGTCTTCAAAAAAAGACTGGATGAGGCACTTAGTGCTATGTTCTAGATGACTGGCTAGGGCTGAGTGCTAGGTTGGACTGGATGATCTTGGAGGTCTCTTCCAACCTGATTAATTCTATGATTCTATGATCTAAGTAGACACCACCTTGAGCAACCTGTTCCAGATGATCCTGTTCTGACTGGGAATTGGATCATGTGATATCCAGACATCCCTGCCAATCTCAGATATTCTTTGATTCCTTGGTATCTTTCAGAGAAAAATAAATAAAAAGGTTTTAATCCACTTGCAACCAATAGAAACCCACCATGATGCCTACTCCAAGGATGGGTATATTGAAATTCGTGTCCCAGGCCAGGCTATTACACTCAAGCTACCTAATATTTCCTCTACTGCTCAGCCTGAACTCTCCAGCACTACGAATAGAAGTAGAATGCAGGAAAATTGGAGTATTGGTATCATTTATTTTCCTCACAGAGACACTTAATATAGTTAGGACCTCAGGCAAAGTTAACCCCAGATCTAGGTGGATGATTTGAGCAATTATACAATGAAACTGTCACTATTGTTCTACTCATGGTGATGTACTGTGGATATGACCTTTGGATGTTGTTAAATGTCTTCCTGAAAAAAACTTAGACTCTGCCATGCAGAAAGGGAGCAGTCAATAAACATCAGTGCATATATATATGTTTAGACACATTTGTATTTATATTTTTAAATGCTAATCTGCTTACAAATTGAGATATATGACAAACGTTGAGAGACATAAAGGAACAAAAGCAAAATAAAAAGCTTTGCATTTGGCACTATCAAATTCTGCTCCCACATTTGCTTCTTTGTTGGTTAAACTGTGCCTTTTTTTTTTTATTATTACTGCTTGTTGATCTGTTCAGAGCATTAAAAATAGGAACTGAATAGAATTCTTTGCACTTTTAGTGCTTTTAACTAGAGTTAATGGATTTGCAATGAAAACAATGGGCTAGAGTGAAAATTCAATATATGTTTAATGAGAAAAATATTTTAGTTGTAAGAGAAAGAACAAAACCAGATGAACAAAGACTTAATACATATGACTCCTCAAACATATGTGTTTAAATATCAGCTGTAGTCACTACTGCAGGGCAATCTAGACAAGAAATGCAAGTGACTTTAAGAAAGTGATGAAACAGAGATTACAGTTCATGGTGTAATGGCTCACAAAAATTTGTGCAGTAGTAAATCATTAGAAAATACCTGCAATTTATAAAATCCCAAACACAGAAACGGAAAGAATTTATGGACAATGTTTCTGCAGATTTTATTAGTATTACTCATGATTTATATTGGTGATTAACTGACAGCAGATTCCATTCTATTCTACTGCGTATTATAGAGGTTATTATAGTGTTATGATGTAGCCCTTTTTATGCCTTCTTTTAGTTTGATACATAACTTTAAAATTACATTTAAAGGAAACAGGGTCCTGACTTGCTTTCTGATCTGGATACTCTGAGTCTGGGTCTTTATTTTTAGTTTAGAAGCTGATGCTAAAACAGATTAGGAAGTATCTAATTAGAACATTTCAGAAACTTCATTAAAATGTTTGTTCATCACTGTACTCTTGCCTAAGGGGCCAGTTCTTCCTATTTAGGACCTAAATCAAAGTTCCAACCAAATGTTTTATTACAAAGAAAAGCATAAACTTATTCTCACAGAGTTGGATCCCAATATAATCCATTTTTTTGTATAATCCCAAATTTACTTATGAACTAAAAGATTTAAAAGTTCTTTATTAAATAAATATGTGCATATAAGAATAATGTAATCAAATGTATAACATTATGACATTGCAACACTCAGAATGATGATTTCTATCAGCAAACAGCTGTGAATATCCTACCTGTTTTGCTCTAACACTCATACAGAACCCAGTTCAAAATGCCTGTTTAATATATGGATGCTTTCAAAATTGAATCAAATTATCTGACTGTTTAGAATAATGATTGCTCACCAGGGGAAGCAAACTGAGGATATGTAGACTGTGAATGTGAAGACCTTGAGTTGGATTTGTTCAAATATAAAAGCAGAGCAAGAGATGGAGGTCATGCAGACTCTTTCCACAGTTATGTTGTCAAGTGAGTCACTTTAGTGTATCAAGTGAATTTGAAACATTTGAGGCTTTTAGACTGCATTAAATTCCAGGAGCTAGAGTCAAGGTCTGACTTCAGCGAGAACTGTACATGAGCAAGGGCACGCTGAGCCTTCTGCTCAGTTACAAATGGACTAAAAATTAAATTGAACACATCCTAAGTATTTTAAAGATTTTAAATAGTTCAACCTATTCAACCTATTGGTTTTTTTTTGTTTTTTTTTTTTTTTGCCTTCCATGTTTCACCATATCCCATTCCAGTCTGTCAAAATAAGCAAGTACCAAAAAGCTGCAAATACCAGAACTGTACCTCCAGCTCTTATTTTGTGAGATTTTAACTTCAGAGGTAGGCTATATTTTGACAGACATCAAGTAATTACCAAAATATTTTACTGGTGTTGGATCAAAATGTGATTTACATCTGGTGATCAGAGAGACCATAGTGAGTTCTGTGGAGATGACAGGAAAAAGGTCATGTAATGAAATTAGTGTAGCTACAGCATAGAGGCATGAGTCTCAAGATATTTGATACAATCAATAGTCATATATTGTCAATATATACTATACAAGTCATATCTGTTAGTAAAATGTTATATATAACAGTTTTCCTCTGCCTCAGCAGAGCAAATATGGCATGAAGAGTTACCCATTTATCCTTCTCTGAACAAAACAAGTGGCATGAGATGAAAATGAAACTTACCTGAACAAAATGGTTTTGAAGCTAACGTGGATAGATGTACCCTGCTGCTTTCATCAGTATTGCACAAGTGAACAAAAAAGCCTTGCTTTTATCTTTTTTTTACTAATGCCATACAAGACATTTTAAGTGGTTAATTCACATATTTCACCAGAAAGAATATAAGATTGCTCTGCCTACTCAAAGATGATGTGCAGACTGGCAAAACATTGTAGTGTACAGACATGTAAACTTGTAAAGTGCAATTACAGCTGGTATTTAAACTGCAGTGCTTAGGCTATATTTAACATAACAGAGCTGGACAAAGCTTATTTAATCAAACACATTCTATTAAACAGATGTGCTGCTGAGTACAGAAGTTACTTGTAGAATTAAATCTTGCCACAGAATCACATTTTTCTTCTCTGAATATTTTGAAATATTTTCTTAGACTTCCATTGTGATGAAGCTGCAAATTTGCCTTAGTAAAATTATTTCAAATGAATGGGCATATTTGATATTCTTTGTGCTCTTGACTACTGCATCCTCTATGCTTTTAATACTTTCATATTAAATTTGTAATATCTCTACAATGCAACTGAAACATTTTTGAAATGAGTAATAGAAAATATAGAGGAGGAAAAAAACCCAAAACCCAAACCCCCAAACCCAACAAACTCTCTTTTAGCTCTTTTAAAGAATTTTAAGACTTTTAATTTCAATTTTGTGGAAATGATCAAGTCACTACTGTGAGAGAGGTCAGATTGACAAAATAATTATGCCATACCCAAGCTAATACATCCATATTCTTGTCACTTGCTGTATTTTCCTAGCATACCACCAAGTAAAACATGTAAACACAATGATTAGTTTACAGAGAACTGACCTCTTACTCTCTCTTAATGCTTTATCTCCTTTCTTCCAAGTGATAGTTGGCTTTGGAGAAGCTTGTGGCTTGCACTCAATGACCACTTCTTGGCCTTTGGTAATAATTATTGTTTTCTTCATTTGATTTGGTGGGAAAGTGGGAGCCGAAGCTGTTAAAAAGAAGTATGTTAACTTTACAGAGAACAACCTCAGTTTCCTGTTTCATTACATTCTAACAGAAGGCTAGAATAATAGATTTAGTTTGGGTATAGAATCTCCATTTTCAATTGGAAATTATTACACTGCAGATTTAATCCAGTTATGAATTAGTGAGGCGCCCTTCACACCAGCATACTACAGTAAGACTGTGAAATCTAACAGCTTCAGAAATCAAATATCGAAGTTGGTTTAGTTACACCTTCTCTATTTTTTTTTTTAGCTTGGAAGATTAACTTGATAGAAGTAAATAGTTCAAAATTAAAACAAGTTTAAATTGCTTAACTATCTAAAAATGCATTATTTAGTTAATGCTTATAAAAATTACTACTGTTAATGAAATTCTATTGCTTTTTCTTGTTATGTTTGTTTGAATACTGGGAGCTGAAAAATGAGTTCTTAATAAGAGATATTTAACCATGTTGTCTTAATATTTCACTTTTCAATATTTAACCATGTCATCTTAGTATTTCACTTTTCAAGAGATCTCATTGTAATCAACTAAAGTAATACATGTATCACAAAATGATGCTAAGTACTGAAATTTTATATCAAGAATGGAGAGTTACTCTTATGTAATCTCATATGTTTGTGTGTTTCTTAAACTGCTTTTGCAAAATCCAAGTCCCTCCTTGCAATGATCTCAGATACACACATAGAAACCTATTACACTCTATTGCCTCGCATACATAGGAATTTCCTACCATTATTTTGGGTAATTTTCATACCAGACCTATTTATATGGATAATTTATTCCATTCTTTTCCCTTTAATAACTCAGAAAATTAAAGCCAACTGCTTCTTTAATGCAACATTATGGTTAAAATTTAACAGGGGTACAATTTCACAAGTGACCAAATGAAAGACTGGTTTTAACTGCAGCAACATGTAAGGACCATTTCCTATTGGGGATCATCAAAGAAAGTGTGCAACTACCTGATGTAATAGATAATGCTTATTTTATAATAGATATAAGAAGCAGAGCAAGAGAACACTGTAAGCAAGAGAGGTGTCTTTGCTGAATGAATCACAAATGACAAGGGAGTGTATTTGCTTTACTATGGGTGATATTAGCTCAAGTATTTAATTTCCACTATTTGATCAGTTCTGGTAACTTCATAAGCAATTTTCACACATTTAAAACTAAGATCATGCTTAATGATCTCTGGAAAATGGTCAGGGTAAAAGCAATAATTTGATTTTAATAGAGACTGAAATATATTTACTGTCTTTGAGTTTCTTCCTCTGTAGTTAATTCCGAGGGATTAAAAAACATTTTTCCATTTGCTTAAACTGAAATAGCTTTGCATGAGAAATGGTCACAAAAAAAGGTAACAGTAATTTATGAAAGGAAATTTTTAGTTAACATGATGACCTGTGCTTTCTCAGACAACAGAGGGCTCACAGATAAGTAACCAAAATTAAAATGAACTCACTTTTATCTGCTCAGTTAAGTTTGGACTGACAGACACCCTTCCTTATCAGAACAGATTAAGAACAAATGTAATCATCAAAGGCGTGCTAGTTTGAAGCAGGCTAGAATGTCTTGGTGAGAAGAACTAGATTACAGGCTGTAAAAGGAAAACAGTGGTGATGTCTGCTTCCCTCATAGGCTTGCTGAGAGGTATAGGAACAAGAAATAAAAACACAGATAATCACTCTCACTCTGGCTGCTGGCTAAGCTGCATCTCTCTAACCTCACCCTCCATTTTGGACTAACCCACTTTGCTTCCTAACCCCCTGGCCGAACCTCCATTCTTCCTTGGGACTGGTGTAAGGTTGAGAGGGGCAGGGGGAAGGTGAAGGGGTGCCTGAAAGCCCCTCCTGGGGACTCAGGTTTCTGGGAGGGGAGTTGTGTTTCTGTATTACCTTTTACCTTGTCTATTTCTGTCTATAACTGTATATACTGTAAGTATCTGCTTGTATATTGTGTTAGCTGTAAATATAAGCTTCATTCATATTTCCAGAGCTGACTGAGTCTAGTCTGGGTGATTTCTAAAGTGTGTGTGGGGGGAACACCCACACCAGCACAAAAGGGAAAAATAAAAAAAGGAGTTGTCTATTCTTTTTCAATAATACTCACCTAAAATCTTGAGTTCAGCGCTGGCATAAATAGTGCCGTACTTATTTTCTGCTAAGCACTGATACATTCCTGCATCTGACACATTCACACCGTGGATCATCAGAACACCATTAACCATCTCAATCCTGGTCTGTAAAGAAATAAAAATAAATCTGTAAGCCAACAGGCACTGGAAACTTGCTAGAAGATTAAGCCAATTGGACAAAAAGATATTATTGAGCTAAAATAAAACTGAGCAACAAAGTTCCTTGGGCTGACTATTTTTGGGGCTTGATCTCTTCTCCCAGACAACCACAGATAGAACAAGGAGACACAGTCTCAAGTTGTGCCAGGGGAAGTATAGGCTGGATGTTAGGAGGAAGTTGTTGCCAGAGAGAGTGATTTGCCATTGGAATGGGCTGCCCAGGGAGGTGGTGGAGGCACCGTCCATGGACGCGTTCAAGAAAAGCCTGGCTGAGGCACTTAGTGCCATGGTCTAGTTGATTGGATGGGGCTGGGTGCTAGGTCGGACTGGATGATCTTGGAGGTCTCTTCCAACCTGGTTGATTCTATGATTCTAAGAATGACAATATAAAACAGATGGAGGAAGACAGAAAAAACTCTCCAAAGATATGTAAAGGCAAATATTTTTCAGTACAAGTTATCTGTCTCTAAGGCTTGCTAATGTCTATTTGCTTGGGCTTTTTTGCTGATACCTTTCCATGATTTTTAAAAGCAGTGCATCTGAGCAACTTTAATGAGGCAAGGACTCAGTTGTAGGTGTAACATGTCTGACGATTTCCACATCTCCAGCAAGTGCTTTATTTCAGTCATGGTAGCATTTTCATGAAAGTGGTCTCTTAAAGGTTGCTTGCCTAAGAGCAAAAGTGTCTAATTGCTTCATCATTAGTGTAAACTTCTTATTTGGCAGGTCCACTAGTAGAAATAATTACCACAGCTAAACAGAAGGGGCATTAATAACTGCTTATTGAGAAGCGTGCCACATGAAGCTGTAGAATGAATAACTTGTACTACTGTAAAGCATCCCTAGATTTCATTAGTACAGTTGTACATTTAATTAAAAATGGATAAGGAATAAAGTGCTTGGAAATGCAGAGGAAACTGAAAAAAAAGTTCTCTTTGCTGGAAAGCCTCAGTTTAAACTGAAATTTAATTTCAGATTTCAGAGCCTCGTGCAACTAATGGCTTGGAAAATCGTAAAACTAAAAAATATAGATATTTAAATGCTTCAATTTCAGGACTGAAAAGGCAGAAATGGGTAAAGCAAAGGCATGTAAACTTATTTTCAGTGCCTCACAGCTTTGAAAATAAACTGTGTTTATGTGTCCTTGCTTTTTTTTTTTTTGCAGAATTTGTTGATGTTCATAGACATAGCATTTACTAGAAGGAAAGGCATAGCATCTTTTATATTAATAAATCAACCCCCAGAACTGAACACCTTTATTTAAAACTGGAAAAAATACCTAAAATAAATTTACTATTTTCTTTTTAAACTGTAAATATATTGAGACTATAAAAATGGAAAGCTACTTGTCAGAAACCTATGTAATGTTGGCTGATATGTGAAGCACTTCACTGAGAGAAAAAGAACAAAGTCAAATAAAAAGCAAGCCATGCTATGTGTGGTCTTTTAAAAGGAAAAGATTTGATTCTAAAACATATCAGGTGACTACAGTTAAAGACCTGTTTAAGAACCAATATGGAGTATTTTAATGGTTTTGATCGTTTGTTCTGCTATTTACAGAGAATCAACTGATTAAAAGGAACAGTGTGGCCAGTAGGACAAGGGAGGTTATTCTTCCCTGCACTCAACATCTCACACCTTGAGTACTGTGTCCAGTTCTGAGCTCCTCAATTCCAGAGAGATGTTGAGGTGCTGGAATGTGTCCAGAGAAGGGCAACAAAGCTGGTGAAGGGCCTGGAACACAAACCCTGTGAGGAGAGGCTGAGGGAGCTGGGGGTGTTTAGCCTGGAGAAGAGGAGGCTCAGGGGTGACCTCATTGCTGTCTACAACTACCTAAAGGGAGGCAGTAGCCAGGTGGGGGTTGGTCTCTTCTGCCAGGCAACCAGCAATAGAACAAGGCGACAGAGTCTTAAGTTGTGCCGGGGGAAGTATAGGCTGGATGTTAGGAGGAAGTTCTTGCCAGAGAGAGTGATTGGCATTGGAATGGGCTGCCCAGGGAGGTGGTGGAGTCACAGTCCATGGACGCGTTCAAGAAAAGCCTGGCTGAGGCACTTAGTGCCATGGTCTCGTTGACTGGCTAGGGCTGGGTGCTAGGTTGGACTGGATGATCTTGGAGGTCTCTTCCAACCTGGTTGATACTGTGATACTGTGATACTGTCTCTTCCATAATTCTATGATTATGAAAATACAGTAGTCATTGCTCCTCCTAGGTCAGCCCACTAGTGTTTTGAAGAGTATGATTATGCACAAACAAAATGTGGTAAATAGCACAACTTTGGGAGAAATACAAAGAAATCTCATTTATCAAATATAGTACTTCTCTAAGTTGTGGATGACTTTTTTAATAGAGACAAAATACAGACACAAAAGAAAAAAACCTAAACATATTGAGTTTGCTTAGATGTACGTTACAATACGATGGCAGACACTGTTTCAGGCACAGCTCATGAGATCTTGTCTCTTAAATATTACTGATGAATTACTGATGAATGCAATTTTACAGTGCTTGAGATAGTTTAGAGGGAATACACCCAGACAACCTGTCTGAATGGTGCCACTTAAAAAACTAATAGAGAGAAAAGCAATTTCTGAAGTGTTTTTCAGTACATCTTTAACTGAGTTTAAGTGAAACAGAAAGAGACATTGCCCATTGGAATGGGCTGCCCAGGGAGGTGGTGGAGTCACCATCCCTGGAGGTGTTTAAAAGGAGGCTGGATGAGGCATTTAGTGCCATGGTTTAGTTAATTAGAAGGGTTAGGTGGTAGGTTGGATGATCTCAGAGGTCTTTTCCAAGCTGGTTAATTCTGTGATTCTGTGAAAGAAGAAACATGCAACGAACTCATGACTCTTCGTCTGATGTACCTGTGGCCAGAGAGGAACTCCATTTTTCAGCCAGCGGTAGGTAGGTCTTGGCTTTCCAGTGGCTTTACACTCCCATCGGAGTTGATCTCCACTGTCTAATTGAGTATCATTAAGTTTCTCCACCCATTGTGGGGAGGCTGAAAGAAAAAAAATACCATGCTACACACAAAGCATACTAACTGTTAAGTTTCTAGCTGATATGCAAAGACCTAACCAATTAAAGATCTTAAATTACAGCCTTTACAGATCTTATCTTACTCTCAAAAAGAAGTACATTTAAACAAACAATGAAAACCAAAAAAAGAAAGTAACAAAATTAACAAAACTCTATAACTTTAAAGGAAATGCTTTAATGCAAAAGACAGGAATAGAAAGCTACTTGATTTAATCAAATCCAATGGATTCGATTATTGCACTGTACATTAATGCATTCATTATTGCTGAATTTAAGAACATTTGCTTGGTATAGAATTTTTAGTAACTTTTCAAGACCTAAACTACTTAGATTTTTGTAAGGAGTTTTTCTTACTTGTTAATCATCACTGACTATTGTAGTTCTATTCAGCTAAGAATGACTGGGCATTTGGCAAAGTAATTGCACAGAATTTTTTTAAGTGTCTTGAGTTTATTTTGTGTTTCGAGCACAGAACGTGAAATTTCCAGCATTCATCAGGAGTACAAATTACATAGTCAGTCAAAGTTAAACCAATCCTCTTTTAAATAAGATAGACTGTAGAGTGTATGTATGATTGTTGGGAATAGTAATATTAAATGTAGTGATTCTGTAGAATTGTCTGAATATTATATACTGGAACATAAGCCATGGACAGGTGAGAGTGAACAAGCTCAGAAGTGCTGAGTTAAGATAAAATAGAAGGTTGGAATGTCCTTAGAGAATGGTGTAACAAATATAAACCAAATGCATGGCAAATGGCAATATTATGTAAGTTTCATGTTAAAAATCAGGGGATAACTTCTGCAGAGAAGCAGATCTTTAATGCAGCCATCAATCAGATAACTATATGTAAGGTATATTTGGAAAGCTTTGTACAAGTCATTGGGGAACTGAGAATTCATATACATAAAATAAAAATGTATGCTTAAACCCCAACTTTTGGATTTCATACTGTAGACATATCAATTTGTATAGCAAAGAGGATGGCAGATGAAATTAATTAACTATATTAAATGTTGGAGAGTATTTAGATTTTGGATAGGCTTTTTATCTGCTGTTTTGGTTTGGTGGGATTTTTTTTTGTTTCATTTTGTTTTTTAAATGGAAGAGAGCAAGCAGCTAACAGGCTTTCACTGCTAAAGGAGTGCAATATTCCTCTGCTTGGCATGGACAGAAATTCAGATCTGTCACAACAAAGTCTCTGCTTCAAACGCTGGATAATTGATAACACACTTTAACACAGGGAACTGAGTTTAAAAATAAATCTTTGAATCTAACTGGCATTTGACAGGTCACCAATCAAAGATGTGAGAAGATATGAAAAGGCATGACAGGTGACTAACTGCTTCTAGCTTGCATCTTGTGCATGGCTGAGAAAGAAAATGAATGAGGTGTCTATCATTCCTAAGCAGAGAACAGTCTGCTTTGGAGTCCCTGACCAGGCAGTTGTCAGGAGCTGGAAACATATCAGAAAAAGGATCATTCGTTTCCCTTTTAGTAGAGAAAAACAGAAATAAGATTGACCCAACCTCTCTCCCAAATTTAAGACTAAAAACATGTGTTACATTATTCTTCTTACGACAGTCAAAGCCATAATGACATGCGCCGTAAGCACTCCACTGCGCTGAATCATTTGCTTCTTAAATTGTATCAAAGGTTCCAGGAAATCCCCAGAAACAGTTTGCAGAAGTCTCTGTTTACTTGCTGCATACTGATTGTCCTAAAAATATAATTCCATTGCATTGTCTAGTTCATACTGTTGTTTTCTTTCTGAGGGTTTCGGTGTGCAGAGAGGAAGCATGCTGAGAAGCAATTGTCTCCTTTGAAATCAAGCACACTAAATGATTTCGGAAGCTGTGACAGTTATATGTGCGACTAAACATTCAGAGAAGTCAGCCAGATGCTATAAAAATTGTGCAGTTTCAAAGAGATGCTAAGCTGTTCTTATTTATATTTCATTCTTTTTATTATTTCACCATTTAAAAAATTCCACTATCTGAACCAAAGTCTAATTTAATTTTTCTATGTTGAATTTGATCGTATTATGAATCACAGCCTTCACATTTAGAGTATGCAGCTGTTTACACTAAGTTAAAACTGTGTCCCCAAGCCTGGCTATGGAGGCACTATCTTCAGTACACCACCATTATTCCCTACGCACTGTGGCTGCATCAACAGAGTCCAATGGGATGGGGTTCAATAGCTCCAAGTGCCGGGTGCTGCACTTTGGCCACAACAACCCCATGCAGAGATACAGGCTGGGGTCAGAGTGGCTGGAGAGCAGCCAGACAGAGAGGGATCTGGGGGTGCTGATTGATACCCGCCTGAACATGAGCCAGCAGTGTGCCCAGGTGGCCAAGAGAGCCAGTGGCATCCTGGCCTGCATCAGGAATGCTGTGGTCAGCAGGAGCAGGGAGGTCATCCTGCCCCTGTACTCTGCACTGGTTAGACCACACCTTGAGTACTGTGTTCAGTTCTGGGCCTCCCAGTTGAGGAGGGACATTGAGATGCTTGAGCGTGTCCAGAGAAGGGCGACGAGGCTGGTGAGAGGCCTTGAGCACAGCCCTATGAGGAGAGGCTGAGGGAGCTGGGATTGGTTAGCCTGGAGAAGAGGAGGCTCAGGGGTGACCTTATTGCTGTCTACAACCACCTGAGGGGAGGTTGTGGCCAGGAGGAGGTTGCTCTCTTCTCTCAGGTGACCAGCACCAGAACAAGAGGACACAGCCTCAGGCTGCGCCAGGGGAAATTTAGGCTGGAGGTGAGGAGAAAGTTCTTCACTGAGAGAGTCATTGGACACTGGAATGGGCTGCCCGGGGAGGTGGTGGAGTCGCCGTCCCTGGGGCTGTTCAAGGCAAGGATTGGACGTGGCACTTGGTGCCATGGTCTAGCCTTGAGCTCTGTGGTAAAGGGTTGGACTTGATGATCTGTGAGGTCTCTTCCAACCTTGGTGATACTGTGATACTGTGATACTGTGACAGCACTGTCATGGCACAAGCTTTTCTTGGTAAACCTAACAATGCAAATCCGAGTAGTATGACCAACTGGTAGTAACTACCTTTTTATCATTTGTTGGAGCATTTCTACACGAAGTTTTCTCTACATAACCTAACTGGCATTTGGATTTATAATTTTCAAACTGTTAAACTTGCCATCAGCCAAAACAATGATTCTGACTCCAAACCATTCGAGAGCCAAGCAGCAAAGCAATAGGTAGATGCAGCAGGAACGAGAGATGAATTTTCGTCACTTGTTAGCTTCCCCTCCTCTCTCTATTTGCTTTCTTGGCCACAGAGAGTTCTATCCCTGTTCATGAGCAAGGCCACTGTCCATAATATCATATTTTTTCTTAATTTCAAAAGGGAAACATTTATTTGGACATACAGTCTCTGACTTTTAAGAATGTGCATACAGGCAAAGAAAATTTATTCCCATAATCACACTTAGTTTTAATTGGAAAATATATGCTCTAAGAAGCATTTAAACAGAATTCAAGAGCAACAAGGTGGTTTAGAAATGCATAAATGCAGCATTCATATTGGGGAAAAAAGGATGTTTGCTTTTTAATCTGCCCAGAAGAATTTTGGGGTGAATGTAAGAAGAGAAGGATGTGTTTTATTATTCAGTGGTCTTCGTGGATATTGTACCACAACTTTATAGAGTGCTCTTGAGATTTTAGGATGACCATTCAATTTCTGATTTATTTTATTCTACATTTCTCTACCTGTCTAATCAAGGATGTCAAAATGTTTTACAGACTCAAATTGGCATTTAATCTTCAGACTTTACAGGCCAGTCTTTATGCAAAATGAAGTTCTTCTGCAGAAAACTCAGCCAACTTTCTCAAATTATTAAGCAACTTTTTGACTGGAAAAAAAAAAAAGGACAAAACTTTGCATAAACAAATGACTTTAGATAGTGTCCTGCAATGTGAGTGTGTGTAGTTCAGGGTCAGAAAAAACTCTGGACACGAGGCCAATTGTGAAGTGTGTAACAGAATAGGTAGCTAGAAGTGAGAAAGAAAAAATATCAAGATAAAATAAAATAGCAAATTAAAAGTGAAGGTGAGATTCTGACCACAAAAATATCTTCCTTCCTAGTTAGATTTACTTCATAGGACTAGCCCAAGGGGTTTAGAGTGAGAGAATTGCACAAACTTCCACTTGCTGTTAGGAAAATGCCACTGGTCAGGATTAGTTAAGGAACTGTGATTACACAGAGTATTAATGGCTAATGTCTCCATCCAAAATTTTGTGCTCACTTCTATTAATCAGATTCAGCTGGAATAAAACTTCCTGTAAACTTACAAGATGAGCAATTCACTTGTGGAAAAAAAACACCTCTCAAAATAGTTTGTAGGACATATGGAATGTGTCTTGAACATGTTCTATATGTAGTACATACAGAACATGTCCAGAGAAGGGTGACAAAGCTAGTGAAAGGCCTGGAGCACAAACCCTATGAGGAGAGCTGAGGGAGTTGGGGTTGTTTAGCCTGCAGAGGAGGAGGTCCAGGGCAGAGCTCATTGCTGTCTACAAGTACCTGAAGGGAGGCTGTAGCCAGGTAGGGGTTAGTCTCTTCTCCCAGGCAACCAGCAACAGAACAAGGAGACAGTCTCAAGTTGTGCTGGGGGAAGTATAGGCTGGATGTTAGGAGGAAGTTGTTGCCAGAGAGAGTGATTGGCATTGGAATGGGCTGCCCAGGGAGGTGGTGGAGTCACTGTCCCTGGAGGTGTTCAATAAAAGACTGGATGAGGCACTTGGTGCCATGGTCTAGGTGACTGGCTAGGGCTGGGTGGTCGCTTGGACTGGATGATCTTGGAGGTCTCTTCCAACCCGACTGATTCTATCATTCTGTGATTCTATGTGAATATGTATGCATTATCAAAATTACATTTAATGTCTTTGCCACTATTACAGCTTCCATGCCTTTCACAATTCTTCCACTGAGTGCTAAAGCTTCAAAAATCTGAAGTTGTCAGCATTGAAATCTCACTTTCTGAACAATGTCTGAAGTGTCAGATGCATCAGGTATTCATGGTATACTGCAGCATCAGGTAAGAAATGTGGAAGTCACTGTTTTGTGATTAAATGTGGCTGGACAAGCAGACTGGGTGTCCTGGGCTTTCTCCAAAATACTCTGTGGTGACCCAAATCAGACATAACTGATGAAATGAAGAAGATTCAAACAGACAGCAAGCGAATTCCTACAGAGATATGCAAATCATGAGACTGCAGTATGACACAGCTGGTCTTACAGCCTGCTCTGAAATTTTACAAGACATCTCTGGTAAGCAATGATGGCCTATGTCTGAATTTCTGAGCTAGTATAATCATTGTCTCCTGGAGGAATAAGTTGTCAGTGGAAAGAAAAATGTAAATAATTAATGTTGACTGTTGTTATGAATAAGAGGTAGAGCAAGCAATGCTGTTTCATGTAATGCCCCTAAGTCCTGCCAGATCAACTGTCATCAAAGGAAGCTGACAATTTTGCAAAGTAACATTTGGCTGAACTGCAGCTAAAAACCTTCTTACCCAAACCTTCTTACAACCCTTTCCAAGGCTGTCAAGGTTGGTATGCCAGTGAGACACTAATGTTGTTTTCAGAAGTACTGAAGGCTGCAAGAGGGTCACTGGGGAAAATTGAATCCCAAAACCCTGAGAAGGCACTTGTAGGGAGTGGATAACAGCCTGTGCTTCTTGTTCTGCTGTACTGAAGGTTGGTGCCAGGCTCCTTCTGGAAGCTGTTGAGGTGCTCTGACCTTGCTTCCTGCTAATGCAGATAGGTTTAACTCTGGCTTGGATCTGGTTTTGACATTGAAATATAGAATGATAGACCTTAGTAAAGCTTAATAATGTAGCATCTGTTAATCAGAGGAATAAGACATCTGAAGTGGGCCCTCTTTGTGTAATGTTAAAGAAGTCACTCTAATATTATTGCAAAAAATGCTGATTGACAGAAAATTATGCACTACCCATAAAGGCAGTGACTGGGAAAAAATATAAAATTGACAGTGGTGGAGAACTTTCTATTTCTATCTGGACAGTGTAAAACAAAAAATGATGAAGTAAATGTTTTCTGCAGACTCCTAGATGTGAGTACCAACTTTATTCCTGCTCACAACAAAAATGTGTCCAGGCTAATGACAGAGGCAGAGCAGTGTAGAACGATACACCATGTTTGCTGTGATTTTATGCTACAGGTCTGCAGGGTGCTCTTGAGGAAATAATTTCATTTTCCAATATCCTGACTTCTCTCTTGAAGAACACGTTTTATGTGTCTTTAGCTCTGAAAAAAGGAAGGCAGAAATAATTGAAGCACCTTTATAAAGTGCTTTGGCATCTGGTAGTTTCATAGCTCTAGAAAACAACTTAAGTGTATGAGCTGGTGTGCATCCTATAATTCAAATTATGGTGCTTTTTTCTTTTTCAGTTTCAGACATTTTAAGAAATACTGTTGCAAGAGGAAAAAAAAAAAAGGAATGTTGCTGTAGCAAGAGCTTCTGTACTTGGATGTAATTGGCAGTAAGAATTTTTAGTACAGGAGAAATGTCACTGGGGTATTGGCACAGCAGGAGGTGCCAAGTAGTTCCTGGGATTTGACTGCTGCTTTCAGTAGATGCTTTATACAACTTTTGCTTTGACAAAAGATGGCATGTCCAAATGAAAGGTGCAAACTACCACCTTTGGCATAATTTTTTTTCAGCAAATACCAAAGGAATACTAAAGACATAAAACCTGCCCTTGGCTCTAGATGGATAAAAATGAAGAGAAAGGAGAAAAAAGAGAGAAGCGTCATCTAGAGATATGCCGATGTTCACTAAAAACAAGGCAGCTAAGATAAAGACATTGGGAAGCTGGAGGACACAGGAAAATTTATTATGGACTGGAAATATTGACACTAGTGGAAAATAAACTAAATATATGATGTCAGTCTATGGTTATTTGATGAAAGTGTGTAACAAAGAGAGAAAACTGTGTATAGTTAGTAATGGGGAGAAAGCACTAGCAGCCATGGGCTGAAATCAAGAAAAGAGAAAGAAAATTGATTAACAGGAGAGACTGCTTCTTAAAGGTGCCTATTAGCCTGGGGACCTGTCAAAACTGCAGCAGCTGGAATCTCATTCATTGTGATATTTGAAGACAGAAAGCCATTCAGAGACTGAAACTTATTACATGATCTACACTAGACCTTCCTTCATAAGTATTTAAGCTTGTAGGATTCATGGAATTACAGCAAGTGATACAGCATTAATTAGTAAGAAGTAGGTTGGACTCAAACATATATTCATTGTAAAGAAAACTTTGACTTTTAACTATTCAAGATGCATTTTCTATAGGTGCTATGTATGTTCCTCCCTTCAGGATCCATGCAGAGAACCAGAATGACACAGCCTCACCAATATGGTGGATAAAGTCAACTCCCTTTATTGAAGCTAAGAGTGATGCTTATATAATGGTTCAATACAACGTGTCTAATTCGGATAGGTTACATAGCAGAACATGGGCTGCCCACATGCAAAGAGGCAGACCTGACCAACTTGCCCCCTTCAAGTCCCCTTTGCACAGCTAGCTACAGACAACAGCCGACTTCACAGCTTCTCTGCCAGCCTTCCCAAGGCCACTTTCCTGCAGCTAAGCCTCCTTATCAAAATGACCTAACATTACCTTCTCTGCTCTCCTTATTTTCAGACTGCTCAATCCTGCTCAAACCCCAGCATACAGGCTGTCATTTCTAGCCCTTAGGATACAGCAACAATATTATGTAAAATTGATTATTTTTACTTGCATTGTTTTAGTCTGAGGTGGCTACTTTTCTTCATAGTAGCTTGTAAGGGGCTATATTTTGGATTTGTGCTGTAATTATAGCACAGGGATGTTTTTGTTATTGCTCAACACTGCTTACACAGCATTGAGGCCTCTTCTGCTTCCTCACATCACCCCACCAGAAAGTAGAGTGGATGTGCACAGGGAGTTGGGAGGGGACACAGCTGGGACAGCCAGCACTCAGGGATATCCCATAACATATGATGTCATGCTCAGCAATAAAAACTGGGGGAAGAAGGAATGAGGGGGGCATTCAGAGTGATGATATTTGACTTCCCAAGTAACTATTATGTGTGAGTCCAGCAGAGAGCCATGATGACTGGGGGACCTGAGCAACTCTCTTATGGAGAGAGACTGAGAAACCGGGGGTTGTTGTGTCTGGAGAAGAGAAGACTGAGAGGAGATCTGACCAATACATACAAATATCTGAGGGATAGGTATCAAGTGGATTGGGGCCAATCTCTTTTCAGTGGTGAGTAGCAATAAGACAAGAAGCAACAGCTACAAATTGGGACATAGAAGGTTTCACCTCAACATGAGGAGAAACTTCTTTACAGTGAGGGTGATGGAGCACTGAAACAGAGAGGTTCTGGACTACCCAGAGAGGTTGTGGACTCTCCTTCTCTGGAGACTTTCAAAACCCACCTCAATGCATTCCTGTGCAAACTACCCTGGGGGATCCTGCTTTGGCATGAGGTTTGGACTCAATCATCTCTGGAGGTCTCTTGCAACCTCTAATATTCTGTGATTCCATGAAAATGAGAACCTTCAGAAATTGTGTTTATGTCAACTGAGAATTTTCTACAAAGGCAAAAGCACTTCTGCAGCTTTGTTTCCTGTACAATGAATCTGGCAAAATTCAGCACCTGGGTATGGCAAAGGTGAGATATTAATAAAACTGTGGTAAAAATCCTGCAATATTTATAATATTGTTTTCTGACAGACACATCATGCTTATGTTGCATGTGACTGTTTTATATAATATCAAGAGGGAAGAAAAAACCCAACTTTAAAAAATAATACTGATATTCTTTTAAGTAAAAATCCATAAACATCAAACATGAAATTGCCTTTAAGCCAGTTCTTGCAGGGAGTCAACTATTTATATTTCAGACTTTAATGCACTGCTAAGGAATTAATCTATGCAGCTTAATGCTAATTTTATTTCAAGAGAAAACATACTGGACTTTAGCATCCTTCATGTATTATTAATGTCTTAAGTGTGGAGAAAACATTGCTGGATAATACTGTATACAGGTAAACTTACTGTACACTTGTAGCTGTCCTCTGAAGACATTTCTTCCACGAGAGTTTTCAGCCTTACATTCATAGACTCCTGCATCCTCTAGCTGCACATTAGGTATTTCAAGCACAGCTTGGGATTTTCTCAGGCGGGCTTTACTTGGATTATGACCATTAACTTTCCTCCAAGATATTGTTGGAACAGGGCTGAAATATTTAGTAAAATAACTGTTAGTATTCTCACGCTATTGAGAATATAGAAACTAGCATTTAAAAATAGGAATAATCTAAGCAGCAACAAAATATAATCACAATTAAGGTTCATATAACACTTGATATATCTCACTTCCTGTAGGGGATGCTTAATAAATGGTTTGCCATTTGGAATGTGTCTCTCA
The DNA here is from genome assembly GCF_015220805.1 of Pogoniulus pusillus. Classification (NCBI taxonomy): domain Eukaryota; kingdom Metazoa; phylum Chordata; class Aves; order Piciformes; family Lybiidae; genus Pogoniulus; species Pogoniulus pusillus. The sequence continues at coordinate 13,845,258 of NC_087266.1, read as the reverse complement.
TCCACATGGGAAGCCCAGTTTTTATTGAGAGCAAGTAAATAATTTGAAATATCCTCTCCAGAGCTTCTCTAGCACTCCATGCTTCACATCTGAACATTTCCACTCAATGGGCAAAAGAAAATAACAGCTTCAAAACCAGGATGAATTTAGCAAATCACATCACACCCCAATTTTGCCTCACTTGAAACTGCAATTCTGGCGAATAGTGAGTAATAATGTCCATCTGAACTGAAGATTTCAGTGCCACTCTATTGTGGATAAACTCAAGTGACCAGAGCTTTAGAGATCTTTTTTTCCTGCAATATTCTTGAAGCTACAAAACTGATTGTATAAGAGGCACGTATTAATGGCACTACTGCTTCTGACTGACTCAAGCAGTACATGTCTGCTCAAGGGAATGGAAGGGCTTTTCACTGGAGCTTATTACTCCACAGAGATCTAAGTAGAAACAGTGTAATTTACATCCATATTGAGAGAAGAAATGGATTAGACAGAGTTTACATTATTTAATTTAGTTTTTTTTAGCCCAGACGCTCATCAGTATGCACTTATTGGGCTCTTTGGCACAGACACATATTTATCGAAGTATGGCAAATACTTAAGGACAAAGAAAAGGAATGAGCGAGTTTGAGGCTGTGTAAAGGGAACAATGGTGATGTCTTCTCCACTCATAGGTTTGCTGAGATGTACAAAACCAAGAACATAAACATAGATAGGACAGTGGGTCTCTGTCGCATCTGGTACCTATACTTTTCTCCCTGGCCTGCTTTCTGTGTAACTAATCCTTCTGCTTTCTAAACCCCCTTGCCAATCCTCCAAACTCACCTTGCATGTAAGGCAAAGCCTGGGACAAGGTAGAGGGGTGGAAAGGAGGTGGTTTGGAGCCCCTCCTGGGGACTCTGTTTTCTGGGAGGGCTGTTGTGTTTCTGTATTAGTTTTAACTTGTATATTTCTGTCTATAGCTGTATCTATTGTAAATATCTGCTTGTATATTGTGCTAAGCTATAAATATAAAGCTTCATTTCTTAATTTCCAGATGTCTGAGTCTAGTCTGGGTGATTTCATAAGAGTGGTGGAGTGGTTAACACCCAAACCATCACAAGGAAAAAAAAACATATCTGTAGTTACAAAATATTTGATTACGAGACAAAAACTAGACAACTTCAGATACTGCAAAGAAGGTTTGTGGACATCATAAAAGGAAATATAACTGTTACATGCTGATACTGTTTTCATAAAATATTTTGTATTTTACATTTATTTAAATTTCTTCCACCTATAAACTTAGATACAAACACAGTTGGATCTTACAGCAGGTAGACAGGAAAAAAAATACTTCATAGCATAGATTCAAAGTCAAAGATTCTATTAATTTCTGTAATGATTTTCTAGCTTGCTATATAACTATGTGAAGTTGCATTAAAAGATCACCTTTCCTCAGTATTTCAAGGTGTCCAATCTGAGACACCATAAAGACAAGCCAGCCAACCACGGGTAAAGCTTTAGTTATTCAGCCACTTGAAATCAGGCTGTGAGGTAGTGCAGTTCTACTCAAACCTCCAGAGAAGATGCTCCAAATTCTAGTAGCGTCATGAATCCAGGTTTTTCTAATCTTATATTCTGAATGTCACAAATCACTAAATTTCATGAAGTCTATTTAAACAAATGCCTTCACAAAGCCATATCTAGTCCCATATGGTACCTGTGGTTTATTTGAATATTTCAGAAAGAGGCAATCATTGTTTCCCTTATCAATTTGCTGCCCTGATTACTTATCCTGACAAAAGATACTTTACTCTGAGTGTTTGTATATTCATCTCTAAGGCATAGTCTATACAATGCCTCTCTATTCTTGCAAAATAGTGATTTACCAGTTTTCTCCATGGAAAGGATACTTGCATGGAAATCAAGAAACCTTCCTAAGTAAATAAAACAGATTGATCTCTTTTTGTACAGCTATTTAGTTTGAGATCTATTTAAAGTAATAAAGATAAATATATCAGGCCACACCTTGAGTACTCTGTCCAGTTCTGGGCTCCTCAATCCAAGAGAGATGTTGAGATACTCTTCCAGAGAAGAGTAACAAAGCTGGTGAGAGGCCTGGAACACAGCACTATGAGGAGAGGCTGAGGAGAATTGAGGTTGTTTAGCCTGGAGTAGAGGAGGCTCAGGGGGGGCCTCATTGCTGTCTACAACTACCCAAAGGGAGGTTGTAGGCAGGTGGGGATTGGTCTCTTCTCCCAGGCAACCAAGAACAGAATGAGGGGACACAATCTCAAGTTGTGCTGTGTCTGTTTAAAGAAAAGCAGGTTAAGGAGATAAAATCCTGTATTTCATTGATTTTAAACATTGAGGTATTTATTAATCAGAATTGATGGGGAAGTGTAGGCTGGATGTTAGGAGGAAATTCTTGCCAGAGAGAGTGATTTGCCATTGGAATGGGCTGCCCAGGGAGGTGGTGGAGTCACTGTCCCTGGAGATGTTCAAGAAGAGCCTGGATGAGGCACTTAGTGCCATGGTCTAGTTGACTGGACAGGGCTGGGTGATAGCTAGCCCAGAACTGGACACAGCACTCAAGGTGTGGCCTGACCAGTACTGAGTATAGAGGAAGAATAACCTTTCTTGTCCTACTGGCCACACTGTTCCTGATACAGGCCAGGATGCCATTGGCTCTCTTGGCCACCTGGGCACACTGCTGCCTCATCTTCAGCCTAATATCTACAAATACCACCAGGTCCCTTTCTTCCTGTCTGCTCTCCAGCCACTCTGTCCCCAGCCTGTAGGACAGCTTGGGATTGCTGTGACCAAAATGTAGAAGCCTGCACTTGGCCTTGTTAAATCTCATCCCATTGGCCTCTGCCCACCCACCCAGCCTGTCAAGTCCCTCTGCAGGGCTCTCTGCAGCTTCCAGTCTTCGGGGCCCTCTCCAGTGAGCCAGGACTATTGATAAATGATGGAGAGCAGCTTGGCCAGCTCATCTGCCAGCTGTCTCAGCACCCTAGGATGGATCCCATTTGGTCCCAGATGATTCTATATTTTCCTCTAATTGCACACTTTACTTAGATATTCAAATTTATACTCTTTCTTGAGTGGTTTACTGGAGATTTGTCTTGCTTTCCATTGAGCTTGAAATGTAAACTTATACAAGTTTACACTTATCATCTCTTTCTATATGAAATACAGTTGTGTCATGATTGCTGCTTTCAATTCAGTCACCATGGCCAGACAAGTGTTTTGTAAATCACAATATCATAGAATTCTTCGAAATGGAAGGGTCTTTTAAGTGTCGTCTAGACCAACTACCCTGCAGAGAGCAGGGACATCTAACTAGATCATGGCTCACAACACAGATCCACAGTAGAAATAATTTATGCTGATAGAGTGCACTACTACTAAGCAAGAGCTGTTTTATGAATGAGATAGGTGTACAAGTACACTATTTGGCACCATAAGGATTCCATGCTTGCTACCCATTACTGCTTATGTGACCTTCAGCTCAACTTCTAGTAAAATCAATGACAGAAATACTTTCATTCTGTTGTCATGGAATAAAAATGTTTTTGTTGAATAGAACTGACAAGTGGAGTTTTTTACATAGTGTTGTGGTAGGCCTCATAAGCGCCCAAAATAGGCTTATACATGCCCTGCCTTGCCCAGGTGTGTTTTTCTGCTCCATCAGAGAGGCAAGTGTGGGAAATGGACACAAAACCTGGAGCCAGAGAGTCTGGCTTGCTGAGGGTTCTGTGTTGTGAGGTTCACACACTTAGCTTGTGCCTGCCTAGTGCAAGGCCTCTGCTTTTCCCAAATGAGGGAAAAGTGAGCCTATGGCTTTGCCTAATATGGTCTGGTTTGGCTAACTGCCATCCTGGTTGGCTGTTCTTGTGTCCAAAGGGCAATTAATCTCAGCCCACATTGATACAAGGAGATATGCAGGCAAACAACCTGCTTTGGCTTCCCTGCTTTGCTCCCTGCTCTTTGCTGTGCTCTCTCTGCTGTGCCCAGCCCTGCTGCTATTGCACACTGCCTTACTGCTTGCCTGCTAAACTCCACTGCAGTGAATTACCAGGAGCAGACCCTTGATACCTGCACACGATTGGCCTGTGTGGCCAGCGTGACATTGTGCTGAGACTGCACAACATCTGCCTTCTGCACCTGAAAGTCCTGCCTAGAATCCCTGGACATATACACAGATCACCCAGAAGAAGCCAGGAGACAAGGTCAGAGATTGTCTGTGTCCTTTGCCCAGAAGCCAGGAAGATTCAAGCCCCAACATCCAACAAGACAGAGTCCCCTGGAAGCATTTGGGCACTGTCTGGACTGTGGCTAGTCCCCGTGAGGGTAATAATAATAATCTGTGAGTAAATGTTTAAATGCCTCTTTGTAACTCTCCATTGTCTTCTGCCACAGAGCAGAAAGAGCTTGAGCCCATCTACTGGGCAAGCAGCATATTGACCGCAAGCAGCATTTGACCAGGGGAATAATCTCTTCCAGTTAAATTAATGTTTCTATATTTTGCTGGTTACATTAGCTGTAGATATAATCCATAGAACGTTTCCATGAATATTATTAAAATGAGTGTTGGGGGTGGTGAGAGTTCTGAATAGCAAAATTAATAAACAGTATTAATTTTGGAAAATATCATCTCACCTCAATTCATTTCCCCTCCGCCACATACACTTCCAAGAAAAAATGAGAGGAGATATAGGCTGGATATTAGGATAGATTTCTTTACAGAAATGGTTGCAACGCACTGGACCAGGCTGTCCAGGAAAGTGATAGCCTCATCATTTGTGCTAGTTTGAAGCAAGCTGGAATGTTTTGGTAAAAGAACTAGATAACGGGCAGTGAAATGAAAACAATTGATGTCAACTTCTCTCACAGTCTCACTGAGAGCTCTGGGAAGAAGAAGTAAACTTTCTCCATTTTGCTTCTCTTCTGCCTTTGCCTTCAGACCTGGTCACATCTCATTAACCCTGCTCCCACTAACCTTGTTCCCTAACCTCTTGGCTGCACCTCTCTTCTTCCTGAGAACTGGGGTAAGGTTGAGAGGGGCTGGGGGAGGTGTTGGGGTGGTTTGAGAGCCCCTCCTGGGGACTCAGGTTTCTGGGAGGGGAGTTGTGCTTTTGTATTGTTTATCCTTTGTATATTTCTGTATATAACTGTATATAACTGTATATATTGTAAATAGCTGCTTGTAAATTCTGCTAGTTGTAAATAAATTGCTTCATCTATATTCCCAGGGTCCGTCTGAGTTAGCTGGGGCAAATTCAAAAGTGTGGGGGGGCGGGTAAGAGCCCAAACCATCACATCATTCCTGGAGGTATTTAAAAGGTGCTTAGGTGTTTAGCAGTGACCTGACAGTGTTAATGATTGGACTTGATGACCTCAAAGATCTCTTCCCACTAAAGAATACTGTGATTCTATTACAAACAGTGAAAGTTCTCTGTGATGCTGTGACATGACTAGAAGGTATCATTTACACTTTAAAAAAAATATTACTTTCATGTTCCCTGCTGAAATTAAATGTGTATAACATGATGAAAACACAGAAAACCTTTTCTCTGGGTGATTAGGAAATATATATTAAAAAAATAACTCTTTTCCTCATCAGTATGAGGTAGCAAGTGGAATCTTTCAAGGAGACAAAGTAACTTTAGCTGTGTAGCTGTAATGATTTCAAAGAAAAGTACTCCCAAACTGCAAATCACTGTTCACAGACAACTTGTAGTTCTGTTTAATGAAGCTTATTTTCCTTGCATAACTTACAAGTGAAGTATGAATTTTACATCTGAAGTAAAAAACATACCTATTTCTCCTCTGTGACTTGTGTGAGAGTGAAATGAAATATATCTGAGGATGTGAAAAATTAAAATTGTGTGACTCCAGAAAACTCATAAAATCCAGGATAAAAGCTACCTTATGCACATATTTTCATCTTCTCAAATGATCCATAGCTTATTCAAAAACAGAACAGCAGCAGAATATCTCTAATGTCAATATGAGTTCAATGTAATAGGTATAATTGTTAAATCTTGTAATCACTATAATCCATTTTTATTTTGTTCTCAGCAGACATCTATGGGGATACAGTTTCCTTGTTTGTTATAAGCCTGCTCACGTTCAGCTCCTATGAGTAATGTTATTCAAGTTTCCACTGAGTTCAAAGATAAGAATCCTCCTCAATTTTGGAAATAACCTTTTGAGTACTTCTGATAAATCTTAGGAAAAAAAATTAATTTCAAAATACCATAGTTAAACCTCAAATTCATCTAAGATGAAGTAAAAGTAGCGACTGCTACGAACATTGCCTTCGAATCATAGGATCAATCAGGTTGGAAGAGACCTCCAAGATCATCCAGTCCAAACTATCACCCGGCCCAGCCAGTCAACTTGATCATGGCACTAAATTTCTCAGCCAGGCTTTTCCTGAACACCTCCAGGGACGGTGACTCCACCACCTCCCTGGGCAGCCCATTCCAATGCCAATCACTCTCTCTGGCAAGAACTTCCTCCTAACATCCAGCCTACACTTCCCCTGGCACAACTTGAGACTGTGTCCCCTTGTTTATGTGCATTCATTTTGATTTTGAAGAAAATAGAGTTTTGTATGTACATCTAGAAGATATTATATGAGTTAATTTCAACAGCATATTATCTGGGACAAGTGCTATTGAATTAGTTGTTAATTCACAAGTTTCTCTGGTAATAAAAAATGTATTGAAAAAAACTTTTGGAATTACTTTTGGACTTCTTCCCCCTCCCCTGAATATTCATCTGAAGAAGATATTTATTTCAGGAAAGGTGTGAGGTCGAAATAAGGATAATGATAATGGATTTTAAAATACTTTTTCCATGGATCTAATCTTGTAGTTTTTCAGCAATCTCTTAAATAAGAATGTACAGGTTACATTTCCTATATGTGGCTGGTACAAATCAAAGTACTTTTCTGAAATACTTTAACTTCTACTATAATTTCAGTTCCTCTCCACACTATTTCTCTTTACCATGCATCAGTGTTCCAAGATGTGCCTTCAAATATGTATCATAATATATATTAAAAACCTCTGTATGCCTGTGCATTTGAGACTAGAAAAAGCCTTCCTCTTTATGCCCTCCAGCCTTGTGAGTGTGTTAAATAGCTTCTAATTATTCCAGGATAATTCTCTAAGATTAAAATGTCAACGAGTATCATGAAATTCTCTCCATCAGATACTTTCCAGAAATGCCCATTCACATGATTCTATCTTCAAAACGGCTCATATAAATCTGTTCTGATCAGATGCAGAGATTTAGGAGACAAGATAATAACTTTTTCTTTCCTTTGGTTGTTTAAAGATAGTTAATACTCATGAAATACAGCAGCAGTGAGTATTGATGATTTAAGAATAGAAATAGAATCAAAGGAAATGATAATGAGTTTGAAGTCTGTGTATAGGAACAAGCCCAGGTCTGCAGGTGACATCAGTGCACACCATGACCATACTAAAAAGCTCTGGTGCATGCATCATATACTAATGTGCTTTCCCACCACTGCTAGTTTGCTTGTTAAGGAACAGAACAAAGACAGTGTCTATGCTTGGCTGCATGTCCAGCCCTATGTAATTTCCTTCACACTTTAAGTCCTAATGTGTTAAAGCATCTCAAACATCTAAAATAGTGCTATGGATAATGATTCATTTTCTATAACGATTCATTGCTCATAATGAATTATATTCCAGGGCTTTTTATCTACTGCTTCATCAGAGCTCAAACTGTTAGCTCAAATTTGATCCTTAACTCTTTGATAATGAAGTTAGATGATATTATTGATACTTCTGATGATTTCAGTGACTTTTCCCAAATCCTTAAATTCAAGCTCATCATGAACACAAGAGCCATCTGATTAAGGTGTAATCAATATGGACATGGATGATCCCTAACGGTCAAGGTATTGATTTCATAACTAGTGAGGAAAGGGAAAAATCTCTGCTGTGACCTTTTGTTCTTCCATTAAAAAAAATACGTTTACTGTAAATGAAATCACAATAGCACATCTAGACGGTTAAATACAGGGCAAAGAGAGCTGAACATCTCCACCTGCAGATTCAGCTTTAGCCACATTGCAAAATGCCATATTATATTTTTGTTACCATAGTATAGTTGATGGAGTGCTGGGCCCCATCCTCTTTAACATCTTCATAGATGATCTGGATGAGGGCATGGAGTCAGTCATCAGCAAGTTTGCAGATGACACTAAGTTGGGGGAAGATGTGATTGAGTTGGAGGGCAGAAGGGCTCTGCAGCGGGACCTTGACCGCCTGGACAGATGGGCAGAGTCCAATGGGATGGGGTTCAATAGCTCCAAGTGCAGGGTGCTGCACTTTGGCCACAACAACCCCATGCAGAGATACAGGCTGGGGTCGGAGTGGCTGGAGAGCAGCCAGACAGAGAGGGATCTGGGGGTGCTGATTGATACCCGCCTGAACATGAGCCAGCAGTGTGCCCAGGTGGCCAAGAGAGCCAGTGGCATCCTGGCCTGCATCAGGAATGGTGTGGTCAGCAGGAGCAGGGAGGTCATTCTGCCCCTGTACTCTGCACTGGTTAGACCACACCTTGAGTACTGTGTTCAGTTCTGGGCCCCCCAGTTTAGGAAGGACATTGAGATGCTTGAGCGTGTCCAGAGAAGGGCGACGAGGCTGGTGAGAGGCCTTGAGCACAGCCCTATGAGGAGGGGCTGAGGGAGCTGGGATTGTTTAGCCTGGAGAAGAGGAGGCTCAGGGGTGACCTTATTGCTGTCTACAACTACCTGAGGGGTGGTTGTGGCCAGGAGGAGGTTGCTCTCTTCTCTCAGGTGGCCAGCACCAGAACAAGAGGACACAGCCTCAGGCTGTGCCAGGGGAGATTTAGGCTTGAGGTGAGGAGAAAGTTCTTCCCTGAGAGAGTCATTGGACACTGGAATGGGCTGCCCGGGGAGGTGGTGGAGTCGCCGTCCCTGGGGCTGTTCAAGGCAGGATTGGACGTGGCACTTGGTGCCATGGTCTAGCCTTGAGCTCTGTGGTAAAGGGTTGGACTTGATGATCTGTGAGGTCTCTTCCAACCCTGATGATACTGTGATACTGAGTATTACGGGATGGGAAAGGTGTTGAGCTACTATAGCTGTAGCACAACAGAAAAGCTCTGCCATCCAATTACCCTTTTTCCCTCTACTCCCTGCATCACATGTACATCAACTTGATAACTGGTGGTGATCTGAGATAAGTGGACATTCCTCTGCAAAGACAAAATGAGGCAAATGGTCACCAGCTGGTGACATCATCAAGCCTGTTGAGAAGAGATTCTCAAGCAATGTGAAAAGCAATATGACATGAAGAATTGACAAATATAAGTTAGAGGGGGGAAATGGTGTGAAGCAGGAATTTGCCTAACAAGATGACATAGTCTTGGCAGGCATTTGTATGGATTCTCAGAGCTATGATACCACTGTGGGAAGTTGCCCTGTGTAAAGCTATTTTATAAATGAACTTCTTTTCACATCCTTTTTGCTATTTTCCAAACTTAGTTCCAGCAGAATTTCTGTAGCTGGCACATCAATTTAGGATTTCCTAAACGTACTACAGAGATGTGTGTACAGGTCAATTCCAGAAGATGAGTTAAAATGAGCCTAGGACATCATGCAAATGTAAATGTAAATGCAGTATGTGTGGGGTGCACAAGATGGCTTTGAATCAACTAGAGTTTGAAGACATTGGGGGTGATGATTTCCTGAGGAGGATTTAATGGAATAAACCCCCAACACCTGAATTTAATGCTTTTCCACCACACAATGTTACATGTTTTGTTTGATTGTTGGTTTCGTTTGTTTGTTTGCTGGGCTTTTTGTTTGTTTGTTTTTATAGGAAGTCCTGAAGAGCACCAAGGATCTATTGCTGACAGATGCAAGCATTTGTTTCCTTCTGATATTCACAACTTCTGATAAAGAGGGAAAGCCTGTATGTGTGTTTTGGTCAGTGAATTTCAAATAAAACAAAATGTTCTTCCATCTTTAAAACTGAAGCAAAGCTCTGTAAATTACTAAACTAAGTTGTCAGTAGCATTTTTAAGTTTTCTTTGAGGATCATGAGAGAGAAAAGGAAGGGACTGGTAATATTGCTTCGTTTAGAGTGACATTCCACTGGTGGAGACTCATATTTTGGTGTGTTTTTTCCTCCCATAGGGGAAGGTCAGTTCCCCTATAACATAAAAGCAATTAACTCTAAACTTTAGATGTAAGTATGAAGCATCTAGTCAGGGTGAGATAGAATGAAGCCTGATACTGCTGCTTGAGATTTATCAAAGAATCTTTATTACATTACTATGAATGATTGCAATATTTGTAACAGCATTATAAAGTCTATGCAAGAACAAGTCCACTTAAAGGAAAGCGGAAATCAATCCAGTCTGAAAAACAGGAACAAAATCTAATCCTGGTCTAGCATCTTATGACATAAATTCTTATTCAGTATGTGCTGAAAATGAACTTTAGATTGATGAAAGTCTTATAAAGATTTATTTGACAAAAACACTATGTGATGTCCAATGAAAATAAAATTGTAGATCTCTTCCTGCCTTATAGAAACAAATGCAGGTTAAGGATGCTATGTTCACATTTAAAAGGTTCCTTCCTCTCATCACAAGTTTATCTCCAGGGGAATAGACATCTCTACTTATAACACTGACAAATGCTGTTCTACTGAGAGTGTTCATTTCCCTCTTGGGACTGTTTTGTTATCAGTAAACTTCAAGATTAGCTTCCACAGCAGGCAGGTTTGTCATATGATAGAATTAACATCTTTTTTCCCCAAGTGAGAAGTGATTGGAAGGGCCATGGGGAAACATGACTTTTTCCTTATGGAACTTAGAAACATATATTTCTATACCAGTTTTTGTCTCTATCCTGGAAATTGATTTGAGGCAAATAATCCTATTAAAATATCCTGTGCCATGGTTTCCTGTTTTAAAAAGAGAAAACAGCCATTTTATTTCTCTGTGACCTGCAGTGAAAATGTATGTGCTAAAGTCACAGGATTCAATAGAAATGAAGGTTGTTCATTTACTCTGTCCCTAGGATAGAACCGGCTTATCTGAACTATCAAAGGTGTTTCTGTGCATCTCTGCTATTGTGGGAAGAGGCAAGAACTCTTTTGTGTTCATGGAAAAGTATAAAGAGGTTTAATCAGTTGCAGAAGAGAGTACCTAGAGAGGAGCAGCTGCTGGGGCTAAGTAGCCATTCCATGGACTGTGTGTGTCCTTAGAAAAGAGACAGTCACTCCCTGAGGTGTTTCACACAGATAGCCAATGGAAGAAAACAAATAATCCATCACTGGATTCAACTAGATATTAATTGCAGTATGCCATGTATGGAGGGGAAATTACTGCAATAGAACAATTGCCTTTAGAATCAACTGCATTAAAAAAGTTAATGTTTTATCTTTTTTTGTTCAAATTGTGCATCACACTCAAGATGCATATCTTTCATAATATTATACTTTTTCTGTGTCTCCACCACTCTGCAAAGATCTGTTGATGTCCCAGAGAAACAACAAATAAAACTGCCATACTTGGCCCTAAAAATGGTGAAACCAGATTTATACCACAGATATTAGCATCTCTGTGGTAAAGGGTTGGACTTGATGATCTGTGAGGTCTCTTCCAACCCTGATGATACTGTGATACTGTGATGTGATATTCTTATGTTTATACCAAATAATATTCAGCTGCTGCTTGCCATCTTGATCATTCACTCACCTCACTGGGATGCAGCAGTTAGCAGAAGTTAACTTGAAGTTTGTTTGAAACTGTGATCAATGCATTAAAATCTTCTACCCTTTTGTGTAATACCAGGATTGGAGTGAGAGATGGATTCATGGATTTGTATTAAGGAGGTTTATGTCAGAAAAGCATTTAATCTCTGAATAGTAATTCTCATGAGACCTTTTTAGACACTGGATTAATGGAAAAGGGACAGATTATGTGAAAGTCTTGATATTTTATATGAGGAGATGCCTTCTGTCAATTGTGAAGCCAGGAAGAATCTTCGTGTCTACAGCCAACATGTGAATACCCTTTCCAAAACATTCTAGACCAATATGTAATATGTAATACTGAATTTGCCAAAATCAGCCTGTAAAAAGATAAACTCAGGGAGAAAGACATGGAAAATATGAGGTGCAGTTTTAACTAGCTAGTGAGATGAAAGCAAAAGCCATATTTTACAAATAAGAGCAGAGAGGGTGAAGTCTTTGCAAGGACAATGAGAAACAATATGGTGCAATGCTAGAAACTTCTGTTCATCTTTCTCGAGGTACCAGATGGAAAACTGCATGTGTTACACAGAGAAGAGTATAACCTTGATCTCTGTCCTGTTAAAGGATTTGAATTTTGTATTTCTGGCAAAAATCATATACAGCTGAAGTTTGGAGGAAGAAAAGAAAATAATCAGGACCTTTAAAGATTTTGATCAAAGCTGTACTTCTTGGGTGCCTTTAACCTTCCTTCTGCTCTAAAATTACTCTCTTCCATATCATGTTGTTTGCCAAACACTGACTAAGCCTCACAGAAATATCCTTTTAACATGTAAACTTGTAGTCTATCTTTTTGCACCTCATAAAAGATTAGTAATATCAAGAAGCTCCCTTGCAGCCATATCTCTATGTCATCATCTTAATGAGTGACACCAGCACAACTTCTTCAGATACTTCACAGAATCATAGAATCAACCAGATTGGAAGAGACCTCCAAGATCATCAAGTCCAACCTAGCACCCAGCCCTAGCCAATCAACTACACCATGGCACTAGGTGCCTCATCCAGTCTTTTCTTGAACATCTCCAGGGACAGTGACTCCACCACCTCCCTGGGCAGCCCATTCCCATGCCAACCACTCTCTCCGGCAAGAACTTCCTCCTAACATCCAGCCTATACTTCCCCCGGCACAACCTGAGACTGTGTCCCCTTGTTCTGTTGCTGGTTGCCTGGCAGAAGAGACCAACCCCCACCTGGCTACAACCTCCCTTCAGGTAATTGTAGACAGCAATGAGGTCACCCCTGAGCCTTCTCTTCTCCAGGCTAAACACCCCCAGCTCCCTCAGCCTCTCCTCACAGGGTTTGTGTTCCAGGTCTCTCACCAGCTTCATGTAGTTCTTCACAGTTATAGTCGAATGTCCTTCACTATATCACAAAGATTTTTTTTTATGGTCACCTTGATGTTTACCTAGCTATCATATTCATTTCTTGAAACACTTTTTGCTTTTAGTTTCGTGTAATAAAAAAATCTTTAGTTAAGTCTCTCTACATGTAAACAGTCTTCAACAAAAATATTGATAGTGCCATAAAATAAGTAGCATTCTTAATAAAAGCTTGAAGAACAATTAAAAATGTTTGTTAAAAGAAAATCAGGTTAAGTAGATAAAATTTTAAACATTGAGGTATTTATTAATCAGAATTGATGTGGAAGTATAGGCTGGATGTTAGGAGGAAGCTCTTTGCAGAGAGTGATTTACCATTGGAATGGGCTGCCCAGGAAGGTGGTGGAGTCACCATCCCTGGAGGTGTTCAAAAAAAGACTGGCTGAGGCACTTAGTGCCATGGTCTAGATGACTGGATAGGGCTGGGTGCTAGGTTGGACTGGATGATGTTGGAGGTCTCTTCCAACCTGGTTGATTCTATGATTCTATGATAAGAGAAACAAGATTCCTAGGTTACAAGTCACTAAATTTCATTCCTTTGTGTTGCTTAAACATATGCAACTTCACATTAAGTTTATTTTACTTTATTTCATTTAGGAACAAGAATTTTAAATGGACTATCAGATGAGTCTCTTTCTGCAAGCCATTTTACAGATGGGGTGAATGTTTATGACTGAGCAATAAGTCTACCCAAAACAAAGTTTCTGATAGAATTATTAAAACCACATTAAATATAACAGCATGAACAATGCTTCTGTCATAACAGCCTCATCATAACTCAGTAATAAAAGGAAGTCAATATCTCTATTTTATTCTTATCTTTAACCATGACTGTTTCACAATAAAAATGTAGTCTTGACATTAGTGAAGTGATATAAGCTACAAATTTGAAGGAATATTGATATGCTGTATAGATGCTACTATTGTGCAGGAATAGCAGAAGCATAAAACAGTCTCACAACAATAAAGAAAAATATGCATGTGAGTTGTAATAAAATTTGTCTGACAGCACTGTTCTCTATTGATTCCTTAGATTAAAATCTCTCAGTGTTGGTCTAGGTGGTTATAACTGTAGTGAAAGAAAAAGAATGCATAAAACTTAATTTTTTCTTTAGCAAAACAATCCTTTTAGCAGTCTACATAGCCCACGGAACATATTTTAAAGGTATGATTGAAAACTTTGGTAACCCACAAGTACAGCAACAGCCTGCATCCTCTAATTTGTTCTAATGAAAAATAAAATATGATTAAACACTAAAAATTGGCTGTTGGCAATATAATAACACAAACTGCACACTTCTTTTTTCTTTTTTTTTTCTTCCTCCCGTTTTGTTTCTGGATGAAGCCAGAAAACCATTAAGCATAAGGATTATACAGAGAATAAACCAGAACCTGCTGCATGATTTCATGCATGACCCAAAATGCAGTGAGGAAAAGGTTCAGATACTGTGTATGCATTTTACACTATCTGTCTGTGTAAAAGAGTGTAGAAGAACTATTTGAAAGGGAAACAAAAAATCAACCTGCAGGTATATGCCAGAAAAAGAAAAAAAAAAAAGAAACAGGAAGAAAAAGAAAGTGATAAATTTCTGACACTTCCTTTTTCTTGGTTTCCTCTGAGAGCAAGGGTACATCCATGCTGAGGTGTGTGGTAATTTACTGTGCTAGTTTGAAGCAGGGTAGAATGTTTTGGTGAGAAGAAGTAGATTACAGGCTGTGAAAGGAAAACAGTGGTGATGTCTACTTCCCTCACAGTCTTGCTGAACAAGACACAAACCCATTAGAAAACACTCTCACCATTTTCACTCACTCTCGCTTGGGCTGCTGGCTGAGCAACATCTTACTCCCTAACCTCACCTTCCATTTGGCCTAACCCACTTTGCTTCTTAACCTCTTGGCTGAACCTCTTTTCTTCCTTGGGACTAGGGTAAGGTTGAGAGGGGTAGGGGGAAAGTGAAGGGGTGGTTGAGAGCCCCTCCTGGGGACTCAGGTTTCTGGGAGGGGAGTTGTGTTTCTGTATTACCTTTTACCTTGTATATTTCTGTCTATAACTCTATATACTGTAAATATCTGCTTGTATATTGTGCCAGCTGTAAATATAAGCTTCATTCATATTTCTAGAGCCGACTGAATAGTCTGGGTAATTTCTAAAGTGTGGGGGGTGAGGAATACCCAAACCATCACATTTACACCTTTACTTGTGAGTTTGGACAAACCAGTTTGTTGTTCCAACTGTGAAAATGTTTTCCTTATGAGACTTTTAAAATCCCCATGTATTTCCATCTATGCCTGCTTTAAATACCATGTTAAAATAACAGTATTAAAATCACTTATGAGATTGCTCTATTCAAAAGTCAGGAAGTGTAAAAGCACAGTTGGATGGTCATCACTGGAAGTACTCCAGGAATAAAAATGGCATGTGATGGGAGTAGAAGTTAAAGCCCTTTTACCTATTACCTATGAGCAGCATTACTTTTAGATCTTTTTAACTGGGGACTAAAGGAAGGCATTGAAATCCTTTCCCTTCAAAATGTACATGAGAGAAAATAATAATAATAGTAATAACAGCAACAACAACAACCACCAGTTGCCTCCAGATTGTCTTGGATTCAAAACCAGGAAAACTTGAGGCATAAGGAAAATGGTATAGAATCATAGAATCAACCAGGTTGGAAGAGACCTCCAAGATCATCCAGTCCAAACTACCACCCAGCTCTATCCAATCAACTACACCATGGCACTAAGTGCCTCATCCAGGCTTTTCTTCAACACCTCCAGGGACAGTGACTCCACCACCTCCCTGGGCAGCCCATTCCAATGCCAATCACTCTCTCTGGCAACAACTGCATCCTAACATCCAGCCTATACTTCTCCCATCAGAACTTGAGACTGTGTCCCCTTGTTCTGTTGCTGGTTGCCTGGGAGAAGAGAACAACCCCCACCTGGCTACAACCTCCTTTCAGGTAGTTGTAGACAGCAATGAGGTCACTCCTGAGCTTTCTCTTCTCCAGGCTAAACAACCCCAGCTCCCTCAGCCTCTCCTCACAGGGTTTGTGTTCCAGGCCCCTCACCAGCTTTGTGACCCTTCTCTGGACACATTCCAGCACCTCAACATCTCTCTTGAATTGTAGAGCCCAGAACTGGTGGTACTCAAGGTGTGGCCTGACCAGTGCTGAGTACAGGGGAAGAATAACCTCCCTTGTCCTACTGGCCACACTGTTCCTGATGCAGGCCAGGATGCCATTGGCTCTCTTGCCCACCTGGGCACACTGCTGCCTCATCTTCAGCTTAATATCCACCAGTACCCCCAGGTCCTTTTCTTCCTGGCTGCTCTCCAGCCACTCTGTCCCCAGCCTGTAGCACTACTTGGGGTTGTTGTGGCCAAAGTGGAGAACCCTGCACTTGGCCTTGTTAAATCTTATCCCATTGGCCTGTGCCCACCCATCCAGCCTGTCCAGGTCCCTCTGAAGGGCTCTCCTACCTTCCAACAGATCAACACCTGCTCCTAGCTTGGTGTCATCTGCATACTTACTGATGCTGAACTCAATCCCCTGGTCCATATGATCAATAAAGATGTTGAACAGGACTGGGCCCAGCACTGATCCTTGGGGAACACCACTAGTGACTGCCAACTGGATGTAGCACCATTCACCACCGCTTTCTGGGCTCAGCCATCCAGCCAGTTCTTGACCCAGCACAGAGTGAATCTGTCCAAGCCATGAGCTGCCAGCTTGGCCAGGAGCTTGTTGTGGCAGACAGTGTCAAAGGCTTTGCTGAAGTCCAGGTAGCCTGCTGTTACAGAAGGCAGTGCTTGAGAAATAGCACTTCTGGAGCTGGATAAGCCACGAATGCTGTGACCTGTGCAAGTGTGTCAGAAGGGAAAACAAAGGCTTCTTCTCCAGAACTTACCCCAGGAATGAGGGCATGATCTGTCTTCCTGATTTACTTAATAAACATGTCCTAGCATTTAAATGATGGGCTTTTTAGAAAAAGGGAAATATCTGGACATCACACAACAAATTCATTAAAAATAAGCTAATTTATTCATTTATTTATTGCAAAAAAATATAGCTAGTAGAAGACACAAGCAGTGAAAACTCTGTTACTCAGAAGTGTATACTAATATGCTGCTGGTTAGATTATTTTTTTTTTTAATGTAGATGTTTTGGCTTCTTTTGACCAGTAAGTTTTTAAGGAGATATTTTTCTTTAGTTATTATTTCACTATATTAACTGTGATTAATATAGATCCTAATCAGGATTTGGCAGTTATCTCAACTACAAAGATGAAGTCCTGTTCCTATGCAAAGTTAAAGATGAGAAGATATTAATACTTTATTATTGTCAGTATTGGTTTGGGATTTTTGGTGTTTGTTTTCTTTGGGGGGAGGGGGGGTTGGTTGTTTGCTTGTTGTTGGGAGTGGTGGTGTTTTGTTTTATTGGGTTTGGGATTTTTGTTTTTTTTTTTGGGGGGGGAGTTGGTTGATTTGGTTTGGGTTTTTTTTTTTTTGTGGGGTTTTATGTTGTTTGTTTGGGTTTTTTAATATGCTGCATTTTTCTTTTAGGAAGCAAAAGAATTCAAGTGTTCCTGATAAAAAATGACATAATTGAATGAGTTTCAGTAAACATAACTTTATGTTTTTTATATATATATATATGTACACAAAATGGATGTAATTGAAACACAAATTATCATATGGATGTAACAACAAATATGACTATAAAACTGTATGACTATATGACTATAAAAATAACCTCTCAATGAAAATGAGCCACTGTTAATATCCAGCACAGTGATCACAGAAGATGACTAATTGCAAAATGAACACTCAGGTGTATCACAAATTTTATTTGAACCTTCTGTATGTCACGTCTTCTGCTATACCTTGGCAATAAATCATGGATATGTGCAGTGTTTTCTTAGTCAGGGACTTGTGCTTATTATAAGTAGCATACAAATAAGATAATTTTGAGTTATTTCACTCCTATATTACTTTGAATTCATTAGCAACAACAAAGTCTATTTATAAGTGATATCATTAACACAGTATTTTCACCTGTGACTGGACCAGCTACATATTGCCTGAATCATGATAAAATCCTTCTCAAAGACTTTCTATCTGTCAAGGAATTAAGACATTTGATTTTAGTTTGGAGGCAAAAGCTTCATGACTCTATTTTCTTTTTATATGTACATATATGTAATTCCTACAGTCACAGTGACTAGCAGTTCTACATAAACACTATTAATAAATCATTAATCTCTAACTGAAGACAAGGCTCTTTCTGGGGTATTTGCCAAATGCCTGCTTCAGGAAATCTCTCTGGAATGTCTCATTCTCACAGTTACAATGGAGAGAGAAGAGTAAGTGCTTTAGATAGCTAAATTAAAGCATAAGAAAAACAACAGTACATTAGCTTTGAGATTGTAATAACTTCTCTGTTATTTACAATAAGAATTCAAAACACCAAATCTCAAAATGCTAAACAAAGAAGGAACAAATTAGCAGCTGATTCAGTTTGGTAATGAGGACCCATGGCAGTGTAACAAGCAAAAATCCCTACAAGCTATCAGAAATAAGGAACAAGGACAAAAAAATGAAAACAATAAAAATTAATAGAAAATCTGGATGAATTTCTACCTCCCACTTTAGCCTCCACATTTCAAACAAGGCCTGAAATGTCATTCATGTAATTATTACCACACCAGGTTGAAAGCAATTTCAACTCAGCTGATTTGATTGTTCATTAATGGCTGCAAAAAGAAGATAAGGAATGTGGATGGTAAAAATAGCTACCCATTACAATAGTAGCAAATGGGGTCAGCTTATTAGATAACCTTAAATTCCTTGATTGTTCAGGTGGTTTTGTTTTTTCCTTTCTTAAAGGTTAACACCAAATCTGAGCATGGAAAGAAGCTAGTTGAAGCTTTCCCTGTCAGCCCTCACCTTCCTTAGACAGCTCTGAGTAGTGACTGGCTATTTGAGACAGTTTACTAAATCTCAGCATGCTTATGATGGAAGGCATCAGTAGCTGTGTTTCTTGCCTGTCAGCGATGGTTGCAAAGGACATGTGGCATATCTCCTCTTTTCTGGAAAGTGACAGCTGACTTGTAATCTGTCAGCAGCTGCAATTTAATTCCACCAAAATGAAGAAAACAAGAACTAACATGTTGATTACTGCTTCAGCTATAGCCAGGAGTCTAAAGGCACCTTGTTGCAAACTACTAATGTGACAGAAAATTGGTTAGTGTTGCAACAGGAGAGTGCCTGGAGCCACTTGCCTCTACAGAACAGTCCTTTTCCTCATATATTTCAGCATTTCATGGAATCTCTCCAGTTATTGCTTTTCTGTCCTCTCCAATGTACCTCTTTCCTTATTTTTACTATATAGAATGTAAGAGTTGTGTGTTACCCTCCTGAAGTTCTTCCCTCACATTTGCTTTTCAAACTATTGCTTACCTTTACGTTGGGAATGCTTTTGTAAAAGCCACTACCACTGTCTAATGGCTCCTTGCACGCCCCCTGTGGTCACCCACTTTTTGTTTGGACTAGTTAGGCTGTGTCCTCTTTTCTCTCTAACCTGACTAAACAGATACAGCAGTGGCCTGCTCTATAGTAAGTTACTGAGCCTGTACAATGGAATGTGGTCTCTGTGGATTTGCAGGTGCAGGTCCTGTGGGAAGAAGCCATGTCTGTACCTGTCCAGCATGACAGATGATCCCATTGTTCACAGTATTGCTTTGGAATGGAGAACCATAACTGCTGTCCTGGTGTTGCTTAAGGGAATTGTAAACCTTGGTGAAGTGTGCTCATCATAAATTCATTATAATGGGTAAACACACCTCCTGGCCTAAGGCAGACCACACCTTGAGCCCACCCCCTTGGGCCCAGACAACACCTCAGTCGCTCCTCTTTGGGCATGCATGGAAGCCTTTACTTGTGGGGGGCATGAGGGGCAGAGAGAGTTGGAGCTCAGACATCATCAGGTGTGAAATTTATTACAAACAATGTCTCCCTGGCAATGGGATGTGAAGATCTTTCCCCACCAGGATCAAGAAAAGATCAGAAGGACCAGCAGGACTGGACCCAGGATCAGAGAGATGTCTTTGGACCTTCACATTGGTGGTAGCTATAAACTTCTTTTTCTTTTCTCTTTTCACTTTGCTCTATTTTACTTTTCCTCTTTCTCCTTTCACTTTTCACAGTGAGGGTGACAGAGCACTGGAACCAGCTGCCCAGGGAGGTTGTGGAGTCCCTCTCTCTCTGGAGATATTCAAGAACAATCTGGATATGTTCCAGTGTGATCTGCTCTAGGTGATCACGCTCTGGCAGGAGGGCTGGACCAGATGATCTTTTGAGGTCACTTCCAGCCGCTGACATTCTGTGATTCTATTTTCCCTACCTATTATGCATCATCTTATGGGCAAGCAATAAAGTGTACTGTTGATTGAAGTGAACCCCTTGATGTGGTTTCCCTAAGTTTTAGCTCTTTGAGATGACTCTAATGAACCATCATCATAGTAGTATCATAGTATCATAGTATCATCAGGGTTGGAAGAGACCTCACAGATCATCAAGTCCAACCCTTTACCACAGAGCTCAAGGCTAGACCATGGCACCAAGTGCCACGTCCAACCTTGCCTTAAAGTGCCCCAGAGACGGCGACTCCACCACCTCCCCGGGCAGCCCATTCCAGTGTCCAATGACTCTCTCAGTGAAGAACTTTCTCCTCACCTCCAGCCTAAACCTCCCCTGGCGCAGCCTGAGGCTGTGTCCTCTCGTTCTGGCGCTGGCCACCTGAGAGAATGTGCTAGTTTGAAGCAAGCTGGAATGTTTTGGTAACAGAACTAGATAACGGGCAGTGAAATGAAAACAATTGATGTCAACTTCTCTCACAGTCACGCTGAGAACTCTGGGAAGAAGAAAGACTCTTTCTCCATTTTGTTTCTCTCTCTTGCTTTTGCCTTAGACCTGGTCATATCTCATTAACCCTGCTTCTACTAACCTTGCTCCCTAACCTCTTGGCTGCACCTCTCTTCTTCCTGAGAACTGGGGTAAGGTTGAGAGGGCTGGGGGGAGGTGTTGGGGTGGTTTGAGAGCCCCTCCTGGGGACTCAGGTTTCTGGGAGGGGAGTTGTGCTTTTGTATTGTTTATCCTTTGTATATTTCTGTATATAATTGTATATAACTGTATATATTGTAAATACCTGCTTGTAAATTCTGCTAGCTGTAAATAAATTGCTTCATCTATATTCCCAGGGTCCGTCTGAGTTAGCTGGGGCAAATTCAAAAGTGTGTATATTTCTGTATATAATTGTATATAACTGTATATATTGTAAATAGCTGCTTGTAAATTCTGCTAGCTGTAAATAAAATTGCTTCATCTATATTCCCAGGGTCCATCTGAGTTAGCTGGGGCAAATACAAAGTGTGGGAGGGGCGAGGTAACCCCCAAACCATCACAGAGAAGAAAGCAACCTCCCCCTGGCCACAACCACCCATCATGAGTCCACTGCTTGGACTGTGACACATACAAAGGTCAAAATTACTATAAAAACAGTTTTAAAATCCTCTCAGCTAGTAAAAACATGCTTGGAAAGGTTGGTCTGGAAAACTAGCCTGATGAGTAACCTAGAATGGTGATCCTCAAGAAAATAGACAATTGTCTTGAAACTACTTTTCTCTTCTGTATTCTTCCTAACTAGATAAGTAGGAAGAATTGGTATTGAAGATATGGTACTCATCAGGCTAATTGATTTCTGAAGATACTCCACACGAGTCATAAAGACAAATTCTTCCACTGATTCTTAATCAAAATGGGACTTTAAGAAACCTGTATGTGCCTTGATAAGATCTAAACTAGAAGGTCAAGCAGGATATATGACATTAAGCAGCTTGACTTCAGTGGATGAGGGGCTAAGATGTCCAAAAGGAACACCACCGCAAAAAGGAACTGAGAAGAATTCAATAGGGAGAGATTTCTTTCAACACACTAGCTACCACCACCTTATATTTGAGGGGTTATTTTGGAAAAAAATATATCTTTTTGATTTGCTGATATATTTCTAATGAAATAGCACTGCTGGAACTCCTGCTTTGGTCTACATACATGTACAGAAGAAAGAGTTTCTTTGAATCACTAGAATTGCTTCTTAGATCTGTCTGATGATACTACTCTTGCCATCCTTATTCTTGACAACAATAATGATAATAATTGCCATAACAAAACTGAAATGTTATCAATTTCATTCTATATTCTGTAATCAGAATAGTGTGTAGAAACAATGTATTTAATGAGTGAAATAGCAAAGAGGTATTTCTAAAACCTTCATCTCCCTAAACTCATTTATCAATAAACATCTAAAGGCAGCCTTGAAATTAATACTAAATAACTGTTCTCTAATGGTGCTCTTAGGTCACATGAAAAATAGAGAATTAGAACTGCTATGAAGTATGTTAGGATGTGTTTAGGCCATCATGATTTTAGCTTCATGTATAAACTATGTGTCTGGGGGAAAAGGGGGTTAAATAGGTTCTTTTGATAAAAACAGGTTCTTTTCCCAACAGTAATATTTTGGCAGAATAAACTCTAATTTACTAATTTATGGCATCACAGTGTGCAAATATCAGTCTGGTAAAATTTTCAATGGAAAGTCTTTTATATTCCCCCCCACACACACTTTGTTTTCTTTCACAAGAACATACATCACTTTTCATTTTGACAGACAGTCTTTTACCTTGAATGAATTACTGTCCACATAAATGCCTGGGCAGGGAATTCATAATTGGCTATTTTGTCAGTGGTTACTTTGAGTGTGCAGTAAGGACTGTCTGTGAAAACGAAATCCAGCAAAATAATGAAGCCACAAATTAGGCATGTCACATCTTTATAAACAATGATGTCTAATTAAGAAAAAAATTGTACTTACTTGCCAAGTGCAAAACACTCCATCTTAACAGTAGTTCCCCTTGCAGCTGTTACCGTGTAAGGAAAATGGACTTCAATTTTTGGTTCGTATTCCCCCATCACACCTAGAAAGTAAGGGATGTTTAAAATATGAAGTTTTATCAGTTTTTGATTTGTTGAGATTCTCACAGAAAAAAAAAAAAAAACCAAAACCCATGTAGCTTTCTTTTTGAACCTCTTTTTGAACCTGCTCATCAGTAAAGCTGGCAATTAATAAGATAGCCTTGCTTGGTCTGATATGCTCAGCTCAGGTCCAGTACAGAGTCTAAAATGCTCTTTAGAGGTACCAGCCATGAGCTTAAGAAAATGGATTTACTTTCTCAAATATGAGTTAACAATTACATTTTGAAAAATTAAAGTAGGCAATCAGTTTTAGAAGGATTTTCCAGTGTGGTGACAAACAGGACAAATATACCAACATATCATTTAAGTGAGGACCTTCTGAGCACAGCAAGAAAACCTCAAATCTGTAAGAACATTTGTATATGCAGATACAAACACAGACATATAGAAAGTTTGTTTATTTCTTTTTTAGTGACCATTTTAATTTGGGACATAATCAATTTCATCAGGATAACAGTCTTAGTACTATAAGATACAACTAGAAAAACATCCAGGAATGTGAAAAATAGAAACAAATAAAATCAACAGTTATCTGGAATTTGCTGGGACATGACTGGCAGCCTTGGAAAATGATGAGAGTTTAGTAAATATAAAATGAACAGGGAAGGGACACAGGTGTCACAAGGTGAGGTGAATGCTTGGATTTGATGCAACTTGGAGGAAGTATCAAAATCAACATAGTAGGAGAAGAATATGATTCTAACACCTGGGTTGAGTTAGAAGATGAGCTATGAGAGTAAGCAATACTCAGGAATTAAAGCTACAAAGTAAGACTTCTTAAAAAGTAGGAATGATTCAGATTCTTAGATGAGGAAAACTGAACAAAATCTGACTTGTGGAGATGGAGTCAAGGCAGCAACCAAACTGAAGTCAATTACAATCTTCCCTAGCCTGCACTGAAATAATTCCTAGTTTAATTTGTCATTAAAAAATATATATATTCCCATTGGTTTATACTGTGTCAATAAATTTAATAATTTAATTACACTCCTTCTGATTTCTTTCACTGTTTACTGGCTTTTATTGTGAGCATGAATATCGGTTTCTGATTCATCTCAGTTGAGTAATTTGTAATTTTATACCTGTCGTATCCTGTTTTTAGCTGTCGTTTACAGACCAAAAGAAATCTCATCTATTGATCCCTCCCTACAGTGAATCTTTAATAAACTTATGATCATTCCCAGTGCCCATGTTGCACTGTTCCAAATTTCATTCTGTCATTTTGACATGGGAAGATGAGGAACACACACTAGGGATACCTCACACTAGATCAGGCTGCTCAGACTCAATGCAGCCTGGCCTTAAAAACCTCCAGGTTTGGGGTTTCCACCAATTCCCTGCACAGCCTGTTCCAGTGACTCACCACCCTCATAGTATCACACAGTATCACAGTATCATCAGGGTTGGAAGAGACCTCACAGATCATCAAGTCCAACCCTTTACCACAGAGATCAAGGCTAGACCACGGCACCAAGTGCCACGTCCAACCTTGCCTTGAACCGCCCCAGGGACGGTGAAGAACTTATTCCTCACATCCAATCTGAACCTACCCACTTCTAGTTTTGCTCCATTCTCCCTAGTCCTGTCACTACCCAACATCCTAAAAAGTCCCTCGCCAGTTTCTTGTAGGCCTCCTTCAGATACTGGAAGGCCACAATAAGGTCTTCTTGGAGCTTTGTTCCTCTCCAGACTGAACAGCCCCAACTCTCTCAGTCTATCTCCATAGGAGAGGTGCTCCAGCCTCCTGACCATCCTCATGGCCTTTCTCTGGACACATTCCAGGTGTTGATATTTCTACCACAAGATGTTTTATTTTGTTTATATGTGTTTGCACTATTGTGTTTGTTATTGGTTTGGTTTGGTTTGGTTTGATTTGTTCCTTGCTGCTTTCTTCATGCTTCCATTCTATTTGCCTTTTTACTCTTGAGCTGGTGTTCACCCAAAGTGGTACGCTAATCTCTTTACTGGTAATATATATCATAAAAAAGTATTATATTTCTATGCTCAAGTATTATATAATATTGTACTAGGTGATTGTGCTAGTTTGAAGCTAGCTGGAATGTTTTGGTGAGAAAAACTAGATTACAGGCTGTGAAAGGAAAACAATGATGATGTCTACATCCCTCACACTCTTGCTGAGGAGTATGGGAAGAAGAAATGAAAACCTTAGATAACACTTTTGCCATTTTCACTCACTCTCGCTTGGGCTGCTGGCTGAGATGCATCTCTCTAACACACCCTTCCATTTGGCCTAACCCACTTTGCTTCATAACCTCTGGCCAAACCTCAATTTCTTCCTTGGGACTGGAGCAAGGCTGAGAGGGGCAGGGGGAAGGCTTAGGGGTGATTGAGAGCCACTCCTGGGCACTCAGGTTTCTGGGAGGGGAGTTGTGTTTCTGTATTACCTTTTACCTTATGTATTTCTGTCTCTAACTGTATATACTGTAAATATCTGCTTGTACATTGTGTTAGCTGTAAATATAAGCTTCATTCATATTTCCAGAGCCAACTGAGTCTAGTCTGGGTGATTTCTAAAGTGGTGGGGGGGGGAGGGTGGGGAACACCCAAACTGTCACAGTGATATTATCTGTCATCTATACAGTCTATTACCATGAGAATCTTCTATAGATCTTTATGGTTAGTTTTAAATTTAACTACAGTTAATATTTTTTTATAGACAAGCTTTACTAGCTCTGTGTTCAATTCCTTTATAGTTCATTTATGTATTCCATGGTGAGGTCTCAAACAACTATTCTGTGGCTTCGCTGATAATCTCCTAGCTCTCTAAACTGAACAGGCACTTCTACAGCACGTGGATGCTTTCAATCTGTTGTTAACGCAAACCGGGGCTATCTTTGACAGCCTTTGAGGAGTGACCCTTTCAAGAGCTATTTAGAATGAAAGTGTTGCCTTGACCATTCCTACTCATTCTGTCAAACTCTTAAGGAAACATACACAGATTGAAGCACGATGTCCCTCTTAAAAGCTGTGTTCGTCGTATATGACTGTATGATAACATTAGTGTATGGTAATGTGACCAATACAGACACTTTTTATCCCAACATTCAACACACAAGTCAGATTCCTGGTCTGTAGTTCCTCAGTTGATCCTAGGAGTCCCTTTTATTTAAAAGAAAAACCACCTTCTCCACCCACACTCCTTTTAGCCTTGAGGCCCAACAGAGGGAAACATAACATCCTGCTCCCTTATGAATGTGAGTTTGGCCTTGGGGATTTGCTAGTACTTCTAATGTCAGTATTTCTTCTATTGAAACTTCAATTACAAGAACTTCAGTCCCAATAGGGGAACCTGCCCAAGCTCTCTGGTTGTGAACAGTGCTGTAAAGAGTTCTGTTAGGTTTCCTGATGGAGACATAATCCTGAGATGCTCATATTAGACTTCTGCCATCTGCTGTCAGCATTTGCTGTCAGGTTTTGTGATTCAATGAATTTAAACAGTAGATGGTCAGGTGTTTCTTGGTTTTGTGTAAGACTTTGGTTTTTAATATCATGGTGTTGAATTGTCATACACTATTAAAGATTTGCCTTTTACTTAGCCTGGAGAAGAGGAGGCTCAGGGGTGATCTTATTGCTGTCTACAACTACCTGAGGGGTGGTTGTGGCCAGGAGGAGGTTGCTCTCTTCTCTCAGGTGGCCAGCACCAGAACAAGAGGACATAGCCTCAGGCTGTGCCAGGGGAGATTTAGGCTCGAGGTGAGGAGAAAATTCTTCACTGAGAGAGTCATTGGACACTGGAATGGGCTGCCCGGGGAGGTGGTGGAGTCGCTGTTCCTGGGGCAGTTCAAGGCAAGGTTGGACGTGGCACTTGGTGCCATGGTCTAGCCTTGAGCTCTGTGGTAAAGGGTTGGACTTGATGATCTGTGAGGTCTCTTCCAACCTTGGTGATACTGTGATACTGTGAAATATTGAGGCCTTGAGTTTTGTGTGTTACAATTGACCTCCTTCAGTCTTACATACATGACTTTCGCTCAGCAGTTTGCCACAGGTCATTTTGACTTTCATTTATCAAACATGAAATAGAACAATAAACAAAATTGATCAGCATAGAAGAAAAATATAATGTATGATTTTCAAGAGGCTTACAAATCACAGAGCTCATATGGTCTAAGAACAGAGGACCAGGGAGTCACTATCAACCCTCCTGTGTTCTCCACATGACAATATCGTGTTTTGGGCAATCTTTTGTCTTCCTAGGAAGACCCCCCATAATTTGGGTTTGCTTAGATTAATTAGCAAGTTTCTTAAACTCCCACTTCAGAAACTGTGCCTTTCATATGAATGTGCTAAATTTGTCACAGGTATGAAACAAACCTCTTCACAGTAAATTTAATCCACTAGATCTTGAAATGTTGTCTGGGATTTAAAAAGAATCAAAGTATTTAGAAGCCAAATTTCCTTGTTTGTTTTAGTAAATTTTATCCCTGGGCTTTATTTTGAAGCAAGACATCTTGCCTTTCATTTCCCAATCTCTGAGTCCTCTGCCCTTTAATGTGTATGAGGAGAGCTCTCCACATTTCTGTCCAGTCAGAGTCTTCCCTGACTGGATGCAGTCGAGTTGACACGAAAGATGAGAGACACTACTAAACCTTCTTCTGTATCTGTCGTTACTGAAAGGGGCACTGTGCTAGTTTGAAGCTAGCTAGAATGTTTTGGTGAGAAGGATTAGATCATAGGCTGTGAAAGAGAAACAAGGGTAATGTCTACTTCACTCATACCCTTGCTGAGAGGTATAAGAACAAGGATCCAAATATAGATAAGGCACTTCTGCTTGGGAGCTCAGAGATGCATTTTTTTTCTCTCTAGCCTCTCTGCCATCTCTCTTTGCTTCCTAACCACCTGGCTGAACCTCCATTCTTCCTTGGGACTGGGGTAAGGTTGACAGAGGTGGCAGGAGGGATGGTTGGGAGCCCCTCCTGGGGACTCAGGTTTCTGGGAGGAGTGTTCTGTTTCTGTATTACCTTTTACCTTGTATATTTCTGTCTATAACTGTATATACTGTAAATATCTGCTTGTATATTGTGCTAGCTGTAAATATAAGCTTCATTCAAATTTCCAGAGCCAGATGAGTCTAGTCTGGGTGATTTCCAAAGTGTGGGGGGGAGGGGCAGGTAACACCCAAACCACTACAGGCACTGATTCAAATGACGGAATGTATCCCACAACTAAGCACACCTTGACTTTATTTGAATTAATTGGCTTGTTAGTCACACAGGCAGAAATGAAGCTCAATATTTTCTATTATAGAAGAGATTTCTCCATTCCTTTCTTCAGATTTTTTTCCCATAACAATGCAATTATCACAGAGCAATTATTACATACTATCCAACTCAAGCTAAAACCAAACAACTTCATATAATCAGCTTTAATTTTAATAAATGTTTTAACTGAGCAAGATGTTACACTGACTTGTCTGCAAACCTGGGACTTAAGTCCAGTTTGCCACTATTCAAAGTGTCATACAAGATTTTAGCAACTCTATCGTCTAGAATTTAGTTTGCCATTAAAAAAAAAATCACTAAATCACAGTGATGTGCCAAGCACTGATGGTTAGGTGCCTATATACCATAGGAATAGATGTAATAACATTTTGAACATTTACAGACGTTGCTGCAGATAAAACTGTTTACATTATCCCCTGTGGGCCATTTAGTGGAAATGCAGAATGAAGTAAAAGCAAGCTCAGTCAGGCCTTTCAGCCACAAACAAATGAAAGAGCTACAGACAGTGAATCAGGCACTACTGCTTTGAAAATGACTGCTCTACCTCTTCATTAAGCCTCCCACTCCATGGCTTCTACAATTTTAAATGAAGAATGTAGAAAAATTGTGAGCCTATGACTGTATGCACACAAGACATTCTGCCTTCATGCAGAAAAAGATAAATAAGGGTTCAGAGAAATCACGACACATCATCTTAATCTAGCTGTGTAGAGGATGACAATTCTACCTGGCATTAGCTGGTCTCTTGAATATTCTGGAGCATAAGAGCTGAGTTGTTTTCAAACTGTTTATGCAATTTAACTTACTGCAGAAACTAAATTTCACCAGAACAGTTTACAGGTAAAACTTGAATAAGTGGCTGATAAGCTTTTAAGACAGCAGCTGGAAAAGAATATAAGATTCCTGGCTAAACATCATCAGAGTGATAGGGAGAAAATTAAAACCTAAGATACTGAGGAGAAAGATTAGGCACAGATTTAAGCTTGCCTTTATTTTATTAGCAAAAGTCAATATCCATAGTTCCATGCCTAAGAGTGTTTGCCTGAGAGCTTTTAGTGAAATCTCCAGTCTTTATCAAAAGATGTCAGAATGTTAATCTATTCTTTTTACACCCTGCACTGTGCTCTAATCACAAAATTATCAGAAATTCATTGGTTTGGATATTCCTCTCAATTTCTGGGAAACTTCTGGAGGAGTGATGAACTTGTCCTATTGCATAAGAATTTTCTAATAGTTTTATGGATCAGAAATTAAGTTTCCTTCCACGTTATAACTAGCATGTGTTGTGTGAATATGTATTAAGGTAATTTTGACTAAGACACTGTAGCAGTAATATCCATATATAATTTCTCCTGTCAATAATCTGTGATTCAAACTAAGGTTGTCTATCATGTGAATAATTTTGTGACAAATGAATATTTAGAATTTTCCCAGAAAATATGAATTATTAAGTTGGAAGAGAAAGCTCTGAGCAGACACAATAATTTCACAGCACAAGCCAAATCAATTAAAATATAATGATACATTCTGAACTCTGTCTAGAAAGGTCTTTCTAGAAACAGGATTCTCATTTTGAAACACTAAGAAATTATTTATAACTAAGAAATGACACTAATGTATGATACAAATACATGATAGCTTTTTTTCTCTTAAACACTTAAAACACTTAAACCAAGAGCACTACATTTTCAATTGTAAGTGGGTGCGTTATACATGACTGAAGTAAAGGGACCTGGGGCCAAACACTAAGTAGCGAGGTAAGGCCACAGTAAATAATAAGGGCAACAGTGCTATTCTCACCCAAGAAAAGAGTGGTGTAACCCTATAGCAGCTCAGGAAGGGCTAAAGGGAGGCTGTAGCCAGATGGGGGTTAGTATCTTCTCCCAGGCAACCAGCAACAGAATAAGGGGACACAGTCTCAAGTTGTGCCAGGGGTGGTATAGGCTGGATGTTAGGAGGCAGTTGTTGCCAGAGAGAGTGATTGGCATTGGAATGGGCTGCCCAGGGAGGTGGTGGAGTCACCATCCCTGGAGGTGTTGAAGAAAAGACTGGATTAGGCACTTAGTGCCATGGTCTAGTTGATTGGATAGGGCTGGGTGATAAATTGGACTGGATGATCTTGAAGCTCTCTTCCAACCTGGTTGATTCTATGATTCTCTAGTTCTTCAGAGAGGCCAAAATTTCTATTCCACAGTTTGGGTTGCAGAGATCTGTTTACCCACGTTTGAAAGCATTAAGCAGTAACTATGACCAAGCCTGGTGGCTCTTTCTAGTCAGAGAAGTCTTTACTGAATCATAAGAGAATTAAATCCATCACATTTCTCACACATATATAATTTAGCATCTAAGATTTTGTGCTAAACCCAGCACACCTGGCACTGAATGAAACCCAACTTCACCTTTGGACATTCAGAGAAGAGTGAGGGTGTTTGAATAGCTTGTATACAGCATTCCAGTATAAGGATTTGTATATGTATAATATATAGAGAGAGTTGCATGGAAATGTGATGATCTGAATATTTTCACTGACTGTGTCTAGAGATAATATTTCTGAACAGCCCATACACATCAAGAAAACTCTGAACTCTACTACACTAAACCACAACCATCTTGCTTGAGAGGCCTAACAAGAGGAGTCAACAGAAAGCTAGAAATATTACTGGGTATTTTTGTTGTGGTTTGTTTTATTTATTTTCTTAATGTTGCTTTTCTTCTTCCACTTTTTTTTCCTTTTTTTTTTTTTTTAGATTGTAACTGGGGACGAAATTATACTGAACTTGGCACAAGAAAACTGTGGCAGATTTCTTTTAGGCTTCACTGGCCCATGTTTATTATTCCTCCTTCCTAATTGCCTGCTGTTCGCCCAGGTCAGGCTCACAAAAGCTATTCAGAAACTTGGAAAATACTATTCAATCTAAATGATTAGGAGGAGGATCTAATTTTCACAGGGTTTCTAATTATCTTCCTGATGGCATATTCACAGATCTTGAAGAAACTAATTTCTCCTAGATTAAATTACACAATTGTTTGTACTTCAAATATGACCTTAAGCTTTATATTTTGTGCAACCTATGCTGTTCTTTTCTAGGATGAAACCAAAATGTTCTCCTTCCAGTTAGGTACCAAAAGTGTTGGGATTGTTGTAGTGTTCAGAGGGAAATTTTTCATTTGTTTCTGATCAATTAGGACACAAAATAGTGTTTTTGTAGTACTTGTTTTTATGTAATTGACTGGAAAGAATTTTCACTGATGGGAAATGATTTTCATTTGAGAGTCCTCATATAACCATGCAAATACAAGTATCTATTGTTTCCTCAGTGAGAAAGAACAAACACTAACATTTCTCCTCCACTAGTAACACCTGTTGAAATATCCATTGCTTTAGATCCCGGAGCAGAAAATCATCCTCATTATAAACTTACTGCACTCGGGACACGGTTTACTGGCTATGGTGCTTGGACTTAGTAATTTTAGAAGTCTTTTCCAAATGAAACAGTTTTATGATGCTAATCTCAAGCAAAATTTCTGCTGTTCACAATCATATTGTTTCACTGTGTTGACGAGAATACCAAACTGACAGGTCATTCTTATGTGAACATTGTTATACCCCATAGTTGTAAAGCAGTCACTTTTGAATGTGTATCTCTGATGCTGAGACAATAAGATACATAGCACAAGCTGTGACCATTCCTGATAATCTAAACCCATTCACACTAATGACTTTTTTTTTTACTAGTTTGCACAAATTTTAATTCAGTCACTATTAATTAAAAAATTACAAATGTATTTCTGTCTGAAAACATCTACAGTTTGATGTAAGACCATTCCTGATCTTGAGTTGAATTTAGAGGAACATTTTTCCTCAAGATAATTTATTTTATGATTCGCATCCTCTGTATACTCTGAATCAGTTAATTTCTTTCCTTCATGTAATACTTCCGTAAATCTTCAGGAGGATAAGCAAAACAAGAAAGTATGTGTGAAGAAGATGTACAGATTGGTGCATATTTAGAATGTTAAGTTATTTTAGCTAGATAAAAAATGCAGCTTCATTCAGGAGAGCCCTGAAGAGGGACCTTGACCGGCTGGATGGGTGGGCAGAGGCCAATGGGATGAGATTTAACAAGGCCAAGTGCAGGGTTCTGCACTTTGGCCACAACAACCCCAAGCAATGCTACAGGGTGGGGACAGAGTGGCTGGAGAGCAGCCAGGAGGAAAGGGACCTGGGGATGCTGATAGATAGTAGGCTGAAGATAAGCCAGCAGTGTGCCCAGGTGGCCAAGAGAGCCAATGGCATCCTGGCCTGCATCAGGAACAGTGTGGCCAGTAGCACAAGGGAGGTTATTCTGCCCCTGTACTCAACACTGATCAGGCCACACCTTGAGTGCTGTGTCCAGCTTTGGGCTCTTCAATTCAAGAGTGATGTTGAGGTGCTGGAACATGTCCAGAGAAGGGCAACAAAACTGGTGAGGGGCCTGGAACACAAACCCTATGAGGAGAGGCTGAGGGAGCTGGGATTGTTTAGCCTGGAGAAGAGAAGGCTCAGGGGTGACCTCATTGCTGTCTACAACTACCTGAAGGGAGGTTGTAGCAAGGTGGGCATTGGTCTCTTCCGCCAGGCAACCAGCAACAGAACAAGGGGACACAGTCTCAAGTTGTGCCAGAGGAGGTATAGGCTGGATGTTAGGAGGAAGTTGTTGCCAGAGAGAGTGATTGGCATTGGAATGGGCTGCCCAGGGAGGTGGTGGCAGCACCGTCCCTGGAGATGTTCAAAAAAACCCTGGATGAGGCACTTAGTGCCATGGTCTAGTTGACTGGATAGGGCTGGGTGCTAGGTTGGACTGGATGATCTTGGAGGTCTCTTCCAACCCAATTGATTCTATGATTTCCAAAAGAAAGTGTTTCTATAAACTAGTAGGAAAATTAGAGGTTATCATAAAACAGCTCAGCGAAAACTAAACTCAAAGTAAGCTGCAAAAGTTTTTGTGCTACACTGAATGCTGAAATCTAATCTTTTCTAAACCTTTCCCAAATTTCCTCCAGAAATACTTCTCTGGATTCAGCCCTTTCATATTGTCAAAAGACTACTGCAGGATATGTGGGTCTTTTACAGACTGTATCTTTGAACTTTCACCTGCTGTTTGATAGCGCACTTCAGCTATATTACAATCCCTATAAAACACCCCATAGACAATTATTGTATAGGAGCCCTCAATAAAATGTCCTGGGTACCTATAGATTTTCACTGAGAATTTTAGGTGGAAGGACCACTGGTACTGACTACAACAGATTTTCCAAATGGAAAGAAACATCATTTTGGAAAAGAAAACCCACAACAAATCAAACCCAAAACAAAACTAACAACAACACCCCACCCACCTACCCCATCCTACCACAGCGTCCTTGTTTTCTTTCTGAATTAAAGTAAGGTTTTGCTGGTTGGTTGGGTGGGTGGGGGTAAGGTGGGATGTTGTTTCATTTTTTTATTCCTGACTTTCATCCTGTCATTTTTGGCAACCTTGCAGTGAGATCTCAGCACAGGGGCTAGAATGAAAACGAAAAGAAGCATTTATTCCACATACCTGTAGCCCATGAGGGATGTATTTTTATTACAGAAAAGCAGAGACTGTGAGAAGCCTTTTATTTTCAGTTTCATAACGACTCAACATTTGAACGCCTCACTACGATGTTAGGGGAGAAACAACATGTTCACTGCAGGAGTAACAGCTCTCCAGGAACAATGCCATTGTTTCAGCATTCTCCTGGAGCAGCCAGCACTTTGATGTCTGTCTGTGCTATCAGTTTCTTTGCCCAGAGAGTTTGGCTCTGATTGAAAAAAGTCAGACTAGGACAATTTCAGGTTTTAGTTGTGTCCTGGAGCATTAGAGAGAGTTCCCACAGTTTCCAGGCAGTCTTGTATGATTTTTTAAGAAAACTTGCACCATTCAAATATGAGATGTGATGCTTAAAAATGTGAGTTAGCGATCTTGCAATATGACTAACATGAAAGAGGCCTCCTGCAAGGTCAGAAACTCCAGAAAAATCTTGCAGGATGAAGTCACAGCTGGATAAGTATTTTTATCTCCCACTGCAATCCAGGCATGCTTTGTGTCTTCTAGAATTCATCTCCATATGCATAGACACATTAGAGTTAAAAATTAGTAATACATGTAGGAAAAAAAGTGATCTGTGCATTCCTGGAAGGAGGTCATAAACATTAGTACTGTGTCCAGTTCTGGGCCCCTCAATTCAAGAGAGATGTTGAGGTGCTGGAACATGTCCAGAGAAGGGCAACGAAGCTGGTGAGGGGCCTGGAGCACAAATCCTACGAGGAGAGGTTGAGGGAGCTGGGCCTGTTTAGCCTGGAGAAGAGGAGGCTCAGGGGTGATCCTATTACTGTCTACAACTACCTGAAAGGGCATTGTAGCTAGGTGGGGGGTGGCCTCTTCTCCCAGGTAACCAGCAATAGAACAAGGGGACACAGTCTCAAGTTGTGCCAGGGTAGGTATAGGCTGGATGTTAGGAAGAAGTTCTTCCCAGAGAGAGTGATTGGCATTGGAATGGGCTGCCCAGGGAGGTGGTGGAGGTACTGTCCCTGGGGGTCTTCAGGAAAAGCCTGGATGAGGCACTTAGTGCCATGGTCTAGTTGATTGGAGAGGGCTGGGTGCTAGGTTGGACTGGATGATCTTGGAGGTCTCTTCCAACCTGGTTGATTCTATGATTCTATGATTCTATGATTAGGGTTAGTCTTTGAGCAACTCTTTTTAAAGCTAACCCTCTGTCAACTAGCAGTATTCTTCTGGGGTCGAAAGAGTCTGCCTGTGAAATTGCTGATTTTATTCTATCTCTATTTTTATTTTTGCTTAATTTCCACCACTGGGAAAATTATTCTTCCTTCTCCCAAACATTTTTTAATGTTGGGAAAAGCATTTTAAAATAACTCAGAGATGTCAAACATATCCTAGAGTTCTATCCAAACATTCACATGATGAACATAGTCCATCATGGAAAATCAGAAATGAAGATCCATAACAGCTAACTGTAATCAAATAACTATACCTTCTGTCATTATACGAGATTATTAACCATGCAGAATTAATCAACAGAATCAGGACAGACAAGATTCAGAACTACGATGACATGGAAAAAAAATTTGAAGGTCAGGGTTTACATTCTGTTATGTGAGAATACATCTGGTCAGATATGTTGACTTCTAAGGAAGTATGGACTAATTTTCTCTAGTGAAACACGATAGAAAGTATCCTCTGATGTCTAAAATTTTACAGGCTCTCTTATTTTATTCTGTAAAGTTCCTAACAAAGCTTCTAGGCAGTATCTACAGAAAAATAACATGAAGAATTACTTAATTCTCTCCTCTATAGTAATGATATTAAAGTTAACATCTTTTCAAGAGAAATATAAAGGAAAAAAAAAACGAAAAGAAATCTTCAATGAAGTTGTGTGAACTTGAAATAACTGTATTATGCTATCAAATAAGGAAGCTGGTGAAAGGCCTGGAACACACACCCTATGAGGAGGGGCTGAGGGAGCTGGGGTTGTTTAGCCTGGAGAAGAGGAGATTCAGGGGTCATCTCATTGCTGTCTACAACTACCTGAAGGGACATTTTAGCCAGGTGGGGGTTGGTCTCTTCTCCCAGGCAACCAGCAACAGAACAAGGGGACACAGTCTCAAGTTGTGCTGGGGGAAGTATAGGCTGGATGTTAGGATGCAGTTGTTGCCAGAGAGAGTGATTGGCATTGGAATGGGCTGCCCAGGGAGGTGGTGGAGGCACCGTCCCTGGAGGTGTTCAAAAAAAGACTGGATGAGGCACTTAGTGCCATGGTCTAGTTAGGACTGGGTGCTAGGTTGGACTGGATGATCTTGGAAGTCTCTTCTAACCTGATTGATTCTATGATTTTTTTATACTCCCTAGGTTTCTATTTCCTAAATATGAAGACACTTTCTGTTGTTTTTATTAGTCAAGATAACTCACTGCTCCAAATTAGCATCCAAGCCTGCAAAGATCCATTTTAACCACTGTGTTTATTATTTGTAAACAGTTATTAAATAATTCTTCAGAGTTTCTAATGCTTTATGGAGGCAGTTAATGAAATTATACATTTTTATCCTGCCAAAACTTTTTATCTTCTCGGATAGAATTTTATAGTGTTTTTATAACCCAGCTTGAAGTGAAATTGAACTGTATGAAAAGACTGATTGTCAAGGACATCTGAACAAATGAGATATTCATTTTATTCAGAATCCATTGAAGGATTTCTTGATGGTTTTATTTAATTTGCTTCATATCAAAGAGCTAAGTTCCCCTTTGAGACACATCACAAAAGAAATAAAAGATTAATAAGTGCCCAGGAAATTCCAATATTCTTTCAGGATTTGACAGAAAGCCTCAATATTATTCCATTTCTGCCTCATAGACAGACACCAGTGTTATCAAAGGAGTGTCTTTTGCCACAAGCTGGCCAATCTTCCTGGTACAGGTGCTATTTGTACAGAAAAACCCAAGAATGATGATAAATATATCAAGCAGAATATTTGTGAGTTAATGATATGTATGTTCAGAGAACACAGACTATATAAAACATTTTACTTATAGAGTGCCATTTGTAAAAGCTATTTAAAACCACAGGCTCTTCCTGTGGTTTCTGACAACTGTGCTGACTGCGTAAGGTAAAGTCAGTTGCAATCCCAATCATTAGAGTCTAGAAAGATGTATGATTTTTAAGTGAATATTTAAAAGATTGAAAGTGATTAAAATGATTTTATAATTAAAAAAATTGCAATTGGAATGGACTGCTCAGGGAGGTGGTGGAGTTGCCATCCCTGGAGGTGTTCAAGCAAAGCCTGGCTGAGGCACTTAGTGCCATGGTCTAGTGGACTGGATAGGGCTGGGTGTTAGGTTGGACTGGATGATCTTGGAGGTTTCCTCCAACCTGGTTGGTTTTATGATTCTATGAAATGCTTTAAAAATTGAAGTCATATTCAAAACAATGTATCCAAACTCATTGACATAGTGTCAGGTAAATTTTCAAGTACTTGGCTGTTTGTTCTAATGCCACTCTTAATTTCTTACTTCCTTATTACAGTTCATCCTCAAATGTTTCTTTCTTCACAAATTCATTTTCTTCAACTCTAAGGAGCACCTATTTATGTGATCCCACAGTTTTGAGTATTTTATATATGTGTGTATATATATGCATACACATAAAATCATAGAATCAACCAGGTTGGAAGAGACCTCCAAGATCATCCAGTCCAACCTAGCACCCAGCCCTATCCAGTCAACTAGGCCATAGCATTAAGTGCCTCAGACAGGTTTTTCTTCAACACCTCCAGGGATGGACACTCCACCACCTCCCTGGGCAGCCCATTCCAATGCCAATCACTCTCTTTGGCAAGAACTTCCTCCTAACATCCAGCCTATACTTCCCCCAGCACAACTTGAGACTGTGTCCCCTTGTTCTGTTGCTGGTTGCCTGGCAGAAGAGACCAACCCCAATCTGGCTACAACCTCCCTTCGGGTAGTTGTAGACAGCAATGAGGTCCCCCCTGAGCCTCCTCTTCTCCAGGCTAAACAACCCCAGCTCCCTCAGCCTCTCATAGAATTTGTGTTCCAGGCCTTTCACCAGCCTTGTTGCCCTTCTCTGGACACGTTCCAGCACCTCAACATCTCTCTTGAATTGAGGGGCCCAGAACTGGGCATATATATACACACACACACACACATATATATATATATATGTATTTAAAATTCTGTTGACTCCCTTTAATGTTTATCAGTGAATAAGGCAATGCAACCTAAATCAATTTCTATCAAAAAGTTCAGTATCATTGATGGAACATTTTAGTTATGAACATAAATAATTTTTAAAAGGCTTATGACAATACATTCCGTGGAAAAGGCAGAGCAGGACAAATGTCATAAATAATAAATATGATTTAGCAACCAGAATTTTCCTGAATATTTTGTTAGAGTAGGTTTATTAAGGTTAGGTAGAAACTCCGGGTCTTTTAGCTGAGAAACTAGATCAGTCGTACAGGAAAGCAAGAAATTTTCTATGAAATACTGGAGAGTTCCATCACTATAAAGGAGCTTTTTAGAAAACCTAATAGATGAAAAATAAGGCATGGAAGCCTGACAGAAATTAATGCATGGGAAGAAATGAATGGAGAAAATTGTTGAGGAGCAGTGTAGCTATGTGCAAATGCTTCCCCAGACACTCTGGTACAGTTCAGAAGTTTAGCTTATTACAGTTGTATGACAACCAGCCATGAAGCACAAATTTGCTTGAGACTGGTATATGCTACCTCACAGTTAAAAACATCTACAGAGTTTTCTTTTGCAGATTTTGTTTCTTAGTTCAGTGATACAGATTTCTGCCTTGACCCTTAATTACTCTCTCCATGTCTTATACTGCATTGTGTGGCCATGTACTCTAAGTGTGACAAGGATAATCAATCTGTTGAATTCCTGCAAAAAAATGGAGCCAAATAATCACAGAAAGAAATATCACATAGAGACAATACAGTAAGATATGAATGTCAAATATGATGATTAAGTTCTATCTGTTTTATTATTAGCATTTTGCCCCCCAGGGGTTCAGACTAATTAAAAAGGCAATAGGTTTTTGTGGGTTTGTTGGGTTTTTTTTGGTTTTCAGCAGTTGATGTTGAAAAGATCAGCTCTGTTGAAAAGAACAGCTCTGCTATGTTAATTTAGTAAAACTAAATACCTGGAACTCAGTAGTTAGCATGGATAACCAGTAAAAAGACAATAGGAAATGCTACAGGATAACACAGCCTTTTTTCTGCAGAGGCTTCATGCTGTGCAGACAGAAATTTCAATTTCTTACAAGGAATAAACATTAACTTAATTCACTTCTAATCTGTGAACACTTTTTTACTTACTCTGTTAAAGCCCTGCTCAAATTCAGCTTTTGTAATGCTTCTACAGCACGGGACTAGTCTCAGTTCTAGAAAAAGTTGTAAGCAAGACAAAAGCCTCAAAGTCTCTCTGTTTTTAAGTATGGATTAACTGTTGCAATGTACTTCTGAAGAACCAGAAGGCATTATTAACTGTGGAGCATCTAGGGGGAAAAGTCACTTATGTAATTATTAATTATTATTCCCTCCACATGGCATTATTTTGACAGAAACCAAACCCAAAAATCAATTATAATATAGCAAATGTGAATCTTTTTTGCTGCAAAAGAACAAGTAACACACTTGCCCCTATAGGCAGATATTTTGAGAGAGACTCGGAGGTGCACATAATTTGTATTGAAATGACATCTTATTCCATTAAAAAAGTATTATTAGAGTGTGTTCTCTTTTGATTGTCACAAAAAATCCTAGGTCAGATTTCTCATGATAAAATTGAGGTACTTAATTGCAGAAAAAAAAACCACTGCAGTTACATGTTTTGATGAAGTTCAAACCTGGATAACTATCATTTTAATCAAAGATATTGTAGCATTCTTGGTATTTAGTCACTGCATTGTATTGGGGCTTGGAAGTGTAACAGGTCCTTAGTACAACAACTAGTAATGTATATACAGCCTCTGTTCAGCTGTCCAACCACTTGTGTCTTGTGTCATCTGAGATATATGAATGCATATTTTCTGGCATCCTACTGGTGATCTCTGTGTCCTATGCCTTTATTTGCCAGTCCCCTGTGGATATCTCTGAAGCTTGAAGGTACTGCAGTGTGGTAGTGCCTACTTGGATTGAGGCAACTGAAGTGAGCCCTAAAGAAACAGATGTTACTGAGAAAGAAGGTTTGCTTCTCTGTCACTGACAGAACACCAGAATAGCAAGGCAGACAAACTGTTCTAAACAATACATCAAGAGACGTCAGCTTGCACCTCATCCTTTGGAGGCCTAAATATTCTTACAACTGCTAGACATTTCAAAAGAAACTGTCTCCAAGAACACCTTTCTTCTGCTGATTTCTGCTGTAAATGCATGCACATATTAAAACCCAATAAGATTATGGTTCTTAAATTAAATAGAATAAGTGGGGCTTTTTTTTTTCTTTTCCTTTCCTTTTTTTTTAATGTGGTACCTAGAAATAATTACTTTCTTACCATCATTTCTCAGTGTCAGAGGTGTAGGAGGACTCAAAACTCTGGCATTTGTTACTGTGTTTTTTACCAAGCATATATAGCTGCCAACATCAGATGTTTGCACCTTGGAGATGTAGAGATTGCCTGTCTCCTGAGAGATGAAGCGTCTGCTATCTTCTGCCACAAAAGATGGGAATTCATTAAATACCCAGCTATAGATGATCTCTAAAGGAACACAGAAAAAAAAAAAAAAAAAAGAAGACAAAGTAATTATGGGAGCATTATTGTGTCCTCAATAAATGTTCATTAATTTTATCTGAATAATCTTGAAAAGAAAAGCTGAAAACTTTTGAAACTTTTTATTTGTTTGGTTTAAAATTCAAATTTTTTTTCCTCTTTCTGGAATTTTGAAAATGGAATTAGCATTAAGTCCACAAGTTCCCTGAGAAGACAGATTAAATAAATTATTCAATAGACTCAAAAAATATCCATAAAATATGAGACAGTTCCCTTGTCTAATCGTTCAGGTCAAATAAAAAGTAATACCCAAGACATTATTTTCTCTGGTTGTTCAAATTTCCAGTGAAAGCTATCAAGATGCTTGCCACAGGGCTAAGAATTACTTCTCAAGTGTGTGTACAAAGAGTTTTTACTCTGAACATCTGGATTTAATATTCACAGAGTCTAATAACTGCTCAGCCAACCTGGCAGGTTATATTACCACACTACGCTTCTATCTTCTTCTACACCTGCTTCACTGAAGAACCTCACAACCCTTCCTATATGCCACTTAAATCCCTACAATCAACGAATAATTTGTTAAAGCAAAGATACAAACTCATAATCCGATGGACCAAACATTAATCAAGGTAATTGTAAACGATGGTAATTAAAGCAAGTCCCTTGGTTTTTATTTTCATTCAACAAACCATTCTGTTAACCACAGAAGTATATACTTTTCCATTTATACTCATAATAATTAGTTGAGAAAAAAAAAATTACTATTTCCTATTATCCTGTATGAGATTATAACATGTTTCATTAGAAGCCTGGATGCATTAATGTCTTAGCATTAGAAGTATCAGTAAAATGAATGCGATTCTGATTTAGCAGGGAACTTCTTTCAGGGAATTATTCGTGTAGAGATCCCACCAAATCAACCTTTAAATTCTTAACCTTGCATGTATTTGTTGTACATGGTTTTATCCTTTCAGTCATATCTTCCACTATTTCATTATTTCTTTGCACTTTAAAAAAACATTCTTCGCTGCTAGAACAGCACATTGGCTATAAAGCAATTTCTTCTGTAATCTCCCCTCATGATAGTCTTTAAAGAACATCCCCAAATCAGAAAGTAGTTCAGATATATGAAGTCCCTGGTACTGCTTCAAGATGCAAACCACTCCATTGGTATAGCAAGTTGCAGCCTCTTAGACCTGATTTTTTAGGGGCTTACTCTTAGCTTCATCAGCAGTATGAAGACAGTAATTGCTTATATGTCAGTCTCGTTCCTTTACACTTTTATCCTCACTACAGTCTAAATGTTTTCGTGATATATACTTAGCTGGAAAATGAAAAGGCCAAAGAGGTAAGAGGAAACTCCTCAAAATTAAAATATTTCTGTGTGCTTTTCTGCTAACAGTGGGAGAGGAAGCAGTATAGCTGTTCACAGCGCATGAAATGTGAAACACATTAACAACCTATCTGTGCTGGTTTGAGGCTAATTGGAATATTTTAACGAGAGAAATTAGATCATTGGCTTTGAAAAGAAAATAATAGTGATGTCTATGTCACCCACTGGTTTTGCTTAGAGATATACAACCCAAGAAACAATTACAAAATCAATCAGTCCCTGGCTGCTGCTTGCCACGTTATCTCTACCTGAATCTGTGTAACTTGATCTA
Organism: Pogoniulus pusillus; assembly: GCF_015220805.1. Classification (NCBI taxonomy): domain Eukaryota; kingdom Metazoa; phylum Chordata; class Aves; order Piciformes; family Lybiidae; genus Pogoniulus; species Pogoniulus pusillus. The sequence goes on along the minus strand of NC_087266.1, from coordinate 13,802,739 downwards.
ATCGTTTTCCTCCTAACCTCTTGTTGGCTTTTTCTGAATCTCACCCCTGCACTTAAACCTTCTCAGATAAGGGAGGGAGTGGGAAGAAGAAGGGGAGTTATTTTGGAGCCCTCCTGAGCAGTTCTGCTATTTGGGAGTGATTTTGAATTTCTATATTACTTTTAATTTGTATATAATTGTTGTAAATATCTATATATATATGCTTGTAAATTTGTGCTACACAGTAAAATACAGCTTCATCCTTAACTTCCATCTGGCTGAGTTAGTCTGGTGAATCAGGGTGGGGAAACTCTCAAAATACCAAACTATCCAAATATATGTCATAGCCAGATGTGCAGTTTGACTGTAACAGTATGGAAAGCATTAGAAATTCTAACTGGTCTGTCCTTCCTATATGCTGTAAAGTTCCCTGATAGAGTGGCTAGAAAGGAACAGAAAAGCATGAGGGCCACCATTTTCAACCAATAAGATCTGAAAGTGCAAGTAGTGATGTAGAGATGCAGGATAGTCTGGATCAATTTTGGAGGAGTTCATTTTAGTTTTGAAGTCAGATGAGAATTTTCTTATGAAAAATTGATGGTTCTAGTACAGAAATACCATTTTAGAGCACTAAAATTGTTTACCTGACAGTATGGAAAGATTTTCCCCAAATGGGGAATTTAGCTCCACGCATTGACTTTTTGGTTAAAATCTTTTTTTCAGATCCAACTGTAATGCTGAGCAGCTCTACAGCACCCGGAGGAATTCAGGGCTCACAGAATGCTTTTCAAGTATTCAGAATTTCCTTCCTCTTCTGCTATGTTTCAGGTAAAATATTAATTAGCCTCAAATATTTATTTCTGAAAATTTCACTGACACATTTTGCCAGGAGGTCTTACCAGGCAGAAATAATTCTTGGTAGCATAAAATTCTATGACCTAACAAAGAACAGAACCCTAGCCTGTATCGAAAATGGCATGTCCAGGAGGAGTAAGAAAGTGATTGTGCCTCTGTACTCAGCACTGAGGAGGCCACACCTTCAGTATTCTGTCCAGTTTAGGGCGCTGCAGTATAAGAAAGACAGTGAGTTGCTGGAGCATGTACAGAGAAGGGCAGCAAAACTCTGAGGGGTTTGGAGACCATTTCTCATGAGGAGAGGCTGAGTGAGCTGGGCTTGTTTAGCCGGAAGAAAAGGAGGCTGAGAGGAGACTTTATTGCTCTTTACAGATACCTGACAGGAAGTTGTAGCGAGGCTAATGTTGGCCTCTTCTCCCAAGTAATGGCAGGACAGAGGTAAAGACCTCAAGCTGTGCCATGAGAAGTTTAGGTTGGATGTTAGGGAGAATTTCTTTACTGAAAATGCTGTGGCAGGAACAGGCTTCCTGGGGAGGTGAGCCATCACCCTGAAGTGTTCACAGGCTGAGCAGTCCTGGTATTTCAGGACATGATCTAATGGTCGTGGAGGTGTTGGGTAGAAGGTTGGACTTGACGATCTTATAGGTCTTTTCCAACCTTAATGTTTCTATGATTCTATACAAGCTCAAGGAAAATACCCAGGCTTTAATTGAAGGCACCTGTTTCTAATCAAATGGAGAGCAATCAGTCTCACTAATTGCTCTAGCTTAAAAGTAGTTCAAACTAAATGTAAAGTAGTCATCATTGAGAGTTCATTGGTAGCTTGTGTAGAATAAAGTTTTCTTGATTTGTAGCCTAAAGCCACATACAGTTAATTATTCATTTATTAATTAAAACTGCTCCTGTGGAATGAATTTTAGGCCATAAATTTTTGTACATCTAGTCTTGGCTGATGCTAAATTTGGGAGTGATGCTGCCATTTTATCACATTCTAAATGTTTGGGTTTTTTTTTTTTTTTTTTTTCTGTTTAAAATGGTGTGATGGATGAATGGGTACTGTAAAAAAGTAATGAGAAAAGAGTAACAGAACTGCTGCCAAATCTAAGTTTACATCATTAAACTGTGTTCCAGCCAGGAGCCCAAACTCCAAAGCACAGATAAAAGTCCTAACGGTTTACTTCTTGGTTGTTATTGACATTGAAGGAATTATTCCTGGTTTTTATTTCTAAAAAACAAACCAACTTTGGGGATACACTTTAAAATAAGTAAAGACTTTGCATCTGAAGGCAGATAAGGAACATTCTTTTCAGGTGAAGAGACTCTTACACACTTTATGAAGTTTTTCTCCTTTTAGACTCAGTTAATGACTTCAGTATATTCTTAAATATAATAATATAATACATATTTTCAAGGGTTATATCCACAGAGTATGCACAGACTTCAGTGGAAATATCTTGGAGAACTGTAATTTTCAATGCAGGCTATGCAGAACTGTATGAAACAACCACAGCTGGCTTGGGATCTGAGGACGCAATGGGTTTTAGATGACAGAAGTAGATGGATGATCTTGCAGAAGTGATTTTGCAAAAGACTGTTAAAAGAATGACTGCAATTATGGGAAAATGAGTGTAACTTGACATGCATCCATTGTACAAATGTTTCACACTCCCAAATTTGCACCCATAGCAGAGGATAAAGCATACATTAGTACTCGTATTCTGGGGCTCTGACCATTCCTAGTTCATGTACCAGTAAAATTAAAACTTTAGTTTTTTCTGGGTGTGTGGGTTTTTTTGCATCTGGAAGTATCATACTTAGGAATATATTGCAAGGATATACAAAAATAACTAATAGAGTGATGCAAAATTGACAATTAAAATGTTACCATTTATCTATAGGCAAGTCTGTCATCTATACTACACACACAGCAAAATATTCTGCAACAACAGTGAACGTAGTTACACACCACAAGGCCCACAGCAACTTAATACAAAATCATATGCAAACTGCAAGAATATAGGCGTGCATTTAAATATTAACTGAAGTTCCACTCTTATAAGATGCTAAACTACTGAGTGTCCTTCTTGAGTTTCAGAATGAGAAGCCTAAGACCAAAGCAATGACACCATGTCTATTGCTACGCAGCTCGCTGCAGTGGTTAGTGAACTTCAAGTCTGTGCTTTTTTATGATGGCATAGGCTGAAAGATTAGAACCAATGTCATTTAGCTATGCTCAATGCACAGCTATTGTTGTATTAATGTTTTAATACACTTCAAAAGTGCCTTTCAAACCTGGCACGTAAACAACAATCACCTTCAAGAGACTTTGAATCTGAAAGTCAGTGGTACCAAAATCTAATTAATCAAACTACAGCTGTAAAACAAGAAAGTTATTGCTGTAGATATTAATGGTATGAAGTCATCTTTTGAGAAAAGTCTAAGTAAATGGTTTCTCCTTGTTTTACTCCTTTTTCTTTCAATAGAGAGAAAAATGTTTAAGTAAAACTAGGAAACTATCAATATTACAGAGTACACATGACTTCAGAGTATTTTTGCAAGATATATGCTGAGCTTATTTTTTATTTCTATGTCCATCTATTTTATTGTTAATATGACACCTATGCCAAAACCACACAGATGATGCAGAGCCCTTCCTGGAAATTACAGTTGACTGCCAACACAAAATAAACTTTTACACAGATACTATTCATCAACCTATACAGAAACAGAGAGTAAAAAGACAAAAAAATATTAATTATAGAAGCATTTGTAAATTGCCATCCTTCTATGGCTTGTGATAGAGGACTCTTCTGCTGGAAAGTTCTTTTACATATGAAGGCTTGGTGTCATAATGATTTAAGCCACTTTGATAATTACAAAATTGATATTTCTGTTTATGAATGACCAGCATTGTTTACAGAAGAAAGTCTCCAAGGAGCTTTGTATCTGTTTGCTGAAAGTCATTTGGGAAGAACCTTCCGAATACCCGACTTGTTTCTGTGTTTTATGAAGTACTTTTTAGTGGGCTACATAGGTGAAAATCTGGGTCACTGGGTGATAAAAGTAATAAGGACATCTATCTCCTGTCAAAAAGTATTTATGGTATGAAAATTTGTTTACAATAATTCCTTAAATAATTTTGGTAGACCCATTTGCTTTCTTTAACAATACTAATTCCTAAACTGTCACAATCTGATGCACTTCACATAATGGATGAAGCTGTAGTAATGACACATCAGCATTTATGTTGCTGCTGTACTGTGCATTTAGAAATATCATTCCGATGAAGACAGTGCCAGTACCATGGGAATCAAAAAGTCTTTCTGTCATCGTGGGTCAGTAAGAAATAACCCCTTAAGTACTGTAATGAGAGCAGTGCTGGAAGCATTCAGGCAGCAATAAATATTCACTTCTCTGTTTGTTAGTGCTAGAATGCTTTCTTGATTTGCTTCATATTTTTTTATCCTGAGAAGCCATTTGTTTCGTCCTTTTAAAATGAAGTTTCTGGACAGTGCTTTTATCAGCTCTGTTAGTAGTGTTTTGGGTGATAAGAAAAGATATAACAAAAAAGCCAAAAAACAAGCTCCTTTAAAGCAATCTAAAAGCTAAATGTACAGTCCATATAATGGCCAAATATTGCATCTTCAAGGGCAAACTATGCAAAGACACTTCTCGTAATTGCATCCCTTTGGAGTTATGGTATTTGCAGAAGAAATGACCCTGGTTTGTGTCTTCTTTTTGTGATGCTGAAGATGAGCCAGCAGTGTGCCCAGATGGCCAAGAGAGCCAATGGCATCCTGGCCTGCATCAGGAACAGTGTGGCCAGTAGCACGAGGGAGGTTATTCTTCCCCTGTACTCAACACTGGTCAGGCCACACCTTGAGTGCTGTGTCCAGTTTTGGGATCTTCAATTCAAGAGAGATGTTGAGGTGCTGGAGTGTGTCCAGAGAAGGACAACAAGGCTGGTGAAGGGCCTGGAACACAAACCGTATGAGGAGAGGCCGAGGGAGCTGGGGGTGTGCAGCCTGGTGAAGAGGAGGCTCAGGGGGGACCTCATTGCTGTCTACAACTACCTGAAGGGAGGTTGTAGACAGGTGGGGGGTGTCCTCTTCTCCCAGGCAAGCAGCAATAGAACAAGGGGACACAGTCTCGAGTTGTGCTGGGGGAAGTATAGGCTGGATGTTAGGAGGAAGTTGTTGCCAGAGAGAGTGATTGGCATTGGAATGGGCTGCCCAGGGAGGTGGTGGAGTCTCCATCTCTGGAGGTGTTGAAGAAAAGCCTGTCTGAGGCACTTAGTGCCATGGTCTAGTTGACTGGATAGGGCTGGGTGCTAGGTTGGACTGGATGATCTTGGAGGTCTCTTCCAACCTGGTTAATTCTATGATTCTATGATTCTATGCAGTAGGAGATATGCTGGGAACTGGCTGAAGGATAGGGGACATGAGTCCCTAGAAGCTTTGTACAATCAAGTCTTTGAGGTGAGGTCTGAGTGTATTGAAATGCAGTGGCCCACAGTAGTGTATGTGATAAAGCTCGAAGGCATTTGTCCTTGAGCCTTCTGATAAACAACTTCCATGGGACTGTCCAGATAGGAAGGGAAGCTAGCTTCAGCAGGAAACCACAAGTAGGAGGACCACGCAAATTCCAATCTTTAGATGCTCCAATCGCCAAGTAGCAGTACTAAAAAGGCATTCTGGGTTTGCACTAACATGTACACTTGTGCTCTGAGTATAAAAAGCCTGATGCTCGCAATAAACTTTGGATGGTCTTGCAGCTAACTCATATTGAGTCGTCTCTTGACTTTCCCAAATCCTGCCTCCGCAGAGATACAGTACTCCATCTCATCCGCTGTCCAGTTGGGAAAATGTATTTCTCATTCTCCATTTAGGATTTCCTCTAATTGCTCCAATTCCACAAGATGGCAGTACTTGATGAAGATGTGGCACTGATACCTAACAGCAACCAAAATCAGAGACAATCTGGGAGTTTTAGCACCTCTGAAGAAGTTGGTTTTTTGCCTTTTTTTTGTTTGGTTGCATGGGTTTTTTGTTTGTTTGTTTTTTCCCTTTTTTCTTCTTCTTTTAATAAGAAAATGGGCAAAAAGCATATTCAGGATTATAGGCTGAATTTACCATACATAGCTGTAAGCCACAGAATTTGTATGCTGGTTTTGCTTTGCTCTTCAAAAATATACTGTTTAAATAAAGTATCAAGAAAAAACACGCACCTAAATCTCCCCTGCCCTGTTTTCAGCTTTATCATCCTGCTATGCTGTTTGGATATTCTGTGTAACAGCCACAGAATAAGTACAATATATGGCACTCTCTAATGATGGAGAACTCATTCAGAGGAGGGAAAGCTCCTTTTTAGCTAAGATGAATGATAACAATGACTTGTTCCTGCAGTCTCCCACCACAACCAGATAAATAATTTTGGTGGATTTCTTTGTGCTGCTGTGGTTCATTAATCCTCCAAGAAAATATTTGATGAAGGTAATTTATTTGTTGCATTGTAATGCACCCACACAGAACAAACAGATATTGTTGATTTATCAGCTAGCAAAGAAATTGCTTCTTTTCTGCTCTGGGGCCCCCATATCTACTGCTTACTTACCTGAAACATATTTCTACCAATCACATATTTGTCTTTACTCAGATTTAATTACAGCGATAAACATTCAAATATCTTCTTTTGTATAGCATTCACAGAGCTAATAACTAGGAATATAATAGGAAAGGTAAGTGTACTGTCAGCACTGAGCTTGTACTGGAGGATACAAGTATTATATTGTCATTATCTGTGTACACAGCCAATATAGCCTCATTTGTACATTTGACATGTATGAAATACAGCCAGGCACCGAAACGTGTAAAGATCGATTAAATGCTTTTCTCACACATACACTCTTCAAAGAGATCACACACACAAAACAAAAATATGGCTTCTGGGAAAGCATGCTAGATTATTATAAATATTTTATCATTACTGGTATAATTTTCATATTTTAAAAAAATCTATTTTGGAAAGAATCAAAATACTCTTATCAAAAGGAATACAAAGACAAATGCTCTTCATGCCCTTCTTTTGCCCTCAAACATATTGAGACGTTCTCAGCCCAGTCTTTAAAAGTATCTAGTGAATCATATTCTTAAATTTAGATATTCAGAATAACCTATTTCATTGCTCAGTTAATAAATACTTTTCCTTAATATTTGTGTATAATTCATTTATTTTTTTTTCAGTGCTGTTTACTACATGTTCAACTTACAGTACTCAAAACACTTTATTGTGGGCCTATAGTAAACAGTTATAGTTACAACCCTACGAACTCTCAAAACCAATCTGGGCATATTCCTATGTGGCCTGCCCTAGGTGATTCTGCTTTGGCAAGATAGTTGGAATTGATGATGTCCAGAGGTGCTTTCCAACCCCTACTATTCTACAATTCTATGATTTTCTTGTCATATTTTGAAATAATTTTGGAGATACAATAGTCTCACTAATATTTTCTTGCATGGGTATATTTATTTGTCTAGAGAAGGGCAACAAAGCTGGTGAAAAGCCTGGAACACAGCCCTATGAGGAGAAGCTGAGGGAGCTGGGATTGTTTAGCCTGGAGAAGAGAAAGCTCAGGGGTGACTTCATTGCTGTCTACAACTACCTGAAGGGTGGTTGTAGCCATGTGGGGGTTGGTTTCTTCTCCCAGGCAACCAGCAACAGAACAAGGGAACACAGTCTCAAGTTGTGCCAGAAAGTGATGGAGTCACCATCCCTAGAGGTATTTAGAAGATGTGCAGATGTGGTGTTTTAAGGACCTTGGACTCAATGATCTCAAGGGTCTTTTCCAACCTAAATGGTTCTATGATTAGTAATTTCCAAAAACAACAATTAGAGATAATTTTGCTCCCGGATTAGAAAGGGTAATAAGGAGGACCCACATCATTGTAAGTTCATCAGCCTCAGTCTTAGATGAAATAATTCAATGACTGACATGAGAGTTGATTAATATCCAATTAAATATATATATATATAATTAACAATATTGGAATGAAATAAATCTAGTCAAAATAAGTATATATATTATTAATTTATTGTTTATTGATAGAAAAAAAAAAGAGGCTGCAAAGCATAATTAAAAGGATCACTTCTGAAATTCTTTGTCCTCCACTGATGAACATTTTAACAGTTAAAAACTAATCTATCTATTGATCTACAGGACGAGTCACTAATAAGTTCTGATTTAGACAGCTTGTCATTATTAGAAACCTTCTTTATGATGGAAATATGTTGAATGCACAGTAACAGAAGTTGACTATTTCTCAATATTTTGAATAAACAGGAATTCTGTGGTAATGACCAACTCTTGTAGTCCTACAAAAAGTGTGGCATTGCAAAATGATGAGGACATTTAAAGCTCAGGAAAACACATCACTTTATACAATATTTATATGTAGAAACTATTTTTCTGTCAAACAGTTCAAGAGAATTTAAAGTAAACTAATTTTTGGCCTTTGTTATTTCTCTCACACTTTACATCTCCCTCATTCTCTGATCTTACAGTGATACTGAATTTCTCTACATTTTAATGACGCTGCTGTGATGGTTACCCTAGTATGGTCTATTCTTACCTAAGCCTGCCACAGTGGAAAGCACAATGAAATTTATATTCCAGAGCAGTGTTACACGCAGTGAGCCCCAGAATTATGCACCTAAGGGGGCTGCTGCCTTATATGAAATTTAATTCTATGACTGCTGCAATGATAACAGCAGATTAGTATGTTTCAAAGGTGTAACTCAGACATTCGTCAAAACAAACAAACAACAAAAACCTAATTAGCAATAGGATGACGATGATCCAAACTTGTGGAATTTGACTCCATAAAGTGCAACGTGACATTATAGCTTTCTCAGCTGAGATGCAAAATCTCTGCATCTCTAGCTTCCATTTCCTCATCATTTAGTCACAGAAGCTTTGCTATGTAAGTTCTGTAATTTGAGTGAAAACCATGGAATCACAGACCATTAGGCATTGGAAGGGACCTTGAAAGATCATTGAGTCCAGCTCTCCTGCCAGGGCAGGATCACCTAGGGTAAGTCACATAGTAACACATCCAGGCAGGTTTTGGACCTCTCCAGGGAAGGAGATTCCACAACCCCGTTGCATAGCCCTTTGAAGTGTTTTGTCACCCTCACGGTGAAAGACATGGAACCTTGTATGCTCCAGCATGCACCTGTTGCCCCCTTTCCTGTCATTGAGCATGTCAGTAACAGTCCAGATAACAGAGTACCAATCTCTCAAGGAGTATGTATGTATGTTCCAGTTTGACTTTTTGTATTTCTAAGCAATAAAACAAGTTAAATTTGTCACATTATTCTTCTTGATCCTCGATTCCTAATCCAGGAAGGTTTAATAGAAACAGGAAAGTTTATTTAACAAGATTTAATTTCAGGTTCCAGGTCTTAGAAATGAAAATGCAAAGTTACTGCAATTCTAGTTCACATTTCAAAACTCAAGTGTTTCTAGCAGCCTTCACCACACTTTACAGGTAAGTGCTGTCACAGGGACTGTATTGGCAAAACTGTGTACTTGGGCTCTGTAGAGCAACCTTTGTAAGGCCACATGTATTGAACTTCAGATACATCCCATTACTTCTCTGCTTTATATTCTCTTGATGCTTGGTGCTTTGACATAAAGGCTTTCACTGTCTCTGTATGCAGATCAGTATTTAGTGAATTCTTCTATAGCTATGGTATGATATGGTTGATCATCTTTGAGCTTCCTCCTTTCCTCCCATGGCATTTATTATCCTCAGATCTCAAACCAAGGACAGTATATTATTGACACTTTTATATGGGAAAACTGAAGAAGCTGGAGGAAACTTCCCAGGAATTGTGAATCAGGCAACAGCCAAAGTCAAATGTCCCCCAACACATAATTCCTTTAATTTTCGTATTCTTTCCTCTCCTCAACAACTCTTTTTACATCTACAAGAAATACCAAAATAAACATGCAAAAAGTTGCAGTCAACAAATCCTTAGGAGCTGTGTAGATGAAAATCAGAGAGGAGTAGCCACTATTTCACCTTCCCTCTGATTCTGGTTTTCCAATGTTTAATAAAAAAATTAGCTGACATAATTCCCTAGATGCTGAAGGTCTAGTGCTCAGATCTCTAGACTCAAATGTACCAACAAATGGATCTTCCATTACATCTTTCTCCACACAATGGAACGTGTGAACATTCGCTTCAGAGAATAACATAAAACCAAATTTATAGCCCCCAAAGGACAAATTTTAAGTGTTAAGAATGACAGTGACAGATGATTTTTTTCACCTTAATTAAAAATAACTCAAAGTGCAGATGAAAAGGAAGTTACATGTCACATTAGCAAACTGCCCTGGAATACTGATAATGCTGTTCAGCCATGTTGTACAAATAAATCACTATAAATAACCTATGCAACAATCAATCATTTAGAAGATAACAATGTAGAGAGTTACTCTCTTACCTGTTTCTACATACAGACAATACACTGTGGAGTACCTGTGCACATTGTTCTGCACTACTGGAAGCCCAGTGAACTGCTTCCATTCATCTTCTACTTGTCACATAATTGTTATTTAGAGATAATACATAGCCTTCTGTTGTCTTACTTTCAGCCTAGGTCAGTGTCTCATGGTTATAATCTTTCCTTCTCAACCCCTCAGCAATAGCAGCCAAAGTGACACTTGATGTGTCACAATATGTATACATACCACATGAAAAAAAGAAGGCATTTGTTCAACTCTCTCTGTTTGTGGTTTGGGTTGTTTTTTAAAGAAATGTCATTGAAGCAATGCAAGCAACAGATAAATCTGCTACCTCCTGTGCTGAGCAGGTGCATGTTTTTTTCAGAAGACTATGTTTTTCAAAGCCCTTTTTCTTTTAGGCATGAAGAATGATGATGTAAAGTTACACAATCTGGACTGTGAATCAGTGTAATTTTCATCTTTTATTGAAATTTTCTTTGTGGATCATTCTCTGATCTCCTCTGTAAAATGGGTAGTGCTCCTTCTTTCCATCTTGCACTGGGCAGATCTGAAACAGACTCCTTAGGTTTGAAACTACATTGTAATTTTTTGAACTCCTAAATAACCTTGTGATCATAGAATCACAGAATGCTTCTGCAGGGAGTGGTTTGGTAGGAAAACAAACAAGCAAACTCAGACAAAACCATCACCAGTATCCTTCTTTCCGTTCTCCCTTCTACTTCCTGAATTTTTATCCCTGCAATACTCAGTGTGAAGACTTTCTTAATTATTGAAAGAGGGAAATACCATGAAAATTAACCCTTCAGTGAATTAATAAATGCAGTGAAACTTTCCAGTTACAGCTTCTCCGCTCCAGGATAATAACACCAACACATCAGGAGCTGCATCAGCTGGCTAATGAATCCATCAGTGATGATTTTAACAATATTGGAATACAGCTCAAAAACATAGGAGATAGAAGTGGGCCAATTATCAGAATTAAGTCTGGTATTAATTGTTACATTGGTTAAAAGATGGTAACAATCAAAAAGAAGTCAACTTTCCACTATTCTTGCTAAAGAAAACATTGTTGGCAGAAGGTAAAGAATGCACATGTGCAGTTGTGCAGGAATTTGGATTTTACTGTAATTGTTCAGATATTTGCCTGAACTGTATGATATTATTCTTATATCTATTCAGTCATTTTCTCCTTGAAAAATCCAAGCAATTGCCTTTATGTATTTAATGTTATAACTACCTTCACTCCAGTGACAGTTGTATTGGATGGGAAAAATATCACAGATACACCAAGATAACATCTATCTTCTAAACAATTTCCAGTTTCCCTTTGAAAAAAGAAAAATTAAAACTAAATGTCTGATCCAGAATAATTTTCATACTGGCTCATTTATTTGAAACAATCTTCTTGAACTGATTAAATAAGGCTATATGAAAATCTATGTCTCATTAAGCATTTTATCACCTCAAATGGTAGCAAGTTCACTTTCATGTCACACTCACAAAATAAAGAATAATTGATTTTATTATACAGGGAAACTTGTTAATGGCATTTTATAGAACTCATATCAGTTTGATCCAAAGCTTTTCCTTCTGACCTCCTAACATTTTTGGTAGTCATCTCTCCCAGAATCACCACTGAATTCAGTTTAGCATAGCATAGCATAGAATCAGTCAGGGATGGAAGGGACCACAAGGACCATCTAGTTCCAACCCGCCTGCCATGGGAAGGGACACATCTTACATCAATTTAGCATCTTGCCTTAAAATTCAGCATCTCACCCCAAATTTAGCATCTCACTTCAATTTACATCTTGCCTCCACTTTATATCTTACCCCAAAATTTAGCATCCCACCCTAAAATTTGCCATGCTATCTCCATTTGATATCTTACCCCAAAATTTAGCATCCCACCCTAAAATTTACCATGTTATCTCCATTTGATATCTTACCCCAAAATTTAGCATCCTACTTCAATTTACATCTTATCTCCATTTTATATCTCACCCCAAAATTTAGCATCTTATCTCCATTTTATATCTCACCCCAAAATTTAGCATCCTATTTCAATTCACATCTCATCTCCATTTTATATCTCACCCCAAAATTTAGCATCCTACTTCAATTTACATCTCATCTCCATTTTATATCTCACCCCAAAATTTAGCATCCTACTTCAATTTACATCTCATCTCCATTTTATATCTCACCTCAAAATTTAGCATCTTACGCCAACATTGCCTTAGCTGAAAGCTTCACTGGTTTTGTGTTTTTAAAAATCCTCTAAGATTTCCCCACAATAGTAACAAAGAGAAAAGCTAGATGTCAGATTCTTAGAAATTAATAATTTCTCATCTCTTCCTCCTTCTTGTGTTTCCACTTAAGTTGTCTGATCAGCATTGTATTGCTGACTTCTCCTAAGTTACATTGATTAACATGTGCCCTCTCATTCCATTCTTTTCCATAGCATGAAGTGGAGAGGTAATAGGGATTAATTAGGTATTTTCTATTTTAGGCAAAATAGTCTTTCTACAGCTGACATATTCATAAAATGATATTGTCACATCCACCAGCTTAGTAAAACATTAGAACTCAATAGCAAAGGGATTCTTCTAGAAAGGTTACTAGGTGATGGTCAATTCTGTGAAAGCCTTCCACTCTGTTTCTGTAAGCAGTGTATGCCATGCCAGTAGGTTGGGCTTCAGCTATTTTCTCTGCCATAGGAAAAGGTTTTGTAATACCGTTTTCTACTGTAATTGGTACTTTTACAATACTAACTGCAGAAATATGGTTGTGATACCACAAAAGTACATTTCTGTTAAACTTAGAAGGACAATGCTGTCTTGTTCAATCGCTGGACTGAGGGCTTCCTGATAGTTATGTCTAATTTGTTGGGACATCTCAGTAACAGGCTAGGCACTTGTCTCTAGGGAAGAGGAGCCTGCATACTACAGAAACTTTTCATCATTATTGTCCCATTTGTCAAGCTGTAGACAAATAGTCACATACGGCTGGCGCCTGAGCGGCAGCAGAGCATGAGCCTGAGGGCCAACATACTCAATGCATTTTTAAAATTAATTAATCTCCCATGCTTCCTTCCTCTTCTCTTGCTAGCTGCTTTCATTTTGACTTTCCCAAATTGGCATCTGGGGTAATATTTGTTGACAATAGTGTGGCTGTGAAACTGCAGCACAAGTCCCTTAAGCAGAGCCCTGTCAGGGCTGCCCCTTCATCCAACACTGTGCGTTGCCTTAATTGGCCAAGGTCAACCAGCTTTCTCTCACTATATTTTCATAGTCCCTGGGGCAAGGAACAACTCCAGTGAATGATCCAGTGGGTTGAGGGACACTAAAATTTTCATTTCTAGTGTAGTTTATATTAGTTTCTGGAAATACTGTTTTGTGTTTTTTAAGGGGGTGGGGCTGATTTATCCACACCGACAACAGGGATATTTACTTCAGAAATGTCAGTCTAGAAGTTCTTTTGGAGAATTTTCTGCAGTTGGGTGGCAATGCTTTTTTATTCACTTATTATTTTGAATAAATAAATAAATAAGATCTCTTTGTCAATAAAATTTAAGCTGATAATTATTTATTCATATGCCTACTATGCAGACATTGCCTAGAATTTGAAGCACATGCAGATCATTAAAATGTAATTAAAATCTAATAACAATGCATTGCCAGCAGACTGGGAGTAACTCCTCACTGGGAAACATCGCTGTTACAATGCTACTCTACAGAAAATTCTATTGTTCACTAACTCTTAAACTTCATGTACTCAAATGTGTGCCTTCAATAAGACTGAGGAAGGAAAACCTGCAAAGTGCTTCAGGGGAGTCAGTAGGGCAATTACTGGTCATGTATTCAGCATTAAAGACTGTACAAAAAAAAACCCAACACACAAAAAGTGGTGAGGTTTTTTTTGTTTATGGTGGATTTTGTGTTTGTTTGGTTTGTTTGTTTTCATTACATAATGAAAACTATGCACACAGCCATCAGCTGCTCAGATAAAGGGTACAGATTCCTACACTGACCCATATCAGGGGTCATGCACATTCAGCTTAATGATAATACACATGAGAATTAGCGTTGCTAGACAAGAAAGCTTCAGAAGCCTTCTAGTATAAGTGACAAAGGATGGAATGCAAGAGGGAAACATCTTTATAATCCTCCCAAGCAAAAATGTGAGTGAAGAGATAAGATAACACTATGGGATTATCCCTAAATGCACCATCTTGTCTTCTATATCACAGGTTTCTTGAAGAAACTTTTCTGTCCTGTAGAGTTAGCAATAGTTTTCTACTACATTTACTTAAAAGACTTGTTTCTGTTACTCAGCATCATACTCTCACAATGAACTAAAATGTTCCTCTAAATCCCACTTTTACTAGTACAAGGAGAAGCATCAGGGTATTGGATGGTTCTACCTTTCCAACAAACTTAGAAGTTAGAAGGAGATTATAGTTAAGCCCAGTGAATGTGAAATGTTCTGTTTGCCATCATCAGTTTGATGCATACCCAGCTCCACAAACTACTAATAGAAGGCACTGACTGATTTGTGAGTCGTGATTAGCTTGAGGGAGAGTCATTGCTGGAAGCATGACCTGTCCAGATGTTGCAAGTGGCCAGTGCTTTTACAGGAAATTGCAAAACAGTCCTCCTTCAATGTGAGAAGGAAAATATGACTTTTATCTACACATAGGTTTCTCCTGAAAACAAATTATATAACTTTCCATATTAAAATTAATTTGAAAAGTTAGAGTGTAGTGGAAGCCTTATAAGCTTAAAACATGTCCTGGCTTGCCCCACCCTTCTGCTGATGGGGGAAGCAGGGGCAGGAGGAAATCAACGATTTGGGCCATTATGTCCTTTCCCAAAGTGATAAACGGGTACCCATGTTTATGCACTTGTTAGCATCTTGCCCAAATAAGGGTGAGCAAGTCCTGGTTTCACCTAGTATGGTCAGTTTGACAAATGCCATTCTGACTGGTGAATCTCCATGAACAAAGGAGCCATTACATTTGGGCAAATAATATAAATTCAGCTAAGTTGCAAGCAATTGTGCTGCCTCTAAGTTCTGCTTTGGTCTGCCTCATTTTGCTCTTGGCTTGGACAATGTGTACTGCTCTGTTTTGCTCTACATTCTGCTCTGTTCAGACAACATGTGCTGCCTCTCAGCTTGGACAACGTGTTCTGCTCTGCCTTGTGCTTCAGACCAGCTTAGCCCTGATGTTTTGGGCTTCAACTACCTGGAAACTTAAGTGCCTCTAGTTTACAAGGAGGAAGTATTAAATGCCTTGCAACATGGTGAGAAATGCCACCGAAATTGTGCTCTCTGCACATCTGCAAGAGATCCTGCTTGCACCTCATCAAGCCTCCATGCCAAGAGGAACCAGGATCAGGTTCCCAGCACCCTGCTAGAGCCTGGGAAGGTCTAGAAGCCTCTCAATTGCTATCAAAATGTTGAGCAGTCCCAACACTGCTGCAAGGGAGCCAAAGGATTGTAGCTAAATTCTACTTCACCACTGAAAGTAGAGCAGACCTTCCCTAGGGCTCCAGGCTGCCTATTTATAAGTGGGACAGAGCCATTTTGTGGCTAAACCTTTTCCAATTTTCTGATTCTCCTAAATTAATGACTTGCCCATAAGCATCCTTGTGAAGATTTTCCTGAATAAATTAGAACACAAATTTAACTAATTTGTATATAGTTGTGGGCAGGGCTTTTTGGAAATGAAATAACTACGTATTTTATAATTCCTGCCTCATTAATTGCCACAACCTAATTCACGGAGTTGGGAAAGTATATAATAGGAAAAAAAAAACCCAACCCATCCTGGATATTAATGTGGTGGTTTAAGGCTTATTGGAATATTCTAACAAGAGAAATTGGTACTTTCCTGAAAGTTCAGTGCAGAATCTAACTAAATTAAATCATTCATTGTAAAAGAATAATAGTGATAAAGTCTATATCATTCATTGGTTTGCTATGAGGTATAAAAAGCCAATGTATAAAAAATTTCTTTCTTTGCTTTTGGGCTCTGGGTCTGTTTGCTGTTTCTTCTTCTCTCTCTCTAACTGACCAGAAAACAGTTGAGCTTTGCTGGTTGTTTTTTTCTATTTGGGAGAGAGTGAGTAGTGCTGGCCCCTTCTGAGCTTTTTCCTTTGTCTGAGGGTGGGGCTGAGATTGGATTTCTGTATTATTTCTAAATTGTGTATAATTGCAAATACATGTAAATATATTGTGTATATATGCTTGTAAATTTAGCTTTGCTGCAAAGTACAGCTGAATCATATTTCCAAGCAGTCTGAGCTGGTCTGGTAAATGTAACTGGGGTGGGGTGGGTGAGTTCTCAAACCACCACAGTTACTTGACTGTTTAATACATATAGAAGCATATTGATATCAAAAATCATGGGCAGGAATAAATCTCTCCTGTAGTGATATGCTGACATTATGTCCAGTTATGTCTAGAGAGATGGAGAACCAGAGATGTGAGTTCACGCAGGCTTCCTATCATTTTGAAGAAACTGATTATGGTTAGATCCACACAAATAAGTTCTCTAGGGCTATGTATTGAAATGCCATTTTTAGGTGCCTAGATTCTTTTACTAACTACACAGCCTTAAGCTAACCTTGTGACCTTCATATACATGAAGTTAGACAGCTTAGAACTGCATTTGCAAATGTCAGTTTAGTAAAATGAGAGCCAGAGGGTGTGTGGATACCTTGAAAACAGAATTTCCTGTGTCCTGCATTCAGATGCATGAGCCAATTGCCTGTAAACAAGTTAATGAGCACACTGAGGTTAGTCCAGCCCAAAAATAACAATCTCATTATCGTAACTAATTTGCCAAAACAAGTCTGCTCTTAACAATTCCATACCTGAATTAGGTAATTTTGAGCTTGCCTTGTTATTTCTATGTATAATTGTGCAGTATGAATCTAACTAGAGGAATTCTAACTAGAGAGCCACTGCACTGCGGCTGGATTTGGTTTCCTACTTGTAGCAGAGCTGCATTTCAAAGATGCAGTTTTAACAGACGCAGCTTTCTGATTCAGTTTATAGATCCTGAGCAGTGAAAAGCAGCTTGTGTTTGCTTACAAAGTGAGTATGCCCAAAGCACACACAAACAGGTGCTCAGAACAGCTTAAAAAAGATTATTTGATGTGACTTTCTCCTATTAATAGGAGGACTAGGACAGGTGTGTAGGAAATAGAAGAGCAGGACAAAACCTTCTGGACCGTGGTAGAAAGAGTTTTATTTTAGCAGCTTTCCAGTTTAGTAACACACTATGTAGACATCCAGAAGATGTATGGGAAGAAGTGTGATCCCCATAGCACCAGCATTAATCTTCTTTGCTGCAGCATTTCTCATGAAAACTACACTTTTATAACACTAAAGGGGAGGCATAAAAGATGTAACAATATCCAAGCTGCGTAAGATCCGCTTTATCCTTTAGAAAGAGATTCTTTGAAGTTATGGTTTAACATCTGTACAGATGTTACATGCTGTTGAAAGATTATGTAGCAGTGCTCTCTCCAGATGGCAGGATCCCTTTGAGGCAGGAGGGAGCACACATCTGCCTTACCCTGTACGCATCAACACTTTGTTCATTCTAACACTGGGAACAGTTGTTTCGCATTAAGCTCACACTGAAAGATTTGAATAAAAGCCTTAAAAAGCTCAGCTGAAAGTATTAATTCTGAGAGAAATATGTAAATCTGGATGAGATCTTCCATTTGTTTTTAATCTCACAGTGGCAAACCTTGTAATTAAGATGATTAAGTGACTGAATGAAACCCTATGTTTACATCCTTTAGAATACCACAGTGAAAAAACATAATACTGTTTTTAGAAAGAAAGCATCAGAGGCCTTTAATATAGAGTTAGCAGTCAGATATTTAAGCAGTTGGTAACTAATTAACCTCTTGCTTATCAGGGTACCGAAGAGTTAACTGTCTAGGAAATCCATCTTGAAGAAAAGACTAATGGGGATGGTGAAGAATCAAATGTTACATTTAGAAGAAAAAAAAATTACATCTATGGATGATTAAAATATCTACAATTAATATATTTCATCAGGGAGAACTAAAGAATTTGCTAACAAGGAAGTATTAGTGGAAAAGCTGCCACAGTAGACACATTTAAATGATACAGAGCACACAATGAAGTCAGAGGCAGCAAAGTTGTGGGTTTTTTTTGTTGTGTTTTGTTTTAAGTGATGGTCCAGGCAGAGTAGGAGGTGAGAATATGCTGGTGGCTGTCATAAGAAATCTGTACAAAATCCTTTTTTTCTGAATTACTTTTCTTCTGAAAGAGAGGATACTGTCTCTCTCAAAAATATCTCTGATTTTGCTGCTCAGTTATTTCTCAGCAAAAATGATTATAACTTAACAATGGTGTTTATTACAACCAAGAAGTAACTATCTTATCTGCATCTGCACTGCAAACATTCTGAATATATTTCATGTGCATTTTTTAGTAGCATTATTTCCTCTGTAAAATATGTGGACAACAATGTAATGAAGACCTACACGAATAATCTATATAGATCACAAGGTTGAGCTTGTTTGTTTGTTGCATTACCTCTTGAAAATATATCACAGCATTAATAAACAGAAATCAAGTCTACATACACAGGAACCTTGTTTTCTTAAATAAATTCTTGTCCAAAAAAAAAAAATTAGTACAGTATTTTTTTTCAGTCAGTGGTGCTTTGTAAACACTTTCAGATTTTTCTAGAATTGTGTTCTGTAAGACTGGAATGTAGATATTATTCAATTAAAAGGAATTTCTTTGTATTCTGTTTGGACACACATTAACAAACCTATACCCCTTTCAATATAGTTCTCTTTCACTAAGTTTTATCTTTCTTTTCCCCACAATAATACTGTAATTTTCTAAAAGGGCTCAATCCTGAAATTTTAAGGCAAGTTTATAAGTACTTATTGACCTCAGAGATTGAGGAATGGGATTCTGCTGAAGGATGAATTGCTTAAGAGGTGGTGGGGAATGATTAGGTTTGACACTTTATCATGGATTTATCTCCTGCGAGAAGTGAAAATTATTTCTAAAGGTGCTGATCAATGTGAATAAATCCATACAGCACAGCTTGTGGAGTTCATCCACAAAAAAACCCAAAACATTCCCTTAGGTCATGGTTTTGTTATTATTAGGTGGTCACACATTTCAAACATACTTTAAATAGTCCTTAGATTAGGTATATCAACTACAATAGTTTAATAGTCAAGTAAAAGTTTGCATCCCAGGAGGTTCTAAGGGTCAACATTACTCAGAAATATTTAGAAGTGTTGTGGTAGGCTTCAGAGGCCTAAAATAGGCTTATACATGTCCTGTCTTGCCTAGGCATCTTTTTCTGCTCCACCAGAGAGGCAAATGCAGGAAATGGACACAAAAGAACATGGAGCCACTGAGTGTGGCCTGCCCAGGGTCCTGTGGTGTAAGGCACACACACTTGGCTTGTGCCTGCCTAGTGCAAGGCCTCTGCTTTTCCCAAATTAGGGAAAAGTGAGCCTATGGCTTTGCCTAATATGGTCTGGTTTGGCTAACTGCCATCCTGATTGGCTGTTCCGTGTCCAAAGGGCAATTAATCTCAGCCCCACATTAATAAAAGGAGATATGCAGGTGAACAACCTGCTTTGGCTTCCTTGCTTTGCTCCCCTGCTCTTTGCTGTTCTCTCTCTGCTGTGCCCAGCCCTGCTGCTATTGCACACTGCCTTATTGCTTGCCTGCTAAACTCCACTGCCATGAGTTACCAGGAGCAGACCCTGGATGCTTGCACGCGATCGGCCTGTGTAGCCAGCGTGACATCATGCTGAGACTGCACAACATCTGCCTTCTGCACCTGAAAGTCCTGCCTAGAATCCCTGGACATATACACAGATTGTCCAGAAGAAGCCAGGAGAACAAGGTCAGAGATTGTCTGCCTCTTTCTCCAGAAGCCAGGAAGGTTCAAGCCTCGACATCCAGCAAGACAGAGTCCCCTGAAAGCATTTGGGCATTGTCTGGACTGTGGCTAGCCCCCACGAGGGTAATAATAGCAATCTGTGAGTAAAAGTTTAAATGCCTCTTTGTAACTCTCTGCTGCCTTCTGCCATAGAGCAGAAAGAGCTTGAGCCCATCTAGTGGGCAAACAGCATATTGACTGCAAGTGTCATTTGACCACGGGAACCTTCTCTTCCAGTTCAACTAATGTTTATATATATTTTGATGGTTATTACTAGATCTAGATTATCCATAGAATGTTTCCATGACTGTGTAAAGAACTGAAATATTATTAACATGAGTGGTCAGGGGTGGCAAGAGTCCTGAATAGCAAAATTAATAAACAGTATTAACTTTGGAAAATATCATCTCACATAAATTAATTTCCCCTCCGCAACAGGAAGACAATACCATCTTTGCAAATCAGATACAGAAACTTAAACAGAGCATCCAAAACTGAATACTTTAAATAAAAAGTAATTTTAAAATGTGGTTTAGATGTTCCTGTGTACAAATGCTTGAATTTCCCCTGCTCTGCAAATGGATTTTCTAGCAGGAAGTGAAGGTTCAGATTCACTTTCCCTTTAAAGTTCTGCTTTCATCCCAAATTAATTTTCAAAACCTGACTCCAGTCTGGAAGTCTTTTGTTAATGTCTTGTACCTTACTGGCAGAGCTTTGTGAAACAATTATTGTTGAAACATCACCAGGTGTGAATTTTTTTGGAAGGTCATGGAGCTAACTCTCCCCTTTCCCAGGAGACTTCAGCTTCTATGTTAATACTGCTTGCCGTACCACAAGGACTCACAGTCCCTCAGTGTTTTGCAAGCAGGGAGCTGGAGGGAAGCTGCATGTCATTCTACATTACTCAGCAAACAAAGGGCAGCCAAGTCACCTTCTCACTCAAATGAGGTAGTTTTACATCTGCATATCAGCACAGTTTTTCAGTTATTAGCACATTATTTCAGCTTTCAGGGTTTTTTAATACTTCTCTACATTGCACAGCTTTACTTGGCATAGCTATGGCAACAGAATTATGCCAACAAGGGCTCAAAATATTGTTCTGAAAGTAATTTTCCTGCTGGCATATCATACCAGTACTCAAACAACATAAACTAAACCAACTAATTACCGTCTGTGAGCACAGTAGTTTCCACGGTAGGGATTTTGCTAGCCCAGTGAAATGGCTTTTTTCACCATCAAAAGCAATGTGTGTGGTACAGTAGAACATTGCATTGGAATCTGCCTAAATATAAGTTTAAAAGCATAACTGTAGAGACAAATTTCTAAACAGTTTAATGTGAGCTCAAGGCAGCATATTCACCACTGGCAGTGTGGAGGCCATTGATGCTACATTCAAGTTTTACACTAGGAATAAGACAGTCTTGTAAGAGCAATTCTGTTGCTGCTCAGCATAACTTGTAATATACAAGATTTAATTACTCTTTTGGTACTCTAAAACTATCAGCAGAACAGAGGACATTTCATTTTTTAAGCTTTACAGTCAAATATGCATCTTGTCTAAAATACTGAGCATTCAATAATGATCAAACTGTAAAGGAGCAGTGCTCATAGAAGCTGCAGTCTACTGTACCTGGTGAATGAAGTGGAGGGGAGCACATCAGGACAACTCCTTGACCTTCACGTACAGAAACAGCACTTCTGGTCCGACCACTGAAGTTCCCCAGATCTGGCAAAAGAACAGCATTTTAGTTAGATTTTATGTTTTGTGGCTACTGTGACTTACATTTTATTTCTTATTGTAAACCTGACAGTTTCTTTTTTCATACTTTAATATACAATCCAAAGGCCTTTGTAAATAAACCTAATTCCATTACAAAACAAACCATGTCACATCAGCCCTTTTTTGCTCTTTTTATTGCACTTAGATATAGTATCAAAGGAAAAGCAGCAGACAATACATATTCCACTTAGAAAAAGAACATTCAGTAGTGCTTTTATTTCTTCTTGGCCATATTCTGTAAGGGATTTTTTCACCAGTAGAAAAGATTCATACACAATGATAAGAAAAGAAATAAAGGTGGAGTGAACACCTCGGCTAACATCTGGATTGATGCTATTGCTAACATCACCTAGAGAGTGCACAGCACATTGTAATGAGAAGAAAGGAACATCAACCACATCAGTTTTAAAATCAAATCTGGTCTGCAGCACATTTAGTCCTTTTAAATACTGGGTTTTTTTTTTTTTTTTTTTTGGCTGCTGTTTTAAACACATCCTGTTGGAGAAATTCTTATTAGCACAGCACACAAGAATGGATAAACATGAGCAACCCGTGCTGGGAACGTCCTTGGATCCCAGTTAGCTCAGGAAACCAAGCTGTAAACAGCTAAGCACCCCACACACAGCTGCAGTGGGCAGAGACTAGATAACCAAAGGGGCTGGAGTGGGTGGTGATGGAGGCTGACCCTTAGAATGTTGTGATAAGTTAACCTACGCACACCTTACATGTAACTCTGGACCCTCTGACTGTAACCAATCTTGGTGGAGCAGCCTCTTGCTAGAAGTGCATATAAGTCACTGTATCACGGAAATAAAGTGGATTTGACCATCTAACCATGTTGGTGAACAAAGAGTCATCTTCCCATAGCGCTCCACCGAACGTTTCTCAACAAGATCCCAGTTGTGAGGAAATATATTTTTGTGCCAAAACTTTCCCTCCATCAGGGGAATAAGGAACATTTCATATTTTTGCACAGAAAATTTTGAATGGGGTAGTAGGGTGCTGTTATAAACAGTTCATTGTGTTTATTTAGAGCCTCTCTGCAGAAGATCCAATCACTCTACCACAGGGAATGCTGGACCTGAATTCACATTTCAGGTGGACAGCTATACTCTAGCATACGTAAATATAGCAGAAGAGACATGACAGCTCACTTCTGCCATCAGACCATTGTCTTCGTTCCTTAATGCCAACAAAGCCATTTAAAGCCTCTATTTACACAGGGGTTTTCTAGACACTTGTCTCTGGTGTGAATCAGTGAGGAGAGTGGCAATAAGTGTACCCAAAAACATCTTTGAAAAGAGTGCTGATGCTTCAGCAGACACTAAACAAGGATCCAAAATATGAATAGATAAAGTCAGAGGGAGTATCTCTCATTGACATTCAATATACATGTTCATTTCCCTATGCAGGTCAAGATGCTGGTATAAGCCAGACAGCACTGACAGTTCTCTGTCAGATGACAAAGTGTCACATCTTGGTCCATGCCTAGCAATTCATAAACCAGAAGATCAATGATTTTCAAAAGTAACAGAAGTTCATCTTTGATGGATATATTAATGAGTTTAGATGCACTTTTTTAAGTAGAAAGGGACTTACATTCTTTTTAAATGCTTTTTTTTTACATTTCCAAAAGCTGTCTTGGGCATAGGCAGATGATAAAATGTAAATATCTCTAAATTTACACTGTTTTATTTGCCAAAATAAATCAACGTTTTAATTTCAACGAGAGATATGTTTGAATGGAGAAAAGGTGGATTTTTCTTCTGTAGAATTTTAACATGTAGACCTATGGTCTCAAATGATACAAAATCTTGCTAGGCAACAGTTGATGAAATATTGTATTGCATTTTAAAATAATACCACCACAGATTATAATGTAATCTGATGTAAATTCACCTAAAAACATCACCTAGTGAACTACAGAATCACAGAATGTTAGGGGTTGGAAGGGAACTCCAGAGATCATCGGGTCCAACAGAACTGCCAAAGTATGATCACCTAGGACAGGCCACATAGAACCTTGCCCAGGTTGGTTCTGAATGTCTTCAGTGAATGAGACTCCACAATCTGAGGAACAGCACTGTAACTAAAACTTCAATCTGTTCAAAGCAATTAATTTCAAACTAAGGAAGAAAAGTAACAAAGAACTTTGATTATTTTTTATTATTATTTGTCTGTCAGTTTAGAACTGGATTTCTTGTTAGCATAAAGTGAAAAAATGGATGAACAGCTATAAAAGCAGAGATAGAGGTCAAGGACCACGCTTGTAGTTCCCTTACATTAACTCAAATATGGAAGAATGAAGGGTAAACTTAATTATTTGTATGCAAATCTCAGTCATTTCATATCCAGCCACATTAAAAAAAAGCAAGACAGTTCCAAAAAGAAAAAAAACAAAAAGGGGGGGGGGGGGGGGAACCTATTCAAAAGTCTTTTTTTTCTTTAAAAACTCTAAAAATATTAGACAATTAAAGAAAGGATGAATAGAGGTGAGAGCCACAATGTTTCACACAGCAGTGCTGGTTATTGTTTCTTTATTCTTGCTGCAGTATAAACCTACAACATGGTACATGTTGGGCAGCCTCTCACAGAATGAGTCCATCCTTCATAGTGCAAAGATATATGGCCAGTTGATAAGAAAGTGTCTTTTTGTGCACCATATTTCTTTGTCTTATGCCTTGAAAGATTAGGTTTACCTCACTGCTAGTGGCAAAGATGGTAATGCCTATTTGTGCTAGTTTGAAGCTAGCTAGAATGTTTTGGTGAGGAGAACTAGACCATAGGCTGTGAAAGGAAAACAAAGGTGATGTCTACTTCACTCAGAGTCTTGCTGAAGAAGAAAGGAAAACATTAGATAACACTCTGGCCATTTTGTGGCACTCTGCCTTGGGCTTCTGACTGAGCTGCATCTCCCTAACCTCACCTTCCACTCACCTTTGCTTCTTAACCTCTTGGCTGAACCTCTCTTCTTCCTTAGAACTGGGGTAAGGTTGAGAGGGACAGGGGGAAGGTGCAGGGGTGGTTGAGAGCCCCTCCTGGGGACTCAGGTTTCTGAGAGGGGAGTTGTGCTTCTGTATTACCTTTTACCTTGTATATTTCTGTCTATAACTGTATATACTGTAAATATCTGCTTGTATATTGTGTTAGCTGTAAACAAATAGCTTCATTTATATTCTCAGAGCTGGCTGAGACTAGTCTGGGTGATTTCTAAAGTGTGGGGGGGCAGTGAACACCCAAACCATGACACTATTGTACCATTTTCAAATCAGTTCCTGGAGTATTAGCTGCATGACTTCAAAATTCTTTAACGTGGCACACAACAGTGACCATTTTGAACACGTATAGTTAATTGTCTGTGACTGTTCCTTGTGTAAACATATTATTAGCAATGCATTTATGAACCATACTAAGAGCATTTAGGATGGAGTGTGCAGTGAGAGTAGCACGATAGTATTAATTGCTAGAAATAGATTCAATTCAACAAATATTATAGCGTCACTATAGAACAACCTCTGGAGCAGGAGTGGTTTGCACATTGAAAGGGATAAAAAAGAGAGACATTTCAGGGCTAGTGGAGATGCAAGACATTAGATTAAATGAGTTTGGTGTTACAGTTTCTGGATGTCCTTTTTGCACTTCAGGCATAATTAGCTTGGTGTAGCAGAGAAGTTAAAAACTTGGGAAAGCATTCAGATATGATCCAAAGCAGCTGCCAGCGAGTATAGCTGCCTCTGCAGTGGATAACCCCACTATTCTGAATGGAGCTGAAGCATGTGTATGTATTGATGCACACTGTGGAAGAGTGACACTCAACCACCACAAGAGTATCAGTTTAAATAAGACCCAACAAAAAATAAAGCACTTCTGCAAAGGATTGGGGTGGGTTAGAGTAGATCCCTGCCCCAGCAGAGTAAATTCACTACAACCCAGAATTTGGAAAGTCAGAAAAGATGAAATTGTATTTTTTTTTCAGTTAAAACTGAATATAGCAGTATAAAGAGAATAAACCACTACAGAATACAATAACCTTAAAGAAGATGGGAATGGGGTGAAGCAGTGGTGAAGCAGCAAAGCAGCAGCCAAAGCAGTGGCAGGGGAATGTAACATCAGGCACGGCAGAAGCAGCAAAGAGGAAGATGCAAGTTGTACTTCCAGACATAAAGCTTTTGATGCTCCAATGAAATGATATTAACTTGTGCATTGTTGCCATTTTATGACCTATCCCTGGAATGTTCACCTCTCCACTCACAGACTCCAATACTCTTCCACTTCGAAGCGTCTCTGTTCCAAATGTTTTATATCTGAGCTAGAATGGCCACAAGGGTGCAATAAGTAATGGGAATGAAAAAAAAATCTCAAGGCAATCAAGACAACAGGAAAGCTTTGCAGAACTAGCAACAAAATAAACACCTAAATAAAGTGTCAAGGAGCACTGGAACAGGCTCCCCAGAGAGGCTATGGAGTCTCTGGAGATTTTCAAGACCAGTCTGGATGCTTTCCTGTATGACCTGTGCTAGATTCTATGGTCCTGCTCTAGCAGGGGAGTTGGACTCAATGATCTATGGAGGTCCCTTCCAACCCTTAACATCCTGTGATCCTGTGAAATATCCTGCCATTAACAGGACTTGGATAAAAGTTGGAGCAATTTTTACTTCTTAATAGTCTTCTGATTCACCTTCACTGTACTTCATCTTTTAGGCATGCATGTGAGGGATCATTCATTATCTGTTCATCAGTTGTCTGCAGCTCATGAGGACAGCAGTGAAGGGCCAGATTTTTGTGAGATGGACTTCATTGATGTTTGCTATGAAACTAAGATCAAATAAAAAATGAAAAACAGATCTTGGTTTTAATTTGGGCAAGTATTGCTTGGCAACCTAGCACAGAAGCTATAGAAGGTTCTGTAGTTCATTGTCAGTGAACCAGTCAATTAATTGTAAAAGTAGAAATCAGATCAGCACAGAACAATGTCCTCTGCCAGCCCAATTATATAAGTTTATACTATTTAATGTGCAAATTCATTATGACGTTTTAAATGGACATCATATGATATGCATTAAAATGTTTAAAGGCATATGCTGAAGATGCCTAAAGACAAGTAAAAAGCAGGCAACGTTCTTCCAGTAAGGTAAAAATAGCTCTACACAAGTAAAATTCTTCTGTTAGGCCAAGGACAAACTTGTTCATTTTATTGTCACTCTAGAGAGTGTAGCCTTCCTTTCTTTGTATTTGAAACATAGGGCTAAGCAATAGACCTTGAGCTGGAATTGTAGCTCTTTTAAAAAGGTAAGATTTAGAGGGAAAAGTATTGCATTAAGTCCATGTTTTTCAAAATTCCATTATAACCAAAATCAAAACCATGGTTTGACTTTACACTCCAAACAACGGGAAATACAAATGTTGCATTTAATAGCCTATGAACACAGGTTATAGAAGATGGAAAGGTAGGTACTAAAAAAGAAATCACATGGGTGTGATTGTGTAGGGAGCTTTTAAACTGGATGAATCAAATCCAGTACTCCCAGGATATCAAGATGTCCACATAGATTAATAGATCACTCTGTATTGACATATGTCTATTTTCTGGGAATAGTGAATTAATAGACTCCTTTGTCTAAAGTCACTCATTGGACCTAGAGTAACTTTTGATACTGAAGACATCAGCTAGAAAAGATGTGAGAGGAAGCTCAGATGAAAAGATTTCTGCCATGACAAAACCCCACCATTGTAATATGGTTAATGGGAAAAGCCTACATCTTGAACTTTTAAAACTCACATTACCATGTGACTTTTAGGTGACAAAATAAGGGCAAGATTCAAGTACTTTACAATCTATCATGCTTATTATCTTTGCTGCTGTTATTATTTATTAACCAGAAAGCTTTTGAATCCTTCATGGATCATCAGTCTGCTATGACTTGAAAAAGGTCAGGTTTTTTTTGCTCAGAGAAGTTACTCTGCAAGTATATAAGAAGTTAGAACAGAAAAGTGCAGAGAACAGTGGTGTATTTTAAGCCTGTGTGCCAGCCACCATATGTGTCTGTACATTCATAGATGCATTGATGGATTTTAAGGAAAGGGGATGATTATAGAGATATTTTATCAGAGAGCCAGCAAAAGATGATAAGGAGAATAGGAGAAAGCTTAAAGACTCCTGTCTGCAAATGCAAAGAATGAAGACACAAGATCCTGCATTTTCTTACTTTCAGATCAACATCTTTCAGAACCTTTCTCAGATACTACAACCAAAATTTTTTTCTTAGGAAAAAAACCCAACCACACAACCAAACAACCACCACCACCACCACCAATAACAAAAAAACAACCAAACAAACAAGCCAAACCAAACAAAAATCCCAGAAGTCATTGTGGAATCTTTGAACGATGACTTGCCAGAGCAGAATAGAGCAGCAGAATTATCTCTATCTGCTGGCTTCAAATATTTTGAAGCAGCCCAGGGTATGATTTATCTTCTGAACTAGGAACACCTATTTTTGTCTCCTTTCCCATTTTTCACCCACAGAATCACAGAATCACAGAACTTTAAAGGTTGGAAGTGATCTCCATAGTCCAACCTCCCTGACAAGGCAGGATCTTCTAGGATAGTTCACACAGGAACACATTTGGATGGGTTTTGAAAGTCTCCAGAGAAGGAGACTCCACAACCTCTCTGGGCAGCCTGTTCCAGTACTCTGTCATCCTCACTGGAAAGAATTTTATTCTCACTCTGTACCCTCAAGTATTGATGCCAAAGACTGCTCTGACCTGGGTGTAAGGACGTTCACTGGCTTTTGGCTACAAAGCCATTCACCCTTGCTCTATCATGACAGGACCTTGTAAAAAATCCTATCCCAGCTTTCTTATAAGACTCACTTAGCAGCTGGAATTCAGATGTCAAATGCAAATTAAAGAGAGAATGGGGACCAGGATCATCTGCCAAAGCAGAGCTGGCCCTGGTGTCCATGCTCCATCCCCTGGAACACATCGTGTGATGCTGCCCCATGCCAAAGAGTGAGGCAATCTGTACTAAACACTCTACTCATCATTTGCTGTCTAACATATCCTTCAGAGCACAACTTATTTTGCTTGCCTCTTGCTCCATGGATTGTTGGAAATGGGTACACTTCACCTTACTGGGCATTCATACACATTTCCAGTTCTTGCCTTGTGATGTAACTGCTTGTCTCTGTGGCTATTATGACCTGGAGTCTTTTGAAACTGATTTCTTGAAGGTATTCTTGTTTGGTGACAGAATTGACAAGGGTGAATGATGAAGGATTTGGGTCATTCTTGTTCTTGAACTTCTCAGCTGAACAACTCTAACTGAAAGCTTTATTTAAACTTATTAAAGACACTGTGATCTACCTTTGTTAACACCTTACTAGAATGCCAGGAACAAGACAGAAACAACTAAGATTAACAGCCATGCTCTGATTTCCATTTCTGTGCTGCAAACATTTGACACTTGACTCAACCCTTCCGCCACCACAAGTTGGACCTCTGAAGGTCCTTTACAGCCTGAGTGTTTGATTGTATGGTTGGTCAAGCACAGGCTTTTTCACATGGTTCTGCAGCTTGAACAGGGTGCCACACAATGAGGGCACTTGTTGAACAAAATGTCCTTTTGGGATATATTGATGCTTTTACATTTCTTTCCAGACATGTTTCCCTGTATAAAGTGTTCCATGTTTATTCTAATAATGTACTCATTATAGATTCATTAGCCTTGAATTAAATTCTCATTATGGAATGTAGCGTAGATAACTAAAGGAATATTGGAGTTTCTGCCTTTAATAACATTTTTGTGTGTGTGTGTGTGTGTGTGTAGATATGTATAACAGACTATAACTGTTGAAAAATATCTGGTCTACTGCAGTCAGTAGCATTATCCAGTATTGTCCATTTCCATCAAGATGTCTGTGCCTATCTGGTTTATCTTGAAAATAGACAACATCGTAAATTACTTTCCATGTTTTCTATCACAGAGAAGTCACAAATCCATAAAGGAGGCTAATGCATGCTTCCATAACACAATTTATTATAGTAGTAATTAACTATTCTCTTGAAGATTAGAAAATAGTAACATTTACTACAGCGAGTTACTGATTATGGTATGAAATACAGCATAATACTTTCCTCCTTTTAAATGTGCTACACAAATGAGATTTTTATTATGCATTATTAATGTGATACTATTAAAAAGGTAGAAATTTTAAAAAACAACTGAATTTGCCTTTATTTACTATATAATACCTGCTAAAAATTAATACTCCTCAATTAAAATATTCATCATTTTGTAATCCTACATAGAGTTATATATATAAAATATAAATTGATATGTTTCCTCTCATCCAGCTTCTAGTTTTTTTACATAATCATGGAAGGGTACCCCCAGGAATATTGTGGATTTTGGAAGCTTTGAATATTTGTTTAATTTTGTTATGCCTAGTTTCAATAGCATCAATTATATAATCTATAAACCCTAATTTTCTCCATAGCCTTGAAGAAGAAATGGAACTTGCAAATACTAAAATCTCCCTGAACTTCAGGAAAATTTCTATACTCATAGAAAATTATTGACCTGCTATATGAAGGCCTGGAACACACACTCTTTGAAGAGAGGCTGAGGGAGCTGGGGTTGTTTAGCCTGGAGAAGAGGAGGCTCAGGGGAGACCTCATTGCTGTCTACAACTACCTGAAGGGAGGTTGTAGCCAGGTGGGAGTTGGTCTCTTCTGCCAGGCAACCAGCAACAGAACAAGGGGACACAGTCTCAAGTTGTGTCGAGGGAAATATAGGCTGGATATTAGGAGAGAGTGATTTGGAATTGGAATGGGCTGCCCAGGGAGGTGGTGGAGTCACCACCCATGGAGGTGTTGAAGAAAAGAATGGAATGAGGCAATTAGTGCCATGGTCTAGTTGATTGGCTAGGGCTGGGTGCTAGGTTGGACTGGATGATCTTTTCCAACCTGGTTGATTCTATGAGTCCACGATTCTATGATTCAGCTTGCCAAGTTAATTGCACAATATCTAGTATGTTTGTGGTTACAGTTGTTGACGGTTGTGATTAATTAACTACAATAATTTTGCATCTGTCAAATTTCATCTGCTCTCACAAGGATTGATTCAGCAGGTTTCTCATCTGTCTTTCAGAACTGCTTGCTGCAATGTCAGTATAAAACACAGGATGAAATGGAACTATTATAGTTAATACTCATTCATCCTATCACTCCATTTGTGATCTGTCATTTAAGAGCAACAGCTAAATCCAACCTCCTCCCTCATCCTTAAGTAATAAGTGAAAGCTTTTCAAATACCTTTACCAACTTTCAATGATAATATTTTCAGAACTTTTGAGCAAATAGATTTTCACTTGAGTGATCTATGCAATGTGGGTTTTTTGTAAACACATTGTTTTATGTAATGCTATTTGCTTCTTGGCAAACATTTTTATTTGCATCATTTCATTTCTTGTAACTTTCTCCCATTGGATGCAACTTTTCATTCCTTCAATTAGGAAATAAAAATAACAATGACAGTTAGAATTTTTCATGATTATACATGGAATTACTGGTATAGTACATTTTCTTATCATATGATATATAGAATTAACAGTCCCTAATCTCCTCACTATATAGACAAGAGTGTTAACAATATGGAGATTAAAAAAAACCCAAACTTCTCAGACCACTCTGTGAACAAGTCATTAAGAATAACATATGCTGTATTTCATTGAGCTACTTTGTATTAGAGAGCAAAATATTGTTTATATATATTTAATGTTTTTAGTTAATGGGCTTTCTGGTCCCACAGACAGCATAATGCCTTTACTTTTATATGTACAGGACAAGGCTGCAAACTTTTAGCTTCAAGGATTCCTTTCTCTTAAGTTCCATATCTGCCTTTGCCAAAGTTGGAATTTATCAGAAGAAACAATATGAAACGGTGATGAAAATACACTATTGTCATCAAGGAAATATGGCAAAGTAAGCTTTCCCTGGTTCAGAAAAGCTGGTACTGAGCACACCTAAATCAAAATCTTTACAATTTCCACAGCTTCTGCTTTTGAGGCTATCTTGGTACACAGACCACAGAAAATGAAAGAAAAACCTCCCCTCCTAGGATCCCTAACTTGTAGATAACATTTTGATAATCTTAGGTTGTTAATTTGTTTTTATCTTGACTTAATTATATTTGACAATCTTAGGTTATTAATTTGTTTTTATCTTGACTTAATTATATTTGATAATCTTAGGCTATTAATTTGTTTTTATCTTGACTTAATTATATTTTGTGTAAATGAAAACTCTCTTTCACAATTGCAGGTTACACCTGTGTGAAATAGGACAAATATACTGAGAATCACTGTTCAGATCTAATGCTTGGGGAATGGCAAGACTGTCCACGTTTCAGAGGCAGCTGGAGGCTTACAGTCATCATTTTGGCATACCAAATTCTGACTCCACTCTAGAAAAGTCATTTCAGAGTGTTGACTTTTCACTAGATTGTCTATAAATGCCTCTATACTTCACTTCCACTCTATCATAAAGAAAACGGGAAGGTAATAATCTCCAAGAAATTATTTATTTGCTCCTTCCTAAGAGCTGTAGTGTCTAATATGAGCTTTGAGCCAATTGTGACAAGGAACTGAGTGTTTGGACACATCCAAGGAGTAAAGCTGGAAGACTTGTTCTTAGCAGAAGATGAAGGCTTTACAAACACAGTGTTTGCTAAGTAGTAGCTTACATATGATACCAGGTAATGTTTCTGGTAAGTCAGGGTATATTGGAGTATGCTATTCCTCTTAATATCAAAATGGTATGAGTCATGGCAAGTGACTGTTTTGGACACGGGCGTGTAATTGAACAAGAGTCATCAAAGATAAATAAACTACCACCAGTCAGCTGAGCTACTAAAAATTACTGTCCATACCTCAGTCTTAGAAACATAGAATCATAGAATCAAACAGATTGGAAGAGACCTCCAAGATCATCCAGTCCAACCTAGCACCCAGTCCTGGCCAGTCAACTAGACCATGGCACTAAGTGCCTCATCCAGAATTTTCTTCAACACCACCAGGGACAGCGGCTCCGTCACCTCCCTGGTCAGCCCATTCCAATGGCAAATCACTCTCTCTGTGAAGAACTTCCTCCTAACATTCAGCCTATACTTCCCCCAGCACAACTTGAGACTGTGTTCCCTTGTTCTATTGCTGGTTGCCTGGGAGGAGACCAACCCCCACCTGCCTACAACCTCCCTTCAGGTAATTCAACCCTCACCTGGCTTCAGCCTCCCTTCAAGTAGTTGTAGACAGCAATAAGGTCTCCCCTGAGCCTCCTCTTCTCCAGGCTGCACACCCCCAGCTCCCTCAGCCTCTCCTCATAGGGTTTGTGCTCCAGGCCCCTCACCAGCTTTGTTGCCCTTCTCTGGACACGTTCCAGCACCTCAACATCTCTCTTGAATTGAGAGGCCCAGAACTGGACACAATACTCAGCCCTGTGAATGTGGTTTGACCATTCATGTGTCCAATGAACGGCACACTATTTTTGTTTTTGTCATTTTGCTAAAGTTTAAGCCTTCATAGAATGTTTCATAACTTCATGAGATTTTGGCTAGAACTTTTTCTCTCTAAAGAGCATTTATTTCTCCTAGTTCCCTCTTTGTATTCTGATATTATTCTATTATATAACATTTGTGTTTTGGTGTTTTGGTTTTTCCTTGATTTTTTTTTTCGTTCTGCTAGTAACAGAGATCTTGTTTAGAATGTGGTATCTCCTGCACAAAGAAGTAAGCACAGTCCCTGTTTTACGAGTGCAGATCAGGCAGCAATCCCTCAGTAGTTCATCTAATCATTTAAACACCTTGATCATTTGTCATCATTACATCCTATTGTCCTTTGATCAATAGGAATAAAAATAAAATATGCTTCCTGGATTAAGTCAGTTAGATCCTTCACATTATGGATTGATTTCTTCAAGCAATCTAATAATTGCTTCTCTTTTCAACTGACCTTCTTAGGGCAAAGAAAATTACCACTAAGTGAGTTCCTTCTGTTACAGTGGCACAGAATTTTCAGACTGAAATTCTGCACAAAACTGCAAATGCTGTTGCTTTTGAACTTCAGGTGATAGACTGATATTACTACTACACTGGGGAAGAATATCAGGACAGCTTCCCCTCTCATAAATATTGCTAACCATATAGCACAGGAGAAAGGATCAGATTTTAGGCAATGCTATCAAAGCCTGTGGCTATAGCTAGCAATAGGAATATGCAAAAGAGGAATCCTGATCGACAGATATTTTTACTGAAGTCAACTAAACTTACTAACAGGGAAGGTCTAGGTGTCCTGCCAGTGGCATCCTGGCCTGCATCAGGAATGGTGCGGTCAGCAGGAGCAGGGAGGTCATTCTGCCCCTGTACTCTGCACTGGTTAGACCACACCTTGAGTGCTGTGTTCAGTTCTGGGCCCCCCAGGTTAGGAGGGACATTGAGATGCTTGAGCATGTCCAGAGAAGGGCGATGAGGCTGGTGAGAGGCCTTGAGCACAAACCCTATGAGGAGAGGCTGAGGGAGCTGGGATTGTTTAGCCTGGAGAAGAGGAGGCTCAGGGGTGACCTTATTGCTGTCTACAACTAACTGAGGGGAGGTTGTGGCCAGGAGGAGGTTGCTCTCTTCTCTCAGGTGGCCAGCACCAGAATGAGAGGACACAGCCTCAGGCTGCGCCAGGGGAGATTTAGGCTGGAGGTGAGGAGAAAGTTCTTCACTGAGAGAGTCATTGGGCACTGGAATGGGCTGCCCGGGAGCTGTTCAAGGCAGGATTGGACGTGGCACTTGGTGCCATGGTCTATCCTTGAGCTCTGTGGTAAAGGGTTGGACTTGATGATCTATGTGGTCTCTTCCAACCTTGGTGATGCTGTGATACTGTGATACCAAAGAAACATACTTCTTTCTGCACTGCACAAGAAATGGGCTCTGTGATTGGGTAGTGTGGGCAAAAATCAACCCCTGAGAGGCTTAAAAAACCAAGGATTTAAAAAATATCAAATTTCCTTTTGTAGCAGTTTTAAACACTGGGTATATGAATTATCCATGTAATAGGAAAGCTTCTGTTAAAGGGCTAAACTTGTTTGGAGATGCCCTTGTAGTAATGCCATAATGCAGTTGCAACAGTTAGAGAGAAACAGACATAAAAGAAGACATGGGGAAAGTGTTAAAAAGAAGTCTAGCCATTTCAAACATACTGTGTGCCTTGGGAAGAACAGACTAAATACATAAAATGTTTTTGCTGGTATTAAATAGTAGCCTCAAAGGATTGTTTCTGAATTTAAAATACTAATTTACAAAAGACTCAACACAGCCAAAGAAACTCACTAACAAAACGTAACAGGTCACATTCTGCATATGTGTGTTTGCAATATTTTGAGAGGAATATTTTGTTCTTACTTGTTGGGTTCTAGGTAGTTAAAATTATATATTATAAAATAAGTTGTTTTTCCCCACTCCAGTGAGACTTACAGCTGTTTGTAGCAGAAAGGGATGAGGTTTTTTTTCCTGTCTGAAAATCAGGTCCTTTGAAAATTTCTCTGTCACATAAGTATGATATATTGCTCTGATGCCATACTTGTAAAAAGAGGCTGACAAATCCAAAAGGCTTTAGAGAAAAGTTAGGAGATTAATTTGCATTACAGAAAACATCTTAGAGTGATAAATACATAAGCTTAAGAAAATATATTCCGATTAAGCTGAAGGTGAAGAAAGGAAAAGATATTTTCCTATCATTTCCTTTTGGTTAAACGAAAATATCTGAGCTCCTGAATCAATCTGCTATAGTGTCAAGCTGATCCTACAAATAAACACAACGTGATTAAGTTTAGTGCTAAAAGTGGTCCACTTGAACTCAGGGGATATAGTCTAATGATTTAATTATGTGCGTAAATGCTTGCGTTCAGTGGAATATGATACATACATTTCATGCATAAATTGTTTACACAAAGAAAAATAGCAAACTAAGAGATACTCTTGGAAAAGGTAAAGAAGAAGAAATACTAAATGCTTTTCAGTGATCTGTGGGAAAGAACAGGAAAGTTATACCAAATTATTTCAGTGTTATCATTTTACTCATGACTGAAGAAATGTCATTTCAAGAACTCATCTTTAAGTAGAGATAGAACCTAAATACCTTAGGAAAATTGCATCCATGCTATTAATGTAATTTAATATAAACTATTTGTTAAATTCATTGTAAAACATTTTGCACATTCTACACTCTAAGGAGGTGGAATGGGATTTTTAATCAGTGTGACTGCAAATTACTGGCAAAAGCCAAAGTGGTAGCATACATTCATTTGATTTCAGTCAGTTACTACCAAATATTGCATGGTTTCAGTAGACAATACAAGCTTAGATTGTAGGTTAAAATTAACTGTGATTTAGCTCATTCAAATAAAAACTGTAATGTTAAAATATGTACACTCATTGATGTAGACAAATCTATATCACAAATGATGATGGCCTCTCAAATGGAAGCAAATCTAAAATGAATAGTAGTGTGAATAAATAATGTCAACTGGTCATTGAGGAGGTAAATCTGTGATTATACTTTAAAGCTATAGTATAACATTAATGCTGAGAAAGCCTTTTTTTTAAATGCTAATCCCCCCAAAATTAAATATTATAGAACAAAATTTCCAATTGCTATCCCTATTATTTGGGACTACTTTTTTTTTTCCTGGAATATATTTCAGTTCTTACCTTCTAACAGGGTACCATAAAATCAATATTTTTTTTTTTGGTGGTGCTAAATTTGACTCTCAGTTCCATTGCCTTATAGGGACATCTGAGCCAGTCATTCTAATCTTCCTTTAAAGACAATGCAAAGACACTTCAAAGGCCTGATTCATTTGATCTATTTTAGATGTCAGTTTGACATGAATGAGTTGCGTCCTCATAGTGCAATAGATTAAGCAGGAAACTAAACAATTAGATCAGTTACAGCTGCCTATAGTGTAGATATTTGACATTCAAGGAGAATGAATAAAGTGCATTTAGAGGCACTTTACTATTTCCTTGATCTTCAGATAGTTTTCTCAATATTTTTGTCTACAGTGCCCTGACAAAATTGAGCAGATGATGGCAAAGGAGTCCTCTGACACAGGTTAAAAAGAAGTAATAGGAGGCAAGTATAAAATCTCCTAACGATGTGGGCCTGTGTTAGTAAGAGATGAAGTAAGAGTTTTTCACTCTTAGCAGTACAGCAGCGAACTAAGTAAGCTTTTAAAAGGTACCCAAGCCATTAGGATTCAAGTGTAGCACTTTTCCAAACAATTCTCAAAGGAAAATCTGACCTTTAACTTGACAGACTTTCACGGTGGCACTAATTATATTGTAAGATATTGTTCTAGGAGGACAGATAGTGTTAAATTTAAAATCACTTGGATATACACTTTAAATTTTATGCCTACTATCTTTTGTGTTCTGCAGTCTAGAAAATCTAGAGTTT
Organism: Pogoniulus pusillus; assembly: GCF_015220805.1. NCBI lineage: Eukaryota > Metazoa > Chordata > Aves > Piciformes > Lybiidae > Pogoniulus > Pogoniulus pusillus. Next base: position 13,765,126 of record NC_087266.1, on the reverse strand, counting down.
TAATGCTTTAAAGGATTTTATACTGACTTCTCAAAGAATTGTACCATGAAGTGAATTCTATCTATTGTCTACCTGTTTGGTGATCAACATGCATATAGACAGAAAAACCTCCAGCTCAGTTTGCTGAGTCTGACTGATCCTCAACCTAATCTTCTGTGTGTTGGGAAGACACAGGAAAAAAGAACATGGCAGAAATACCACCAGCATAACATTGCACTTAATGTCCAGTTTCAAATGACTAGCAGATTTATTCCAGCATGCAAAAAAATCAGCTAGAATTTCATATTTATTACTTGTAATTTCACTGGAAGTAAGAGGCTTTCAAAACAAAGAAGAAATGGAAGGGCCTTTCCTATGCTGACTTTATAAAGAATGTAGGAAATTATTTTCCTCTTTAGAAACACATGCAATATTAGAGAACCAATGTCTTTGGTAGGTATTGATTTTCAGTAGACAACACAAAACCAAATTGCTTTCAAGTAAATCTGCTCCTCAGCCTTGCAAATGCAGTGTATTTCTGCCTGGCAAATCCTTTCTTTTAAATGCCACTATTATTTAAACACTTTCAAGTTGAGTGCTTCCTAGTTCTCTTTAGTCAGAGTTGAAGTGGAGCTTAACAGATACATATAATGTGACATATGTCCTAATGAAAAGTGGAAGGAGGATTGATAACACTAATTTCTAGTAATACAAAGAGTGAGAGTGCTGGAATAAGCAAACAAGTCCTAAACTCATAACATTTTTTTCAGTCATGCTCTACTGAATTGCAATTCTAGCAGTAATTTTTTGAACATGCTTTAGAAAACTTAAATATACACAGATATTTTAGTGTCTATAATCAAACCACTCGAATAGCAGCTGATGATGTACATACCTATCATAATTAATAACACAAAATCTGTTGCACGTGAAACGATCTCATTTCTGTTTCACCACTTAACACAAGAGTCTTACTATTTAATGCATGTGGTTGCACTGCAGTATTGTTACAGTGCAGCAGATTGTTAGAAGGAAATGGGTTTGCTCCCCTGCTTTTCTTTCAAAATAATAGGAAAAGGGGGCTATGATAGAATCAACACAGTAATTCAAATATATAATTCCAAATTGGTGAAGTAACACACATTTGTCAAGTAAAACAGTGATTTCTGAGCAACATGTCATGAAGACATGTTATGGAAGTCTGTAGCTTGCCAGTAGAAGCCTATTGCTTCTGCAAAGATTTGGATTAAGCACCTGAATCTGAAGATGCAAGGTGGTCTTAGCACCACCCAGTCAGGTAGCACCTCAACGTGCCTTGAGTCCATTTAGGCAATATCTGTGTAGGGGCCCCAGGCACAATACTTTGAATTCATTGGCCAAAATTTCTGATGCTTGTGTCTGTTTGGCAGTTTGATTTTCAAACGATGTATTTAATAGAGGAATGGTTTTAAAACCCTGCCTTTCCACCTCCTTTCTGCTGCTCTTCCAGCCATGCTCCAGCCTTTCTTCACACTGGAATGTTAGGGTGATTTTCCTTTCTGAGCGTACAGGCTGAGTCCCTTTTAGTGGACCATTTAGCTGTGTCCCTGCCTGCAGAAAAGCTTTGTTTCACAGGGGACAGATGCTTGCAGCAACCCAGTTTTCCTCTCCTTCCCTCTGCCTTGGAATATTTTGTATTTTTACCCTTGGGATCATGATCTTGGTTTTTGGAAGTGACTTTGTGCAGGAAACATAACCAGGAATCAACATGTGAGTACATGGGCTACAGTTAATATTAAGGCTTCATAAGCTATAAAACTCACTGGGCTACCCTGGAGTGAGTATTGCCTGTTGTGTAGGTTAAAACTTTCCTGTTTCTGTGTTCCTATTTTCCAAGTTCTGACTGTTAAAACTATTTAATTCTTTGCTCATAAATACCCTCTGTGCAATTCATAGAATCATAGAATCAGTCAGGGCTGGAAGAGACAACAAGAATCATCTAGTTCCAACCTCCTTGACATGGCCAGGGACACCTTACCCTAGATCAGGCTGGCCAGAGCCCCATCCAGGATGGCCTTAAACACCTCCAGGGATGGGGCCTCAAACACTTCCCTGGGCAACCCATTCCAGGTTCTCACCACTCTCATGCTGAACAACTTCCTCCTCATTTCCAGTCTGAACATACCTATCTCCATCTTCGCTCCATTCCCCCTAGTCCTGGCACTCCCTGAGAGCCTAAAAAGTCCCTCCCCAGCTTTTTTGTAGACCCCCTTTCAGACACTGGAAGGCCACAAGAAGGTCACCTTGGAGCCTCCTCTTCTCCAAACTGAACAGCTCCAAATCTTTCAGTCTGTCCTCATAGGAAAGGTGCTCCAGCCCTCTGATCATCCCAGTGGCCCTTCACTGGACATGCTCCAGCACATCCACACCCTTCTTGTAATGGGGGCTCCAGAACTGGATGCAGTACTCCAGGTGATATCTCACCAGAGCAGCATAGAGGGGAAGAATCACCTCCCTCACCCTGCTGGCCACACTTCTCCTGGTGCAACCCAGGATCTGGTTGGCCCTCTGGGCTGCAAATGCACACTGCTGGCTCATGTTGAGCTTCTTGTCCAGCAGCACCCCTAAGTCCCTCTCCTCAGGGCTGCTTTCCAGCCACTCACTGCCCAGCTGGTAGTTGTGCTTGGGATTGCCCCGACCCAGATGCAGGACACTGCACTTGGTCTTGTTGAATCTTATCAGGTTGGCTTGTGCTCACCTCTCCAGCCTGTCCAAGTCCCTCTGAATGGAATCCCTTCCCTCCAGCCTGTCTGCTGCACCACACAGCTTGGTGTTGTCAGCAAACTTGCTGAGGGTGCACTCAATGCCACTGTCCATGTAGCTGACAAAGATGTTGAACAAGACTGGTCCCAGGGCTGATCCCTGGGGGACTCTGCTTGTCACTGGCCTCCACTTGGACATGGGCAATTACTTACTGTCAACTGAGAATTCAAATGAATTTAATAAGATTTTCCTCATTTTCTAACATTAAGAAATAATAATTAATATTCATACCAGAAATACAATGTTAATAAATAATATTTTATATTAATCAACAACAACCCCAAAACAAAACAATAAAACAAACAAACAACAATGACAACAAAACAAAAAGAAAAAACCCACCCCAAAACCCCCAAGCAAACAAAACAACCCCACAAAAAACAACCCAACAAACAAAACCAATCAAACCTAGGTATAATGTAAAATAATGTGACAGTGAAAAATACTGTAATAGTGACCCTTCACCAGAAAACAGACAACAGTCTTTCAAAAAGTTTCATTTGCAAATCATTGCTCTAAATACAACCTAAATAAAGTTAAGTTTATCAGTAAACAAAATACATTCACTGAAAATAAATGGTGCTAATTACTTTTTTCCATTAATTTGTCATCACTTTTGTTTATCCTAACCCTGACTTAGGTCTATTGTTTTCATGTAATTCAATGGTTGTGTTCTTGGTCACTGGGATCATTAGGAAAATAAATGAAATTCCAGATTTATTTACTCTACTGTTTTTCTTGGGTGTCATTTCATCGTCTTATGTTACTTCAGTGAAATTCTTAAGATATGTGAGCCTTTCCTGAAGCATTTTGTAGGCTATGACAATGACTGGTCAGCCTTGTTAGATTTTATAGACACTGGCTTTCAAGAGAGCTGGCATAGATGCCCATGGCACAGATGCCCATAAAGGAGGCATGTCCAATACATCAGAAATGAAGGGGATGCAGATTGTGTTTGCCTCCAGCAGACAGTAGCTGCTCAGTAGCTGTATGTCAAAATAGATGTAGTTCTGCCTTTTTCTTATATTACATGAAACGTAATCTCCAAAAGCCTTAATTTTATGTAATCTTTGGGGGAAAATAAAAAAAAAAGAAAAAGAAAAAGAAAAAGAAAAAGAAAAAGAAAAAGAAAAAGAAAAAGAAAAAGAAAAAGAAAAAGAAAAAGAAAAAGAAAAAGAAAAAGAAAAAGAAAAAGAAAAAGAAAAAGAAAAAGAAAAAGAAAAAGAAAAAGAAAAAGAAAAAGAAAAAGAAAAAGAAAAAGAAAAAGAAAAAGAAAAAGAAAAAGAAAAAGAAAAAGAAAAAGAAAAAGAAGAAAAAAGAGTTTAAATATTTAAATATATTTTAACTAAAGGCAAGTATCTGTTGCTCAGCTAACCTCATCTTAAACATCCACTTTCACGTGTCTCAGTGAATATTGGCAATTTCTGCTGCACCTTTGATTGTTCAATTCATGTGTAAATAAGAAAAAACAAAAAAGTGATGTGTTCTCAGATGTACCTATGGATGTATTTGAGAATCTGTCCCAGAGTCGTTTTATATTAAGAGTCTGCATTAGTCAAGTATATCAAAACCAAGGAAATGCATATAGTTTTTGGAAGCATCCTGAGAAGACCACTGCTACACTTGCACTGTGTAGGTGGTTGGCACATATCTTTAATATAAAATGATGGCTTGCTATTCAGAAAGCACAGAACCAAGCAACCTTTCAGAAACTATCATTCAGACCAAGTCTGAAACAGAGTTATTTCTCATTTGCTTCTGCAAAATGAGTATTTTTCACATGACAGCTAATTCCAGAAATTCCAGAAAGACAACAGTCTTCAAAACTTAAGTTTTTCACAGGTGAATTCTAACCCACAAGGCCTCAGATTGCTTAGGTATATGTGGAAGATCAAGCCTAGCATGTTTTCAGATCTGAAAGAAAGGTTTCAGTATGGCTCATGACAGCAGAAATGGGTGGGGAAATGTAGGATATGCCTTTTCTCTCCAGAAGGAAGAGCCTCTGCAGGTATAACTCATAGTCTTATGGTTAACAAATGCAGTTTAATTACAGTGGACTAAGACAACTGCCATTTGTATGATGTGATTTTTCTTCAAGGAATGCCTGTTTTTACTGGCCAAACCACAGAAAGAAGTGGAACAAAATGGGGGACATTTGTAACTCCTTTGCAGTTATTAACAAGCAAATTCTGAAAGAACAAATGCAATATAAAAGTATCAGTTATTAGATGTGGCACTGTTCTTTCTTAACTGAGGGATGGCATGTGCAGAAGGAGATAGATCTGAATCTCATGATCTTATGAATCCAGATAATACAGAGAAATGACTGTCAGATGCTAAGCAAGGGCGAGCATGCTTTCTCCCTAGATGACAGGCATTAAGTTTTAGAAGAGGAAGACCAGGAGGGATATGCCTAATTTTTGTTTTAAACTGTGTCCTTCAACATTGCCATGGGTAAGCAGAGCATTTGTGCCAGATACACAGAGAGAGTGGTGGATCTGTTTTCATCTTTTGTCCCCTACACAGAATTGTGACAGATAAAGCCAAAGCTTCATTTTAATTTGACCTTCAAAATGCCATAGTGTGACACAACCAAACAATTCAGTCCCAGTTTGTAGATGTTTCTTTTCCTCTTGCATCGTAAAATCTTATAAATCTGTCTTTCATTTTTCTGGGGCACATACAAAATGACTATTTTGAAACTAAAGCTGATGTTTCTTGAGGATACTTTATGTCTTCTCCCCATTAACTATACATTCAGCCAAACTCTGTGAACCTGAAGAGACAGCTTGTCATTTAGATACTCTGTCATATCAACAACCTCATAGTACTGGAGGGAAAGATCCCTTACTGTTCTTGTGCTTTGCTTTGACTTTTTTTGCCTTAAACAAATATCAGTTGCTGAGATTCCTAAACTAACAGTAAAATCCCCTCACTAACAAGTTAGATCTTTTTTATTCTAAAGATAGATATTTAATGTTATATTCTTCCTACAGCATAGCACTCAAGACATCCTTAAATTAATTTTCTGCATTTAAATCAATACAAAGAAGCACTGTTTTCTTTTTGTCCAGATTTTCTGGCTTTCTGTCATTCCTGTCTCACAGAATATGGAAATACATGTCTTTGCTTGCTTTCCTGAATAAACTGAAATACTGACCTTCACAGTCCTGGCCTGAAGTAAATTTCACTTAAGTGGGACATCATAGGATCAGAGGATAATTCAGAGTGGAGCAGACCTGGAGAGGTTACTAGTCCAATCACCTGTTTAATAAGGTCATCAAGGAGTTAGACCAAGTTACTTGCAGCTTCATCTAGTAACTTCCAGGCATGGGCACTGCACAACTTCTCTAGAGAACCTGTGCCACTGCCTAGCTGCCTCCATGGGGAAAATACTTCTCTTCATAACTCACACTCCAGTTTGTGCCTGTTTCCTCTTTGTCTCTGGGTTATCAGAAGATGAGATAGACAGGTGGTGTCAGGCTCTGACCGCCTGGATGGAGAGACAGAATTACCCAGCAAAAGATACTGAGGGTTCTAGTCAGGTGGGGGCTGGTCTCCTCCCAGGCAACCAGCAAAAGAACAAGGGGACAGTCAAGTTGTGCCAGGGGAGGTACAGGTTGGATGTTAGGAGGAAGTTCTTGCCAGAGAGAGTGATTTGCCATTGGAATGGGCTGCCCAGGGAGGTGGTGGAGTCACCATCCCTGGAGGTGTTCAAGAAAAGACTGGATGAGGCACTTAGTGCCATGGTCTAGATGACTGGATAGGGCTGGGTGCTAGGTTGGACTGGATGATCTTGGAGGTCTCTTCCAACCTGGTTGATTCTATAAGTATCCCCTGTAGCCACCCCCTGCTAGATTGAGTCCAGTAACCTAAAGGAAAAGAGGGAGTGGAGGCAAGTCCATGGTCAAGGCAGCAAACAAACTCCTGCCTTGTCCACCTCCTACCCCCCAGACTCCTCCCATCCCCTCAACGTGGGGCTGCATCAACAAGTTCCCTCCCGCCATGGTGGGAGTGTTGATTCAGTTATTAACAGTGCCCCCCTGGATGCCCTTGCCAAACAGGTTTGGTGTCCTGCAAGTACAACCAGCCAGTGAGGAATGTGAATCATCTGGCTTGGAGGTATTCCCAAAATTAAGGAAGCCTAAGCTCACCATACAAACATCTTACATCAAAAAGAAGAGAAGAGTCATTGTGATGGGAGACTCCCTTTTGAAGGGAACAGAAGGCCCAACATGCAGACCTGACCCACTCCAAAGGGAGGTCTGCTGCCTACTGGGGGCCCAGGTCAAGGACGTGATGATAAGGCTTCCCTCCCTGGTATGGCCCACAGACTACTGCCCATTGTCCACCTTCCAGATAGGCAATGATGACCTTGGAAGAAAATTGAAGGCTATCAAGGCTACCAGGGCCTTGGGTCAACTGGTCAAGGGAGTGGGAGCTGATACAGCTGAAGGCTGTGTGAGAATCCAGTGAGACCTAGACAGACTGGAGAGCTGGGCAAAGAGGAACTAAATGAGGTTCAACAAGGACAAGTGCAGAGCCCTGCACCTGGGGAGGAATAACAAACTGCACCTGTACAGGCTGGGAGGTGATCTGCTGGAAAGCATTCCTGTGGAGAGGGACCTGGGGGTCCTGGTGGATAACAATTTATCCATGGGACAACAATGTGCCCTTGTGGCCAAGAAGGCCAATGGCATCCTGAGGTGTATTAAGAAAACCGTATCCAGCAGATCAAGGGAGGTTCTCCTCCCCCTCTACTCTGCCCTGATGAAATCTCATCTTGAGTATTGCATTTGCTGGAGAGCATCCAGTAGAGGGCTAGAAGGATGCTTAGGGGACTGGAGCACTGCCTGATGAGGAGAGGCTGAGGGAGCTGGGGCTTTTTAGTCTGGAGAAGACTGAGAGGAGATTTAATAAATGTCTATAAATATCTGAGGGTTGAGCATCAGCAGTGGGGGGAACAGGCTCTGCTCACTTGCTCCTGTGATAGGACAAGGAGCAATGAATGTAAGTTGCAGTGTGAGAGATTCCACCTCAATACAAGGAGGAACTTCTTTACTGTAAGAGTCACAGAACACTGGAACAGGCTACCCAGAGAGGCTGTGGAGTCTCCTCTGGAGACTTTTGAGGCCCATCTGGATGCGTTCCTCTGTGACTTGAGCTAGATTGTATGGTCCTGCACTAGCAGGCGGGTTGGACTCGATGACCTCTTTGGGTCCTTTCCAACCCCTGACATCCTGTGATCCTGTAATCACAACTTCAAAATGTCTGCATCCATCTCTATGTTAATCACCCTTTAGGCAGGTTAAAATCTATAGGAAGATGCTGTTAGGTCCTGTGAAGCTATCTATGCTCCATGATGGATGAACTCAGCTTCTACAATCTCTCCTAATAAGGTAAGTGCTCCAGCCCCCACCACCTTAGTGGATAGCTGCTAAACTCCCTCTAGTTTATCAGTGTTTTTTCTCTCTTGGTGAGAGAGAAATCAGTTCTCCATATCATGTAATAAACCAGTCTCATCAGCAGGGACTGTTTTCTGCTAAGTGTCTGAGCCCTTAATTTTCATCTCTTAAGCTTGACCCTATTACGTGTGTAATTACTTAAGGAACCTTTAATAATTTGAGATTACTATTAAAATAATTGAAATCTAAGTACTTCCTCACCTCAGTTTTTATACAGAGGCTGCAATTTAGGTACTGTAACACAGCCCATAACATTTTCTTAGTGCTAAAAGCATGACTATCTGCAGCCTGAGTAAATGGACACCCCTTAATGTTGATAAATGTAAGGAACTCAGGGGACAGCTGTGACATTCAACACACTCTGGCAACTGGTTTATATCTATCATATAAATTATCTAACACAGTCACTTTATGGTCCCTGATAGAGAGATGAAGATGTTATTTATATTTGTAAGTTTAGATTTTTCTCTCAGTTACCTCGACAAGGGATTTATCAATGTCTCAGAAACTATGCTTTGAGTAGTTAATTTATTTTTTTGTCATTTTTTTTTTGTCTAAATCCTTTCTGGATATTCAACTTTTTCTACTGAATTAATATTAAGAAAATAAAATCCCCAGGAATAGTGATAGCAGAATGATTGTGACCCTCTACATGAATTGTCTTTCTTAAAAGAGTTTGGCTACTCAGTAGGTAATTACATTAAGTTTTTCATGTACCAGATCTCTATGAGCTGATTCCCTTGTATACTTTGTCTCACTGAAATGGAGTTATGCAGCTATAACCCTATACATAGATAAGTTTCCTTATGGTCTTGTTATCTAAACAGGCAAAGCCCGGAGGCACAGGAGATTAACATGAGATATAAACATTTTCTGGCAGTCAAATGCTATGCAAAGCACAGGGCATGAGGTGGACAAAAATGTACAAAAGTGCTGGTGATAAAGAACATAAAGCACCATCATTAATCTGTTGAAATTGTAGATGAAAGGGGGCAAACCAATCCCTTATATTATTCCATAAAGCTTCAGAGAACATCACAATTGTTCAGCTGAGAATTGAATGATCCTTACTACTTTGTGACTCTACTTGTGTCAGAATCAGTATTACCAAAGAGCAGCAAGAGAGTATAAAACATCCACTTGTGAATGATGCATATATATGCAATGCTCATAATGGGAAAAATATTTTCAGAGAATTATATTTCACAAAAACCCCTGAGTTCCACATTCAAATGCCAGCCAGACGCATATTTAGCTGCTTACCAGTATCTGAACTCTGTCCAGAGTGAGCCACTGTTCTTAAACCCATGTAAAGTGAGCTTTGCTTTTCTTGGTTTTTATGGTATGTAATGTACAGAAACAAGTAGGTTTTGTGCACAGGGCTTTAAAAGATTTCTTTATGCATCCTGGCTGGAAATCAGTTATGCATTTTCTGTTGGGCAGAAGTACATTGACAAGAAGATGGCATATCATTCAGCAAAGCAAACTTCTTTGTGTATTCAAGCACTCACTTGTAAAAAGTAGTGTTTATGATATAAGGGCATGTAAAAGTATGCACTCAACATTAGACCTACAGAAGATAACAGTTCAGGAGCTGCTGCTTTGCATAGTATGCATCTGTGAGACACAGCAGTCCGCAGGTTTTCCCAGAAGCTGGAAATGTCCAAGAGCTTTACTTTGCACAGAGACATGGCTCTGACTTCTCTCTGCACACGGCAGCACTTTCTGTACTTGAATACTGACGTGGGTTAGGAACTCTACAACCCCCACTATTGAAATGCACCAGACCAGCTAAGATGACTTGGAAGTAAGATGAAGCTACAGACCAGCAAAATTTACAAACATATATACCCAATATTTACAAGTATTTCCAATTATATATGAATTAGAAATAATACAGAAATCCAAATTTCTTCCTGGACAAAAAAAATGCCCAGAAGGGCTCAAAGCTACCCCCCTCTTTCTCCCTCTACTTTCTCAGACAGGCAAGCAAAAGCAAAAGCCAGCAAAGCTTACATGTTAGCTGTTTGCTGAGATTAGAGGAGAGATATTAGAGGAGACTGAAAGAAAAATGAATAGGGCAATGTCCCAGGACAGAGTGGGGAAACATTGTTTACATTTTGGCTTCTTATGCCTCTCAGCAAACCAATGAATGACCATTATTTTCTTTTCACAACCAATGATCTAATTTTGATTATTAAAATATTCCAATTAGCCTCAAACCAACACATATATCCACAAAACTAGCCACATCACTAACCAGCATCTTCCACTCAGCCTGGAAAGAAGAATTATACTCATATTTTTTAATCTGGCTTTGACAACCATATGTTTGTGTACTGTTATCAGAGGGACCTTAAGCCACTTCCATCTTTTATTGTTTCATCCTTACAGAAGAGAAAAATGACAGCCTATGCTGCAGCCAGATATTTTGCATTGTTTTTCTGTTTGGAATAGAGTAGATGTGGGTAGCTCAATTTAGATCACAGGTATCCAGATTACTATTCATAAAAAAATTATTTGAATTCAGACTTGGAGCCTGTCTTTAGCCAAAACCCTTTTCCTTTCTCTTTCATAAAACTGTCATACAATAATTTAGGCTGGAAAGGACCTCTGGAGGTCATTTATAATACTCTGTTAAAGGTAGGATCAGCTTTCATTGGGCTGCCTCATTTGATCAAGTTCTGAATTTCTCCAAGGAACCTCTTCACCAGAAGAACAGAGTGCCTCTTTATTGGCACTTTGGGGATAGACAATTTAACAGTAAAATATATGGAAAATAAAAATAAATTACTGATCATTTTGGTTACATTAATGACCACTTCATATCTAAATATCTGAATTTGTTTTATATGGTTAGATATGGAAAGTTTAGCACAATGGTTGTCGCAGAGGATAAATTAGTTATCTCATATGTAGTTGATTGGAGAAGAGAAAATGTGTGAAAGTAAATTTCAGAGATCCCACGAGTAAAAAGATGGTATGTCAAAGTCAAGCAGCTAATCAGACTGCATACCCTAAGGTATACCAATAAATCAAGCTGTCATGAGTGCTCCTAATGAAGGACCATTTGTGTAAGTTTTACCTTTACTGTTTTCAGCAAGTGAATATTACCCATGTTGCTCCCAATAGAAAATGCAGAAGGGTCAGAAATATGGAATACATTTTAAAACATATTTAGGTACATTTAGAAATGATAAATACAAAAGTGATTATTGCAATCACCTACTGTAGCTCCTCTGTAACAAGAGATACAGGATGTTTCTAAATTAGCAGCTGTTTAAAATAGACATATCTTCCAGGACTTTCCAAGTCAGTCTTACTCTAGTTTTTCCACTGGTTGTTTTTTATCCTTCTGGAGCTGAAACTTATTTTCAATGAAAATATTACCTTTACATTTCAATCACTAAATTCTGCTTGTGTTTCACTTTGTAGATCACATATTTATTCCCTATATATCAGATTATTGAGGAACTGGCTAGAATAAATTCTGATTTTCTACTCAGCCCTCCAAATTATCTCCCATACATAAAGATCCTTTTAATATGTAGGTCCCAGATGTAACAGGGTGGACCGGAAGATCAGGAATCTTCACACTGTCAATATGGAAAGAATAACCTTCATTTTTGATTAAGAGATCCAACAAACTGTAAGCTAGAATAATTCAAAACAGTTATTTCTTTAAATGAGAAGTGATAGGGTCAAGGACAGACATACTGCAGGGTTCTGCACTTTGGCCACAACAATCCCAAGCAGCACTACAGGCTGGGGACACCGTGGCTGGAGAGCAGCCATGAGGAGAGGGACCTGGGGGTACTGGTAGATAGTAGGCTGAACATAAGCCAGCAGTGTGCCCAGGTGGCCAAGAGAGCCAATGGCATCCTGGCCTGGATCAGGAACAGTGTGGCCAGTAGGACGAGGGAGGTTATTCTTCCCCTGTACTCAGCACTGGTCAGGCCACACCTTGAGTACTGTGTCCAGTTTTGGGCCCCTCAATTCAGGAGAGATGTTGAGGTGCTGAGGCGTGTCCAGAGAAGGGCAATAAAGCTGATGAAAGGTCTGGAACACAAACCCTATGAGGAGAGGCTGATGGAGCTTTGGTTATTTAGCCTGGAGAAAAGGAGGCTCGGGGGGGACCTCATTGCTGTCTACAACTACCTGAAGGGACACTGTAGCCAGGTGGGGGTTGGGCTCTTCTCCCAGGCAACCAGCAACAGAACAAGGGGACACAGTCTCAGGTTGTGCTGGGGGAAGTATAGGCTGGATGTTAGGAGGAAGTTCTTGCCAGAGAGAGTGATTTCTCATTAGAATGGGCTGCCCAGGGAGGTGATGGAGTCACCATCCCTGGAGGTGTTCAAGAAAATCCTGGATGAAGCACTTAGTGCCATGGTCTAGTTGACTGGCTAGGGCTGGGTGCTTGATTGGAGTGGATGCTCTTGGAGGTCTCTTCAAACCTGCCTGATTCTATGATTCTATGAACTGCCACCAGGGGCTATTTTGCAGGCTAACGCAAGCCACAAAAGAGTAATATAAGCCACCAAGGAGCAACAAAGAACATCAATCCAGGAATCACTATAACTGAAGCTCACGAGTGCATTAGGCAAAGAAGCTCAAAGAACCCTGCTAAGTCTCAGGTGACAAGTCCTACAGCTAGACAGAGAAAATAAACTGTTGCTGAAATGTTACAATAATTTGTTCTTAATTAAAAAAAAAATAATTCTGAAAGAGCTCTGTGTAAGCACTCAAACTCCATAGGAAGAGCAGAGTTCTCATCACAAGATATCTGTCAACTTCATGTGAGGTGGCAAAAGCTCTGTTATCAGTGCAGTTCCTTGGTAATTTCCATAGTTTTCCAGCAAACTTAAGGAAAGCAGTTGTGATGGCAAGCACAGAGTAAGCAGATTGCTGTCTAACAGGAACAGGTGGATTTTTCCTGATATTCTTCTCACAGAAATAGAAGACTTTGGGACATTTTTAATATTATTGTAATGACAATCTTCATAAGAACTGTGGGTTTTTAAATGATGTAGATCAAATAGGCAGGAGACAAGTTCCACCTAAACATAGGGGAAAAATTCTGTACTATGAGGGTAGCAGATCATTGGAACTGATTTTCCACAGAGGCTGTGGAGTCTTCTCTTCTGGACATATTAAAAAACCTACCTGTTTGTAATCCTCTGCAACCTGATCTAGGAAACTTCTCCAACAGAGGAGTTAGACTACATGATCACTCCAGAGGTCCCTTCCAACTCCTACCATCCTGTGATTCTGTTAGATAAACATAAAAGCATCTGATCTCATTTTAAATACACATGTATACTCATACATGTCTTTGTGACATTTAGTTAGTTGATTAGCAACAGTTTCAACAGGGATATTTTTCACACTAATCTGAGTTCTAGCCCTATGTACATACAACGATGTAGAAAAGAAAGGCAATAAACTGCCAGTTTTAAAGGCCATCTAAGGAATTATAGCGAAGCTAATAATGTGAGCGATGTTGCAGCACTGCATGAATATCCTTTATAAATAAGCTGAAAAATCTGAGTTCAGATTCTGAGGAGCTGCAGGGAAGAGAATAAAATGATACATGTGCAGTGGTTACTACAGAGAAGTGCATTATCAGCTGCTTTCCTTCTTTAAAAGGCAGAGTTTGAGAGATATGTAGCTCAGGATTAGGGGGGGAAAGAATAAACTTGTATAAACCTTGGAAACATTAAGTTGTGCAAAGTCATGCAAATAGAATATGGGTTTGCATTCTTTATGACTAGCAAAGCTTTCTTTCTCATGATAGTTATGACAATAATGCACATCAATTTAGGATGAAAGGAAAATTATTGCAAAATACATCGTGAGACTGCCTAGTGCTACTTTGATGCTCTCAATACTGCTGCGTTTATATAATACTTGAGGAAAAGTGAAGTATGAACTGACACTGCTTTAAAGAAGGAACTGGTGAAAAGAATATAAGAATAATTCTTTTGTTGTTAATTTGGATTGTAAAAACATTTTTGCATCTTGCAGCATTTCGTGATGCTTCTGAATATGGATGGAAAGAGTGATATGAGAGGTGGGAAAGAATCATAATGTGGTGAGGAAATGATGCACTTTTTTCTGTCTGTCAGGGTATGTGGAAGGAGAGTGTCTACTTCTATCAGAGTAACTGATCAATGACCTTTTCCAATGCAAAAATGGATAATAATAAAAAGAGTAAATAATAAACAAAGCAGACAGTGACAAGACCCAACCCTCGTCAGTCACACTTATTGACGTGAGCAAGTAAGACTGTTACAAGTTAAGGATTTACTGTTATACCATGGAGATTAAATATTTCAGAGGTAGTGGAAAGTCTCAAGGGGAAGGAACTGGATATTATCATATGTTATTCCATGCCTCTTCCTCTATTATCCCTATATGAAGAGCAGACCTTTTGGTTAGCTGTGTCTTGGCTTTTGTCTTTGGGCTCGTTTGCCTTTGCTTGCTGCATGGGAGAGGGGCTTTGCTGGCAGGAAATTTGTTTCTGCTGTGCAGCCAGGCCATGGCTTGTTGTCTATATCCTTTTTCCAGTTAATACCTTTTGTAACTGGTTTACTTTTGTAGAAAACTGGTTTACTTTGAGAAATTGATGGGAAAGGGAGAAAACAGGGACCTTACCAAACAAATATAGAGACAGTGACAGGATCCAAACCTCATGTGCTGGTGTAAGGCTAATTGGAATATTTTACTGAGAGAAATTAAATCCTTAGCTGTGAGAAGAAAGAAAGAAAAAAACCCAACAGTATGCTCTCCATCATTTTCCAGCAGTCCTGGCTCACCGGAGAGGCCCCAGGAGACTGGAAAATGGCCAACATGATCCTCATCCACAAGAAGGGTCAGATGGAGGAACCCAGGAACTACAGACCTGTCAGCCTGACCTCAGTGCCAGGGAAACTGATGGAATAGGTTGTGTTGGGGGCAATAACTGCGCACCTGAGGGATGGCAAAGGGCTCAGGTCCAGCCAACATGGATTTAGAAAGGGCAGATCCTGCCTCTCCAACCTGATCTCCTTCTATGATCAGGTGACTGCTTGGTGGATGTGGGGAGGCCTGTGGATGTGGTCTATCTGGACTTCAGCAAGGCCTTTGACACTGTCCCCCACAGCAAACTGCTGGCTAAGCTGTCAGCCCACGGCTTGGATGGCAACACTCTGTGCTGGGTTAGGAACTGGCTGGAGGGCCGAACCCAGAGAGTGGTGGTGAATGGTGCCACATCCAGCTGGCGGTACAACGATCTTAACAACATGCTTAAAATTGGTCAGGTGTGCAGTGGTGAGACAGTTAGATTAGTTGATTGCTGTATGTCTCTTACTGTACAGTTTTGTTGTTCTATTCTATTCTATTCTATTCTATTCTATTCTATTCTATTCTATTCTATTCTATTCTTTCCTATCCTATCCTATCCTATCCTACTCTATTCTATTCTGTTCTATTGCAATGAGTGGGGCTTCATTCCTGTAGTCCCTTTGCTTGAGATTCAAGAACTCAAGACATTTGAGAAGAGCAATTGCCAGTGTAAAATCAAGGCAAAATAGTTATCGAGAACTTCATCTTTGTGCATGTCAAATACCATGAGATTCCTGTCTCATTCGTCATGTTTATACAGTATCTAAAAAAAGGGCCCTCAGTTTGTTGTGTTTGCCCACTTCATTATTACAGAAAAGGTCATAGTGCAAAATGATATTCTACCATGTCTCCATGTTCCAGAACATGCATGAATTTGAGAACACTTGCATAAGTGGTAATCTACTTATTCTGCTTACATTTTGGTTATAAATGCTATAGAGCTTTAGAACACCAGTCAAAGTTCTAGTGGGTAAAAGTCACTGGAAATCTAGACAACATCTTAGAAGCTGTCCTAAGTACTATTTTAGTGTTATTTTGTTTAAGGATATATAAATATAGAAGATAGAAAAATCACCTAGAAAGAAGCTCAGTGTGAGTATTCTGGAAGTGGCAGACCAGACCAAACACAGCTACAAACAAGAACCATGTTTTTGCCAGTCTTAATTCTGCCAGACAACTCCAGTAGCTGCACTCCATTGCAAAATGTTTCCAGAATTTATCTTTAAATGAAATATATTGCAGAGGAAACTACTTATTGAGTCTAAGATTGCCAGAGTTCTTTCACATATTCAAACCTCGTTTTGTCTTAATGCAAACTCTTGAGATGAGAACGATATGGTAAACAAGAGTTTCCAGGAAAAGGAAAGGAAAAATAGAATTTATGTAAACCAAGAGTGCTGTACTTTCACCAAGTAAACTACACAAAGAACCCACATACAAGTAAACTGAAGTTTTATAAATCAAACCTTAAGTATCTAAATGCATTTTTATTTCAAGTAGTAACTTAAAAAGTTGAAGCAGAAACATCTTTTTTTTTTTTTTTGTAGCCATTATAATTCAAGCACTGAAAGCTGTAAACCTTTTATTATAACCCATTTTCAAAATGCCTATGCTTAATGTAAGAAATGTATTTCTACTTCTTGTAATTTGTGCTATCAGTGAGGTAAAAACGGTGAATGTGCCATTATTCCTTCTGGGCTATGTCGATAAAGCACAGGAAGAACACCATATTTGTAATTACTTCAAATTTAATTTCAAGCAGCACATAATGTAAATCTTTCCCAGCAGGAGTGTTTATTCACAAACTGATGTGCACCTTAGATAACTTTTACAAAGTCAGCAAGTGAGACTTTTCTGATGCCAAACAACTCATGGTTACAAATTCCAGTTTGCATATCCCATAGATGTGGCCAGCAGATCGAGAGAGATGATTCGGTCACTCCGCTCTGGTGAGACTTCACCTGGAGTACTGTACCCAGCTATGGAGTCCCCAACACTAGGAGGATATGGACCTGCTGGAGCAGGTCCACAGGAGGGCCAAAAAGATGATCAGAGGGCTGAAGCACCTCTCAAGTTGTGCCAGGGTAGGTATAGGCTGGATATTAGGAAGAAGTTCTTCACAGAGAGAGTGATTTCCCATTGGAATGGGCTGCCCAGTGAGGTGGTGGAGGCACCGTCCCTGGGGGTCTTCAAGAAAAGACTGGATGAGGCACTTAGTGCCATGGTCTAGTTGATTGGATAGGGCTGGGTGCTAGGTTGGACTGGATGATCTTGGAGGTCTCTTCCAACCTGGTTGATTCTATGATTCTATGATAGCATGAGAGTCTTGGAGCTGTTCAACCTGGAGAATAGAAGGTTCTGGGGAGACCTTATAGCTGCATTTCAATATCTGAAGGAGACCTACAGGAAGGCTGGGGAAGGACTGCTTGTAGAGATAGGATGAGGACCAATGGTTTGAAACTGGAGCAGGGTAGATTTAGGTTGCACATGATGAGGAAATTCTTTACAATGAGAGTGGTGAAATACTGGAACAGGTTGCCCAGTGATGTGGTTAAGGCCCTGTCCCTGGAGACAGTTAAGGTCAAACTTGATGGTGCCCTGAGCAATGTGACCTAGTTGAAGATGCTTCTGCTTACTGCAGGGGTGATGGACAAGGTGAACTTTAAGGGTCCCTTCCAACCCGATGCATTCTGTGATTCTGTGAGATGTAAACTGTTCACTAATGATTTAGTTTGGGAATCAGGTCTCATGATGTTGCCTACTGAAAACCATTGTCATTTATTTCTGCCATCTCCTTCAAAGGGAGATGATAATTATTACCACTGAAGAGAGGGGAATGTCTTTAATATACAAACTACCTATTCCCATGACTTTGTGCCAGCAAATGGGCTAAATGAAAACCAAATCAAATTAAGAGAATGAATGTAGAGATATGTACATAGAATATATTCGAAAAGCTTTTTAAAAAAACTGTGTTACTGATGGCAAACAGTTCTTGTGCTAAATCTGTTTCCTCTTTCTGTAGCAAATTTTGTATTTATTTATTATTTCTACAGTTCAGGATCAAAGTTGGATAATACTATTTTAATCTCACTGGTTTATGAGAATGTGATTTCCAGCTACATTGTGACAGTGTTATAGTACTGGGCTATGTGTGCAGATATGATGATAGAATCATAGAGTCAACCAGGTTGGAAGAGACCTCCAAGAGCATCCAGTCCAACCTAGCACCCAGCCCTAGCCATTCAATTAGACCATGGCACTAAGTGTCTCATCCAGGATTTTCTTGAACACCTCCAGGGACGGTGACTCTACCACCTCCCTGGGCAGCCCATTCCAATGGCAAATCACTCTCTCTGGCAAGAACTTCCTCCTAACATCCAGCCTGTACCTCCCCCAGCACAACTTGAGACTGTGTCCCCTTGTTCTGCTGCTGGTTGCCTGGGAGAAGAGACCAACCCCCACCTGGCTACAACCTCCCTTCAGGTAGTTGTAGACAGCAATGAGGTCATCCCTGAGCCTCCTCTTCTCTAGGCTAAACAACCCCAGCTCCCTCATCCTCTCCTCATAGGGTTTGTGTTCCAGGCCTTTCACCAGTCTTGTTGCCCTTCTCTGGACACATTCCAGCACCTCAACATCTCTCTTGAATTGAGGAGCCCAGAACTGGTGGTACTCACTGTGAACAATACATTAAACTCACATGAGTTTGTAGCTCAAGAGCTGTTAATTCCCTGAAAAGTGACCCAATTTTTCAAACAAAATGGCCACCTGATTGAACTAACTCCAGCATAAATAATTCATCTCAGCATTAAGGTAGATCTGAGCAAAACAAAATCCTGTAGAATCTGAAACATTTGCAAACTAAATATTAATTTACTTTCTTAACAATGCAGAGGTTCTGGATCGATAAAGTATGCTATAGAAGCTATGGAATAAAGACAGGGATAGAAACAGCATAGAATCCTGAAAGTGGGAGATATGAGATAGAGAAACCTAAGGCAATTAGCAGGTGGAGAATAATAGAGATATAGAAAGACGTTACTATCCTTTTCAGTAAAATAGATGCCTCCAGTAAGTCAGGAAACCCCATAATGGATCTGTAATCTAATTGATAGTATGACACAGATCAGAAACCAGATGCAAGACTGAGATATGACTGATATAAATGCCAAGAAAAAGATTGGTCAATGTGATGAATAGAAAGTGATCAGTTCCAGCTCTGCTAAGAAACCTGAGAAAAGCAGCTCCTCCTGAGCTCATGTATAGCTCCCAAAATGACTTGATATTTTACATTAATCTCTCATGTCTTAGTTTTCCATTTATAAAAAGGAGATAGTAATAACTACTCACTTCACAGGGACATTGTAAAAATAAATGTATTAATGTTCATGAAGCACTCAAATGCTGTAATGATGAGCACCATAAAAAGTTATGAGGAAATTAATTTTGTCTTCAGAGCAGGTTTTGAATAGTCTGAATTAATGAAGGTGGGAGGCTGTGCACTGAACAATAGGAGATAGAACACCATTGGGTAAGTGAGCTGCAATTTTTTCTGTGACCTAGTCTAAGAGATCCAGTGTTAAAAAAGGAAGTGATTGTATGACAAATCTGTATTGTAGGACTCTGCATGCAAGGTGAAATTCAGATTCAACCTGTAGTTAGGATGTTTGATCTTTCAACTCTAATAAAATTCAGTGTAACACTCAATGTGTAGGTAGGCAGCCAGTATATAGGATTCTGACTTAACTCATTGCGTTTCAATTAGTGTGATGTATGGAATGGGTAGGTGGGTGGGCTCAAGATTTACATATTTATATAATCCATAGGGCATTGTTACATATTTCCATGCTTGATGAGATATAGGGCTGAAACCTAACTAAAGGGTTTGGTTTGGGGTTTTTATTGTTTAGCTGTGTATGTGTTTCTATATGGAAACATATTGCAATATGTTTTATGGAGCAAATTCCCTCCCTCTAATATATACATACACCATGTAGCATAAAACCAGTTTCTGACACAAGACTTTTAAAACCAGTACAGAACAAATGCTGAACTTCTGAGGCCTGAGAGACAGCACATCTGCTCAGTCTCACTGAATTTAAGACAATCAGTTTGGGTACATGAGATTGTCATCACATGCTGGTCACCAGATGCTTTTGATGTTATCACTGTCACTAGTGAGAAATTATTTTTGGAGCTTTCTTTGATTTTATCCTCAAAATAATTCTAAGACATGCTTGTGGCAGGAATGACCCCCTGCCCTCATCCCTCACCCCCCTGAACACTTCATCCCTCAGGTACATGGCATGAGCAGGCAACTGAAGTTTACTAGAAGCTGATAAAGATCAGCCTTATGCCCCCCAAACAGGAACTGGTGCCTCGGGACCCAGAAGTCCTTTTGTTGCTTGGAGAACTCAGCCTTCCAACTAATTAAGGAATTGACCACGTCCAAATTCTCAAGGGCATAAATGGACTCCTGTTATAGAGAGACAGTTGAGCTGTGTTCACAAAGAAGCAGCCTAGCAGTCAGGGATTTCTTCACCCTCACCTTGGTGACTAGGTGACTAGATCTGGGTACCTGTGAGGAGATTTTCATTCTCTGAGTGTGTGCAGATTTTGGTTCATCTCTCCAAATAGTTTAATTACTTGCACAAGAGTGGTTTCCCAGCTGACATCTGAGTCTGTAATTTTACTGTGTCAGGAGAGCAGATTAATTGCAATAAATCTCACCTGGAGAGGTGGGCACAAGCCAACCTCATGAGGTTCAACAAGACCAAGTGTAGGGTCCTGCATCTGGATCGAGGCAATCCCAAGCACAAATACAGGCTGGGCAGTGACTGACTGGAGAGCAGCTCTGAGAAGAGAAACTTGGGGGTGCTGGTGGACGAGAAGCTCAACATGAGCCAGCAGTGTGCACTTGCAGCCTGGAGAGCCAACCAGAGCCTGGGTTGCACCAGGAGAAGTGTGGCCAGCAGGGTGAGGGAGGTGATTCTTCACCTCTACACCACTCTTGTGAGACCCCACCTGGAGTACTGTGTCCAGTTCTGGAGCCTCCATTACAAGAAGGATGTGGAGATGCTGGAGCATGTCCAGAGAAGGGCCACTGGGATGATCAGAGGGCTGGAGCACCTTTCCTATGAGGACAGACTGAAAGAGTTGGGGCTGTTCAGTTTGGAGAAGAGGAGGCTCCAAGGTGACCTTCTTGTGGCCTTTCAGTATCTGAAAGGGACCTACAAAAAAGCTGGAGAAGGACTTTTTAGGCTCTTAGGGAGTGACAGAACTAGGGGGAATGGAGCGAAGATGGAGATGGGTAGGTACAGGCTGGATGTGAGGAGGAAGTTGTTCAGCATGAGAGTGGTGAGAGCCTGGAATGGGTTGCCCAGGGAGGCAGTGGAGGCCCCATCCCTGGAGGTGTTTAAGGCCATCCTGGATGGGGCTCTGGCCAGCCTGATCTAGGGTAGGGTGTCCCTGGCCATGTCAGGGAGGTTGGAACTGACTGTTTCCATGATTCTATGAAATCCAGTTTTCAGGTGGCTGTGGCTGTCTGTTTTGTTGGTGCCTCCACAATGATGCTTTATAAAATAACAGTGAAATTACCTTGTTCATTACTTCGAAAGAAAATGTCACAAATATAATGCATAATTGCTACACTTGTAAATGCAGCTCCCCATCTTTGTAGCGTTAGAGGCTGAGGGAGCTGGGGTTGTTTAGCCTAGAGAAGAGGAAGCTCAGGGGAGACTTCGTTGCTGTCTACGACTACCTGAAGGGAGGTTGTAGCCAGGTGGGGGTTGGTCTCTTCTCCCAGGCAACCAGCAACAGAACAAGGGGACACAGTCTCAAGTTGTGCGGGGGAAGTATAGGCTGGATGTTAGGAGAGAGTGATTTGCCATTGGAATGGGCTGCCCAGGGAGGTGGTGGAGGCACCATCCCTGGAGGTGTTCAAGAAAAGCCTGGATGAGGCACTTAGTGCCATGGTCTAGTTGACTGGCTAGGGCTGGGTGCTAGGTTGGACTGGATGATCTTGGAGGTCTCTTCCAACCTGGTTGATTCTATGATTCTATGATTATCTTTATCAACGTGCTCTGAACATTAGTGAAAATACCAAGAAGAACAAAGGACACACTGGCCTTGGAACAGCATACAATTTCAAACATATACCACTAAAGTACTAAATTTATTAATAGGCATCACAGACATAGTCGAAGCCTCAGCTTTCAATAGTATTTAAGTGTGGATATACTTTTACCATCATTTTCTTTTTTCCCTAAACTCAATGCATAAATTATGTTCCTGGTACGTCATACTTCATATGAAGTCAGGTGTATAAATCCTCCTTGTGGAAAACTAGAGAAAGGCAATCACTGAATTTGAGGTCATATTTAGAATAATTATTTTTATTTTTTTCCTGCTAATTTTTATTAAGCTATCTAAAAGGCTTATCTTTGTTTCTTTTAATTTCCTTTGTCAGTCTAACTCAGCTTGACTTCTGCTAATTCTCACATTATCCATATTTTTCACAGCCTTCAGGATGCTGTTTTCTTTGATTATTAACTTCCTTCATTCATTGCAGGCTTTTCTTAAGCTTAATCTTTCTTCTGCAGTGCTCTTAACTCAGCTAGAACTCAATTCTTAGAGTTTTCATCCCCCAGATCTCAAAAGTAGTATCAAAACTGACTCCACTACTTTTGCGTTCAGTGCTGCTCTTGAGTAAGTCATAAATGCCTTGTCCACTTCCCTCTTCTTCCCTCCCATCCTTGTGCTTCTTCCTTCCCTGTGGTATCTCAAGTACCTGTGCACCTGCATTTATAAATGGAAAAACAACCTATCAGGCAGCTTTACTTTTCAACCAGATCAGGAGCCCAATCTGCTTCACATCTGTGTCAGGATAATCGAGGGAGCACAGTGAGAGCAGAAATGCCAGGGCAGGCCTATAAACACCATGCAAGAAATGTCAAGTAAAAATATATCTTCAGTTTTAAAAATGATAGAGTACCTCTCATGACAATTTTAAACACTTAGAATGCTGCAAATTGAGATATGACATGATAATCACCTAAAGTCAATCTGTTAGAACTTTAGAAAGTGTCGTCGTGTCTTAACACAGAATTCTACTTCAGCCTTTAAAATTTATCCCATTTACTACTGCTACTCTTAATTATTGTCATCTATTTACATGCCAAGACTAATGATTCATTAGTATGATGGATTAGATTGTAAAGGATAGGTAAGTAGGTTATAGGCAGGGTAAACACCAGCCCCCCCAGAAACACAGAGAAATGCACAATGCTAAAATGAGATGTACTATGCATCTTTAAATGATTGCTGTAATTATGCTTCAAACCATGTCTCCTTACAAGACTGATTTCTATTAGTGATTCCCCAAAACACAAAATCAAACATGTTTTGTTCGAAGTTTTGTTCAGAGCTAAAGACTGAGCAGACCTTAGGGCTGAGAATATTTTTTTTTTGCATAAAACCTCATGCAGCAATAAATGAACTTGATAAGGTCAATAAATCTTATTTATATTTGAATAATTTGAAATAATCATATTTTTGGGGTGTATGATTCATGTGAAGATCAATGAGATTTAAGTTCAAGTGGAATGCCAAGGGGAATTGCTCAGTGAAGTACATGCAGAATTGATACCTTTTCTGAAGGTAGTAACAATGAGTATCAAATTTGCACTAGAGTGATACATATTCCCTAATTAGGGATCTGACCTCAGCTTTCCATGCTGTCTTTTTGATCATTCTATCAAGCAAAAAAATAAACACTTTTAGTGCTTCCTGGCTTTTGGCTCTCACCTTCATCTAAATGCTTCTCAGTCTGAAGCAATTTCACTGCATAAAAGTCAAATGAATGAATTGATACTGCAATCAGTTCTGCTATTTTTAAGGTGCAAAGTTTAGTATTCTAAGCTATTTATTCACTTTAAAAAAGAAAGGATCAAGAAATGAATGGCAGAAGGTTTAATTAAACCTATTATGTGTCTATCATGATGACACTATGGTAACAAATCCACATAGAGTGTTTCAGCTCTTGCTTTAGAAATCCTCATGTTTAACAACAGAGTTTAAGCATGTGATTAATTTTGGGCATGTACATCATCCCATCAACTTCAAAAAGACTATGCAAATATTTAAAGATTAAATACCTTTTGAGACTAGGGCCAAAGTTTTTATCAAATGGCACCACTGAACTCAGTTTTATAAGCCAAATGTTTCTATAAACAATGAAGTATCACTAAAGGCAAAATACAAATAACTTGGTTTTCCAAAGCTGAAATTAAACCAAAAAATGACCCAAACTTTCACTTTTTCACCATTTTCATATGAAAAAATAAGATGTTTCCATTTAAAATCCTTTCTGATGAGTTTAACAAAAGAAAAGCTACATTTGCAGAACGGAAAAGCAGATATGTGCAAGTGGCTTCCACATTTGTGTGGAAAACCTTAGCTTGGAGGGGGGTTTGATCTGAGTCCTACATCCACTGAAGACCTTAGTCTTGAAATCTTGCTTTTTAAAAAAGATCATACAACCTGTTCTTCTGAAAATGTCCCACCTTGCATGAATAAATAATGGCAGAGATAGGAAGCAGAGTCTCCACATCTGAACTACAAGTCAAATCCCTTCAGTAAGATAAACCAGCTTTCTCAGGCCTCATTTGTGCTAGTTTGAAGTTAGCTAGAATGTTTTGGTGAGAAGGACTAGATCATAGGCTGTGCAATCAAAACAGTGGTGATGTCTGTCTACTTCGCTCACAGTCTTGCTGAGAAGTATGGGAACAAGAAATAAAAACATTTGATAACACTCTCACCATCACTCTCACTGGGGCTGCTGGCTGAGATGCATCTCTCTAACCTCACTCTCCATTTTGGGCTAACCCACTTTGTTTCTTAAACCTCTGGCTGAACCTCTATTCTTCTTTGGCACTGGGGTAAGGTTGAGAGGGGCAGGGGGAAGGTGAAGAGGTGGTTGATAGCCCCTCCTGGGGACTCAGGTCTCTGGGAGGGGAGGTGTGTTTCTGTATTACCTTTTCCCTTGTATATTTCTGTCTATAACTGTATATACTGTAAATATCTGCTTGTATATTGTGCCAGCTGTAAATATAAGCTTCATTCATATTTCCAGAGCTGGCTGAGTCTAGTCTGGGTGATTTCCAAAGTGGGGGGGGCGGGATGGGAACACCCAAACCATCACATCTTTTTTATCTGAAACTCATTGTGGAAAATAATGCAAACTCCTACTCATCTCAGGTTCACTAAATTATATTTGTCAATTAATAAACTATTTATTAATAAAATGCAATCAGTCCTATATACAAGGAACTTTCCCTGGCATGCACACCTGTTTTGCAGGTGCCTCTTAAGCATGTGTTTCCTCAAAACTGAAGCTTGAAATTATGTAGAAGAAAAAAAAATCAGAAAGTTTTATACTGTAAATCACTATTGTAGTGTGGTGGAGGGGCAGCAGCCCCAAAACTGAGGCTTTTCTATGCCTCTACATGCCCAGACATGTTCTTCTGCCAGGACCCACGAGGCAGCAAACAAATTGTGTAACACACACACGTCCAGTCCGTGTACCCCTGAGATCCGGGCAGGTAATCTCCTATTGGGAGGTCCAGGCATGTCTCTACTGCCTATTGGGGCAAGGTTTGGCTTATGGCCAACCTAATTGGTCATTTTAGATGTCCAATGAGCCACGAATCTCAGCCCAGAGCCTTTAAAGAGGGGTGCACAGCAGCCCCATGTGGTCAGATGTTCAGTCCTGTTCAGTCCGATCAGACGATCCAGACTGTTTACCAGTTCAGAAGCTTAGAGCATTCAGACTCAGCTCTGATCCACAGCAGCATCCTGCTGCCCTGACTCGCTTGCGTTGGCCTAGACACAGGACCAGGCCTTGCTCACTTGCAAGCATTACAGAGGCTTAGACCTCATGCATTGATCTCAAGGCACAGCCAAGCAATCTTCAAGCCCTCTGAGAAGCAGAGCACATTCATGCCTGCACCATACATATATGGGGAGCCGAGAGACCCCCTGCCTAAGCCTAGAGCTATCTTGATTCATCTGCGGAGTTAAATCTCCCTGCAGCACGGCATAAATACTACTTGCCAGCTAATTTCTTAAGAAGTGAATTCACAAACAGGCTGTAAGAAGTGTGCTGTGATGCAATACAAAAGGTGCAGGATGTTTTCCCAGAAAAATATTCATTTGTATGCCTGCATCATGACTGACTTCTTATTCTGTACATCACTGGACAGTCATGGTAGCTCATCGGTTGGAAATGGACATGTAAATTGTATCTAATCAATATCTTTCTCTCTAGATTAAATGAGAAAATTCATTTATTTTTAAGAAATTAAAAGAGGAAAAGTATACGAAGAAGCCAGTGACAATCAGATTAATAAAATTGGAGTGTGATTTTTCCATACATGAGAAGTGAGGCATTATTCTCCCCTACCACTTCTATATTTTCTTTAGCCCAGGCTGTAAATATCACAAAGATGGTAGGCTTGTGAAAGGTTGAACAAGCTAGAGAAAAGCAATTATTGTTTGTGACCTAATGTAATACAGAGACTGTACTTGTGGCAGAGGTAAGCACAAAATAGATCTGCTGTTGTAGACAAACTTGTAGTGCACTGTTTCAAAGAGAGGCTGTGGGAACATGCAGCTCTTGTGTGGTTAAGCAGGTAGATTTAGACAATTTGGAATCTTCCCTCCCCCCCCCCCCCCCTTCAAATTAAAGTTTTGTTGTTGTTGTTGTTTTTTAATGTACTGATGCAAAAGGTAGCTAACACTGAGAAAATAATAATAAAGTTTAATTTTTACATCCTCCCTTTAGGCTACTCAGTTTTTTATCAACAGACATTAGAAAAGATAAGAGGCCAAACTGAAGCCATCTAAGGATGTATGTGTGCTTACCCCAGAAGTTACTTCATAGAACTCCACTTCGTCAACTTTTGATGTTACACAGTTCTTTAAAATTACTAGGTCTTCAACAAAGTTTGGTTTATGCTCGCATCAGCTAGAAGTTTTCTATGATTGTTTTATTTAGTTGATGCTCTTGATTTCATATATACACATCTTTTAATGCAGTAAAAACTTAAGCTACAGTAACAGTAATTTCCTTTTATATTTACATTCACTGCAGAATCTTCAAAGATGTTTGGGGTTTGAATAACTTCCATCAAGCTAGCTGCACCTAGAACTACAGAATTCATTAATGCTATGATAGGCTAAAGGAATTCAATCACTATTCCTCTAATGCACTTACATTTTAGTGAGCTGACTGGATTCTTGTTAAGAGAACAATATGCTTGACATATGAGCTATTCCACGTGATTTTGAAATACAACTGACATTTGCAGCTTAGCACACTGATAGCTTTTTAGCTTTTTAACAACCTGCTATATGTAAACTTCTGCAATGTGACTTTAAACATATGATTTTCGTGATCAAGGATTCTCATTTGCTTAACATTTTGTCAGTGTTACCTTTGGAGTCCCTCCCCCCTATATTTTCTGCATAAAATTCTATTGAAGGTAATTTGAATTCCTAATATTTATTTACTTTCATTGAAAATTACTTCTCCTTAGCTTCCATTACAGCATGGGCCTCAATCTTTAATTATTTTCCTTGTTTTCTTAAAATAATATAAACTGGTATGACTCAGAGCATGAGAGATCACAGGAAAAGCAAAGAGAAGAGTATTTTTTCTGGTTTTAAATATTCACAAATATTTGCTATGAGAGTTTAAATGTTGAGTGGGCATTGAACTGCACATAATTGTTCTTTCCACTTTGCCCCCCCCCAAAATTGACAGTGGTACAGAAGGCTGTTTCAAATTTTATATCTCTAAATATGCATAAAATAATGCTTATTTGTTATATCTTTCCTTTTTAAACCCAAAGACAACACATAAGTATTTGAAAATCTTATTTTAACTTTTCACACATATGAAAATTATATAGGATAGGATATAGACATTTATATTTGTAATGCATCACCGAGGTTGAACTACATGATAATAACCATAGCAACCTGGCTTTTGGACATGCAATTATGATCCAGTGCAACAAAGCTCCTTCAAGGTTTGTGGTATTTTGCACATTTCAGCACATGCTTTTCTTCCTGAAAGACAATGTCAAAGGCCTTGCTTAATGATCCCTGTTGTTTCCTTTTGAGCTGTGTGCCATTTCGCTCTTTAATTAGAAGAGCTGCTCTTCAAGCTGCCAAGACATAACTAATTTCCACAGCACTTCAAACCATGTGTTCAAGCAAGTCAATGAATTTAATGTTGGTTGAGGGTTATGTGGGTTGGGTTTTTTCTTTTCTTTGATTTGTTTGTCTGTTTGTTTGTGTTTTTTTCCCAGTAAGAGTAGCAAGTTTCTAAGTTTCTGGAATGCAAGGCTTTCAATGAAAAACGAGAAAGTGAATGTCATTATGTGTACTTCTGTATCTCATAATCAGACATGTCTCAGTTTATCCTTGGGACTCAAACCATCAGAGCCCAGTAAAATTGCAGGACACCAATTACTTTAATTTCATTAAAGCTATGGCCTTCCCTTACAGAAATCTTTTTCAGTTCTTTGCTTTCTCTTCCTGAAAATAACTGACTTGCAATCCTGCTGTTAACAATCAATACTATAAAATGCCCTAGTTCAACTACACTGAAATTTAATCTTTCAGTATTTCTTTACAAGTATAACAATTTAAAAATACATGTATTGATTTCAGGGCAGTGTGAGTTAATCTTCTTCTTGTCCATCTCTGATATATACATATATAACACTTAAGATCTCAGTGTTAACTACTGCATGAACAGTCTAATCTAAGGAACATTTAATTGCACGTATCTCACTCAGGGCTGTTTTCAGGTAATTAATGAATTTAATTGCAAGAAAAAATTATTAATGAAGGAGATCTTATGTATTTCTTGGTTGAAATATCTTAATATGGAAGATCTCATTTATTTTAAAAAGTTTGTGATTACACTAGAGATATTTTTATAGATGTGAAGATGTCTACAAAAATATTGTTTTATATATAATAAAGTTATGTTTCATGACGCAAAGATATTCCTTTAAGCATTTGTCAAGCACATTTCAGTTTCATTAAGGAAATAAAGGCTACTAACACTTTGGGAACCAGTGTAAACTTTCTATCTCCCAAGATAGAGGGATGAAAATACTCTGTTCTTGCCTTGAAGAAAATGCATATGAACCTTCTGTTCAAATTCAAGACAGTATTTATGTATTTTAGAGCTTAAATCACATGAAAAAAAAATCTTTATTTTAAACTTAGCTTGGATGTGACTTCCTAAAACATTTGTGTGATAGAAGTTTCTGATAGGTTGCTCTAAGTTTACTGTATAGTGACACCTATTTAAACTGTGAGTTGCTGCGTGATGTGGATAGTGTTTCAACAGGAACACACTAGACATTTAAGATCAGGGATTTGAAGAAGCATTGAATCAAGACTGGAAGAGAGACTGTTGTGCTACAAAGAAGTTGAACTGCAAATGCACATTGATCTCAAAATTACTCTTGCAATTGTGAGTAAATGTTCAAATCCTCTATGTAAGAAATTCTGTAGCTAGGTTATATTATGCCTTTTGCGCAAGCAGAGAAAGGAGCCTCTTGAGTCCCCTAGGGGGCAAGCAGTATGATAGAAACTAATAACCTCTTTCCAGCTTGAAGTTTAACATTTGCACTTGCGAGTTGTTTCCTAAGTGCACTAGATTGCCTGTTCTTTATGCGTATAAATATTCAAACTGTGCATTTCAAACAAGTTTTCTGGTGAGATTTAATGTTAATAAACAATTTTCATAGTTATTAACAATCTTCACCTGGATATCAAAATTAATATCGACTATTATTTTTGCACAATTTGTAACACAAAGTAGTAATAATTTAAAGATTCAGTAAAAACAAACCTATCAAACCCAATCTCTCTCTCTTATTTTTTTTTAACAGTCTTGTCTAAAGCTATTTTATTGAAGGAGATAACATTGTAACTAAAAGTACATGAAGTCACTTGTAAACTGTAGTCTTGAAATGGCAACAGAAATTTGAGGGTCAAAGCCCTGGAGCTATCTATATTTACCTGTTGTCACATTCTCCAATGGAATGATTTGTTTCGTAATAGTTTTCTTGCCTAAAAGATAAAATGTAGCAGAATTTTCTCAGGGCTACCTTTAAAACTGAAGTCCAATAGTGCTGTGATAAAACCACTGTTGCAATGTTTAGACTTGTAAACACACTTCCCTGGCATGAAGAAACCTTGACAAATGTCATCATCGCTCCCAGCTCAAAAGCAGGTGGACAGTGCTGTGCTCTTGCTAACAAAAACTTCCACAAGATCTGCAGTAGATAAGTTTAAAATAGATTTGAGAGGTCTAGCTTTACCAGGGAGAGGTAAATTAAGGGAGACTCAGATTCCACGCTAGAACTTTGCTGAGTTCTCCACACCACCAGCTGTGTTAGTAGGCAACTTGTCCTTAACCCTGCTGTTTTCCAGTTGTGGCTATGTGAATATTTGTCATATGTTTCCTGGTAATGTTCATTTTACAGCAGGATCTGAGAAATTAGGACAGACTTCCTTCTTCATCCCTGCCTCTTAAGAGTCCCTTACGGTAGAATTTACCTAGATAAAGCACTTAAAGTGTGTTAATTGCCTTCTTGTGCTGTGCTGAAGAAAAGTCAGGGTTGGAAGCAGAATATCTGAAATTCAGGGCCTGTGTTTCCCTATAGTATGTTTGAAAAATAGTAGGTTACAGTTACACTTGGGATCATGAATGGTTGAAAGCTTGTGGAAAATATATGTAGTAAATGATTCCAAAAGCTATGACATTTTCAGTCTCCATAAACAACTAAACAACTGTATCTCAATCTCATAAGGTATGAATATATGCATGATACTCATGCATCAACATGGACATTTTATATATATATATATATATATATATATATATATATACATACATATATATATATACACACCTACATAACTATTATCACACATATAGAGTTATATGTGAAGGCTATCCTCCAGATATATAGGCAATTTATTCCCCTCTATTCCTAAGTTTACAGTCCTTTCTTTCCAGCTCAGACATTGCGGCAAAATGATACATGTTTCAGGAAAGAAACGAGTGAAATAGATGACTGCAAAGTGCATCATTAAAGGACAGCATTTGGGATCAGGTACTAGAGTTATTTTCCCTGATAGTTGGTTATAAGTAAAAAGTCCACAGAAAACACTTATTCCCACTAAGCATTTTCTTTCTCCTTTTGATGTTCCAGCCAAACAAAGTCAGTTGACAGTGGAACTTCTGTAGTGTACTTAGAGACTTAGCAAGTTATGTAAAGATCCATGAAACAAATAAAAATTGTTACTTACATGCAAACTGAAGAACAACTTCTCTGCTTAAAATGCTGCCAAACATGTTGCTGGTTAAACACTGGTACTGTCCAGAATCTTTCATTTCACTGGGGTTGTTGATGATTAAGCTTCCTTCTATTAAACTGAAGCGATAATCACTTTCAATGTCGATTTCAGTTCCATTTCGAAGCCATCTTAGGAAAAAAAAAGGGAACTACTTGAGCGCTTTGTGGCCAAAGGAAGGTGTGAAATTTAACATACAGAATGTGACAACCCAGTTACCATGAGGTGGGCAGGTACTCAAAGATATTCTGTGCAGAAAACTATTGTTTTGCCAAAGTTTGAATGGAGATATTCCGCAACATGTACTTGACAAAAGCTAAGTTTTTCCTTAGAAAAGAAAACCACAAATTAAAGCAGATTCTCAGCCTCTGAAGAGAAAGTATATTCTTTGGTTTGCCTATGCTGATTATTTTCTTTCCCACATTTTTTTTTTTGCCTTTAAAGGAGAAATAGTCCATAAAAGCTTCAGATCTAAAATGAATCCTTTCAGTAAAAACCAAGACTTTTACTGTTCTTATGATAATCAAAGTTTCAAGTCATTGAAGTATTAGGAGTAAATGATTTTAGAGCTAGCAAAGCAGATCTGCACATGAAAGAAAAGAAACTATCTTTTGCGGTCTTTCAGCATTTCATCTGTTATTCTGTACCCGAGAAAAGCTGATTTAAGTGCAGAAAGCAGAAGAGTAGGTCCTGTGAAGAGCAGGGAAGTAGCTTGATGTATGTTGTGAAACAGGATGTTAATAACAGATAAAGGCAAAATAATGTCAACTGGACAAGGATACACAAAATTCGGAGAAGACTGGAACAGGGGGGACTGGAATCAGTTGGTGGCTGGTCAAGGCAAACAGCCTGGCAGCAACCAGGTAAATGGAAACTAACTTCATATGAGGAATTAGCTGCCAGAGAGTTCCTTGAGAGGCAGGAATTGTAAAGAAGGTTTGAGTGAAAATAAGGTGGACAAAGCCAGGCTGTAGGAACCATATTCAAAAGTATAAGAGTTTCAAAAGACTCAGAGTTAAAGCATTGAATAATTCCCAAATTAATATTAAGTAAACTCACACAAAGGCTCACATAACTGCTCCCCACCTTAACTCCTCCATGGGATGGGAACAAGAATCTGAAGAAAAAGGCAAAGCCTCATGGGTTGAGATAAAGGAGAGGTTAATAGAACTGCACAAAGAGATAACAATAATCAGGGAAAATGATAGTACTAATGAATATACAGCAAGTGATACAAAATGTAGCACTGACTGCAATGGCCTGCCCAGACTGGTCCAGCCTGGGCACTTGACTCCTGCCTCCAAATCACAGTCACCTGCACCAGACCTTCCCTTACACAGCAGGCACAATGTCAGTATGGTATTGAATAACCCATGAGATGTTTCAGCTACCTGTCTTGGCTCTGGCCCCTCCCAGCTTCTTGTGTGGGAAAACAAACAAAAAAAAAAAAACCAACCCCCAAAATCTTAATCTTATCCTATCTGAACCCAGGACACTTAAGTCTCGTAAGTTTTTGCTGCATAAGCGGATTGAGGTTAGAGTCTGCTCCCCTAGCATATTCTCTGCCAAGAAACCTCACTTCTCTCACTGTTCCTAAAGACTGAAACATCAAATCCTGCAAAAATCCACTGGAACAAGCCCCTGGGAGTGCTGAAATAGTGGAGGTTGGACTAGGTGAAATTCAAAGGGCCCTTCCAGCCCAAAACATGATGTGATTTTATTAATATTAGTTTGTTGAAAGAATGAGAAGAGGGGATAAGTGGTATGAACAGGTATGGTACTACCAGCATGACACACAGATATCTCCTTTGTAGTTCACAGTCATTCTGCAGCTCCAAAGTTGCCTCAGGAAATTGCCAGGCACTTCCAAGCTTTGCCAGAGTTCAGTAAAGACTCGAAGAACTTGGGAATATCTAGACTTCTGAGGCAACTTTAATGCAGCAAAGCAATCATCAATCCACACTATCTTGTTGATGTCAACGGTAAATGAGGTATAGATAGCATAATTCAGCTGAAGTTATCTGACTTTTTCTTAATCCACAGGCAAAAATTGCCAGAGTGAAAGCAAAGTGTGAGACTACTATTTACTCCCTTTTTAATGATTGCACTTTTGATTACATTAGACCCTTCCTTCATTTAATATTAAGGAATTAAAGCTGATGACAGTATTTCCTTATTTTAAAGGACCTTAAGAAAGTCTGTAGAATTTACCATATTTTTAAAGAGATTCACATACAGCAGAGCAAAAAGAAGAGGAACTTTTAATCTCAAACAGTTTATTAATGATTTAGGTTTTTGAACAAAACCATAATGAAAGTTAACTTTTACATAAACATATGGAATAAAAGTGCAAAATTGAATGATCCACAATCAATAGCAAATTTAAGGAAAAAAAATATGTTTGGGCATTTCCAAATGAGAGCCAACACAAAATTCAGTCTGCTTTAATTAGTTTTTTCTTTAAATTTCATTTTTCATTA
Organism: Pogoniulus pusillus; assembly: GCF_015220805.1. Classification (NCBI taxonomy): domain Eukaryota; kingdom Metazoa; phylum Chordata; class Aves; order Piciformes; family Lybiidae; genus Pogoniulus; species Pogoniulus pusillus. The sequence continues at coordinate 13,731,072 of NC_087266.1, read as the reverse complement.
AATTAAATGCAAAAATGTAACTCACAGTAACTCTCAGACTCATAGTTCTAACATTAGAGGTTAATATGGAGATATCTAGGCATAGTAGTCTGGAAGGAAAAAAATGCAACAGCAAATAGTTGAAAGGAATAAAACAAACTTGTGAGTGAAAAGAGATTTGCCTTCATAATATCCTGCATTGCATAGCCATGTCATTTGATGTACCTGTTCCTTATTGCTTCCCCTTCAAAATGAGATAATATTTCATAGCTTTATCGATGGTTAGAAAAAAGCCTAAAGATTTTGTTCATGTCAGCTGTCACAGACAAAAGTCAAAAAATGGACAGGAGTTCTCTTCACGTGGCCAGATATGGCTTATTCAGAATCAGAAAACGCATTTGCTCAAGGAAGGCATTTTTGTCACAGAACTGTTTCTGTTACGTAGTTTTCCAAAGCACACTGGCTGTCAGAGTGGTATTGTAGTGCTGAATATTCTGAAATCTGATAAGAAAAAAGTGTCTAAAATCAAGTACCTGTATGTGGGAGTAGGATTTCCACGAGCTTGGCAATTCAAAGATACTTTCTTCTCCTCCGAATCAGTTGGAAAAATCACATCATCAGGCTCTTGCACAAACACCGGCCCATAATCAACACTTTCTGTGGAAATAGAAGTGCTAAATGTAAATGTATAACACCTTTCATAAAGTGAGATTAAAGTGTGCAAAGTCATGCTTGTTTTTCAGAGGCACCTAAGACAGTACTTCAGATGCTATCAGATGCTCTATTAAAAAACAATGTTCTTTTTATTTATTTCTTTTTCTGCAGAGTTAGGCAATAAATATTACCGAGTTACCAACAAAATACATAGCATGAGTTAAGTGTTCACCATGCCTTAAAATGGCTATCTCACCAGACATATTTTGGGATGTAGTCTAATGAATATCTCAAGAGAATTAATCCAGCAGAAGGAATTAATTCTGCTTATAGAGAGCAGGGTAAACAAAAATTTTCCATCTGCCTGCATCAGCTTATCCTACAAAAAAACTAAACCACATTTTAGCCCTTTATGTCAAAGAGCTGCTAAGAAAAATCACTTGTGAAATTAATGGCAGCAACTAGTGGCTACTATTAAATAATATATAGCAAAATCTGACATTTCATTTTTTTCCACTGTCTTCTCTAATTTTAGCATGTATCTATATCTTCACATGAATTTACATTTCCAAACACACACACACAAAAAAACCCTGGGCAGACCCCTGGAATACATCTAAGATTCTTATTCATTTGTAGTGCAAGGAAAGAAGTATAACCTTCAGAAAAGTAAAAGGTTGCAAGTATAGCATTCCTGATCACATAGGTCTCAACTAAAATGCTCACACTGCACTACAGACTGAAATTTTAATCAACATAAACTTGCTCTAAGCTCTTGAACAATTTAGTCTCAATGATTTTTCAAATTTAAAGAACTAGCCTAGCAGTTTGGGTGAAGTGAAATAGATACACTGCCCTCCTACTTGCAATGAAACATATCAGAGCAGTTTTCTCTGTCAGTTTCATGGTTTCCTATATTCACGTCATACATGTCGTGAGATACTAAGTAGTGTGTAACTTTGTGTTACATTTGTCCTACCAATGTAAGCTTGAAGTAAGAAAATGGAACTCTAAGACTTTGAGGTTTGGACACTGAGTTATCAAGGCTATTTACTACATTGTTCTACCAAATCCACACAGCTTCAAGCATGTTATGAGTTCAGTTATGGGAATGCTAATAGATTCAGAAAGCTTGCATGAACAGGAAAAGGTGCATGGAACTACAGGTCTTGGTACAGAGAACAAAGCCTTGAAGTCTGAAAAAGGCTAAGAGACATAAAAATTATAGGTGCTAGTTCTGAGATGCAAATCTCTGTCTTTTTAAGTTCAGTAGTATTTTTGTTTCTCAGTTCTGTAATATAAAACTGTGAAAAGACCACATGAAAACCTGTTCCACTTGTTCCACCTTCCTTTGTAGTGAATATACACTTATTACACAGAATTTTGTCTTTTTTACAAGGCTATTCAAGTGTAAATGTTGAAAATACCTTTATATACAGGTATACATGCTTATGTTGAAGTAGATTAAAATAATTAGTCTGAGAATTTGTAAAGACAGTGAATAAAACCAGCAATGATTAGCAGTTTCTGCTTTGCATAATTTTCAAGTTGATTAGACCTTTTGATAGGACTGGTGAATGAGTGAGGAATTCTTTTCTGCACATTTACATAACTTCCATGCTTAGGTACACAACTCCAGTTGTGTTAGAAGTATCCTTCCTAGGACAGATAACTGCATTATTTAAAAAACATCCAACCACATTAAATGATTTCTGATATGTGTTTTTATTATTGAAGTTAAAACAACTTTAGGACTAAGTTTAGAGCACTATAGCTGAAGCTACCACAAGGGCAGTGGAATCAGCTGGCAAAGGTGATTTTAAGGAATGAAATCATGAGTCAAAACTATTGTGTGAATTGTTTCTTATAATTTGGTCACCTGCTTCTTACGTTGCACAAGAGAAAATACTAATGGAAGCAGACATAAGTAGTTAGACCTCTCATCAAGCTAGAGCCTAGCAAACCCAAGAACTAATTAATGAATTAGTACTGCCATTGGAATGGGCTGCCCAGGGAGGTGGTAGAGTCGCTGTCCCTGGAGGTGTTCAAGAAAAGCCTGGATGAGGCACTTAGTGCCATGGTCTAGATGACTGGATAGGGCTGGGTGATAGGTTGGACTGGATGATCTTGGAGGTCTCTTCCAATCAGGTTGATTCTATGATTCTATGAATGTAAAAACCACTTCATGGCTTTAGAATATAGGTATTATTCCATACAGACCAGTAGGTGTATGGATAGGGAGTATATTCATGAAGAGTAAGCATTTTATCTTCTCACAAGGAGTGACTAGATCAAATGTAACGTCACCCATCTAGGAGCGCTGGAAAGAAAAAGATGTAATGCTAGGTAGGTGCTGGTGACACTGGTAGCACACGTGTTCTTTTGATCTGTATTATTTCCAACAGTAACAAATGAAATACTGTGTTACATTATTTGAAAAATAACCTGAACTCTTTAGGTGAAGGTCTGGCACTCATAATGGTAGTGGCCAAATGGATAGTTGTGCTGCGTGGCATGAAAACAGGTTTTCCTTCCGTTTGCAGGGATGACGAGGAACAGCAAAAGTTCAGTGCATGCAAGGCATGTTCCAAAGAGATGAAAAGGTGTTGTTAGCTGCTTATCTGCATTTCAGATGGAGTGTGGAGCACCAGCAGAGATTATTTGGAGAGTCAGAAGCAATGTAAGAATGAAAGAGATGTTCTTCATTTTGTAACTAAATTGACTAAATGAATTCTTAGTTAGATCATCTGGACTGCAACAGAATAATTGAAGAAAAGGGTCTATTCTGAAGAGAACAAAAGCCCTTGGTTAGAAGACAAGACTGTGTTTATAAATTATTTGGCTTAATAAAAGGATGATCTAATAAAAAGCAGCATGGCGTGATACGTGATATGCAAGGAAGGACTAAACTCCAGCGACAGACATGAAATTGAAAATCCTAAATAGAATCACAGAATCAACCAGGTTGGAAGAGACCTCCAAGATCATCCAGTTCAACCTATCCCCCAGCCCTCTCCAGTCAACTAGGCCATGGCACTAAGTGCCTCATCCAGTCTTTTCTTGAACACCTCCAGGGATGGTGACTCCATCACCTCCCTGGGCAGCCCATTCCAATGGCAAAGTGTTCTGTGCCTCCTCTCCATTTCCAAAGCAAAGAAGGACTCATACTGCAGATGCAAATATTCATTTTAAATATACTTTAAAATGTTTTAAACTGTCTTTTTTCAAAATAAACCACATGTAATTAAATGTAATTAAAAAGATGCATGGAATTAAAAAGAAAACTTCTAATTTTCTTATACATAATGTTAATAAAAAGCTCAAACAAAATAAAGCTTTTTGAAGGCTTCGGTAGTTATATCAGTAATGGGCAGATAGTTTATTAAGCACTTAACATATCATTAAAGGTGATGAAAAGTCCTATACTCTCACAAATCTGATCTGGAAGATCAGTGGAGGCATACTGTATTCTCTTTTCTATGTAAGGACTCTAAAGCTACAGTGAAAATGTGTGACTTTAGAATACATTTCCCAGAAGGCAGTACACACTCTGCTATGTTGCCATTTCAAGATGACACATGACTCAAAGATGCAGACCTCATTTCTCTTCTCCTAATATAAATATTGAAGTTAAAGGCAGACTGCAAGGCAGGCAGAGAGTCATAGGGTGAGGCTGCAGATCTACAAGTTTAGTCAGTCATGGAGCCAGAAATGCTGAGCAAATTGGACTGAATGATGACCACCACAGCCTGAAATTTGAAACTTACAAATGCCAAGTCAACTTAAATTTAAGTAACTATTCTTTTTTTTTTTTTTCTAGAACAAATAAACAAAGTAACTGTGTTTGTGCATGACAGCACTCATAATACAAAGATTTATATAACTGCAGGATGGAATTCTAAACTTTCAGGAGAAGGTTTAATAGAAATTTGGATGCCTTTTCCATCTTAACAACTTAACAGATGTTATTTTAAATAATGATTGTTTATTAGCAGTTTTCAACATTTTCATATCAAATAAGACATTAAGGAATCATAACCTTAATTTATAGTTTAAAACATTCATTTTGGTGGTAAATCAATGGAGGTGATATTCAGCATTCAGATAATTGGCTTCAAATTTCTCTGAGTAATTCTGTAATCACCATATGGCTTCACAATTTTCCATTTGCCAATACTGTTTAATTTCGATTCTTTAACAATACCATGTGTTCACCTTTTATACTGTCTGTATTTTTTTCTGAGGCAGAAATTCCCTCCTCAGGGAATAATGCACAGACTAAAATCTGAAGTGCTTGGAGAAAACCTATCTAAGCATCAGTATGGGATGTAATCAGCCTTCTGAAGAATAGAGACTGGAGATTTTAAGTTCAACAGCTGAAAAGTATATATGGATTAAAAGTTCGCTTTTCAATCATTTCAGTGCCATTCCCAATCTTAGTCCATCATTTGTTTCAGGAATTCAAAGCTGTACTTGTAACAGCAGAAAATGCATAGGAATGTTTTACATAATTCTATTTGAGAATTCCCAGTCTGAAGTGCTTGACCACATGAATTTCACCTGATTACAACAGGGAATTTCTCAATTTCTCGGTTAAGAGTAATGCAACAAACATTCAGTCACTGTCAAAAATCTAGACACCATCTCTTCAGCCTACAGCATAAAATCACATTGATTCATATTTTACAAAAAAATGTCTGTGTGTCTTTTTACAAACTTAGAGAACTGCCAACTACGCTTAAGAAAGCATGAGGGTTAATAACCTCTGGTTACTAATCCCAGGTCTAATCAATTTCATCCGTCTGCTCTTTCTGATGAGAATCTTCCTTGAAGAATACAGCTCTGTGTCTATGGCACAGTTTGATCATGAACTGTTGTAGCAATATGTTCTCTAAGACCTTACACTGGTTTCATGAGTAACAAAGATGAGAGTTAGATTGTTAGATGACAGTACACACAGATGATTGCAGAGAAAAAGAAGAAAAAAAAAAAAGGCTGATTTTAAAATTCCCTTGAGCAGCTTTACACATATGAGCAAAAAAGCTTATATGCACATTCACATTTTTATAGGATTAGAAACAATAACAGTTTGAAAACTGTAGAGGGGAAGAGCAAGCCTGGACATGAACAGGACCATGCTGCATTCCTGTTACCTGCCTCTGAAGACTCTCAACTAGAGATTTCTGCAGCTTTCAGCAAAGCCACTGACCTAAGGAAAAGGGAGTGCACACAGCCTCAGTCTGCATCATGCCGTGGTCTCAGAGGCTCTTTTCACTGCTGACTCTCCACTGTGAGGAGCACTCCATTTGTAGCTCATTTATACTGGGAATCATGGCAGCCATGTGTATGCAGCTTGCACCAGCAGATTAGCAGCAACCCAGTTCTTCTTCCCTCTGACTAGAATATTTTGTATTTTTACCCTAGGGATCAATGTGTTGTGAGTACATATGCTACAGTTAATGCTAAGACTCTGCACTAGTTTGAGCCTAGCTAGAATGTCTTGGTGAGAAGAACTGCATTACAGGCTGTGAAAGGAAAACAAGGCTGATGTCTACCTCGCTCATAGGCTTTCTGAGATGTATAAAAACAAAAATCAAAACATAGACAAGACTCTTCTAATGCTGGGGAGCTCTGAGCTGCATCTCTCTTTAACCTCTCTGCCATTTCTCTGAATAATCCCCTTTGCTTCCTAAGCCCCTGGCTGAAGCTGCATTCTTCCTTGGGACTGGAATAAGATTGAGAGGGGTAGGGGGAAGGTGAAGGTGCATTTGGGAGCCCCTCCTGGGGACTCAGGTTTCTGGGAGGGGAGTTGTGTTTCTGTATTACCTTTTACCTTGCATATTTCTGTCTATAACTGTATATACTGTAAATATCTGCTTGTATATTGTGCTACCCGTAAATATAAGCTTCATTCATATTTCTAGAGCTGTCTGAGTCTAGTCTGGGTGATTTCCAAAGTGTGGGGCGGGCAGGTAACACCCAAACCGTCACAGACTCCATAAGCATAGTTAGGATTTTCCTGGTTTTGTGTTCCTATTTTCCATATTCTGATTGTTTAAACTGTTTAATTCCATGTTTATAAATACCCTTTGTGCAACTACCTCCTGTTGACTGAAGATCCAAAAGAACCTTAGGGAATTTTCCTGATTTTTGAATATTAATAACCAAATTCATAGTGATACTTAAATTATTATTCATAATTAATAATATATTCTTAATTTCTACAGCAGTTCTACACCACTTACCCTCTGTCTGAAACTGATCTTGATTAAAACAAAAAAACCCCAAACTGATTAATTGGCTGTTTTTTACTGCCTAATGTGATCATTTGGGGAAACATCCCAGGTCTTCTCATTATCCTAAATTCCCTGTTATATTTAATTGATATATGTTTGTGTGAGTTACAGATACATAAACACACTGGGATTTTCATACATGCATATATATGTTTTCTTGTTGCAGAATACCTGCTAGCTTGCTGTGGGAACGTGCTCAAGGCCCCCATAGATCAGTGTGATCAAAGGCAATGCCACATGGACTCCAGATGATTCAATGTGAATTATGTCAGAGACCTTTATTGATCATTGGGCTGTCATTATATAGACTCAGAGCATAAAGCACACACCTACATATTAGCATAATTAGGCAAGGACAACCCACTCCATCTGCATAAACCATGCCTTGCTTTCCTCATTAACGAGGTGTCCACTATCGATCCTTTCTGAGATAAGGTGGCCAGCAGCTGGTGGGAACCAAGTTCAGCATCCGCCTGCTATTATCCTTCTTCATTTGCATTCCCACATTTTCTGATTCCTCCAGGGACTCAAAAAGAGCAGGCCATTTTGCACCCATATTTTAACTGACAATGGACCCATCCTCTTAAACAGGACACTCCTGAGTGGGCATTGGAGAATTACAACTCCGCACCTTATTTTTTCTTTCTACCTTTAACAAGACCATAAAAAGAGATGAATATTTAATATACATATTAGGCATATGTATGTTTCAATTTACTCTTTTAATTTCTCAGGGGAAATATTTCTGTTCCTCACACAGGCTTTTATTGAAACAAGTGGTCTTCTTTATCTTATTTAAGTGCTATGAGACCAGTGATTTATTACAGAGGGGCACATAAGTCTTCAGATTACTGATATGCATTCAAACCAAGCAAAATAACAGCTACTTTGTGGTCCCTTCAGAAATTTTAAGTTGCCATTTCAATCTAAGCAATTAAAAGCATTAAGTATACTCATCAGGATTTTCTGTTTAAAATGATATTGACCAGAAAGGCAAGAATGTGGAGAACAATCCAGGCATTAGTAAAAGCCCTCTTTTTCACAGAATCACAGAATTAACCAGACTGGGAAAGACTTTCTAGTCTAACATATTATCTAACACCTTATAATTAACTAAACCATGGCACTAAGTGCCTCCCCATCCAGTCTCCTTTTAAGCACTTCCAGGGACTGTGACTCCACCACCTCCGCAGGCAGCCCATTCCAATGGCAATCACTCTCTCTGTGAAGAACTCCCAAACATCCAGCCTAAACCTGCCCTGGTGTAGTTTGAGACTGTCCTCTTGTTCTGTCACTGGTTGTCTGAGACAAGAGATCAGCCCCTGCCTGGCTACAGCCTCCCTTCAGGTAGTTGTAGAGAGCAATGAGATCTCTCCTGAGCCTCCTCTCCTTCAGGCTAAACAACCCCAGCTCCCTCAGCCTCTCCTCACAGGGCTGTGTTCCAGCCTCCTCTCAGCCTTGTTGCCTTTCTCTGGACATGCTCAAGCACCTCAACATCTTGCTTAAACTGAGTGGCCCAGAACTGGACAGAGTACTCAAGTTGTGGCCTAACTAGTACTGAGTACAGGAGAGGAATGGCATTCCTGGTCCTGCTGGCCATGCTTCCTGATAGAGGCCAGGATGCCATTGGTCTTATTGGCCACATGGGCACACTGCTAGCTCATGTTCATGTTTTAAACATTTGAATATTCTCAAGACTGGTATTCCAATATTTGAATTCTAAGGATCTCCTTGTAGTACATTTGCATTAAGAAAAATTATAGAGTAGATGTGTTCTTAGTAACAATTATTTACACCCTCGCAGGACCTGAAGCTATGTGTGCTGCACCTCAGGCAGTATCCACAATGTGATTTCTGTCTCTTACATATAGATATATTTTCATTCTCTCTCTCAAGTACTGATGGAAAAAAAAAAGAAAGGGTGTTCTGTAGTTCTTGTTGAGCAATGCAAATACCATGAGGATAAACCACAGATGAGAATAAAGTTTTCTGTACTTTCAATAACTGTAACTGAAATAGTGTCATTCCTAACAGTCAGCTTTCTTGACATTATCTTTGGTATAATTGTAGGTTTTAAAGATACTGTGGAAAAGACTGAATCTCTGGAATCCTGGGAACACGTATTTGGGCAGAAAGGAAAAAGAACCCTGTTCAAACATGGGCATTGAATATTAGCAACGACATTTAAAGCATCTAATAATTTTCTGTGCTCTCCTTTAAAAGAAGTAAGGTTTTTAAAAATGATTTCTTGAATAATAGTTTTAAAAGATAATTGTCTGAAGATGAAGATGGTGTAGCGAATTTTACACTGCTTTGTTCACTTACATAAAAAATTATTAATATAGTTTGAATTATTTGCAATATTATGGTAGTATTGAAACTATGTGACTGGCAATAAATAGTCTTCTTGGTGCCATCTTCTTAGTGTGAGGTACTGGTAGGAGAAAATAGCTGTTTCCACACTGGTATTTTTCACCCATCAGACAAGATATCTGAGGGCATATCAGACAACCTGTGAATATAGAGGAAGGAGATATTCCTTCAGGTCTTTTCCCCTCATGTACCTTTACAAACACTTTTTTTTTACTGTAGGTAATTCTGGTGGACGGCTTTGCTAATCCTTCTGAAGGTGATCTAGAGAGATCTTCAGACAAACCATTTGTTTTCAGCTGCTATTCTGACACACAAAAATCTCTTCAAATGACAGCTGGAAAAAGGGTGATGGCAGGTCTCTTTTAAAATAAAAGATACTCATCAAAATTTAAACCCCACAAGTATTTCCAGGACCTGGAAGACAATGTTTTCTTATTTCTCTACTTTTTGAGTTACCATTTTTCAAAGGACTCTGGAACTCATGTGAGGATGAAAGAAATTTCTGAAGAAAGTCTACAACATACTGTAAAATAATAAAACTTCTAAAGCTGCTTAAAAGGAGGGTTCAGTATCACACTTTGAACTCTGCATACAGACTCAATCTGGAAAAGGATGTACTTGACATCATGGATTAAGTCATATCCCAGGGATCTGTCAGTCGTGGATATTAATACATTCAGAATACATAATTAAAGTCACAGGGATTTCTGGTAAGGCTGTGTATGTTGCTGATGTGCATAGCATCAGAGTTTATAAAAACAAAACAAAGGCATCTAATTTCAAACTGGTCCTGCACGGTGAAAGAAACATTTTGGGGATCTGATTTTCAGTGCCACTCATTGTTAAAATAATTGTTGATTTTAGTTCTTTCCTGGTTTGCTTTCAGTTGTGCTTGAGGTGATGACTCTAAATGATTTTTTTATTTACCTTTGTTCCCATGGAAACAAACAGTTTAACCTGTTCGATATATTCAGAAATATTGTAGTTGTATAAATCATCTCACCACTTTCAAAGAGAACATACTGCTTTCTTCAATCAAAAGCTAGAAATTATCTCCTTTTTCAGCTCAAATAAAAGTATTAACTTCAGTGTTAATATTGATTATATGAGTAGATTTTATAATATATCCTTTCACTTAACACCTAAGAAATAAGTGACTATCCATTTTAATATTACTATAACCTGTCAAGATGTGAATTTTTTATGTCTGAATTTACACTGCAAAGGAGATAAATTTCTTTTCTCCTATTTTCAGATTTAACTTTTCTGCAGCAGATATGTTTATATGCTTATTAGTCAAGATAAAACAAATCTTTCCTGTGGCTTGAAAATGCTTTCTTTGTTCTGTGGCCTGAAACAAACATATCTGTACTAAAAGTAGTTTATGCTATCCTCAATATTTTCAGACATGAAAATATTTTTAGTATTTTGCATCTTTAACACATGCAGGTAAATGCTAAATCTAGTAGTAGATGGTGTGGAATCAGAAATTCTTATTAAATAAAAAATAGAATCAGGTCTTCAGCATGTTGAGGTTCATTGATTCAAACAGTTTCAGTTGTGCACTGGATCCTGTTATTTACTTTCTTCTAAAAGGTATCAAATCAAAGATGGAAGGATAAAAAGAGTCTTTATTCAAGGTTAAGTTCCATTTTCTTTACTGTAGCATTTCCAAAAGTTTTTAGAATAGTACAAAAATGTAAGAGTTAGCAGTTCTATGATTCTTCAGGAGTATTTAATGAATAATTCATGCTTTCTATGCACATTTTTTAGTTGTGACTTTACACATTGATACATAGCTTGAAGAGGACTGTATTGCCTTAACTGTATGTTTATGCTAAGTAATTTCATCTATTTTAAATTCAGTAGTAAGATAAAGCATAGTTCTTTTAATTTGAGATATCAGGAAACACATGTCGAGTTAGAGTGCAAATTAAATGGCATAAAATCAGTATAAAAGAACTTGTATTAGTAGCCATGTTCAGACCTCTGAGTACGTCTACTGGGAAATCAACTGAGAAGTCACTTGAGAATTTATATACTTAGGCAGCTAATAAAAGTATTTTGTTTTTGTCTTACAGCAAACCTAGCTCATAAGTCTATGCTATATATTAGATGATGGAATTAGGCAAGTTCTAAGCTGTAATAATACAAACAATGTTTTTCCCTATCTTATTAATGCCCTCTCACTTGGAGCAAAGGTCACTCATGACATACGTGAGCACAGGGTATGTGTGATACAATGCTGTGGCTTTTCCTCATTCAGGAAGCCCTGGATAATAAACAACTATTTAACTTTATCACTTGTCACATACCAATTGTAGGCAGATGATTAAAATATATCTCCTTCAAGAGATCCATAAACTCAAAAAAAGAACTAAACCTGGAGACCAAATGAAAATGAGGGACTTTACTACTGCAAGTAAATGTAGTGGCAGGTGATTGATGTAGTGAATTTATTACTGGTTTCCAAATATTGATAGTATTATCTGAAATAAAGTTATTAACAGGACTGAGAGATGTTTAGAACATAAACTGCATTCGGCTGCCATAGCAAATGTATCCTTGTCCATTTGGATGATGCAGGTTATCCTGTCTAGTCTCCTGCTGCAGAGTCCTCAGTGCTGCCACAGCAGAAGTATGCTGGTCTTTCTAAATCACGTTTCATATCTGGGCTTGTGCTAAGCAGGTACTTTAGATAATCAAGGGCTTTCAAAGTATTACTCAGGTGTCTCAGGTTTACCTGTTTCTTTATTGTTTACATAGCTGAATGCACAAAGTCTTGTAACTGACGGAGGAATTCTCCTAGGAGTGTTTGAAGCAGTCTTTAGAAGAAAGAATTTAAGTCCATCTATTCTTAGCCAGCTGCTCTGTTCATTGGGGTCTGTGAGATATGGCTCTTTTAAAATTTTGTCTTCAGGTCAGTGGTTCTTCACTTCCTGATACAGAATAGAAAAATCTCAACTGCAGAGCTGGAATATGACCCTTATGTTTTGAGAAGGCTCATGATTGCTGACTATATTATGTGTGATCTCAACATATCTCCTGGAAATGCAAAGGACTTAGGGAGTGGAATGTTTACCCATCTCATATCCCATTTTCTTATAATGAGATGGGCATAAAATTTTCTCAGCCATCTCATAGTAAGTATTTAGGCACATCAGTTGAACTCCAAATCAAACATAATCACAGTAAATTGCCTTTTTTGCAGGTTGGTATTTTTTACCAAGAAAACACGGGAAAAACAGGGCCAGTCAGGAAGAAGATGCTTTAGAATTCTAGCTTGCACTATATTGTTCATAAAGTCTATACTTTTTTGCCTTACAGTTCTGAATTTCTTCTCCCTCGGTGTGTAGACATCCATACTGTTGAAGGTCAGGATAATACACTCTGGTTCTAATCCTGAACTATGACTTTTTGCCTCTGCGTATCAGGTTACCTGAGAGAAGTAATCAGTGTCTGGTGTGTGGACATCAATTGAGTTTCAAATAGTCACCACTAACATAGAATATTGCAGAGGAAGGCCCAAAGTAGAAACTTGCCCCAGCTCCAGAAAGGCTATTAAAAATTGTTTATCTCCTAGATCAGCTTTAATTCAAGGAACATACTTATGCTTACATGTGCCATTTCTGTTCACAGACACATGCATACACCACTAGCTTTAATACATGCAGACTACTTTCCAGAGTAAAAGATAAAAACAGCCAAACAACCAAAAATGAATAAACAAAAACTGTGGAGAGGCATAGCAACCTTGTAATCACAGTCATATACTACATGAATGTTGTTGAACTGAGATATTAATTGCAACTCTTTCCTCTTTTACTTCCTTAGATTATTTTCTAACTTCTTCATTCCTCTCTTCCCCTCATTCTGGTTTTTTTTCCTTCTGTTTTTCTTTCTGCCTTTCTTTGGACACAATTCACATAAATGTTTTTTCAAAAGGAATAATATCAGAAATGTGACTTCTTTTTACATAATCAAATATGAGAAAAGTGCTATTGTTGCCATGAATATTGCATTTAAAAGCAAAAGTAAACGACACTGTATTGCATTGGTATGCACAGAGCTGACTGAAGAAAGCAGGTTGGTTAGAGAAAAAAGTAGTTTTGTAACACTGATTATTCATGCTTAATTTATGTTACTATCATCTGTGATTAGATTAGAAAAATTCCAAAGCAAATGCAAATATATATATATATGAGGAATCGACATTTTACTACTAGATGAAATTGCATTGTAATGGAATTTCAAAACACTATTTTATTATTCCCATCTACTAAAGCCTGCATAAAGCTGTTCTTTATGGGAATCTTCAAGAAAGAATCCTTAAGAAATAATGTTTTAACTGGTGACTTCAAGACTAATCTAAAGGATCTGAAAGGAAAGAGGCCCATTTGTACTTTATCATGTTTGTTAGAGTTTAAAACTATGTTTGAGAAAGACTGCATTAAGCTGATAAAAATGTATTGCTTTAAAAAACGTTTTAAAGGTTGAGAAAGGAAAACTAATCTTACCGTCGTGTTTGAAGGCCTCTGAAAAGTGGTAGGGGTTTGCTGGGGAGTGATAATGTTGTGTAGATCCTCTCCAGCCTGGTGAAGATATACTTCCTGACGCAGGACTGCTTAACCGTGGTCTGTTCTTCGAATTAAATGAAGTTAAAGATGAACTACCAGATTTGATTCTTAAGATAGCAGCATATGAAGTGGGGAGGCCAGGGACAGCTTCTGAATACTCTGGAAAGAAAGAAAGAAAAAAAGAAAAAAAGTTAACTCTGAATAATTCAAATGAATATCCTCATTGTGATTATGAAATCTTATGTTACATTAAACTCTTATGACTTTATCTCAATCCTGAGTTTTGTGTGTTACTTTTCCCCTCACTCTTGTGTTGGGGGAACAGGTTAGTGCTAAACCATTACACCACAGAAGGGAGACATTCCCTGGGGAATATGGATACAGGAAAGGGAAAAGATTAATACATCAAAGGATGGACTGGCTTGGTGGTGAACGTTGCAGTGCTGTTGGCATGAAGTCTGTGGATGTCCTCAGGTCATACAAGCATAGAATCATTAATGTTGAAAAGATCTCTAAGGTCATCAAGTCCAACCACCAACCAAATACTACCATGACCACTAAACTGTGTCCAGAAGTGCCACATTTATGGAGTTTTTGAATGCCTTCTGGGATGGCACCTCCATCACTTCCCTGGGGAACTTGTTCCTATGCCTCACAACTCAAATCCTCTGATGTTCCCAGGATTGATGAAATCCTCTATCAAAGTTCTGCTGGAAATCCAGAAATAGGTAGATTGGGATGCAGCCCTGTTCTTTTCAGAATGGGAGATGGGATGTGGCCAGATCATAATCAGGACATAAAGCACCATGCAAAGGACTCTTGTTCTGAAAAAAAATGCCACATCTCTCCACCTTTGTGCTAGTTTGAAACTAGCTAGCATGTTTTGGTGACAAGGATTAGATCACAGGCTATGAAAGGGTGATGTCTACTTCACTCATAGGCTTGCTGAGAGGTATAAGAACAAGAATCCATACATAGAAAAGGCAATTCTCCTGGGGAACTCAGAGATGCATTTATCTCTCTAGTCTCTCTGCTGTTTCTCTGATTAGTCCACTTTGCTTCCTAACCCCCTGGTCAAACCTCCATTCTTCCTTTGGACTGGGGTAAGGTTGAGAGAGGTGGGAGAAGGTGGATGGGTGGTTGGGAGCCTCTCCTGGGGACTCAGGTTTCTGGGAGGGGAGTTGTGTTTCTGTATTACCTTTTACCTTGTATATTTCTGTCTCTAACTGTATATACTGTGAAGATCTGCTTGTATATTGTGCTAAACTGTAAATATAAGCTTCATTCAAATTTCCAGAGCCAGCTAAGTCTAGTCTGGGTGATTTCTAATGTGTGGGGGAGCGGGGAACACCCAAACCATCACAACCTTCTAAATGCACACATATCCTTTGTTTCTAACTCCAGGTGAACAAATGATCTGTAAGCTACATGAGATGGACAAAGAAGCAGAAAGAAAATGTTAACTTAGAAAGTATGGTGTCACAGAAATATTCTTGTGTATATTTTAATACATAAGTACGATGTAATTCTAACAGTGATACCTATTCTGCTTTATGGGATTCGTTGCTGCAGGATCACAATGTTGGGAAGACATCACTCCAGTATGCCCACAGAAATAGAAGAAATACATACTGGGAGGAATTTTAAAATAAAATAAATGCAGACCTACCTGTATTCCAAACTTTACAACACAGCATATAGCGAACCTTAATAAGATTTCCAAAGGGAGAGTGATTGCAATCACATATATAATGAATGCACTGTTCCTTGAGCATTTTCTGCAGACAGAGGCACTTTTTCTGTTTTCAACACAGTATTTTGGCTCTGTGCTATTTGCCCTATGGCTAAGGACATACATTTGGGAAAACTCTATGTCAGGACTTTTTCAGCAAATGACAAATACTTTGTGTGACTGAAATATGATATTATTAGGCTGTTGAATGTACTATATAGAATACATACAGCAGTAGTAAAACTCTAATGTCTGAAGGTCTGTTCTCTGATGACAGAAGGCAGCTCTTTACATGACGTTCTTGAGTTTATCAGCTATTTTAGCCTGAGAAGATTCAAATAATTGCTCTCATTTTACTGGGATAACTATGAAAAGCCTTCCTTGATGGGTAGGTAGAAAGGCAAACTGGAGAGCATGAACTGGATATTGCATCTTTTGTGATTAGCAATCAGAAATTAAACACTAATACTAGTAATTCTGAATCTTAGGGAGACTGTGTAACATGGCTTCTATGTTCTTATTGCCTTATATTGTCAGCTCAGAATGAGGGTGGATCGTACACATAAAATGCATCCAGGCCTCTGCTCCTCTACTGAATCTGACACTTAGCTTTCCTCCTTGCTATGTGTCATTCTATGACATCTCCACCTGCTTCCATAACACTCTCTCAGATGATCTTGCTCACTGAGAAGGAACATTCTTCTATTAGTTTCTGCTGCATCTATCACCCAACAAACAAGTTAAGAGAAATAGCAGCCTTCCTCCCTGCTGCCCAGGTGCACAAGGAAAACCAAAACTAGTGTACAGATATATAAAGTTATAAGTAAATGCATCAAGAATGGTGTTCCATTACTGTCGTGAAGGGTTGCAAAGCCTTCTTGCAAAGCCCTCATTAATACAGAATTGTGGCTCAAAGGACATCAATTGAGGAATCAAAAGCCCATGGCACCAGCCCTGGGAACTGACTAAAACCGCCGTTTCTAGCTGTGGGAAGATTTCTCCCCCAGAGGGACATAAAGCTGTAAACATGAGCTGCTGTTTTGGGAAAATGACCTTGGTTCTGAGACATTGTGAGCACCCTACGCACACCTGCTGGGGGGCTGACCCTGGGTGGTACCACAGATTGTTTTTGGTAAAAATTAGCCAATCTGTGAATTACTCATAACTTTGAACCAATCTGTATTGTTCACGTATGTCAGCCCAAGTTTTGCTTCTGAAATACTATAACAGACGCTGCATTGCCTTAATAAAGTGCCCTTTTGCTTGGTACTCTCGCACACTCGCACTCACGCACACACAGCACAGCCCAGCACTCGCACGGCATTCACATCTGCACCGATCGCACTGCAGCATCGAAGTTACAGAACCAACTCGTCAGCGCTCCGATCCTCACCAGCCTCTGGATGGAAGCCAGCACCCAGCTTGGCTGGGACCCACGGAAACACAGACAGCGCACCCTGATCCACGATATTTAGAACTTTTTCAGAACTAAGTTCAGACAGTGAGTAACTGAGAAAACTTCATCTAAAGCCAGAACAACCTCTCAAAGCCTTCCAGTGAAACTCTCTCAAGCCACAGACTCTCTTCCTAAATTCTTTCAAGCTGTTGCTAAATTCCTGATTTTTTATGTGTAGTCATTCTGTAATTGAATTCGCAACCGCATACAAAGAACTTACGTGGGATAGTTATAAATAAGTTTGGGAAGGGGATTCCTAGTGTTTATAATAATAAATCTTTTAAATTCTTTCAAATTCGGCCTCGCATTTCATTCCCCAAAATCCAGACAAACTCCACTCCGCAACAATTATGCTTGAGCGTGTCCAGAGAAGGGCGATGAGGCTGGTGAGAGGCCTCGAGCACAGCCCTACAAGGAGAGGGTGAGGGAGCTGGGAATGTTTAGCCTGGAGAAGAAGAGGCTCAGGGGTGACCTTATTGCTGTCTACAACTACCTGAGGGGTGGTTGTGGCCAGGAGGAGGTTGCTCTCTTCTCTCAGGTGGCCAGCACCAGAACGAGAGGACACAGCCCCAGGCTGCGCCAGGGGAGATTTAGGCTGGAGGTGAGGAGAAAGTTCTTCACTGAGAGAGTCATTGGACACTGGAATGGGCTGCCCGGGGAGGTGGTGGAGTCACCGTCCCTGGGGCTGTTCAAGGCATGGTCTAGCCTTGAGCTCTGTGGTAAAGGGTTGGATTTGATGATCTGTGAGGTCTCTTCCAACCCTGATAATACTGTGATACTGTGATCTTGTCTTCCGCTACATTGAATGCACTTATCACCAGGCCAAGTTGCAGATTATACACACACTGGAGTGCAAAATAATTATTAATCCTTTTGAAATTGTTCTATCAATTTTTTTTTCTTTTTGTTGTTGTTGTTTAACCTTGTCCCAGGTTGAGAATTATAGGGTTAAAAAAACCCCTCTGGGAAGTAGAAGTCTGTTATTCAATCCCATCATTCTGCTATCTCTTTATAAACTCCGGGCAAGGCCACCTCGTTTTCCCCATATGGGCCACCAAGAATTCTGTTATGGTTTTTAATGAGAGCTGACAGAAATGAAGCTCTCAAATTGGAATAAAAACACAGAATTATATTTAGAGAAATACAGAAAAGAAATTACAGAAGGAGGTACAACAGTCATGGCGAACACCCTTGAATTTCCCCCAGTCCAAATCTAAATCTATAATCCCCAGTGCTCAAATCCTCCCCCCACCCCTCCAATGCCTCTGGCTTCCATAGGCCTAAACACAAGCCCCTGGAGGCCCCAAAACAGGCCTAATGCCTACCTGTCTCTTCTCCCAGACAACCAGCAACAGAACAAGGGGACACAGTCTCAAGTTGTGCTGGAGAAGGTATAGGCTGGATGTTAGGAGGAAGTTCTTGCCAGAGAGAGTGATTTACCATTGGAATGGGCTGCCCAGGGAGGTGGTGGAGTCGCCATCCCTGGAGGTGTTCAAGAAAAGCCTGGATGAGGCACTTAGTGCCATGGTCTAGCTGAGTGGCTAGGGCTGGGTGCTAGGTTGGACTGGATGATCTTGGAGGTCTCTTCCAACCTGGTTGATTCTATGATTCTATGAAAGGAAAATGAGCTGGCCTCACCGTGACTTTATAAAGAGATAGCAGAATTATGGGATTGAATAACAGTCTTCTAGTCCCCAAAGGATCTTTTTAATCCTATAGTTCTCAACCTGGGACAAACCTCTTTTTAATTGTTAGGGTTTGGCAGTTTATAAGACAAGGCTTACTACAGTTCCCTGTGCCCCCAGACTTTAGAAATACCCAGACTAGATTCAGCCATCTCTGGGAATATAAATGAAGCTATTTATTTACAGCTAACACAATATACAAGCAGATATTTACAGTATATACAGAAATATACAAGGTAAAAGGTAATACAGAAACACAGCTCCTCTCCCAGAAACCTGAGTCCCCAGGAGGGGCTCTCAACCACTCCTGCACCTTCCCCCTGCCCCTCTCAACCTTACCCCAGTCCTAAAGAAAAACAGAGGTTCAGCCAAGAGGTTAAGAAGCAAAAGTGAGTGGAAGGTGAGGTTAGGGAGATGCAGCTCAGTCAGAAGCCCAAGGCAGAGCGAGACAAAATGGCGAGAGTGTTATCTAATGTTTTCCTTTCTTCTTCAGCAAGACTCTGAGGGAGTAGACATCATCATTGTTTTCCTTTCACAGCCTGTGATCTAGTTCTCACCAAAACATTCTACCCTGCTTCAAACTAGCACACTAAGTGAAACAACTTCTAAGCAGAGGAACACACCTGCAGGGGAAGAAGGTTTGAGGAGGTGAAGGAGCCCTACAAATGTGAAGGGCTAAGCAGTAAGTAACACTGGGGGGAAAAAAAATAAGTAAAACAGTGAGACTTGGTCAGTTTTGTCAACGTATTGAGTAGCCAGACAAAAGTAAATACAAACCATACTGGAAACATCTATCCAGCCTTGCTTTCTACAGAAGTATGAATCAAAGTGTACTTTTTGTGGTGCAATATTTCTCACTTTTAGGCTGTGACTGACCTGGAGTTTTTTGCATATTTGATAAAATAAGCTACTCGAGTAGCTCGAGTAAATAGGGTTCAATAATGCTGGAACAGTTTTGACAATTTATTTTTGCTGATATAGTATATACAGGCAGCTTAATGAAATGAGCTCGTTCTGTACTGCCTCATCAAGTCAAGAAGACAGTCATTCTTTTGTCACTTAAAAGAAAAAAAGTACTTTAAAATTCTCTGTTATCTAGTTGAATGGGGAACACTTTTTCTGCAGTGGTAAATCCAGGGTTTGAAAGAACAAAAGAGTCAACATGATTTCAGATGGCATGAGTGTAAATTACCATGGGAAGAAAGAGAAGGAAAGGATACAGAAATCACTCTACGTAGTGAAAAGGTCCTGCACTAACAGCGGTATTAGTCAGGCTGGGTTCCAACCTTTCATGGTATAATCGTTTTGCTTGGCTAGGATTAGTGATTAATGTGAAATTACACCCTGACTCTGATTGCACTGTCATACTTACGGGATTGCTATGCCTGAGTAAAGCTTCTCTTGTAAGACATAACTGGAAATGGTTAATAAATTAAACATAAGCATACATTTCTTGTTTTGTTTACTGAAAACCTGTAGCCTGTGATCATTAGTGACAACTAGAGCAGAAATCATTCTTACCTGAAAAGAAAACCTACTTCCTGATCTGAACATTTGCCTCTAGATTTAGACTTCTGAACTGCTTATATATATTAGAATATATTTTATTGGAATATTATTTTAAATAAAACTATTTTAAATAAAATTATTTCATTAATTTTGCTTGCATTAGACTTTTGAAACTTGACAGAATGTCTCTTTTTTCCTGTACATAGTTAAAATGCTGAAGGGTAGATGTTACTCACCAGTGATTTTTTTTATCTTTATCAGTCCACTCTTAAAAACCTAAAAAAAAAAAACCATCAAAAACCTATGGATAGCTCTTAAAATTCTGCTCCACTTGAGCTTCACAGTGAAATTATATTTACTCTAACCTTATTCTTTAAAAAAAAAATTACTTGGGATAAAACACTCAAAGGCTTTTCAGCTGCAAGCAGACAGAGATAAGGAATATGCAGGCCCAAGTGAGAGAATAAAATCAGCAGTCTGGATTAGCCTTCATAGTTCTTTGCACTAAACTACCAGATTTATAGTCATTTTAAATGTGACTCCAATATGTGACTAGTTTCCCAAAACGTGGTTTTAAACAGCAAACTGTGATTTGAATTAGTTTTGGTAACTTTTCAACAAATCTGTGTCAACTCATTCAATTATTTATGTATCTTCCATTATTTCCAGCACATGCTGTTCTTCAGCTTTTCTTTGATCAGATTCAACACAGTCAGGTAAGCCAGCACCACAGGTAATATAGAAACTGTCTTCTACAGTGTGTTGAGGCTTTTTTCTTTTGCAAAAAGCGAAAATACAAACTTCAGGATCATTTGAAAGTTTACTCCTATTACTTGTAATAGGCATGTCAGCTTAAATTTGACTTCATTTCATGCGTGCTGTGGGAGAATGAAACTGAATGAGAGAAAGGGGATCTTTTCCCACAGGGATGGCACGTTCTTATACACATTCCTTAGGTACAATCCATGGGTACAAATATAAACCACAAATGCTATTCTGTTATATCTTATCTGACATTTCTTTCAAAAGGCACAACATGAGTTAACATAACTCCAGCTGTGATGCTTTGTAATTTGGCCAAACTACATTCTTTCTTTAAGCAGTGAAAGATGACAAGGCAAATTCAGACTCCAACCCCAAAACCTCACTGAAAACTGTCTTTGTAGAACTTGAAATCTATGGAGAATAAAGCATTCTGGCTCTTGGGATGATGATTTGTTTTCCTTCATTACTTCTTTTTAAAGTGACTCCTGGTCAATTATTAACTCATTGGCATTTCTCAACTATCTAATGAAAATGTAGTCTATCTTATAATACTTGCAAATGTGACCTTCATTTGTCTAATTTTTTTTTTCTAGCCAGCATGTTTAACCAAATGTCACTAAGAATGCTAAACCACTTTTTTTCCTTGTAAATTTTAATTGCATTGTTTCAGTGGAAGCATTCAGTCTTCTAAATGCATGAAATTATGTGCCTTCTTTCTGTAAACTGGCTTGTATCCCTGTTGCTCTTCAGTTTTAAAAACAGAAACGTATTTTCTATGTTTTTCTACACACATACATGAGTTTCTCTCTAGATTGCTCAATAGCAATAGCTCAATAGCTTGGCAATAACCTGAATCTCTGTTGATAAAGTGACCATCCATGGCATGTCCTTGTGACAACTAGGTTTACTAACAAAACACAGTAAAATGTCAATAAATTATACTGGTTACCAAAAATAGCAGAAGCCAGGAAGAAATGATTAATATCCCTGATCCTCTCCTGCACACTGCCCACTTGTGCGTGATTTACTCGTTTGAGATTTCACTTAAAAGATGCTATTAAATCTCATCTATTACTCAAAACTGCAGGCAATTCAACATATGCAAACAATCATCAAATCAAACTGCACAAAAGGCTGAAATCTTCTCTGGGATTCTCATTTTAAACATGTAAGCTAATGAGGCTGAATTCACTTTACAGGTGGTGAGGAGGAGCATAGCATGTGATGTAAAGGATACGCTTAGTAAACAGCTACTTTTTGCTACAGGCTTTAAAAGAGAGTGAGTATCTGACATGTCAGCATTTCAACTTATTCAGATGCCCATTATCATAAATCAGTCAAGCTTCATTTGTACTTTTTTACTATTCAAAATTTCAAATTGTTCTGTGGAGAAGTGAAGACCAAAAGATTTTGTTTTCCAAATCAGCTATAGGGGATGGTTTAGAAGCTGGAAGTTCTCAAGGAAAACACGAACGTGGTCTTCATCAACCTTTTTCACCACAGATTTGATAATATGAGAAAAATAATCTATTTGAGATGGTCTTTCCTTGGGGAAGAAAGATACACAATAGTTCGTGTATTCAGATACAGGGTGGGGGGAAAGGGAGACAGGGGGGACAAAAGATATATTTTGTTTACTTTCAAAGGAACAAAGAGAAAGTTCTTTGATAACTTAAAGCATTGACAGAAGGATAGTAAAGAATATTTCCAGTAGCTATTACCAAATGAATCAGCATCTTTGGAATATTGCATTGTTACAGCTAATTTGAATGTCATGAATTTCTATGAGGAATTATTTTGAATAATATAAAGATGCTTTTGTAGAGTTAGTCATTGCTTCCCTTCCTACTGAAAAAAAACCCAATCTATTTTCCATCTTACTTCCACTTTGTACTCATTATACAACAAATAAATGACTCAATATGCACCTAATTATTCCCACTTTGCATCCAACACAGAACATCCACCAGATTAAGCAAAGTATACTTTAAAATAAAACACTGTCAAGCTACAGAATGCTTGTAACTTCATTAATACAAATCATAAATGTAATAAAATATTCCAATTATGGAAGAACTTTTATCCAAAATAAAGCAATTTTAAAGTGAGAAATGTAGTTTGAGATAATCACAAATATTTTTTTTACATCTTTCAAAATATGCTAATATAATACACAGATTACAACTAGTTAGGATATGTTTCTGCCATAGCACAGGGTTCAGTCACAGTGAATATGTTCAGTAAGTGCTTTGTAGCTTTTTCAAATTCACTGAAGTCATGTAATAAGAAGTGTTTTTCAGATATAAAAAAAAGTAGTTCTCTTCTTTGAAAACTCCTTAACTTATTGAAGGAAAACTTAATTCCAAATAACATCAACAGAACTTTATAATTTCCTGTATTCCATCCAGCTCAGTAATTATTGCTTCTGGTTTGTACATAGATGTATCTGGCACTTTACAAATGTTTGGAATTTTTCTGCCTGTTTGATTAATAAAAAGGAGGTTTGGGCCAGCTTTTTCTGAAAAATAACACTTAGGGCAGATACTGTAGATACCTGAGGACATCACTAGTCTTACACCACTCAGTGAAGAGAACGTAACAACTAGCTTCTTCTACATATCTTGTGATCTTTGACCTGAAGGAGCAGTGCTACTTACTAGTTGTAATTTCTAGGCATATATGAAGATGCACAATAAGACTCCTAAGTGGGTTTTGTTTGTTGATTTTTAGATATACTTCTTTTTCCTACTACTTCAAGCACTTTCCTACAATATATTTCAGCTCAAACTTGACATGTATTCTCTATCAAGAAAGTATGGAGCGTTACTAATGTGAGATCCATAGATTAGCCTACACTGCATGCTTTTAATTGAAACCTTAACTTATTTTCCCTTTGGCTGATGATCATCAGAGTGAGCTGTCAATTCTGAATGTGAAGGAAGAACTAAGTACCAAAGGTCAACTATTTCAGTACAAATCAATTAAAGTAATTAGATGGATAGAAACCCTATTATATAACCCTTCACATTGCTACAACAATACGCATATCTGTGTTAGGTGAGCAATAATACCTAATCCACAGCAAAGGAGAAATTTGTAATTGACAGTGTTAGCATAAATTGCTTGATTAAATTACTAATACCAAACTGAAGCAGTCAGAATCTTAATAACCAGTGTGTGAAGGAAGCTTCCTGATGGTTTTCTTGGCAACAGTTGCGTTTACATTTGCAAAACCATGGGATTTTTTTAAGAGATCAAATAGCTTCTTGGACAGGAAAAAAAAACAATCTAGGGTGTAGTTCCCTTTTCAGAAGTGGTTTGGAACATCTTGAACTAGAAAACACCAGTTTGTTTGCTGATGCTCAAACACAAAATCTGGTATTGTATTCAAACTACCATGTTGCTTTAAAAGGCCACTTTTGTTCTTCCCCCTATGTTCTCCAAACAAGATACTTGCTTTATTGCCATCTTATTGTGTTCTTCAAAAAATGCACTTGCTAGCAAGGACTGTCTCTTTGCTTGCACTATTGCCTGTCAGAAAATAGGACCTCCTGCAACCATGGATCATAACCCAACAGAAGCTGCTCTGACTCTGTACTGGTGTCCTGTGGTGTTACTGAGTCTGCTGCTGTGCTGGGCCAAGGGTAGTGTGTACAGAAGTCCTGGAAATGTCTAACAGGGCTCCTCAAGCTAGTAGGATATTCAGGGCACTGCCAGCAGCCTTTATTCCCAGCAAGATGTATCTCACATCCTTTGGAGGACTGGGCTCACCAGTGACCTTCCACCAGGAGATTTAGTCACTACAGGACACCATAGAGTTATTTTAAGGGACAGAGTGATGACAGGAACATGAGCTGATACCGGAACTGTACCAGGGTTATGGACTGAAATAGCCTGGACAGAGAGGGTGAGTGAGCTGGATTCATGCCATAAACAGAAGTACAATTCAGCCTATAACCTTAGAGTCATAGAATCATTTAGACTGAAAAAGAGTTTTAAGATCAAGTCCAATCATTAACCCAGCACTGCCAAGTTCACTACTAAACTATGTTCCTAACAACCACATCTATGTATCTTTTAAATGCCTGCAGAGTTATCGATTCAATCACTTCCCTAAGCAGCCTGTTCCAACGCTTGATAACCTTTTAGGTGAAGAATTTTTTCCTAGGATCCAATCTAAATCTCCCTTGTTGTAACTTGAGGCCATCTCCTCTTGTGCTATAACTTGTCACTTGGGAGAAGAGACCACCATCTGCCTCACTAATAATCACCTTTCAGGTAGTTATAGAGAGCAACAAGGTTACCCCTGAGCCTCTTTAGATCAAGGCCAAACAACCCCAGTTCTCTTAGCTGCTTCTCACAGGACTTGTTCTCTAGATCTTTCACTAGCTTCATTGGTTTTTGGACACGCTCCGGCAGCTCAACATCTTTCTTGTCTTGGCGGGGCCCAAAACTGAACACAGTATTCAAGGTGTGGCCTCATTAGTGCTGAGTACAGGGACATGACCACTTCTCTACTCCTGCTGTTGCTCTATTTCTGATACAGGCCAGGGTGCTTTTGGCCTTCTTGGCCACCTGGGCACACTGCTGACTCATTTATCTGTTTGTCAGCCAACGCCTTCAGGTCCTTTTCTACTGGGCAATTTTCTAGCCACTCTACCCATGCCTGTAGTAGCACTGCACGTGGGTTGTTGTGATAAAATATTTACTATTAAAATGTTAATTTACTAAGAACATACTGTTACTAGAGTGTATAAATAAAAACTTTGCTAACTTGAAAAGATGCCTACTGCATCAGGCTTATGCAGGTAGAGCTGGCATAAGCACAATTCAATATTCAAACAACTCCCTTTCCTTAAAACCTATGCAGATGGAAGAAACTGAAAGTTAAGAGGGGAATATGCAGAGCTTGGAAGCTACACAAGTCAATAGAGATCAAATCAACATTCAATGCAATGAATGCAAGAGCAAGAAATTCTAACTGTGCTTAATTAAAACAGTTAAATTATCCATTAGGGTTTTTTTTCAATTAACATTTATGTTCTGAGAAGGATCATTTTTACTTTGACACAGAAATCTGTGTATAAGCTTTTGATTAGTATGGAGACATTTATGATTCATAGCTAAAGTAATAGTACGGAGACATTTATGATTCATCGCTAATCTTCCTTTAAATTGCTAAGTTAATGAAAGGTTACCTATAAAAAAATCTGTTCCCTGTGATATGCATTCTTACATATTATCCCTGTTCTGTGTTTGTGTCCAGTGGAAGCAGACAGTCTTTCACTTTCCTTAAATTATCTATCTCCTGGTTCAAAGCTTTTTTTTTTCCCCTTGAGACAGCTCATGTATTCTTTTCTACCTCTGGATTTTTTTCTCTAGCTCTCTGTGGTTTGCTTTAGTGTTTTCTAATATTTTACAGTACACTCTCCACCTTTGCATTCATCTTTGAGACCTTTATTTGGCTTAGTCTTCCTCTAAGAATCCTATGAATTAATCACTGTGTATTGTTGGTGAAAACAGCTATCGCTAGCAATTAAACAATCCTTACACACAGACAATGAAATTCACTCTCATGCTCTGGGCAAATACACTGGCAAAACATCTTAAGCATTTTTTTACTATTGAATTGGCACATAGATCTACAGATTGTTAGAGAGGTAAGATTTTGTGTTGCCTTTTAAGTGTTTTAAAAACAATAGGTTAAAAAAGCCCCAGCTCATTATGATGGTCATTATTCCACTGTCTTCCTGCAGGGAAACAACACTTCCATGAAAAGGTCTCCTACCTTCTTTGTCTGAGATGTACTAATAAAGATGAATTCACAAACCTTCCAAAACATCCAAAACTTGTCCAGTCTTTGCAAGGAAATAAATTAGTGTGCTCTATGCAGGGATTTACATTCACGTAGGGCAGATCCATAACACAAACACATCTGCACACTAATTTCCTAAACTGAAGACAACTTTGTGATACTAAACCCTTAATATTCCACGGTCTCTTGAGGCAATTCTTAACAGGGGCTGGTTTTAGCCACAGAACCTAGTACTTGCTTGTGTACCTTTGTGGCTATGAGCCTATTCTGATCCTCTCAGTGAGGATTCATCAAAGGGATGCACTATCAAGAGAGAAGAGCAGCTTGTTGAAGGATGCAGACTTGAGCTGTTTGTACGGTTCCTTATAATGGAATAAACAGAGGCTGTACAGCTGATCTCCAACAAACTTTCTGACACAGCTGGTGAGGGAGTCAAGAAGAGAAGATGCCCTCCTGGACCTGTTTCTTGTGAACAGGGAAGAATTTGTGAGGGAAGTAAAGACTGGAGACAGTCTGGGGCTCAGCAATCATGAAATGATTGAGTTTCCTATCCTAGGGGAAAGAAGGAAAGAGTTTAGTAAAAATGCCACCTTGAACTTTTGCCTGCTCAGAAGTCTGATTGACAAAGTCCTGTGGGAGGCCACCCTGAGGGATATAGGAGTCCAGGAAGGCTGGACATACTTCAAGAGGGAAGTCTTAAAGGCATAGTTTGAGGCTGTTTCTTTGTATCAAAAAATTAGCTAGTCAGTAAAGTCTGGCTAAATAGGGCTGGACTTCAAGAATAAAAGGAGAGTCTATGACCTCTGGAAGAGGAGACAGGTCTCTCATGAGGACTATAAAGTTGTAGTGGAGCTATGCAAGGAGAAAATTAAGAGAGGCGAAGCACAGATAGAGCTCAACCTAACTACAGCCATTAAGGATATTTGTCGCTGTATATATTTATTGGTGATGGATGAAATAACAATGACATACAATAGCTGAAGTTGAAGCCCAAGGACAAAAGTCAAAGGCTGTTTATTGCTATATCCACAGTCTTTCATATGCCATTCTACAAGTTGTGCTAGTTCTACAAGTTATAGAATACAGTGATTGGATAAAATATTATTCCAAACATTCTTACTGGATAATAGTGAGATGTTAGCCAGGGTCACAGTTGCTCAGGATCACATCCAGATGATTTTTCAGTGTCTCCAAGGATGGACACTCTGGGGACACTGTTGATGGTCCTCTCACACAAAAACTCTGCTTCCTGATGTTCAGAGAAACTTGACTTTTTTCAGTTTTTCCATTGTTTCTGATCCCGTCACTGGGCATCACTGAAGAGATTCTGGCACCATCCTCTTTGAACCTTGTTTTCAAGTATTTATAGACACTGATAAGATGTACTCTTCTAAAGGTTTTACAGTGCCAGCTCTCTCAGCCTTTTATCATAGGTTTTATTGTCTGTGGCCTTTCACAGGCAGACAGATACTAAAACGTAATCCTAGAGTAAGCACATGTACACCAGATACTTTGCTGTCAAAGATCAAAACCATCAGTGCTTAGTGTAATGGCACTCAACATAAGGCAGAAAGAAGTTTTCCACTGTGGTAATAATATTAATATTAGAAGCTTAATTAGCTGATAGTTAATATTAACTGCTTCTCATATGCATGGTTCCCAACATCACAGGATGTTAAGGGTTGGAAGGGCCCCAAGGAGATCATTGAGTCTAACCCTCCTGTCAGAGCGGGATGATACACAGATCACAGAGGAACACATCCAGACAGGCCTTGAAAATCTCCAGAGAAGCAGACCCCACAACTTCTCTGGGAAGCCTGTTCCAGTGCTCTGTGACCCTTACAGTAAAGAAGTTCCCCCTTGTGTTGAAGTGGAACCTCTTGTGCTGCAACTTACACCCATTGCTCCTTGTCCTATCCCAGGGAGCAGTGAGCAGAGCCTGTCCCCCCTCTGCTGGTCAGCCTTCAGATACATACAAACATTTATCAAATCCCCTCTAAGTCTTCTCTTCTCCAGATTAAAATGCCCCAGGCCCTCAGTCTTTCCTCATAAGCCATTCCCTCCTGTCCCCTAATCATCCTTGTAGCCCTCCACTTGACTCTCTCCAGCAGATCCCTGTTCCTCTTAAACTGAGGAGCCCAAAACTTAACACAGTATTCAAGATGAGGTCTCACCAGGACAGAGTAGAACCTCCCTTGATCAGCTGGACACACTCTTCCTAATAAACCCCAGGATCCCATTGGCCTTCTTGGCCACAAGGGCACATTGCTGTGCCATGTTTTTTTTGTTATCCACCAGGACCCCCAGGTCCCTCTCCACAGGAATGCTTTCCAGCAGATCACCTCCCAGCCTGTACTGGTGGAGTTTGTTATTCCTCCCCAGATGTAGGACTCTGCACTTGTCCTTGTTGAACTTCATTTAGTTCCTCTGTGCCCAGCGCTCCAGTCATACACTGCTGCCTCAAGTTGTCTCTTGCCAAGTGCAGGATTTTGCACTGCCTGTTGCTGAGGTTCCTGACAACTCATTTCTCCAGCCTTTTGAGGACCCTCTGAATGGTAATAGCATTAGCCTCCAGAATTACCAGCCACTTCTCTCAGGTTTGTGTCAACTGCAAGCTTGCTGAAGGTACACTCTGCCCGATCATCCAGATCACTTAAAATGTAAATCAGGGCTGGAACTGGTATTGAACCCTGGAGTTCATCATTAGTTACTGGCTTCCTACTAGACTCTGTTGCTGATCACCACCCTCTGGGTCTGGCCATTCATCCAGTTTTCAGCTCACCTCATTGTTTGCTCATCCAGCCCAGGAAACAGCTAAGAGACTCATGAGATACAGTTTCAAAGGTTTTCTGAAGTCCAGACAGACAATAGCCACTGCTTTCTCCTTATCTACCAGCCATGATCCCTGGTGCTGTCTTCTGTCTCAGGTTTGCTCCTTCCTGACCTACCTCCATCTCTTCCTTTCACTGCATTTGGCTCTTCTCAGAAACATCCTGTAACAGCTCTCTAGCCAATCCTCCTCAAACATCCCATAGGTTTTTTTTTTTCCCATGAGACCCAAGATGATCACACTTTGTTTTTTAACAGTGTTCTTGCTGAGCTTCTCCCTGAATTCTCCTGAGAATTTCCTTCAGTAGCCAGTGACTTCTGACCCTGGGTCTTTGACGCTACTTATGTTATCTCCTCTTCATTAATGCTTGTGTTTAATTAGTACCTTACCTTTATATTTTATAATAGCCACACATTACATAATAGAATTAAATATGATTATATTAATAGACAGTTATATGCTATGAATAATGATATTTATAATAAATAATTACTTTTATATGTTTTAATGTTGTTATACTTTCCATATCTCTTTTCCCAGTGTTTTAAGGGTAGAGCAATGTAGCTTCACGTAACACACATCATTGCAGCTCGTGTAAGTGCTTGCTGTGCATTTCCCTGGAAAGCATCTGAGAGTAATAGCCCATTGTTTCTCTGATTTCTTTTTTGGATGCATTTCTATTCTGCACTTATTGTAGTGGAGCCTAGGGATACTAGGCTTCATAAATGTAGCCTTTGGGAACATTACCTTTATGCTCAGTGAAAGCCAATGGCACCTATATACCTCAGTGATGCTTAGAAGTTAGAACTAGATTGGCCTCAGGCTGTTTGTAATAATTTTGCCTTTCCAATAACTTTCAGAAAAGGAAAAGATCCATTTTATAGGTGTCATAAATGTCAATAGCATATAAGTTCCATATATTTAACCATCATTTATCATTACTATCGTTACTAGAAATATATATATTGACAGAATAAATAGGCTTGAGCAAACTGGATCAAGTACTGTGTAGATTTCCAGTGACCAAGAATAACAGACAAGAG
Organism: Pogoniulus pusillus; assembly: GCF_015220805.1. Classification (NCBI taxonomy): domain Eukaryota; kingdom Metazoa; phylum Chordata; class Aves; order Piciformes; family Lybiidae; genus Pogoniulus; species Pogoniulus pusillus. The sequence continues at coordinate 13,700,358 of NC_087266.1, read as the reverse complement.
GGCAAATATTAAGTAATTTACACAAAACTGTTGTCATATTGTAACTGTTTTACATATGAGACATACAGCTAACAGATCTCAGCATTACAAACAGATCTCACAATTTTATTCCACAGGGTTTTTGAAGGGAAGATGGAGGACTGGAGTCTCAGATAAAGACTCACAGTCAAAATTATGTGACAATTGCTATCATAATGCAACCCAACAAAATGTGCTGTAACATCATCCCGTCTAGATGTGAGCAGTCCCACATTACTTTGTAGAATAGTCAATGACTTATTGCAGCCTCAAATACTTTGCCTATTATTTTCGTGCAGTCACCAGCAATAATTCCTATTAGGAATTAAGGACAGGAAAAATGTGATATGATAAAGCTAGAAACAAAGTACGATTTCTTTTTACTAAGAGCAACAGCAAGTGTAAAGAGAAAATTCTATCAGCAAGTAATGCTATTAGAAACACACTAATAAGATGTACAAAAACATTAGAGCCATCTATGTGGAGAAGAAATCATTGACAAGCACTGGCACTGTAGCAGATGTAACAAGATAATAGCTGGAACTTGCACTGAAGCACCATGACAGACAAACTTAGACCCCATAGGTGCATTGCGTGAAAGAGCAAAGACAAGGTAAATACAGTAAAGACTAAAAACTTGGCACATTAGATTTCAGAAACCACCACAAAGGACTTTTCTAAGGTGATCAGAAACATTATTACATTTCATAGCAGCCTTAGTTTCCTAAGCACATAGGGTAGTATACACAGGCAACAATAAGAAAAGCCTTGTTGTGACTTGAATTGTTTTGGCTTTACTGCTGGTTTCCATTTTGAAAAGTAATTGCCATCTTATAGACATGGAATACAGAAAAAAATGTAAGTAAGGAAGAATTTGAAATCAGTCAAGGCTGTCTGCAATTGTAGAAACCTTTCCAGGTGAATTTATACCATTTTTTTAAAACAATGTAATTTAGCACTGACATAAGCAAATTAAGTATGAACAGCACAGAACAGAAAGATTTATTCTAAGCCATCTAGTTGGTGTATAGAACTTCACTGTAAACACAGTTAGTGTGACTATTGTGAAGCCTGAGGTTATGGCTTTCATTTCAAAACCCTCTCTATAGAGGAAAGATATTGAATCAATAAGCCTTGTCATTTCAAGGGAATTTGCATTCTGTGGGTTTTATGTTCCCATCTACAGTTTTGCATTAATAAATGATAATGAGTGTCAATCATGATCATAGAGAAAATCTCTGCTTACCTGAAATGTCCCTTACTTTGAAATAGTAAAACCCATAGAAGTGTTATTCTGAGATTTCAGACACAGTCAGACAAGATCCATCAGTCACCAGTAGGAAGCGCATATCTTGGGATACATTTCCAGGCATATGGCTTCCAGACACAAAATATTTCTGTGCAGTTTCGAAAGAAAAAGCTTGAGGCAAAAGGCTGAAATATCTACTAATGAAGCACATGAGAAATTCAGCTTTGCAATAACATACCAAAATATCTCAGTGCCCATCTCTATTTGTATCCAAAGCAGTTTGGATTTGTGGACCTCATCTGTCAAGAAAGTTTGCTTCGTTAGTTCTATTTTATTCATTTTCAGACTGAAGTCCATGGAGCTTCAATGATGGCACATTCACCATACTGCACACACTGGTTATCCAGGACACCATTCTGACACTTTGAACTCCAGATTTCACAAGAAAAAAAAAAAATTCAGTTTCTATTACATTCTTCTTGCATGTGTGTAATTTAGAAGTGATGTTTTATGCTAAGTGGATTTCACTTTTGAGACTTCTGAACATTTACACAGCCCATAGGTAAACTTCAGAATTGTCACTGTCACTCTGTGTATTCAGATTTCAAAGTTTTGCAAACTCCCCTGGAGCAAAATTTTAACTCAAAGGTCAAGCAATGTTTTAAAGCACCAAGCTGGATTGTGTCAGACACTTCCTCCTAGACAACACTTCTAAAGCTTTGCTCACCTGAAAGAAGTTTTCATTTTTGACAGTTATTTTAATATTTGACTCCTAAATTTTGCAAGTTGTTTGCCCTCCTATTCTATGAGAAATACCATAAAGACACATCTGGAAGGATTAGAGTATGTTTTTGGCTTGATTTATTTAGTATCAATTTCACATCCCTCCTACAGAAATGAGCAGAGCTAAGTCCTGAGAATTATCTTCCTACAGCCTTCTCCTCTTCCTGAGGAGAGCCAGAGGGAGCTGGGCCTTTTTAGCTTGGAGAGGGGAGACTAAGGGGTGACCTCATTAATGGTTATAAATATGCAAAGGGTGAGTGCCAGGAGGATGGAGCCAGATGCTTCTTGGGGGTGCCCAGTGACAGGACAAGGGGCAATGAGTGGAAGTTGAGGCATAAAAGGTTCCATGTGAACCTGAGGAAAATTTTTTTCACTGTGAGGGTGACAGAGCACTGGAACAGGCTGCCCAGGGAGGTTGTGGAATCTCCCTCTCTGGAGGTATTCAAGAACCATCTGGATGTGTTCCAGTGATATCTGCTCTAGGTGATCCTGTTCTGGCAGGGGAGCTGGACCAGATGATCTTTCAAGGTCCCTTCCAGCCTCTGACATTCTATTATTCTATGATGACGAACAACAAAAACATTGACATTTTATTATTTATTTGCTTGTTTTTACAATCTCCTCCAGAGAGAGCAAAGAAGTAGCTCTAAAAATATTTCAGAGCATGAAGCCCTTTCTGAAGTCCATGGAGCCTGACAAGATCCAGCCAAGGGTCCTGAGGAAATTGGCAGAGGAAGTTGCTGAACCACTGCCGGTCATATTTGAGAGGTCACAGCAGACTGGTGAAGTTCCTGCTGAATGCAAAAAGGAAAACATAACACCCATCTTGAAGAAGGGAAAAAAGGAGGCCTGGGACACAAGCCCTGTGACGAGAGGCTGGGGTTTAGCCTGGAGAAGTGAAGCCTCAGGGGTGACCTCATTGCTGTCTACAACTACCTGAAGGGAGGTTGTAGCCAGGTGGGGGTTGGTCTCTTCTCCCAGGCAACCAGTAACAGAATGAAGGGACACAGTCTCAAGGCAAGGGTTGTTTCTTTCAAAAACATTTTGAGAACAACTGAAGTAGAATTTCTCCATTCTTTGTCTTCTGTCACTGAATTTCAGGGAAGCAGAAAATTAGTGAGGATAGGCTTTGTGGGCTGATGCTGTGGGCAACAGAATCAGGGGGTTGAGTTCATCCATTTAACATGTTGTTTGGTAAGATCTACATTTACTCTTTTTTTTCCCATCTCCTTTAGTTATTCAACCAAAAAAACCAAGGCCCTCTGAAACTGATATTTGTTCTTGACTTTGCCTAAGTTCTAAGGTTTGGAAATTCAGCTTTAAAATGAGAGAATTCCTTACATTTATGCTTAGTATTAGAAGAAGGAACCACATTTGAATGTAAATTCTCAGTAGAATGTGGGGAATTCTGAACTGTAGCATTACATTCCTTTTTTTTTTTTCTTTTAATCAACATCCATTCCCCACAGATGACTGACAACGAACAGTGCTGGAACCAGGAAAAAGAAAGAGAATAAATAAACACAAGAGAAACTGTCAAATACTAGACTTAAGAAGAAAAGGGAAGCAACTCAGTTGTGTCTCTTCCCTTCATGATCACTTTATTCCTAAAAATGGGGTAGAGCAGAATAGAGTATTAAAGCTCAACTAGACTAGACAGGGCTGGGTGCTAGGTTGGACTGGATGATCTTGGAGGTCTCTTCCAACCTGGCTGATTCTATGATTAAAGGTGAAAAGAGAATCAGAAATTCTGATACAGAGAAACCAGGGAACTTACAAGACTCACAGCATCTTGCTAAGAGTAGCAGTAAGAATTAAAATCTGTCAGGTTCCATTTGCAATTTTGTTATCACTGGCAAAAACAGGAAAAAAAAAACACCCCAAAAAACAAAAAACCCAACTCAACCCAAACCAAACAAAAAACCCAATCAACAGACAAATGCCACAGGCATCAGCATAATATTCCTGGAGCTAGTAAAGGATAATGTAGACAAGACTGCACTCAGGCCAGAAAAAGCAATTAGATGAAGAATTCTAAAAATTATCAAAACTGTCCACAGGCAGGTGCATTGTATGGTAGTTGGCCAAAAAAAAAACATAGGCATTTACAGAATTGGAACTGTCCATTATGATATTGATGAGCACTCGAACACAGAAAACCCAAATATCAGTCGCTGCTATTACTTTAACCTCTACAGAGAGATAGTTTTGTCTGAAAAAATAGCACCAAGTCTCTTGTGCTTACTCATTCAAGACATTACTTGACCTTTGAGTTAAAACCTTGCTCTAAGAGAGTTTGCAAAACTTTGAGATCTGAATACACAGAGTGATGGTGACAATTCTGAAATTTACCTGTGGGCTGTGTAAATGTTCAAAGGTCTCAAAACAGAAATCTCTATGAAGGAGACAACACCAATCCTGCAGGATAAAGACTGCAGACAAAGAGAGATCTTTTACTTATTGTACTCAACTATATTTATAGTAGGATTTTCCATCTTTTTTTTTTTTTTGGCAGTTCTTTCTGCACTGAGTTTTTCATACAGTTACACTGACTTGTAGTCGTATGGCTACTAAAGTTGATAAGAGAGCATACATCACAGAATGTCAGGGGCTGGAAGGGATCTCAAAAGATCATCTAGACCACACCCCCTCCCCGCCACAGCAGGATCACCTATACCGGAACACATCCAGGTGGATTTTTAATATCTCCAGAGAGGAAGACTCCACAACCCCCCTGGGCAGCTTTTTCCAGTGTTCTCTCACCCTTACAGTGAAAAAATTCCACATCATGTCTACATGGAACTACTTATGCCTCAACTTCCACTCATTACCCCTTGTCCTGTCATCGGATATCACCAAGAAGAGCCTGGCTCTATCCTCTTGGCACTCATCTTTTACATATTTGTAAACATTGGTGAGGTCACCTCTCAGTCTCCTCACAGTTAAGGAGCCCCAGCTCCCTCAGTTTTTCCTTTCTAAGGAATATCTTCCATTCCCTTAATCATATTTCAGATGCTGCTTCACCAGGGCAGAGTAAAGGGGGAGAAGAATGTCTTTCGACCTACTAGCCACACCCCTTCTAATACATCCCAGAACAGTATTGGCCTTCTCGGCCACAAGGGCACACTGCTGACTCATGGTCAGCCTCCCATCAACTTGGATCCCCATATCCTTTCTCTCTTCCCCTTCATTCAAATGACCATTACTATCTCTGGGAACTTACTTATGTAGAGACTATAAAATAAAAGTTTATTCACCTCCTCCTTTCTTGCCCATCTATCTCCTTTCTCCACATCTAATCACTATCTGCAAAAACCTTTACCAGGGCATTTGCAAGTAGATTTTCTTTAAAGAAGGTCCCACTCAGATCAACCTATTCTAAGACTGTAGAAGCAGAAGACAGGCAAAAAAGATTCAATCATTTCTCATCAGACAGATCCTGAAGAAGCATTGCACATTACACTATTGACTGTCTCAGAGATGTTGGCACATATACTAGGATCTTCTAGAAACTACTCTGATGCCAGACAAAAGCTGAGGGCCAGGATGACATGCATGTTGTCTGTAGAAAGGCATCCCACTTTTAACAGAATTCACTTGAAGCATTCAATAATTGCTCTGAAATACTATGCTTTTGATTTCATTGATAGCTTATCAGGCTTTCATTGGGTATGAGAAAAGCCTTTTGCTAAAAAGACAGCATAACAAAAATCCTTATATTGCTAGTGCCAATCTATTCTAGTTTCATTTGCTGTAGCTATAGGTAAAGAGATTTGTTATTCTTTTTACTGGTCAAATGCAATCAGAGATTGTCTTCTACAATTATACCATAGGTCCTCAGTCTTATTCATAGTAATCCAAATTGTTCAAGGTTTAGGAAGTTTCATGTTTGTCAGTATCATAGAGTATCATAGTATCATAGAATCAACCAGGTTGGAAGAGACCTCCAAGATCATCCAGGCCAACCTAGCACCCAGCCCTAGCCAGTCAACTAGACCATGGCACTAAGTGCCTCATCCAGGCTTTTCTTCAACACCCCCCGGGACTGTTTAAAGTGGGGGAAAAAAAAGCAAGAATATATCAGTTTGGATATTTTACTGAAATAACTTCTTAAGTACTTATACAACCAGAAAGTGAAAAGCACTCTAGAATACCCAGAAGCATAGCTCTATCTGATATTCACAGTACAAGTTGGAGATAAATATTCATGTGCTTGTCCTTTTCAATATTCAGATAAATATTTACTAAGCATAAAATAAAAAGTGATCCTGGAAGTCAACAGTGGGAGCATTCCCTTTCACCGTAGAAGTCCCGATGAGGAGAGGCTGAGGGAGCTGGGGTTGTTTAGCTTGGAGAAGAGGAGGCTCAGGGCTGACCTCATTGCTGTCTGCAACTACCTGAAGGGAGGTTGTAGCTGGGTGAGGGTTGGTCTCTTCTCCCAGGCAACCAGCCACAGAACAAGGGGATTACAGCCTCAAGTTGTGCCAGAGGAAGTACAGGCTGGATGTTAGGAGGAAGTTCTTCACAGAGAGAGTGATTTGCTATTGGAATGGGCTGCCCAGGGAGGTGGTGGAGGCACCATCCCTGGAGGTGTTCAAGAAAAGCCTGGATGAGGCACTTAGTGCCATGGTCCAGTTGACTGGCTAGGACTGGGTGCTAGGTTGGACTGGATGATTTTGGAGGTCTCTTCCAACCTGGTTGATTCTATAATTCTATGAGCCATTGGTTAAAGACTCTGCTCCAAGTTGTTTTTTGTTATTTACATGGTTGGAAGAGTTAAAAGGAACATCAACATTACCAAAATCCACTTATAAACTACCTTGATGATTAGAAAAGTGTTTGGGAAGATAGGCAATAATGCTTTGGAAAATCATAAACTCAAAGTGGTACATCCTCAATATGTATTTTAAACACTAATTTACCAAATATTACCAGGGTAAATTTCCTGCTTTTTTCCTTGCTTTTCACAAACACAGCCACAGGATGGCAGGGGTTGGAAGAGCCACAAAGAGATCATTGTGTCACTGCATGTCCTCACCTTAATACTAAAATGTCTAAGAAATACTTAATTCTACTAAATCAATGCCTAGCAAGGAGAAGCTTAATGTTTATCCAAACTGCAATATGGCCCTTGTCTACTTGCCTTAGGACTTTCCACTCGCTACCCAAGGGATGTAAATGCATGGAAGGCTTTGGGGAAAATAAAATAATGATTCTGTTGCATCATTTAAAAGGTAATTTCATGAGCGTGGGTGTGGGGCTTGGAATCAGTGCACTAGCAGAAACAAAATCCCAGTCATTACACAGCAGTTCCCATCTGTACCTCTTTGTTTCTACAATGGAGGGCTGTGCTCTGGACTTTCATTTCCTAGCAAGCTCAGTCCTAAGGAGCAGAGGACAAAGACAACTCAGTCAAGGTTGGGGAACAGGCTGAGAGAGCCAAGACTCAAGCATTAAAGCCAGGTCTCTAGAGTCACAATCTAACCCATGCATATCATCTAAGGGTCTATCATGTGATTTTGTTCTACCTGTAACTGCATAAAATATCCTCTGGGGAATTCCTTCATTTGGAAGTAACCTCTGAGATGACCCAGTCCAGCCATCAACCCAGCACCATCATGGCCATTAAACCATATCCTAAAGTGCCATGTCCACAGGTTTCCCAAACATCTCCAGGAAGGGGGACTCCACCACTGCCCTGAGCAGCCTGTTCCCATCCATAACCACTCTTGCACTCCAACCTAGACCTCCCTTAGCATAAGTTTAGGACATTTCCTCTCATTCCATCACCTGATACCTCACTTCAGCCTTCTTCCTTGACAAACAGAGTTTCAGCCATTCTGACATAAAACAGCATCAGTGAGAGCTGAGTTTTACCTGGAAGTGTTTCCTCCAGGCTCAGTCGATGCTTCTCAACACCTTTCACAGGTCCAGTCCTGCAGCCTCTTACTGTTTTACAAGCACACAAAAAGCAGCAGCTAAGGAGAGAGGAGCTCAGACCAAGCAAGGAGGCTCAACCAGCACCCATGGGTGATGACACAGCAATCAGCAAGTCTCCAGCCTAGCTAACCGGGGGGCCACCAGGCCCCCCGGCCTTTAGATCCTGCTCCCAGTCACCCAGTGCACACCACAGAGACTCACCTGGGGGTGACACAAGGAGGAGAATCCCTCTGCCCAGTTGGGCAAGCTTAGGGCTTCTGCCCTTCCTGGCACTGCTTATAAAGGGGAGAGAGCAGCGAGGGCAAAGTAGTCACACCTGGGGTGGGAGGAGAGTCCAACAGCTCCCAGGTGCTCTGGGTTTGGGGCAAATAGGGGGAAAGGTGTGGGGTGAGAAAAGGGAGGTGGTGCTGAAAGGAGAGAAAAAGGATGGAGATGAAAGGATGAATATGGGAAAAAGGAAGGAGATGGAGAGGAAAGGAGGAAGATGAGGTGAAAGAGGAAGATGGAGAGGAAAAGGAATTGGAACAAAAAGGAGGAATAAAAGGAGAGTGGGCAGGGAGGGCAAAGTGGTCACACCTGAGGTGCAGCAAAGAGAATTTTCCCTCACATCCAACCTAAACCTCCCCTGATAAAACATGAGGCCATTTCCTCTCATTCTATCTCCTGATACTTCATGGACAGTACCAGATTTCCTACCTGACGAGAACACTGACACAGCCTATTGCCAGGGTGCACAGTCTAGATCTTCATGCCCAGCTAGCCTACTTTGCAGCCAGCCCTGACTTGCTCCTGAGGATCACAACTTTTTAAGGACTTCAAAATGCCAACTTTCAGGGAGTTATAGAGAGCAATGCGGCAACAGCATGTTTGAAGATTCCTCTGCTCATCTGTAACATTGCTGAACCAAACTGCAATGATGTCCTGAGGGAAAAAACAAGGGAAGTCTTCACCATCATGAAACCCAGGTAGCCAAGGCAATCAGCAACAGAACAAGGGGACACAGTCTCAAGTTGTGCTGGGGGAAGTATAGGCTGGATGTTAGGAGGAAATTGTTGGTAGAGAGAGTGATTGGCATTGGAATGGGCTGCCCAGGGAGGTGGTGGAGTCACCGTCCCTGAAGGTGTTCAAGAAAAGCCTGGCTGAGGCACTTAGTGCCATGGTCTAGTTGACTGGATAGGGCTGGGTGCTAGGTTGGACTGGATGATCTTGGAGGTCTCTTCCAACCTGGTTAATTCTATGATGATTCTATGATGATTCTATGATGATTCTATGCACCCATCTTTTGAAGAACAGGCTTCCACCTTGTGAAGCAGATAATGTACCTGCTGTGAAATTCTGAAACTCTTCAGAGCTTTCTAAATGTAGTAATTTTTTTGTCCTGGCTGCGGCTCATATAATGGTACTGCTCTGAAAGAGGCTGATTCACACAGGCGTGTTTCTGACTCTCATGGTTTGCTAAGGTTGTTTGCAGGAGAAAGAGGAATCTCCAGCCACCAAGCACTAAAAGCAGTCAGTACAGACTAGTTGTTTGTCTTAGCTAAGGGGATTTGCAACATACTGCCCTTAATACTAACTAGAGTCTTCAAAATGTTCCTTGAAGTAATTCAAGCAGAATAGATAAATGGAAATACATAAACCAAGCAGATATTAATTTCAATCTCAATAGTTCTATGTTTTTGATTTTGATCTTATGCACACCTATAAGTCATAGAATCACAAAATAACAAAACTTTAGAGGTTGGAAGGGACCTCCAGGGATCGAGGCCAACCTCCCAGCCAAGGCAGAATCACCTGGGGCAGTTTACTCATGAATGCATACAGGTGGGTTTTGAAAGTCTTCAGAGAAGACTCCACAACTTCTCTGGGCAACCTGTTCCAGTGCTCCATCACTCTGACTGTAAAGAAGTTTCCCTTATGTTGAGGTGAAACCTTCTGTGTCCCAGTTTGTTGCCACTGCTCCTTGTCTGCTGATCACCAAAACTAGATTTGTCCTATCCACTTGACACCCACTCCTCAGATATCTGTACATATTGATAAGATCTCCTCTCAGTCTTCTCCAGACTAAACAGCCCTGGGTTTCTCAGTCTCTGTTCATTAAGGGAGACACTCAAGTCCCCCAGTCATCCTCATGGCTTTCCACTGGACTCTTTTCAGTATTTATATATATAAACACCATCCATATATAGTTTTGTGAGATAATGTCAAAGAGAGAATGTGTTACGAGAGACAAAATAGCACTTAACTGCTAAATACAGCATCTAACTGCTAAATATAAGCAAATCATCTTTTTCATTCTGTCATAACTGAAAAAAAAATCCTTTTTTTTTTTTTTATCACTTTGTCTTGTTATCCCACTGTATAGGCCAGCACTTTGTTCACTGTCTCCATTCCCAGATAAACACATCTTATTCCTCATGTCCACCTAAGATCATTGTCACATCATAGCTGCACTTCAGTCTAATGATTTTTGAATGAACCAAATTAAAAATTAAAAAAGACAATAAAATTAAAGAGCACATTTGTGCATTTTTGAGCACAAGATTTTTATAGTCCTTGGAAAAAAGAAAGGAAGTAATTTATTCCCTTATCTTCCAAAATCAGAAGCAGAGACACCTTATGACTCATTCACTTCTGCATTATAAAGTCAAACAAACAGTACACAAGTCATTGCAGGGAGATTTAACTCTCATGAGTGGATGAACTATACAAAAATAACCAAGACATGTACTGCATGGTAGGGCTGTTTCAGTAGTGCAATCATGAGAGCTTGATGTCACATAATCTTAGCACGTTTTGGGTTGCAAGGGACCTTAAGGATCATACAGTTCCAACCCCCCATGCCATGAGCATTGACACCTTCCACTAGATCATGTTGCTCAAAGCCCCACCTAACCTGACCTCAGAATTAATAAAAAAAACCTTTTTTTTTCTTGTATGCATATCAGTTCTGTGGTTTTAATGTGTCATTTGTCTGATAAAAGATTAGATTTTATGATACAATTGAAACAACTAAAAACATCCACCATTTCCAAATGGGTTTTGTTTCAGCAGGGCAAAAATTGACTTTTCATTAGCTAGCAGCAATCCCAATGTGCAAACTGAAAATAACCTTTATAATTAGAAGGCCAGGTAAGAGTGCTTGCTGATGCAAATAGAAATCCTTTTAAAAGTCAGTGAAACAAAGTCTGATCGTCCCTGAACAATCCCTGCTGCAGGTTTTTGAGGTCAGTCTACAGTTTGGTATGATAACATACAGAGGTCTTCACCTAAGTTAGTGTCCTATGGTCTTCTAGCATCTTCATGTCTGTGGCTCATTCAATATTTAACATCTTGAAACCAACAATGAGAATTAAATCTGTTAAAGACTTTTAAAAGCTTGTAGGACATGACCTACTGCTGTTTATACATTTGCAGACAACCACTGCCCTCTCATTCCATATATCATCAAGATATTTTCATAAGACTTAATAGAGAATACATTTTATATGTATGCAGATCAAGGGAAATATTGATTGCTCTCTGGTCCATTGCTATATAATTTCCATGAAATGTCTTCTTTGAGTGAATCTCACTTGATCTCCTGAACATCATGCAAAACAATTCCAAAACAGCCTAAAAAGTTTTCATTGCCTTTATCTCACTGTTCAACTTCCACATATTTCTACAGTTTCAACTCCCAACAATTAATCTTCATTACAGATATGTTTAGGAAATAAATGTGACCATCCAGAGCTGCAAAAAGTTCCAATGTACCTGTACAGAGATATTGTTCTGTGATAATTTGAAGCTAGCTAGAATGTTTTGGAGAGAAAAACTAGATTACAGGCCGTGAAAGGAAAACAATGGTGATGTCTACTTCCCTCATAGGCTTGCTGAGATGTATAAGAACAAGAATCAAAACATAGATAAAGCACAACTTCTCCTGCTGGGGAACTCCGAGCTGCATCTCTCTAACCTCACTCTCCGTTTCTCTGACTGATCCACTTTGCTTCCTAATCCCCTGGCCGAACCTCCATTCTTCCTTGGGACTGGGGTAAGGTTGAGAGGGGTAGGGGGAAGGTGAAGGGGAGGTTAGGAGCCCCTCCTGGGGACTCAGGTTCTGGGAGGGGAGTTGTGTTTCTGTATTACCTTTTACCTTGTCTATTTCTGTATATAACTGTATATACTGCAAATATCTGCTTGTATATTCTGCTAAGCTGTAAATAAGCTTCATTCAATTTCCAGAGCCAGCTGAGTCTAGTCTGGATGATTTCTAAAGTGTGGGGGGGTGGGGAACACCCAAACCATCACATATTGAAGACTTCTTTTTATACTCTACAACAAGGATTTTTAATTTATTATTCTCAAGTAAGGAAGTTTTGCTGACAATTTTTTTTTAATTGAAGTTTGCTCTAAAGCAAATTTGCTCTAACTGGGAGAAAGCAGGACAGAGCTGCAATCTCTTGCACTTTGGATGCTGCTTAGACTTTGTGACAGTTCCCAATGCAGAAAGGCTCATATAACTTATTTACTGTCAAAAAGCCCAGACTAGTCTTTTGCTGAACTTTTTGCAATAACTGGTGAAATGATGACTGTTAAAAGTGGATGCTTATTTGAGAATAGACACTCCACGAATATGGAGTCCTGAATGGAGTGCTTCAGGCAAACTGGAAGAAGCTATGGCGTGCAGCAAAATGTAAATAAGTATGGTGCAGCTGCTGCCTTACAGTACCAGAAGATAGTAAGATATATAATCAAGCTTTTAAAGTAGAAAGATTTTTTGTTGTTGTTCTGGGTTTGGTAGTTGTCTTTTTGTTTGTTCATTTGTTTGTTTTATGTGGGGATTTTTTCTTTTAATTTGTTTTCATTTTTGTTTTCAAACTAATGTATTCTTTGACTCAGCAAGGGTATCAGGAGGCATTTACGATGTTCTTAATACAAGCATGAGTCATTTCTGTGTATAGGACACAGGGCAAAATTAAGTGAATGCAGTGCTAGAGGCAAGAACCTGAAGGAGCAGCTAACGCTTTGTCTTTGGTTAAGCACTGAGAGGTACTGCATCTGTGTTTTCTACAGCAAAAGGATATGCTCTCTGTAGAGAGATGTCAACAGCAAGGAATAGCATGCCCAGGGAGTATGCTGAAAGGCAAACTAGAACAAGAAAAACAGGCATTTCCCTTGCCTCTTAGTTCCCTTCTGCATCTGTCATGACTCACCACCCCAGCAGTCATTCACATTTAGCAGCGCACATAGTGGGCTTCAAGCTCCAACAATTCTCCAGAAGTACTTTAACTGCACTGATTTACATAAGAAAGGTTTGTTGCTTTGTTTTTGATTTGTTTTGTTTTTTTTCCTCCCCTTCATTATCTAGGAAGTTCGTGACTCATGGACATCAGATTTTTACTACAAGAAAATTGATGAAAAATGAACAAACATGAAGTCAGTCAAACACATTTAAAACACAGCAACCTAATTTTTAGCCACCTTTCCCCCCAAGCTACTGGATCTCACATACAGACACATCCTGTACACATTTCTCCTGCAGAGACAGGTCACCACCAAAAAAACCCAACACCTTTCTATGATTATTATTGTTCTTCCTAATTGTGATTATTTCATAGGTGAATATACATACTATTTTATTCCTGCATATACAGAATGCTTTTGAAAGAACATGTAAACTGAATGGGTTACAGAGAACCCATGCCAATGCAATAGAATCATAGAACAGTTCATGTCCTTCTTGTTTTGAGGGTTCCAGAATCATAGAATCATAGAATCAGCCAGGATGGAAGAGAATTCCAAGATCATCCAGTCCAACCTAGCACCCAGCTCTAGCCAGTCAACTAGACCATGGCACTAAGTGCCTCATCCAGGCTTTTCTTGAACACCTCCATAGATGGTGCCTCCACCACCTCCCTGGGCAGCCCATTCCAATGGCAAACTGCACTCTTTGTGAGAGAATAAATACAAGAAAATGTATTAGAACCTTATTTGAGTAGTATTCAACGTCCCAGAAGTTGTGCTTATACAATAACTTGTATTTTTTTCTGGACACAAAATTACACACTGCCCTCTGCCTGTACAGCCTAACCTCCAAAGTGGGTATGATGGTCGATACACTATCAGGACACAAACTAAGGGAAGGACAAATGCAGTGAAAGAAGCTGAATGATAGTTCATCTGAACCAGCTCTTCTCTCACTGAATTTGTGTTGTAATTCTTCCTGAAAAAGGAAAGATAACTCTTGGCTCTGTGTGCAAGCTCATAATACAAAGCAGCTGTCAGTGGGTTTATGTCATGGGCAGCTTTCATGTCATGATTCAGGTGGTCTGTTCCCATGTTGGAAATTATTTCTCTTTTATAACCATTTTCTTCATATTAGAAAATCCTATAGCATTTCTGACAAATGCAATAAAAAAATGTGTTTCAAAAGTGCTGAATAGAGATTATCTCTGAAGTGGAATGTGATGACAGCTGAGCAGCATAAACCAGGACTAATGTCAAAATATTAGGGCAGGAAGAAAAAGAAATACTGATTCTTTGCCTAAGCATAGTCTTATGGATTGGAAACAGCATACAGAGGTGGGCTACCTAGCAGAGACTAGGCTTTCATCCCCAAAAGATGTCTCATGTAAATTTGACAAAAACATGGAACTTCAGAGAATAAGTTTTCCATTAAAGCAGTAATTAAAATCTTTCATGACTGTTTTAAGAGTACTTGATTATTCCAAAAACTATATTTTGGCTAAATGGGCAAATAGAGAGATACAGAATTTTAAAGTATGATTTTACAATTACCACAGTTGTTCATCAGATGATAACTTAGTTACTGTCTGTTTAAAATTGATCACTGGGTATTAAAAAAAACAACCAAACAACAAATGAACCTCCTGAGAATCTACCAGAAAACATTCTGAGCACCTATATTCTGCTTGTACTAATGTTTTCATATTTTTTCTGATTAATAAGAAAGCAAAACCAGATAAATTTAGATATAGAGATTACTTAAAGCCTACTCTCAAGTCAAAACCATTAATCTCTTTTTGGAGAACTTGCTAAGTCTCAACATATTTCTGCCTCAACCTGCAAAATTAGACAACAATTCCTTAGAATCTTTGCCTATATGTTCACAGTAAAAATAGAAGAAGATATTTAATCAGAGGATTAAGTAAATAAATCTCACTCATTTCCAAGGACAACTGCCTACTAGACTTCTTTGGACACCAACAACATGCTCCCTATGAGTTCTGTTTAACAAGCAGTCTGTATCAAGCTCATATCTGGAGCTAAACTATAGCAATGGCTCCATTTCTGATGATCCTCTTCCCAGAAAAAAAAGGAGAATTAAGAAAAGGAGAGAAAACCCAATGTTGAAATGGAAAGGCATCTAATGAAATAGTCAAATGAATACTGATTTTGAGTTACTTAAGAATATAAAATTACACAAAGAACCACAAAAAACATCCAATTTGATGAAACCTCCAAGATCATCCAATCCATCCTTCCACCCAACACTGAAGGGTCAATACTAAACCACATCCCTAAGTGCCAGGTCCACATGCTGCTTAAACACCTCCAGGGGTGGTGATTCTACCACTGCCCTGGGCAGACCATTCCAATATTTGCTAACCTTCTCTGTGAAGAAGTATTTCCTAGCATCCAGTCTGAACCACTCCTGGTGTAATTTAAATTTGTTTCTTTTAGTCCTTGTTGCTTGCCACTGGGAAGAAGAGTGAGAGAGCAGTGAGGTGTTCCTTCAGTCTCCTCTTTTCCAGACTTAACAATCCCAGCTCTCTTAGATGCTCCTCATAGGCCATGTGCTCCTGGCCCCCCACAGAGCCTCATTGCCCTTCACTGGACATGCTTTGTAACCTCAATGTCCTTCTTGTAATGAAAGGCCCAGAATTGAACACAATGCTCCAGGTGTGGCCTCACCAGTGCTGAGTAGAGGGGGATGACAACTTCCCCGTTCCTGCTGGCCGCAGTGTTTCTAATACAAGCCAGGATGCTATTGGCTTTCTTGGCCACCTGGGCACACTGCTGACTCATATTTAATCATTTGTCAACCAGAGCCCCCAGGTACCCCACCAAGTCACAGCTTTCTAACCACACATCCCCAAGTCAGTAGACTACCATGGGATTTTTGTGACCCAGGTGGAGGGCCTGGAACTTGGCATTGTTAAATGGTATACAATTAGCCTTGACCCATTGGTATAACCTGTCCAGGTCTCATGGACCTGTCCAGGTCTCATCTAACCTGCCCAGGTCTCATGGTAAATCCTCCCTACTCTCTAGCAGATCAATACAGCCACCCAGATTGGTGTCATCTGCAAACTTACTGAGGGTGCACTCAATCTTCTCATCCAGATCACTGATAAAGACAAACAAAAATGGATATGATTCCTTCTCATGTACTGATTGTATTTTCTTCAAAAAGTTATGACCAACACACAGAGGATAATTTAAGCAGTTTTATGATGACCAATTAATTTGCATTTCTTAGAGCTTTGTATCTTATATTTGATCCTGACACTCTGAGTGCCTGTTTGTGTAAGTGCATTGTCTCTCATCAGTATGACCTCAGATCTCAACTTTTTTTTCTGTTAATACATAGAATCATAAAGTCATGGAGTGGTCTGGGTTGCAAGGGACCTCCAAAGGTCATCTAGTCCAACCTCCTTTGCAGTAATCAGGGACATCCTCAACTAGATCAAGTTGCCCAGAGCCCTGTTGAGCCTCACCTTGAATATCTTCAGGGATGAGCCCTCAACCACCTCCCTGGGCAACCCCTCATGGGAAAGAACTTGTTCCAAACATCCAGTCTGAATTTGCTCTTCTCTAGTTTGAAACCACTTCCCCTTATCCTATCACTACATGTTTGCAGCTTTTCTTGGACTTCTGCTTGGACATCGCAGAGTTTGAAGGAACTCAGTGCTCTTTGAGACTTTTCTCTGTCCAGTCTGGCAGAAATCAGTCAATTTGTGAAAGTGATACCATGGAAAGAGGTATAAGAGTGATAAAAAAAAAAAAAAAAAAAAGAGAAAGAAAAGAAATCAAGACCAAACTTTTTCTTTGTTCCTTAGGTGGCCATGCCTTAAATCCACCTATTATTTTACTTCCATCAAGGGAACACTGGATTTCCACACTTGACCCTAAGAGAGGTAACTTTACTTTTGAGTAAGAAGGAGAAAAGACTAAAGCTGTTTTATTTTTAATTTAAAAAATCTGACTTAAAACCTGCTTTAAAATGTCTCCCCTGCTTACATCACTTTAATTTTTTGTACTATGTTGTTGTGACACATAGGAGACACAGGAAAAGCTTAGCATTAGATAGTCTGAATAATCCAAGTACAAAACAATTTACCTCAATGAAGCATTTTCAGAACTGACAGCAAGCAGATACAATGAGAAGTTACATTCTTGTGAAGGTCATATCCTCAGTAATAGCACACAGAAATTTTAGGCATCTTATTAAATTTCCTTCTATAAATTATGCAAACAAGACAGAATAAAGATCAAAGAGAAGCCTCAAGAGACCATAGCCAATCATATACTTGATACGTTTGTATTACCTACCCCTTACATAACACATGAGCTATAGTGCAATATTGTTTTAAGATAAACCAGGCAATTTGGAATAAAAGCTTTAACCCTTATAGCTATTTAAATAAAACAATGCAAATAATCCCTCTCTTGCCTTTCCACTCTCTTTAAATAGCAAGAGTTGCACTTTGTAAAGCTGTACCACGAATATAGCAAATTTTCAACATAAATTTCCAAAAGAAAGAAGTATTCATGCATCTAACAAAGTGACACCCATTTCCTCACATTGATATGCTAAGGTTTTGTTGTTTTGTTGTTTGCTTGTTTGTTTTCTGGGAAAGCTAATAACTATTCTATTTCACAGTATCACAGTATCATCAGGGTTGGAAGAGACCTCACAGATCATCAAGTCCAACCCTTTACCACAGAGCTCAAGTCTAGACCATGGCACCAAGTGCCACGTCCAATCCTGCCTTGAACAGC
This sequence comes from Pogoniulus pusillus, assembly GCF_015220805.1. Classification (NCBI taxonomy): domain Eukaryota; kingdom Metazoa; phylum Chordata; class Aves; order Piciformes; family Lybiidae; genus Pogoniulus; species Pogoniulus pusillus. The sequence goes on along the minus strand of NC_087266.1, from coordinate 13,682,360 downwards.
CCCAGGGACGGCCACTCCACCACCTCCCCGGGCAGCCCATTCCAGTGTCCAATGACTCTCTCAGTGAAGAACTTTCTCCTCACCTCGAGCCTAAATCTCCCCTGCCGCAGCCTGAGGCTGTGTCCTCTTGTTCTGGTGCTGGCCACCTGAGAGAAGAGAGCAACCTCCTCCTGGCCACAACCACCCCTCAGGTAGTTGTAGACAGCAATAAGGTCACCCCTGAGCCTCCTCTTCTCCAGGCTAAACAATCCCAGCTCCCTCAGCCTCTCCTCGTAGGGCTGTGCTCAAGGCCTCTCACCAGCCTCGTCACCCTTCTCTGGACACGCTCAAGCATCTCAACGTCCCTTTTAAACTGGGGGGCCCAGAACTGAACACAATATTTATTAAAGCACAAGCTTTGTCTTGGGCAGAGCTTGTAATACAATGAAAAGTTCATGTCTCTCTATGGGTGATCTGTGTAAAGAAGAACGGAGGAGTAGAAAAAGTTTCTTTAATGTTATATATCTTGGACTTCAGAAAATTGTGATTGCTGATAGATACATAAACACAGGCAAAAAATAACTTCAAATATAACCTATGAGCCCCCAGGGAAATAATCATAAAGGACTATATTACCATGTAAAAAGTAGTAAATGTCCCTCATAAAGATGGAAGAGAAAGATGGCATGGAAAGCACAGATATCTTACATGTGAAAACATGAAAATAATCTCTACTAGTATTCAGGTGCTCTCTGAACATTCTATGTTTGGGACAAATTTCTTATGGACTTCAGATCCAGGAAGAAAGCTGCAATGAATCTATTTTCCTTCAGTGTGAGATTTTAGTGGACAGAGGAAAGAAGGAGGGTACTGTCATCCTCACTGGTCAAATACAGACCTCAAGACCACGTGTGTGATTATGCTGCAGATTTTATACAGTAGAAGAGTAATAATTTCAAGTTGAATACAAGTGCTAGATTGTATGGTCGTGCTCTGGCAGGGGAGTTGGACTCGATGATCTCTTTGGGTCCCTTCCAGCCATTGACATCCTGTGATCCTATGCTATCCTGTGTGTAGGACATGAGAAATGAAGAGTGTAAGAAGAATTAGCTTTTCAAGACTACTTAGAGTGTGTGAAGAAGGTGGCCTGCAGGAGAGCTGGTAAGGGGCTTTTTAGGGTGTCAGGCAGTGATAGGACTAGGGGCAATGGATCCAAGCTGGAAGAGGATAGATTTAAATTAGATGTTAGGAAAAAGTTCTTTACTACAAGGGTGGTGAGACACTGGAACAAGCTGGCCATGGAGGTGGTGGAAGCCCCATCCCTGGAGGTTTTAAAGCCAGGCTGGATGAGGCTCTGAGCAACCTGATCTAGTGTGAGATGTCCCTGACCATGGCAGGTGGGTTGCAACTAGATGATCCTTGAGGTCCCTTCCAACCCTGACAATTCCATTATTCTGTGATTCTGTGAATGAAGAGCAGTACTTAAATATTTAATTTAGACAAGTTAAGGTTTTGATAGATTCAAGTATTGCACACTGAATCTTGTTACATTTGAAAAACCAGTCCAAAATTCTTTTGAAATAACCACAAAAGTCATTATCATTATATCTGCACTGAAAAGTTTGAGTAGTTCTTGTATTATGTATCATGCAAACTACGCACCCTGGGGCTGTGCAGATGCAGTCATAAAATAGCTACTGTTTCCTATTGTTTTATTATGACTGGAATTTACAGATCTATGAGTATTCTCAGGAATTCAGTGGTTTATAATCTCACTGCTTAATTTCACTTGTGAATTATGTAATACATACAGAAATTTGATCTCTAAAAGTCTAGAACTTCTCATTAAAACTGTGTAAAGTGCATTTGCTGCTCTCAGGTGTGGTTAAATGATGAGTAGTGTAGATAGAATGCAATTCAGAAAGCACCTGATTCTCATAATCTTCAAAACATCTCTTTGTAAATAATTGACCTATCTGGATTTTTAGTGTTAATAAAAAAAATCTGTATGAGGAAAGTGAGAATGTGATTCAACTTGAGTTCATACAGTATATGAGACCCCAGTATGTAAGACCCATGCATTTTTTCAACTCCTGCCAATTGCAAAACACAGTAATTTTGTATTTCAGAGGATGTGGTGGAGTCGCCATCCCTGGAAGTGTTCAAGAAAAGACTGGATGGGGCACTTAGTGCCATGGTCTATTTGGCTGGGTAGGGCTGGGTGATAGGTTGGACTGGATGATCTTGGAGGTCTCTTCCAACCTGCTTGATTCTATGATTCTGTGTAACAGCAGTAACTATGTTTTTAACTTCTATAATTTTCATAAGGGTTTTTGTCTGAAATCCATTTACTTTTCCAAAAGCAGACTTGCCATTTTTTATCAGGCTAATGTCATCCTAATTACTGAAAATGTTTCATTGACTAAAATATTTATTCACATGCTTATTAACAGTACTTATGGACATCCATAACTTATCAGCTAACATTTTAGTCAGTCAACAAATGTGTTGTCTAGAAAGTGTTTATTTTTCCCTTATAGGTGACCTTCAATTTTTCAATCTATTTTTTTAATTGAATAACTAGGTATTTGATTAATTCAAATATATATATGTCATATATATATATATATATATATATATATATATATATATATATATGTAATATTAAATTACTGTCTCTGTGACCTGCAGCCTACTGACATTATGCATGAAGTAACATTTCTGTTTTACAAAGACACAATAACCTGGACTGCTTAATGAAAAGAGAGTTAACTCCAAACACATCAATTTCTTATCCTCAAAATTGGGTAAACCTTACTAGACTATTTTAGAGATGGTCTTCTTTCATGAGTAGTCTTTGAAGCGTTCATGCACCTTCAATGATTTGAACATCCAAGGATGTGACAAAGACCAGAGGCTACTCCTACTGTGAAGTATCCATATGTTCAAGTGGCTATTGCATGAAAAGCTTGAGGAGGTAGCAAACCATCAACTAAGCAAGAAGCAACACAGAGCAACACAGAGTAAGAAAGAAAACATATTCGAAAGATTCTAAGGTTATTCACACTACATTAAAGTCTTCTCTAATTTTATTTTTTTGGGATGTGAAAGATGCTAGCTCAATATTGCTGAGTGTAGACAAGAAGCAGCACAAAAGCCTGTAACTTCACTTGCTGAGGGAAATAAAAAGAAAGTGAAGTAAGCCTCAGACTGTTACTGCACTCTCTCTTAAGGATTTCCCACTGCTACTGTAAAAACATCTTAGCATCCTAGCTTTGCCTTATGGAAAGTTTCATGGCTTTTTTTCCAATTTTCAGCACCAATGGTTTCTGTTTAAAAAGTGTTTAAATACACTCTATGAATATTGAAATAATGACTAGGTTTTATGGCTAATTCTAGATACATTAGTCCCTCTCTGCTTTGGTTCCATTATTTGTAATATATGAATAATCAAATTTTTCACAAGAAAATGTGTTAACCTCTGTTAATCTCCAAGGAAAAACAAACAGAATGTGTCTTCCACATTGAGAGTAAGTGTATCCTTAACCCTCATGCCAAACCTCGCAAATAGACCAATGGATCTTAGTCTGGTTTGGACTCTGCTGAGTTTAAACGCTGAGATGCGATATTTTGATTTCAATCATTAACATAGGAGTTCTTAAATATCTACTTCTCCATTTGTAGCTCCATAAATCTTTATATAGCAAAGTGTCAGGTCACACTAAATGAAGTGAGGGTGTCATCTATATTACCAATAGGGCTTTTTTACTGCTATATTTTGACCCACTGTGTGCATTCCATAGATAGCAGAGTTGCAGCAGGGTTTGTTGTGAAAGTATGCTTCTTTTCATTGCATCAGCTTTAAAGCTGTAATCAGTAAAACAGCTATAAGCATTAGAATACCTTACAGCCCATGTAAGAGTCCTGGTCCTATAGCAAGCTGTTTTCACAAAGAAAATGTAGAACTTTGATCTGGCAAATTATAGTCATGTTCAGCCATCTGTCCCTGTGGTGTTGAGCTTGAAGGTCCAAATAGGAACATTAAAATTAAAATTTTGGGAGTTCAGGCAATAATAATTTATATCCTTAGACCTCCTCAAGCAGGTGTGCAGCCTGCTGTTGAAGTTAATTGCCAGACATCATCAGTGAAGCTGGCAAATAGCCACTTCCCTGTGTTTTTTTCACCTAGTGTAGGCAGAAAGTACCCTTCCTTTTCATTTCAGTTTTCCTCCCATTTATATATGTCCCAGATTTCCCTTTCAAATTAATCACCTTAAAATAACAATAACTCTGGATAATTATCAGTTCAGAAAGTGTTTAGAAACACCATGTTGGGCAAAAAACCCACCCCAGTACTCTTAAAATGTGTCATGGAATCATAGAATCAAGCAGATTGGAAGAGACCTCCAAGATCATCCAGTCCAACCTAGCACCCAGCCCTATCCAATCAATGAGACCATGGCACTAAGTGCCTCATCCAGGCTTTTCTTGAACACCTCCAGGGATGGCGACTCCACCACCTCCTTGGGCAGCCCATTCCAATGCCAATCACTCTCTCTGGGAAGAACTCACTCCTAACATCCAGCCTATACCTCCCCCAGCACAACTTGAGACTGTGTCCCCTTGTTCTGCTGCTGGTTGCCTGGGAAAAGAGACCAACTCCCACCTGGCTATAACCTCCCTACATGTAGTTGTAGACAGCAATGAGGTCACCCCTGAGCAACCTCTTCTCCAGCCTAAACAACCCCAGCTCCCTCAGCCTCTCCTTGTAGGGTTTGTGTTCCTGGCCTCTCACCATCTTTGTCGTCCTTCTCTGGACACGTTCCAGCACCTCAACATCTCTCTTGAATTGAGGAGCCCAGAACTGGACACAGTACTCAAGGTGTGGCCTGACCAGTGCCAAGTACAGGGGAAGAATAACCTCCCTCGTCCTATGGGCCACACTGTTCCTGATCCCGGCCAGGATGCCATTGGCTCTCTTGGCCACCTGTCCTTTCACTAGTAGCTGAACTAACTAAAATATTCAAGAACTGTTATTTGAAAAGGCTGTTAACAGTTTTCATCATGTATGTATAAATGAAATTATAGCACTTTCATTCAGAAAATACAGACATACTTATTAGTCTTTTCCTCTGGGTCCTGTACTGTGACAACGTAATTATCAGGCACAACACAGTTTAAGCAGAATTAGGGTGTTTCTGGATCAAGTATGTGCTTTCACACAACGTATAGTGAACAAATCTAGGAGTTCCATGGCTTCACAGCAGACCTAATACTGGTACATTTCATAGAAATTCCATAGAAATATACAAAATACTCATAATTTGCTGTTTAAAAAAATCAGAGAGAAAGAGTCGCTGAAACATAGTTTGCTATAAGACCTTCTTACAGTCATGGTAGGAAAGTAGGTAGCTAAAGTAGGTAGCTGATCAACTGAAAAATCTAATAGCTAATTATCTATTTTAATTTAAAATCCATTAAAGAGCTCTGAAAGGAGAAGTGATGAACTGTTCTGCATTTCCATTTTCTTTGATCAAAATTCTACCTTGAAATGCATCTTCATATCTTTGTTTACCTCGGAGGGAACTGTAAATGCCACCTGCAATGTGGGAATTATGGATAACTGTGGAATTCAGAAAACTACATTTCATGATAAACAGTGCATCTCATGTAACATAAAAAATACCTGAACTGTCAATGTATCACTTCTATAGTGAAAACATAATAGGGTGGAATTCATGCACCAAATGCAGATGCTTACATGTTGACAGTTGTTCAGAGACACTTTAGAGTGAGCGAAGAAAAACAAATACATCTCAAGTGAAGAGCATAATTAATCTCCCACCAAAGTGGATGGGTTGTATTCTTAAAGTGTCTTTCTTTCCCAAGATCCTGAGTAAAACTGAATGTGGCTGGTCTGGAAGTAGAAAGCTTAAGATGTGTAAAATAATCCTACTTAATATATCTAGGTCTGAAATTGGAAGCAAAACATTGTTGAATATAATAATATTAAATGCAGTGATTTTATATAATTGTCTCACTGTGGTGCAGCTATTGTCCAGCCATGGACAGGAGAGAGTTTAGTAAGTGCTGATGGAGGGTTGGAATGACCTTAAAGACTGGTGTAGCAAATGTAAACAACTGTGAGCCTGGAATCTGTGGTTTTCCTCTATCTCTGCTGACTTAGAATCGCCAGACACAATATAGATGTTGTTGAGAGAACATGAAGAATGTCTATGCCAAGTAGTGTGTAATTGTAATGTAGTCCTAACACAGGTGTATATAACCAATCGGAGTCTGAGATGATTTGTAACTTTCCTGTGTGGCCTTCTGATAAAAAAAGTATATAACCCCATGCTTGGGGTGCAATAGAGGGATTGGATTTGGAATTCACTTATATTAAGCTTTTGCCCCATCTTTTATTATCCCTCTGATACTATGGTATCGCAGCCTGTGACAAAACATGAGTTTCATTCTTTACTTAAAAAGAATGAATTGCTCTTAAAAATGGTACCTAAGCTTAGTTTGTGGTTTTTTAATTTAATAAAGGGACTCTTGCTAGTGCAAGTTTATGGAATTCCAATTGTACACTTTAGCCATGATGTTGCCTTTTCTGTCATCGCCTCTATCAGATTCAGAAATGCTTTAGTAGTATCATTCAGAATTTACCATTTTAGAGAAAAATATCTTCTCATCTGCTGATGTTTCCAGAGAATATATAATTACCATCACTGTGGTGGCTTTTTTGCAGAATGATCCCTGGAGGGGTTCAAAAAATGTGTAGACATGGCCTATCAAGACATGTCTTGATGGTATTAGGCCAACAGTTGGACTTGATGATCTTAGAGGTCTTTTCCAACTGAAACAATCCTATGATTCAATTATTATGATGGTAAGATAAACAAATAAGAACCCATATAATGCATATAACAACAGAAACATTTTTAAATGGTGGTGGAATAATTTGTTAAAGAACTCATCAGATCTTATTTTTTCATGAGTACCAGATATGAAAGCCATATTGCTTCATATTAATTTGATTAGTGTATAGGTAATATCCATAAAGACTAATAATGTATTTAATGTTCATAGCAAAACACAGAGCATAAGGCTAAGTGGAAGTTGAGAATATCTGCATCCTTAAGGTCATCCAATCAAAGACTTTTGCAATGCAGAAACAGGTAATTTGTACAGGGGTAGCAACTACCATGAGCACCTGGAGACACAAATCTTATTGATACAGGATAACACAGATGGTGCCAACGACCAAAATCTGCGGTCAGATGGGCCATTAAGAGGCTCCAGGCACAGCTTTGGAGAATGTCACCTAGATTTTGTAGCTGATAAGAAGGGGTAAACCAGAGAAACAGAAGATTTGTTTGTGTATTGGCAAGCCCCAAGGTGGACTATCAGGTGAGAAGGAGACACAATCAATGTGTCAGGTTAAGACACGGTGTGGACGAGGGTATTGAACAGACAGGACTATACCAGTACTTGAGGATCTGCAATCTGTACGTACACAGCGCTAAGTCTGTACTTTTCCCAGTGAAGTTCAATGCTGCCTTGTTGAAGAAGAGGATGGGTGCGTGTTTGGTTGTGCTTCTGTGTGTCCTGGTAGTGTTTCATAAGAGTGCAGCTCAAGGTGGTGCCTTCTACATGGCAGCCTGTGTAATGGTTTGTGCCAGCATCCTGTGTGGCCTCTCTGTGACACACATTCAGCTTTGCTGCTGAAGGAGCAAAGGAGGAAGCAGAGGAGGAAGCAGTAATCATGTCCCTTCCCCTGGGACAGAGACCCCCAGGTCCTGGGGTGCACAATAATAGGCTTCAACTGCCCTGGGCTCCAGAGCTACTAGAGACCATGATGGCTTATAATACCCCATAACATGGAGGATCACAGTGCTGTATGATCAAAATTTTTAGTAATCTCTCTGAAAAAAAAAAAAAAAGGTACTGAAGAAAAGATGCCAGAAAAACATGTGAACCTATGCCTGAAATATACAACACTGTCAGTGAAGACAACAGCTCTGCTTTAGTTAGGGGAACCTATCTTTAGCCTTTGAAAAAACAGCTGCTGTACACTTAAGACACACAAAAAAAGGGTCTTAGTGTCCTGAGAGGTTTTGCTGAAACACAGGTCACTTGTAGCCTGTTAAGCTACTTTTCCAGAGTGGCAACATTTTCAAATGTATGAAATTCAATGAGCAATATAGAGAATTGTTTTGAGTGGAGATGGCAACAGAGAGAAAAGATTCCAACTATTTCATTTAGCAGGAACGATAGAAGCCAGAGAAGCTGGACTGCAGTGAGGATGGTACTGAGTGGTATGGAAAGGGATGACATATCTGTGCCTTTAGTTCTGTTAAAGCTTGCTGAATTTAATTTATTGTTCAAGCAGATCTGTGTAACACATTTAGACAATATTGGGCTAAATACACAAACACTTCTACATGATTTAACAATCATGTATTAAATTCAGCCATGTAATTCTGTGTCTGCAGGCTCTCTTGTTCTGTTGCTGTGCATAATTGCAAGACTAATATCTAAGTTTAATGGTGCCAAAGGAATGGTCTGAGGTTAGAGCTGCTTCAGAGACAGCATGACCATACATTTCTTTTAGCACAACTGTTACCAAAAAATGATTGGATTTTTTGCCTTTTTAAATGAGAACTGTTCTGTTTGTTAGTCTATTATTTGAACTTGTTTGGCTTTACATTTTCAAAGCGAAGATGAAAAACAGTCATGTTTTGATTTTTTTCTTTAATTCTTCTGCAGACCTGTTGTGGTAGGCCTGATAGGTCCAAAATAGGCTTACACATGTCCTGCCTTGCCTAGGCATGTTTTCTGCTCCACCAAAGAGGCAAGTGCAGGAAACAGAGACAAAGTACCTGGAGCCACTGACTGTGGCCTGCCCAGGGTCCTGTGGTGTAAGGTACACACACTGAGTTTGTGCCTGCCTAGTGCAAGGCCTCTGCTTTTCCCAAATTAGGGAAAAGTGAGCCTGTGGCTTTGCCTAATATGGTAAGGTTTGGCTAACTGCCATCCTGATTGGCTATTCTGTGTCCAAAGGGCAAGTAATCTTGGCCCACATTGATAAAAGGAGATATGCAGGTGAACAATCTACTTTGGCTTCCCTGCTTTGCTTCCCTGCTCTTTACCTGCTCTCTCTGCTGAGCCCAGCCCTGCTGCTATTGCACACTGCCTTATTGCTTGCCTGGTAAACTCCACTGCCGTGAGTTACCTGGGGCAGACCCTGGATGCCTACACATGATCAGCCTGTGTGGCCAGTGTGATATCATGCTGAGACTGCACAACATCTGCCTTCTGCACCCGAAGGTCCTGCCTAGAATCCCTGGACATATACACAGATCGTCCAGAGGAAGCCAGGAGAACAAGGTCAGAGATTGTCTGTGTCCTTTGCCCAGAAGCCAGGAAGATTCAAGCCTCAGCATCCAACAAGACAGAGTCCCCTGGAAGCATTTGGGCACTGTCTGGACTGCAGCAAGCAGCATTTGACCGTGGGAATAGTCTCTTCCAGGTCAATTGATGTTTATATATTGTGCAGGTTGTACTAGCTGTAGATATTATCCATAGAATGTTTCCGTAACTGTGTAACAACTGAAATATTATTAAAATGAGTGGTCAGCAGTGGCAAGAGTTCTGAATAGCAAAATTAATAAACAATATTAATTTTGGAAAATATCATCTCACATTAATTCATTTCCCCTCCACAACAAGACCTAGAGGCTGAGGAGCAGCTCTGTAGTAAAAACCCTTGGGTAACCATGACCCCCAATGTGCCTCATCAGTAAAGAGGCCAAAAGCATCATAGGATGTAGGAAAAGGGCAGATCCTGAAGATGTGGTGAAGTGGTTTTCTCCTCTTCTCAGAACTTCTAGGAACTCATCTAGACATTCTGCCCAGTTTTGGACCTTCTACAAGAAGGTACATCAACCAACTGGAGGGATAACAGGAAAGCCTCTCAGATGACAGTTGCTGGGGCACTTTCTCTGTGAAGACAGGCTAGGTTAACAGGGTTTGTTCACTGTGGAGCAGAGAAAGCTTTACATGGACATAACAGCAGTGCCAGTACCTAGGGGAGGCACTTGTGGACATGGTGCCAAGGTTTTCACAGTTCTACTGGATGGAAGGATGAGACACAGATTGGTAAAGATGGAAATTCAGAGTTGATATAGGAAGAAACTTCTTCATAAATGAGGAAAAGTCTATCAGTGACAAAGGTTGCCTAGAAATGTTGTGCAATCTCTGTTCTTGGAGATTGTCAAGACCTGATTGAATGAAATCCCCTGAGTAATCTTGTTTCTCTTGGAAGCGGGACATGTGAGCAGGAGGTTGGACTAGACAGCTGCTGAGATCCCATGCTATGAATCTGTGGTGATATTCAATTCTCTGTTATGTGCATCATCAGTCATGCTTTTAATCTGGTCAGTACCATACCTGCTTATTTTTGCCTTCACTTACAACTAATGAATTTACACGAGGATATTCCTTAAGCAATTATTTAATCTCTTTTTCAAATAATCAGTTTGATTAAGGGTGTTGTATAAAATGATTATTCTACTTTGTATAGGGATTGTAGATGATTTTTTGTTTGTTAGTTAGGGAGCAAAGCTGGAGGTGGGTAGATTCAGACCGGACATGAGGAGTAAGTTCTTCACTATGAGAGTGGTGAGAGCCTGGAATGGGTTGCCCAGGGAGATGGTTGAGGTCCCATCCCTGGAGGTCACAGGACCACAGGATCACAGGATGTTAGGGGTTGGAAGGGACCCAAGGAGATCATTGAGTCCAACCCTCGCATGCCAAAGCAGAACAATACTATCTAACACAGATCACAGAGGAACACATCCAGACAGGCCTTGAAAGTGTCCAGAGAAGGAGACTCCACAACCTCTATGGGAAGTCTATTCCAGTGCTCTGTGACCCTTACAGTAAAGAAGTTCCCCCTTGTGTTGAGGCAGAACCTCTTTTGCTGCAACTTACACCCATTGCTCCTTGTCCTATCACAGGGTGCAAGTGAGAAGAGCCTGTCCCCCTGCTCCTGGCCAGCCTTCAGATACTTCAGGGGGTTTGGAACTAGATGATCCTTGTGGTCCTTTCCCACCCTGACTAATTCTGTGAGTTTGTGATTCTGTGGGTTGGGAGGTTTGGGGTTTTTTGCTGTTGTTGTTGTTGGTTTGTTTGGTTTTTTGTGGGTTTTTTTGTTTGTTTGATTGGTTGGTTGGGTGTTTTTTTTTTTAATATAGCCTGTTATTTCTGTTGGCATGTCCACAGTTCTTACTGAGGTCAGAAGGTAATTGTTTCATGGTCTGAAAGAGGAGGATCAAACATGAAATTGTTTATGATAAAACAATAATTTAAAAAATGAGCTGTCTTGATTCATTACATTTGAATATTCTTTTTTTTCCTCCTCACTTAAAGCACAACATTTAAAACTGTGCGTACCAGACACTACTGACACTAATGTTGGCCACATGGCTTTTCCTGCTGCAGAGAGAAAAAAATAACAGAGTACCAGGACAAGCAGATGGAGCAAACAAAAAATACAGGTGCATACTTTGTCACCTCAGCTTTTATTAAAATAACACAGCATTGAATATTTTAATCCCAAGACATAATAACAACTGGCACAGCAGATCAACAATGGGAATGATGCAGGTGCGTGTTCTGTAGACTCAGCTTTTTGAATTATCTTAGTGGTTAGCTGGCTGACACAGAAAGGACACCAGATAACATGATTACAGAAACATTACATCAATTTTTATTACCTGGTGACACGAAGAAAGACACAGAACTGATGGTATATTTCAATAAAATTTTTTAGGCAGGCAGCATTTTGGGGTTGAAGAGAAGCAAAAGTTATGCATGAATATGATTTTTTTTTCTGTCTTTCTGATCCAGATTCAAGTCCAGAAAACATCCTCCTATTTGGTGAGAGCCTAAAAATGAGGCCCCTATGGATCTCAGGAATGATTCTCTCAGATTTTCTGGTCAAATCTAACCGAGAATTTGTCAGACAGAGGGCAAAACACAAGAGAGCATCAATGTGGACATGCAGGAGTCTAGATTCTTTTCAATACCTTGTTAAATACAAAGATTTTGTTAGGTTTCACATCTATTCAAGGAATTCTGAAACGATCTTTTCTCACATTCACATAATATTCTTCATGTAAGTTAATAGTCTAAGAGCAAAATTCAGCACTTCTTCATCCTCTCTGCATGATAAACCATTTTTCTGTTTAGATCTGAGTGGTAGTTTCTGAGCATGCTGCAAGTGGTTTTAGAGTCTTAACCTACAATTCTTTCTGCTTGCTTGTTGTGAACCTTCATCATCTTTTAGTACTCCAAATAGCCTCTATCTGCATCCAAAGCATGATAACCTGTAGTTCGAAAGTCAGTGTAAAACTGTTACCTGAACGTGGTTTATAAGGCATTCAGAAGTTACTGTGTGTAAAAACATTTTGCTGATGAAGGAAGAGTCTTTGAATTGATCTCTTTCATTCCAAAGATTTTCCACAAGCAATAGTATCCCCACTTATGTATGACTGCTTGCTTGACAACTAAATAGTGCATATTTAGAATTACAATTATTCTGCAGATTGCTTACTTTGGTTAAGATGCCTTATATGTAATTCAAAGCAAATGAATGCAATAAATTGAAGCAAGTGCTGGAAGTCTTCACATTTTTCATGCAAATTAAGGCAGTCAGTGCATGAAAAGACCTTTAATAATTAAAACTCTTAAAATTTAAAACTTTAAAACACTTTGTTTCCCTGCTTCCAACAGTGCTTAACATTGAGTTGATACTAATAACATAACTTATCATGCTCTGCATGCAGAGTGATGCCAAATCAGAAGCTTTCCATGATCACCTCTAAGTATCCAAACAGCTAGAAGATATTTGACCAGGCAATGAAATTACCTTTATGTGCAATTAAACACTGTCACTAAAGACAGTTAATATGAAGAATGTGTTTAGTCACAGTATCAGTCTAGCTCTGTGCAAATCTCACCACATATACCTAACTAGTTGCTGGTGGTCAGTTACTTTGCTGAGATCTATTTAGTCTGAAGTCTACAAGTGATCAGAGACCAAACAGCTCCTAACATCATCATGGATTATTTCATTTTTTAAACTCCTAAAAGTAATAAAATAATAATAAATTAATATAGTATGGATAAATGGTGAGAGATCACTAGCTGGCCAGGAGGGACATAAAGTTTGCATTTCATATTAATATATGAAAGTTATAATGTTGTGGTTTCACTCACCTATGACCAAATCTGCAGACTCTGTATAGTTACCATTCTCTATTTCATTAGACAGTTGGCCTGCTCTTCTGCTGACTATGTTTATTTGGATTGTTCTATGTAGAAGTTATTTGTTCTGAATTTATGAAATTCCCAGCACAATGGTCTCCTAGGCACTGCTATATTATTGACAAACAAATACACTATTATACCCTCCCTGGTATTTCACATTAGTGAATGTATAGAATTGGATGACTTTTGCTGTTTTTCACTTTCCTTATTTGTTTTGCCTGAGAGAAATTAAACTCTCAAAGCATCATTTCTCTAGGGGATTAATGTATTTCTTAGGTAAAGCTTTTGACCTGAGGACTCACAGCATATTTTTTATTCTCATTTGTGTGTCTCTAGAGGGTGTTCAGCAGTTACACAGTTATATGGTGTCTATTTTGTCTTGATGGATTTTGCCCCTTCCAGTGATATACTTTGAAACATTAGCAGCAGCTTGTCAACAATAATGTGATGTATTTCATATGAAAGATTGCAGAAGATAAGCAACAATAAATCCAAACAACTCCCTTGGACTGTTATGAACTCATAATGTAAAAACAAGAGTGCTCAGGAAACTATAAAAATGGACTATTACAATGATACAGAATTCAATCGATTAGGGGGCACACATCATGATTTTTTATCAGTCACATTTGTAGTATAACACAGAATCACTGAATTGTCTGATTGGAAGAAGCTGGATTTAGATTTGACATGAGGAAGAGATTCTTCCCCATGAGGGTGGTAAGGCACTGGAACAGGTTGCCCAGAGAAGCTGGGGAGGCTCCACGGCTGGAAATATTCCAAGCCAAGTTGGATGGAAGCTTGAGCAACAGGATCTAGTGGAAGGCATCCCTGCTGATGGCAGGGGAGGTTTGGAACTAGATGATCTTTAAGGTCCCTTCCAACCCAACCCAGGGTAGTATCATTGAATCCAATCATAACCCAACATCTCTCTGTACACAACTGTTACACCATGTCTCTAAGATCCTCATCCAAATGTGTTTGAAACACCTCCTGGGACGTTGACTCCAGCACTACACTGAGAAGCCTGTTCCAACACCCATTGACCTTTTAGGTGGAAATATTTGAAATATTTTTTTCTGAATATTGAAACTGAACCTCCTCTGGTTCAACCTGAGGCCATTTCCTCTTGTCCTGCCACTTATCACCAGGAAGAAGAGGATGATCCCCACTATTGGTGTATAACCAGTGGAGCACCTGGGTAAAACGATTCTTTGTTCACCAATATGGTTAGATGGTCATAATCCACTTTATTTCTGTGACACAGTGACTTATATACATTCTAGCAAGAGTGTGCTCCACCAAGATTGGTTACAGTCAGAGGGTACAGGGTTACTTGTAAGGCATGGATAGGTCAGTATACCATAACAATCTGAGGGTCAGCCTCTGGGGCTGGCTAAACTCTGCCCACCTGCAGCTGCACTCCACCCTCCTGCAGCTGCATGTGGGGGGAAGCCACCCTGTGCCTGCTATCTAAACTCCCAAGATGGATTCAAGGACATTCCCAGCATGGGTTGCTCATGTGTATGATTTTGTGTCCTCAGCTAGCAAGAATTTCTCCAACACCCCACTTCACTACATCTTCCTTCCAGGTAGATGCAGAGAGCAATGACACCTCCCCTCAGCCTCCTCTTCCCCAGTTTGAACAACTCCTGCTTCCCCAGCCACTTATCACAGGACTTGTGCTCAAGACACCTCACTGGTCTTGCTGCCCTGGTGATATTTGCATAGAGATAGATGAATCTTTTTACTAAATACATTCTTAATCTTAACTGTCTTTAGTGACAGTATTGAATGTCACATAAAGGTGATTTTATTATCTTCTCAGATGTCTTATAGAGTCATAGAATCATAGAATCAATCAGGTTGGGAGAGACCTCCAAGATCATCCAGTACAACCTATAACCCAGCCCTATCCAGTCAACTAAACCATGGCACTAAGTGCCTCAGCCAGGCTTTTCTTTGGTTACATTGTGCTAGTTTGAAGCAGGCTAGAATGTTTTGGTGAGAGAAAGCAGATAATTTAGCTGTGAAAAGGAAAACAATTGTAATGTCAACTTCTCTCACAGTCTCGCTGAGAACTATGGGAACAAGAAGGGTAAACATTAGATAACATTCTCCAATTTCTCACTCTGCTTTTGGCTTCAGACTAAGCAACATCTCCTTAATCTCACTGCCACTAACCTTGCTCCTTAACCTCTTGGCTGCACCTCTATTCTTTCTCAGGATTGGGATAAGGTTGAGAGGGGTAGGGGGAGGTGCAGGGGCGGTTGAGAGCCCCTCCTGGGGACTCAGGTTTCTGGGAGGGGAGTTGTGTTCTGTATTACTTTTTACTTGTACATTTCTGTCTATAACTGTATATACTGTAAATATCTGATTGTATATTGTGCTAGCTGTAAATAAATAGCTTCATTTATATTCCCAGAGCCCATCTGAGTTAGCTGGGGCATTTCTAAAGCCAAGTGTGGGTGGGGCGGATAACAGCCAAACCACCACATACATGCAACTCCTTGGATGTGACATCACTCTCCTTATAGCTATGGGGGCAAAAAAAAAGTCTTTTTTTTTTTTTGGCTAGGGTATATGGAATGCATAAACAACTGTCACTTTTCTAGTAGAATTTTCTATATATCCATTATTTCTGTGTATTTAAATTGTCCTCTTGCAATTATATTGTTTTACATATACATAATCATCAACTGGCACTAGATTTTTAAATATGCATTTCTCCACTCTCCTGAAATAGTCTTATTCTTATCCCTATAATTTTAAACTCCTAAACCCTAATTTATTTTAACATAATTATGGAGTAGCTGATATTCTCAAGGACAATAGGAAGCTCTGAAAGCAGAGGCATTCTGACTACATTGTCTGCCAGTCTGTATATACATTTAAATGAGGGAAAGATTTTTAGAAGACAGTGCATAAATATGATATTTTGAAGAGTCTATTTATACAGTCTACACTTTTAATGTAAAAATATGCCTATGTCATCCTTAGCCAAACTCCAGATTTCACTTGGAGCATCTAGCCCCTCTGCTTCATTGCCTTCCTACCTCCTTCAAGTACTGAAATTCCATGAAGCAGACACCAACACTGAAAGGTCAGTGAAGATGCCACTGAAATGTAGCTGCTCTAAAACACAGTTTTTGCTCATTAGAAGGATTGAGTAATCAGGCTGTAAATCACCAGAATGACAGTTTCATCTGTCAAAAGTCTGTGAGCACTGAACAAAGGCTTTTCAGGCATTCACCCAACAGAAAGCCCGGAGAGTTGTGAAAGGGCAGGGACTGCACCCATCAATCCCACCAGTCAGGTAGAGCTGCTTCTGCCAGACAGCTATGACACAAACGTTGCTTGCCTGAATGCAGATAGACCTTGATGTACTCCTGTGGGAATGAGGAGTTAGATTAAGGAATGGTGCATTAGGAAAATAATAAACATGCTAATCTCTCATACTTCCTTTAAGTAAAGCAACATCACACTTTGCAATTCGGTGCAGTCTATTTGCTTGCAGCTGTCCACTTAGAACTCTCATGATGACCTGTTAAACCAAAAACATCTTGTAGCTGAGGTTCTGAGGAGAAAAATCTGCTTTGTCTTTACTGCAAATCCCAGGCATGAGTGCAGCAATTACATAGAGGACTACAGGGAGCTAAACAGAAGTTCTTCCTTTTAAAAGTATGGGGCATGAAGTGTAGAATCAGCTGCTTTTAGACTCCAGAGACACGAAACTCGAAGATTTAGTGTCTGGATCTTTTGCTAATACTCTACTGATCAGATGGAAAGCATCTTATCTTGGAATGTAATTAGTAAAATGACAATGCTAAAGCAATTTCTAGGCCAACTGAGCTTATGGAGGTGCCCTGGATTGAAAAGGTTTCACTGTAAAATGGAATTTAGCCCTTAAAGTATGACTAATAGTATGAACCTAAATTAATGCAGGTTTTCTCACTTAGGCTTTTTACTTGAAATGATAAAAAATGAATATAGTTATTATAATCATATTCTTGTATCAATTCTTCCAAAATATATCATTTACTGAGATCTATTTTTATTACATTCTGTGACCTATAGATTTTCAGGTATATCAGAACAAAGAAAAGGACCCAAGAAAAAAAATCACTTCCCATAAAAAAGAAATGTAAACCAGTTTTGAATGCACATCATGCTTTTTCATTTTTGACAGCAGCAGTATTTCAGAAGATAACAGATATGAGGTATTTATGGCAGGTGCATTACTACTTAGAAACTAATCTCACACACAAGGCTGTTAACGTGAAATATGGATTTTAATAATCCAGCTTGCTGAGATATGTGAGCCTGCCTGGTGGGGATGTGATTAGCCACAGTCTGCAAGATTAATTGAGATACACAGTGCAAGATTACATTTAGTGAACTCCAAGTCAGCCTGATTATGCAAGAGATCACTTAGTTAAGGCTGTATCTTTATGGATATGAAAACAGATAAATCACAAATTCTACAGTGACAGAAGAGTCAGACTGGAGACTATTTCAGTCAGTGAGCCCAGTGAACAGATCATCAAAGTTAAATGCTTGGATATTTTGAAAACAGGAAAAAACAAACCACTAACAACAACAAACCAGACAACCAAATGAAAAAAAAACAAAACAACCAAGAGAGAGAAAATCCATATAGTTCAAGCAGAGGGGAAAAAAAAACCCAAACATGCAATGACATTTAAAGTATCTGCTATCATCATTATTTTAAACTGAGGAATGGTATTAAATTTACTTTTTTGGTTTCAACATGGTAATATTAGTTTGAGAGAGTAGCACTTTTGAAATGGAAATTTTGTTTTAGCTTATGGCAGAGTCTGAAATTGCATCAAGATCAGAACCACACAAGATACTAGCTTGAAGGATGAGATTACTTCA
This sequence comes from Pogoniulus pusillus, assembly GCF_015220805.1. Classification (NCBI taxonomy): domain Eukaryota; kingdom Metazoa; phylum Chordata; class Aves; order Piciformes; family Lybiidae; genus Pogoniulus; species Pogoniulus pusillus. The sequence goes on along the minus strand of NC_087266.1, from coordinate 13,664,144 downwards.
GAATGGCAGTAAGGGGAAAACTAAGTAGTTTTAATCCAGTACTGTTATTTTGCCATAATTAGTGCATCTCCCAACCCATCACAAATCAATTTGTAATACAGGAGCCAAAAGCAGCGTGGCACTTACAGAAACCAGGGCTGCTGGATTCAATGACTTTCAGTACAGGCTATGAGCAATTTGGATAATGTACCTGCTTTCTCCCTGCCTCAGTTTTCCTGTCTGAACTCATTAGTAGCTGACAGAGATACTGAAAGATATTCAGACGCTATTGATTTACTTTTAAAGCCATATGAGTACCAAATGTGGAGAATGTTTTCAGGGAAAATTCAACGTTACATCTTGTAATAACGGCAGAGAACTAAAATCCTGAACAAAACACAATCAATGATTCATGTAAAAGTGCAGATTTTCTTTACAGGTTGTTAATTTTTCTAGTTTTCACATGGGCTGCTAGCTGCAGAACTAGAGAGCAGTCAGATATTTTTTTCTCATTTTTTGAAAACACATCTGAATTAGAGATGAAGTAAAAAAGCACAATAAGAAATGGCAGAATATAGCATTGTGAATTGCACTTAATTTGTTTAGTGACAAGTATGGTTTAGCTTAAATTATTTATGGAATTACTTTGTACTTGCTAGTAGATGTAGCTTAGACATGAAAATACTCAGCTTTTATCAAGTCTGAACATCAGTCAATAACTTTGCTTCTAAGGTTTTTCTGAATAAGAAAACACTTGCATGTATGTATGTACACATCCCAAGAAACACTAGAGCAGTAACATGCAGGGTCAATGGTCACTGAACAGTCACTCTTACTCCAGTTCACCAACCATATCATGCTAACATTGGATTTAGCAGCCCTTTAAGACATGATAGTTTGATAATCAGTGCTACAGCATAGGTCCCAGAGCTTCTTTATTGTTATTGTGCTCCTCAAGCTATGTCACCTGAAGGATACTTTCTCCTCAGTTAGATTTGGACACAAGGTAAACTAATACAAGCAAAGCAGAAGAAGTGATGTCCACAAATAGTGCTGGGGAAAAGCTGAAGTAGAATGATCAAATTTCAGACCTTGTAATTTGTTTTCCAACTGATGATCACTCATCAGGAGAAAAAAGCAAATCACTGAAAGACAAGAGAGTAATTTAGGCCAAAACATAGTGCAGAAGGGCATCTCTGTCAAACAGCAATAGACTATTTCAGTTTTCTTAAGGTTTTATGTTCACAACATATTTTTGTAAAATCATGTAAAGTTGGGAGGGATCCATAAGTCCAACTCTGAGTCAGTCAAAGATTCCATTACCACTCTATATTTTCCAGCAAAACCTTTTATTATTTACGTGATGTACAAGTGCATTGTTCAGACAAAAGAAAGCCTGACAGGCTATTAGAAATGGATATTTTGCTTGGGGTTTGATGCAACTGAATTTGAAAACATTTTCAAATGAAAATTCATAAACATTCTGAAGTATGATAGATTTTTTTTTCTCTATGAGTCTTTCATTTATTAATATTTTTCCACTTATAATTGTATTGGGTTTGGCCAAGCTGGAGTTAACTCTCCTCAAAGCATCTTTCTAGTGTTGTGTTTTGCAGTAACATAACTGATAACATACCAATGTTTTGGCTGCTGCTGAGCATCCAGACTGTGTTTTTCCCACATTTGCCTGCCCCAAGAATACACTGAGGGGTGGGCAAGATCTTGGGTGAGGACACAGCTGAGCCAGCTGACCCAAACTAGCCAAAGGGGTATTCCATGGCATATGACATCAGCTCAGATGTAAGAATGAAGTGAAAGAAGGAAGTGTGGGATGTTCATCCATGGTATTTGTCCTCCAGAGGAACCATTATGCATAGAAGCCCTGCTTCCCGAGACTGACCACTGTCTGCTAATGGGAAGTAGCGATGAACATCTCTCTTTGCTTTTGCTCCTGTGCAGTCTATCACATTGCATATCATTATTACTAAATTGCTCCTATCTTATTACTAGCTTTTGTTATATTTTCTTCTCTCCCCCGTCCATCTAAGAAGGGGAGTGATAGAGAGGCTTTGACAAGCATTTGGCCCTCAGCCAGGGCCAAACCACCACAGTAACAAATGTAAATCTTGTGTGTTTTAGTGGTCTGTAACAAAATCATTATCTTTGAAATCGTCTGAATGTAGAAACAGTTTACAAAGTAAAAATAAGCCTAAGTAAATATAACTTCTATATCACAGTGTCACAGTATCACAGTGTCACAGTATCACAGTGTCACAGTATCAACAAGGTTGGAAGAGACCTCATAGATCATCAAGTCCAACCCTTTACCGCAATTCTCAAGATTCGGATAGTGAAGGTGTTGAGTTGCCCATGAAGTAACATCCTTGACAGTATGGTGGGAGTACCTTCAGGCTTTTGATACTACTGATGTGAGACCTTTGAACAAATTTACACAAAAAACAATGATGAAACTGTGGAAAAGAAAGAAGTGCTTATTTCCCTCATGTGTAAATGAAAACTTTTCTCCCACCCAGTTGATGTAAAATGGTATAAGAGTCCAGTTTCCCTATTCTTTAGGATAAAAAATATATTTAATGGCAGGAAAAAAAATCCTTTCAACTGTAAAATATACCAAAATATATGTTCTTATGAACACAGAAGTTTCTTTAAATTTTAGAGAAGACATACTGGAATGAAGGCAATTATTGACAATAAATAAGATTGTTCAGGTTTCTATGCTCAAAAACAACCAACAAAACCAAACCAGTACTCCATTAATTGAATGTTCAGGACATTTTCTGTTTCGCTACCCTAAGCATTCTTATAGCACATTGACAGTAACAATGAATAAGGTACACGGAGTTCATAATGCAAGTACACCTAAGTGAAAGCTAAATGCTTAATTACATGACAAAAATTAATTAAAACATGGAGTGAAGCTGGAGGTGGGTAGGTTCAGGCTGGACATGAGGAGGAAGTTCTTCAGCATGAGAGTGGTGAGAGCCTGGAATGGGTTGCCCAGAGAGGTGGTTGAGGCCCCATTCCTGGAAGTGTTTAAGGCCAGGCTGGATGAGGCTGTGGCCAGCCTGATCTAGGGTAGGGTGCTCATGCCCATGGCAGGGGGTTTGTAACTAGATGATCCTTGTGGTCCCTTCCAACCCTGACTGATTCTATGATTCTATAGTGTATTGTATAGGTATGGTTTTGAACAAAAAACATTAGAAAAGGAAGGAGTTATTCATTCTATCAATAATAAAAGGGGAAGCATAAATAAGATTTGCCCTTTATTAGCTTTGCTGTGTTTTCTTGCTGGAATGAGTTTTGTCTTCATCTTATATGGAGAAATTTTTGTTTCTGCCTGACCATTTGATGTTTACATTATGCTTAAGAATACTACTCAAAGAGAATATAATTAGTTCATCTTTCATTTAACAAAGGAGAAAAAATCACATCAATTTGACCTGTTCCTTTGGTTTGATTGAATTTTGGACTTCAGAATTAACTACATTCAGCATTTGAGAAATCACAGAATTCTGTTTTCTTTAGCAGTTCATTAAACAGTAGTATTCTCCCCTCAGAAGATATAAAAGTTACAACCCTAATTGCATTGTTAATAACAGAAGAATAATGTTTCTACTAAGCACTTTTTAATGCACTTTTTTGTGTCCATGGACATATTCTAGCAAAGCAATAAATCTATATCAAATAACATTAACACACACCACATGGGGAGTGGAATCACTTAAAGAGTTTCCAAAACAGCCTTGTGCCTTGCAGCCTTTATTAGAAATAGGTACACTGAAACTGTAAAATAGTTACAACTCTTCAGATATTATTTAGACAGGTTGGTAAAGAATTAATGCACAACTAGAGATAGATTCCTGTGTGTGCTAGCATGTATAAACCCAGTAATAGACTGTATTATAATTTCATTTGATGTAAGCACGATGATGCTTGCTTCTTTTCCTATCAGAATTGCATAAAAAAGAACTGATACTCTGTGTACACTGTTGGGAACTGGCTGAAAAATGGGGGGCACGAGCCCCTAGAAGCCTGTACAATCAAGCCTTGGATGTGAGGTCTAAGTGTACTGGAACTGCAGTAAACCACAGTGCTGTGTGTGTGAAGAAGCTCAGAGGAATTCGTCCTTGAGCCTTCTGATAAACAGCTTCTGTGGGACTATGTGCAGAGTAGGAGGGTAATAGAAGGAATATGCAGATTCTAATATCTAGGTGCACTAAATGCTTTTGCAGTAACCACAAGTAGGGAGGATTATGCAAATTCAAATACTCAGATCACCAAATGCTAGTGAACAGTACCACGTTGCATGCTGCGTGTGCTCACTTTTCTCACCCTAACTGAAAGTATGTGCTTTGTAACTTGAAGTCTGATGCTCTGAATAAAGTGTGGATTGCTTGGATAGCATAGCTCATATTGAGCCATCTCCTTGCTTTCCCTTTCCCTTCCGCGGTACACAATTTCTGTAGTAAGGTCTTGTCAGCATGCATATTCACATCTGTGCACTATACAGGTATAAGTTTGTTTGCTTGTTGTTTTTTTTAAGGGTTTCATCAAAGAAAGACAGAAAAATCAGAAAAAGAAAACAAACGCTAGAAGAGACCTGTAAAATTCATCCAGGCTAACCTTCTAACTCTGAAGGTCAGCTACTTCTAACAATTCCTATCAATGTGTGGAATTAATGTATATTCCACAGTGCCCCACAGTGATTTTTTCCAGTGTTTAAGTATCCATATTTTATTTTTAACATTTCCTTAATGTCAGTTGTAAATCTCTTCGGTTGCAATTTATTCCTCCCATTTCTTATTTTCTTCTCAGCCAAACCCAACCACTCTGTCCTTCCTTCTTAAAGTTGTCTCTGCTTTAAAATAGGCAACCCAAATGAGCAATGCAAACAAACAGTCTTTCTACAATTCTCTATATGCTTACTTGCTTCTTTTCTTTGCTGTTGTGGTTTACTGCTTACTTTTCAGCTAAGCATGTCACAATACTTCAGGCTGAGCCCTTAAATAAGGTGCAAAGGTTTGGTTCTCTCCCTGTGATCAGTGTAAGGTCTGTTTGCTTCTGCCGTTAGGACAATGGTTACCTCTGTTGGGCTTTTGACCTTTCTAGTTCTTTATGTGGGACCATTGTGCTACAATTACTTTACTAATGGAATGGCCACACTATGAAAGAACAAAGGCCTATTTAACCCAGTAATTCCAATGGTGGCCATAAATGGATGAGTAAAATTGAGACAAGCATACATGCTGGTTCCCACTCTGACTATTCTCAATCTCACCCTTAGATTGAGCATCTCCATTAGTTGTTTTTATCATGTTTTTCTTGATATACTCTTCATGACCTTTCAGATTCTAACCTGTTTTTCTTTTGTTTGCTTGTATTATTATTATTATGATGATGATCTTATTTTACATTTTCTCCTGTTATTATTACCTTCTTCTCACTAGTGGTAGTTGCTTGCTGTCTCCTGAAATAGCTTTTTCATTTGAATGAAAAGGCTATTAAATATTTAAGACTTTGCAGAGAACTTTGTTGTTTCCTTTCCTGTCTGATGAATTGTAGATAGGAATTGTTCCTTCTCTTAATGCTTATACACATACAGAATTAATTCTTATCATACTTGCTGTTCCTTGATAGTTGTTTTTCATTTCATGCTGCATTCTTACTGATTCTGCCCACATAAATATTTTTATACTTCTTCTAATGTGTTAAGCCTGTTTCCACATTCAGCACACTATTTTTGTGTGTTTGAGATCAATGAAGAAAAGCTCATGGAAGAGTAAGTTCTTTTATACTGCACATCCTATTATTTCTCAGCAAAAGAATAATTTTAGCTTTGTGGATTTGCTTCGCTGCTTCATTCTTTCAGACTTTCTTCTAATAAGACCTTGATTCTATGTGGTGGAAAGTTCAAGTCGTACCTAAAATACATAGCCGAGACACGTTACTGCATGTCCTAAACACAAACCTTCATACTCACCTTGCCCCCTCCTCCCCCACATCCTTCTTCCCAGGCTAGAAGAAGCAGGAAGGGCAGACAAAAGCCTTGGTGCCTCAGTCTGCCACAGAAAGACCTTGTTTGGTCCTGGTTTGATTTTGGTAAACACAGTTCACAATGCCAGGCATGTGCATATCCCTTTTTTTGGAAAAAAATGACTTAGGATTGGTTCTAGGAGTGTTTTTATTTGTTGCTATTGGTCAAAGATATTCACCAAAATGCTTAAAACGTAGCCAACTTGTTTGTTTGCTGCTGCTGCTTTTGTTTGCTTGCTGCTTGTGCTAGTTTGAGGCTAACTGGGGTGTTTTAATGAGGAAAATTAGATTATAGGCTGTAAAAAGTAAACAATGGTGATATCTACTTCAGTCATAGGCTTGCTGAGATGTATAAGAACACAAAACATAGATAAGACAGAGTGGGAGAGTCAGTGTGTGTGTTGCAGCTGGTGCCCTGGGCTGCTTCTGAGTAACTAATGCTTCTGCTTTCTAAATCCCACTTTGCCAATCTTCCAACCTCACCTTGCATGTAAGGCAAACTCTGGGATAAGGTAGAGGGGTGGAAAGAAGGTGGAAGGGTAGTTGGGAGCCCTTCCTGGGGACTCTGATTTCTGGGAGGAGTGTTGTGTTTCTGCATTACTTTCAACTAATATATTACTGTATACAGTTATAGATATTGTAAATACCTGCTTGTATATTGTGCTAAGCTGTAAATATAAAGCTTCACTCCTTAACTTTCAGCTAGCTGAGTCTAGTCTGGGTGATTTCATAAAAGTGTGTGTGTGTGTGTGTGTGTGTGTGTGTGTGTGATAATTCCCAAACCATCACACTACCTGTCCTGTCTCTCCCATGAACAGCAAAATGCACACACACCCCATCACCATGTGGATAGGCCACCACGTGGCTGGGACTATATGTATCTCGTTTGTGCATCTGCATATAATTTTGCATTATCAACATTGAGATTCAGGACAATGAGTAAATTAAGTCTCTTTTCTAAAGTTTGTAAAGGTTTATGTTTATGTGTGCTAGTTTGAGTCTAGCTAGAATGTTTTGGTGAGAAGAATTACATTACAGACTGTGAAAAGGAAACAATGGTGATGTTTACTTCACTCATAGGCTTGCTGAGATGTATAAGAACAAGAACACAAACACAGACAAGAGAGTCACTTTTTGGGCTTTGTGGGCTGCACTTCTCTCTAACCTAACCTGCCGACCATGTGACTAATCCATCTGCTTCCTAACTGCTCTGGCTAACCTTCCAAGCTATCTCGAGCATAAGCTACAGTCTTGGGTAAGGTGGGAAGAAAGGTGGAAGGGCGGTTGTGAGCCCCTCCTGGAAACTCAGGTTTCTGGGAGGGCTGTTTTGTTCCTGTATTACCTTTTAACTTGCATGTTTTTTTATATAACTGCATATGTTGTAAATATCTGCTTGTGTATTGTGCTAAGCTGTAAATATAAGCTTCATTCAATTTCCAGAGCCGATGGTGATTGCCAGGTGGGGGGTGGCCTCTTCTCCCAGGCAACCAGCAATAGAACAAGGGGACACACTCTCAAGTTGTGCCAGGGTAGGTATAGGCTGGATATTAGGAAGAAGTTCTTCACAGAGAGAGTGATTTGCCATTGGAATGGGCTGCCCAAGGAGGTGGTGGAGGCATCGTCCCTGGGGGTGTTCAAGAAAAGACTGGATGAGGCACTTAGTGCCATGGTCTAGTTGACTGGATAGGGCTGGGTGCTAGGTTGGACTGGATGATCTTGGAGGTCTCTTCCAACCTGGTTGATTCTATGATTCTATGATTCCAAAGTGTGAGGGGGCATGGAACACCCAAACCATCATATTATGTTTAACCTTTAAGCAGCAGTTTGTGCTGCAAGACTCTCTTCAATAGTTTAAGTTTTTAAACTCTCCTAAAATTGTTTAAACCAACCTGACTGTATATATACATTCTGCAAAGATAGTTTTACCAACCACATAACAGAATCTCTGTCTGTTGATTGTGAATAAGTTTTGGGAATTTTTCTTTGTATATTTAACAAACTAATAATTTTTATATCAGCCTCATTATAATTCACACCTAACCCAGATTCTAATCCCTCCTTAACATTCTGAATCTATTGAAGGATGTCATACTAAAGTTCACCATCATCACTGTGTGACTCATTACTTTGTTACTGTTTTTTTTCCATTTTCATAATAATTGTTAATTTACCCAGTTCTTCATCATCTTGCCCAAGCTGTCCATTGACTTTGTACTCCAGAAATTCCACCCTGTGATTACAAAACCTAGGGGCACTTCTTCTTTGACTGCTTTCTTCAAAATAAAATTCGGAAAGTAACTGAAGGCTTAAAATAGTTTAATTTCTATACCCTCACTACACTAAGTCTCGCTTCTAATAGCTCTACTAACCAGTCACAAAATCCCCTCAACAAGTTTCCTGGTAGGGATCTCTAACAAAAGTCCATCATAACTAAATGTTTGCTTCTACCTATTTGTGATGGTTTGGGGTCTCCACCTCCCTCCCCCCCCCCCCCCCCCCCCCCCCGCTTTAGAAACCATCCAGACTAGACTCAGCTGGCTCTGGAAATACGAATGAAGCTTATTATTTAAAGCAGCACAATATGCAAGCAGATACAGTTATATACAGAAATATACAAGGTAAAAGGTAAAACAGAAACACAACTCCCCTCCCAGAAACCTGAGTCCCCAGGAGGGGCTCTCAACCACCCCTGCACCTTCCCCCTACCCCTCTCAACCTTACTCCAGTCCCAAAGAAGAATAGAGGTTCGGCCAGAGGGTTAAAAAGCAAAGTGGATTAGTCCAAAATGGAAGGTGAGGTAGGAGAGATGCAGCTCAGCCAGCAGCCCGAGCGGGAGTGATGCTGAGTGTGTTATCTATGTTTTGCTTTCCTTTTACATATCTCAGAGAAGTAGACATCACTCTTGTTTTCATTTCACAGCCTATGATCTAGTCCTTCTCACTAAAACATTCTACCCTGCTTCAAACTAGCACACTATTTTATTGTTGACAGATTCTTTGAACAGCTGTACTTTATTAAGGTCTTTATAAATCTCAGAACATCAACGTGCATCTTTCACATATAGGGCAATGTTTCCTCTCTTTTTTTGCTCTGTGCCTCCAACAAAAGAAACAAGCAAATGGTATCAATGTGACTGCCTTGAGAATTATCAGAAGTCTGTGTAACGCCAATCAAGTCACAAGTTAAGATTGTCGCACTGAGGCATTAAGACTCTCAGCTTCCACATACTGGAGACGCACACACATGCACACAGAGAGTGCTTCTTCCAAAATGTTTGCTGCTTTGCTATGAGTGTGTCCTCGGGGTGAAATTTCCTTGAAATCATGGGGATTTTGGAACTTTCTGGGCCCAGTCAGAAGAGGGGAGAGAATCTGAATTAAAAGTAACAAGCTATAGAAAATTACGACACAGCAGGTGTTTCATTCGAAATATGCCTGGCTCCTGAGTATTCAATGAATTTATAATACTTGCTTCAGGTGTTTCTTTCAGAACAAAATAATAAGAGAGGAAAGGAAGTGTGGTCTTACATACCAGAGAAAGTGTAAAGATTAATAAAAAAATGCCTACATGGATTCAATGCAGGTTTAGATGAAAAACAGGAGTAATATATTGTGCTAGTTTGAAGCAGGCTAGAATGTTTTGGTGAGAACTAGATTACAGGCTGTGGAAGCAACACAAGGCTCATGTCTACCTTGCTCACAGGCTGGCTGAGATGTATAGGAACAAGAAATAAAAACATAGATAACCACTCTCACTTCTGCTGCTGGTGAGCTCAGAGCTGGATCTCACTCTCTAACCTCACCCTCCATTTTCTTTTCTGATCCACTTTACTTCCTAACCTCTGGTCAAACCTCCATTCTTCCTTGGGACTGGGGTAAGGTTGAGAGGGGTAGGGGGAAGGTGCAGGGGTGGTTGAGAGCCCCTCCTGGGGACTCAGGTTTCTGGGAGGGGAGTTGTGTTTCTGTATTACCTTTTACCTTGTATATTTCTGTCTATAACTGTATATACTGTAAATATCTGCTTGTGTATTGTGCCAGCTGTAAATATAAGCTTCATTCATATTTCCAGAGCCAGCTGAGTCTAGTCTGGGTGATTTCCAAAAGTGTGGGGGGCAGGGATCACCCAAACCATCACATATATTAATAAGGGTGTTCTGCACACAAGTGGAACAGGCATGAAATAGATTTAAGTCATGCCTATGTCAAATTTGAAACAAATCTACAAAAGGTAAAAGTCAAAGCTGCATACAGTACTCAGTCTGTGGCTAATGCAACTTTCATAAGGATGCTAAATCAAATTTAAGAGAGAAAGAAAAAATATACAAGTCACTTCACTAGAGTTTGATTTCCTGTGGCTTCCTGATACAGGTTATATAATTTCAGTAGTCAAAGCACCCAGCATTGTGCTCTGTCAGAATCATTACAATTTTTTATGAAAATGCATATATTTATTTATTAGTAATAGAACACACAGAAAAAAAAAACAAACACAGGCTGGGCAGTGACTGGCTGGAGAGCAGCCCTGAGGACAGAGACCTAGGGGTGCTGGTGGACAAGAAGCTCAACATGAGCCAGCAGTGTGCACTTGCAGCCCAGAAAGCCAACCAGATCCTGGGCTGCATCAGAAGTGTGGTCATCAGGTCAAGGGAGGTGATTCTCCCCCTCTACTCCACTCTGGTGAGACCCCACCTGGACTACTGCATCCAGTTCTGGAGCCCCTGTTACAAGAAGGATGTGGACATGCTGGAGTGTGTCCAGAAAAAGACCATGAGGATGATCAGAGGGCTGGAGCAGCTCTCCTATGAGGACAGACTGAAAGAGTTGGGGCTGTTCAGTCTGCAGAAGAGGAGCCTCTGAGGTGACCTTCTTGTGGCCTCTCAGTATGTGAAGGGGGCCTACAAAAAAGCTGAGGAGGGACTTTTTAGGTTATCAGGGAGTGACAGGACATGGGGGAATGGAGCAAAGCTGGAGGTGGGGAGATTCAGACTGAACGTGAGGAGGAAGTTGTTCAGCATGAGAGTGGTGAGAGCCTGGAATGGGTTGCCCAGGGAGGTGGTTGAGGCCCCATCCCTGGAGGTGTTTAAGGCCAGGCTGCCCATGGCAGGGGGTTGGAACTAGATGATCCTTGTGGTCCCTTCCAACCCTGACTGATTCCATGATTCTAAGTGGGAGTGATGAACTTTTGAGGTGCCACAGAGGAGACACCAGAGAGGAAAGCTTCAATCCTCTAGTCAAGGGATAGATTTGGGTAGTTCTATGGATATGTTTTTGCATCCTAAAGGAGGGGGGAGGCACACAGAACTAGTACTAAAGGAATTGATCCATATTGTATATTGTCCACTTTATATGATTTTTAATTGTGCCACAGGAACTTCATTTAAAGGAAGACTAATGCACAGTTGAAAGCTCTCAGGAATCTCAGACATTGGAGGTAAGAGGTAAAAGAGCAAAACTGGGGGAACACTCTCCACTGGTCAATGTGGATTGGGTTGGAGACTGGATTAGAGAGGGACTAGTCCACAGAAAAACGAAATCAAGGTATATTCAAGGAGAGATTTCTGGCTAGGCAAATCACATATGTGCAAACAGTGTCCTTAGTGAACCCTTTTTGCAAAACAGCTGAAAAACATACTGCTGTCAATTAACCCTGGCTTAGGTTAGTGACAAAGCTAAGTGTTAAATCCTCCTTCAGTACTACATATGAAAAAGAGTCTAAAAAGCATTTAATAGGCCCAATGACACATAATTTGGGAGTGGGCTTTAATATCATTTTCAGTAAATGACTCACAGGAATTTACATCTTTGTTACAAAAATATGGACATCCTTAACCACTTTCATTTGAAGTTTTTTTTTTCATATCACCTAGATATTCTTCTTATTTTTTTTATGTTAGATATCAAAGGTGATAGAAATAGCACCACTTTAAGAATAAGAGAAATATATATATGCACCCTAATTATGTACTGTAATTATATATCTCGAAATAGTTTTAAGTAATAGATGTGCTCAGAAATGACACATTTTTCCATAGCCTTCCATGAACACCAATCCATTGCTTTGAGTCTCCACTTCTTACAAGCTTTATACTGAAATAGATTTCCCAGTGAGATTCATACATATCTGAGTGCTATTCATACTGTTATCCACTGTAAATATCTCCAGCAGCCCTATTAACTTTAATGCATTAGCTCTTCTTCTATTTATTGCAACTTAATGAATGCATTATAATTTTAGTTTAGGACACCATTAGCAGAATAGATTTTCCAAGCTCCTGTAGCTCAGCAGATGTACTATCATAAATTACTACACAGCTACATGCTTTGGTATGATGAGCAGATGAAAAAAAAATATTAAAAAACTTTTTTTTGGTCTTTTTTAAAAAGTCTCCTACAGACTTGGCATTCAGAAAGGCCACAGGTTTAGCAAAAGCATCATGTCTGTTTGGTATAATCAGCATGTGTTCCACAAGTAACCAGATCTTAAGCAGAAATGAGGATATAAAAAACAATGCCCATAGCATTCTTTGAGGTAAGGTAAAAAAGCCAAGAAAACAGAGCATATAGCATCAAATACCAGAGAGCTCCTCATGCTTGACAATTGGCATTATTAGCTTACATTCTATTCATACCTGTTCTATCCCTTCTCTATAATTTGGAACACTGCTAAATAAAACATAACTATGTCTTTGAGGTCTTGTTGAAGGCCCTCAAGGTTGTAGCCAGGTGGGGGTTGGTCTTTTCTCCCAGACAACCAGCAACAGGGCAAGGGGACACAGTCTGAAGCTGTGTTAGGGGGAAGTCTAGGCTGGATGTTAGGAGGAAGTTCTTGCCAGAGAGAGTGATTGGCATTGGAATGGGCTGCCCAGGGAGGTGGTGGAGGCACTGTCCCTGGAGGTGTTCAAGAAAAGACTGGATGAGGCACTTAGTGCCATGGTCTAGTTGATTGGCTAGGGTTGGGTGATAATATTAGAGTGGATGATCTTGGAGGTCTCTTCCAATCTGGTTGATTCTATGATTCTATGATATTTGTGTCATTAATTTCATGTTTATAAAGATAAGCCACGGAAACAAGATGGCTAGTGGATTTCAGAGCAAGTTTTATGTATGAAGTTTTCTGAATCTATCCCATGCTTGAAGCAATACTTGAACCCCTGCAGAGCAGTTTAAGTAGCTCTAATATGCACTTGGGTAATTCATGGAAATCCTACATACAAGAGTTAGTATGACAAGCAAATGAGTTTGCTTTCATCTAATTTTGGACTACTAAAAATACTAAGCCAACTGCAAGATCCAGATTATAAACCCTACAGACATCAAAACAGGTCAAAAGGAAAAAAAAAGATAACCAAAAAAGACCATCACTTCCTAATGTGAGAAGCCCTTCTACCTGAAGGGAGGCTTTAGCCAGGTATGGGTTGGTCTCTTCTCCCAGGCAACAGCAACAAGACAAGGGGACACAGGCTCAAGTTGTGCCAGGGGAGGTATAGGTTGGATGTTAGGAGAAAGTTCTTGCCAGAGAGAGTGATTTGCATTGGAATGGGCTGCCCAGGGAGGTGGTGGAGGCACCATCCCTGGAGGTGTTCAAGACTGGATGAGGCACTTAATGCCATGGTCTAGCTGACTGGATAGGGCTGGGTGCCAGGTTGGCCTGGATGATCTTGGAGGTCTCTTCCAACCTGGTTGATTCTAGCCCTCCTGTAGGCCCCCTTTAGATACTGGAAAGATACTACAAGGTGTCCTCAAAGCCTTCTCTTCTCCAGGCTGAAGAGCCCAAACTCTTGTAGCCCATCCTCATAGCAGAGCTGTTCCAGCTCTCTGATCATCTTTGTGGCCCTCCTCTGGACTCGCTCTAATGGTTTCATGTCCTTCTCGTGTGGTGAGCTCCAGACCTATACACAGTACTGCAGGTGTGGGTCTCATGAGAGCAGAGTAAAAGGGGAGAATCCCCTCCCTTGCCCTGCTGGCCACGCTTCTCTTGATGCAGCCCAGCACACAGTTGCTGTCTGGGCTGCACATGCACACTGCTGGCTCACATTGAGCTTTTCATCAATCCAGAGCCCCAGGTCCTTTTCCTCCAGGCTTCTCTCCAGCCATTTGCCACCCAGGATGTACCTGTGCTTGGGATTGCACCGACCCAGGTGTAGGACCTTACACTTGTCATTGTTGAATATCATGAGGTTGGCCTGGGCCACCTCTCCAACCTGTTCCAATCCTTCTGGATGGCATCCCTGCCCTTCACAGATAAAACAACTGTGAGCAGTTATGTTAATTATCTTTGGCTCATATTTCTCATTGAGCACTGCATGTTAGCAGCTGGAAAATGTGCATGAGACTCCTATAAATAAGACATATATATTCCTTATTACTTATCGTGTGGTATGCTAAGCTGCATGGAGTACATTTCAGGGCAAATAGCTTTGCACTGCATGTCACTGTCTCTTCTTTTGTAACGACATCATCACAGATGTGCAAAATAAGGGGGATGGCATCTTGAAGTGTTATTTTTAAATAACATTTTCTCAAGGGAACAGCAGCTTCCAAACATGCCAAACAAGTTAAACTGTATTCTACTTTCTATTAAAGGTAAAGCTAAGCAATGCAACATTTATAATCTTTTATAATTTACTGGCCAAGGACTTTCCCTGGGTTTTCTCTGTGTTTATGTATAAATATACTCTCATGTTCCTGTGGACATTGTGCTGAGTGTGTGGAACCTGAGCAATTGCACTATACAATCAATCCCTTCCTGGTAACTAAGGAAAGATGAGAGAAATCTTTGATTCTGTTTATTTACTTAATTCTACTGGATTTGAAAACATAATGGGACAATTTCTCCATTTAGTTTAGTATGCTTTATTCATTACATCAAACTATTTTACTTACACCTTAAAAATAATGTTTTGGGTGAATGAAGATCTGTTGATTTTGAATAGAATTGTAGAATCAACCAGGTTGGAAGAGAACTCCAAGATCATCCAGTCCAATATATCACCCAGTCTTAGCCAATCAACTAGACCATGGCACTAAGTGCCTCATCCAGGCTTTTCTTGAACACCTTGAGGGATGGTGACTCCATCACCTCGCTGGGCAGCCCATTCCAATGCCAATCACTCTCTCTGGCAAAAACTTCCTCCTAACATCCAGCCTATACTTTCCCCGGCACGACTTGAGACTGTCCCCCCTTGCCCTGTTGCTGGTTACCTGGCAGAAGAGACCAACCCCCACCTGGCTACAACCTCCCTTCAGGTAGTTGTAGACATCAATGAGGTCACCCCTGAGCCTTCTCTTTCCACACTAAACAAGCCCAGCTCCCTCAGCCACTCCTTGCAGGCTTGTTTTCCTGGCCCCTCACCAGTTTTGTTGCCCTTCTCTGGACATGTTCCAGTATCTCAACATTCTCTCTTGAATTGAGGGGCCCAGAACTGGACACAGCACTCAAGGTGTGTCCTGACCAGTGCTCAGTACAGGGGAAGAATAACCTTCCTTGTCCTACTCACTACACTGCTCCTGATACAGGACAGGATGCCATTGGCTCTTCTGGCCACCTGGGCACACTGCTGGCAGAATATATCCTCTGCAAATAATTCCTCTCCTTAAACAAGTTGTAACCTTTTTTTCTTTAAAAAAACAGGAATTCTTCAAATTATGTGAGTCCTTGCTTTATTATTGCCTTTCCATGTTCTGCATTATGGAGACATTTTATTGTATATATAAGTGTAGTTGTATCTGCCTGACTAAGAATTACACATGAGTAAAATCAGCAGTGTGAAATTCACACCCTCCTATTTAAGTTTATGTTACAAAGTTCATCCCAGCTTCAGAATGATTTCATTTTTCCTGCTTTTAACAGTAGTATATGGGTTAGTATACAACCTTATCTAAATATACATATATTCTGGAGCTCTTGTGCGGACCCATAGGAATTACCTTCAGCATTTACAGAGAGTCCAAGTCTTAAAATGGCAAAATTATACCCTGTGCTTCCCGGCACCACATCATAACAGAGACAAAGTAAGAAAAGAAAGAGGCTGGGTATTCCCCAGCTAGCATTGAGCAGTTAGATGAGTGCAATGTCATTCGATGGCCAACCTCTTCTCTGTGAATGTAAAACTGTGTGATTAAAGGCTAAAGGAGGAGACATCTGTAACTAATTCAAATGAATGCAATACTTTTGCAACCCAGAAAATATACTTAATGTAGTTGATCAATTAATTATTTTAAAAGAAACCCAAAATCTAACAGAAAGAGAACAAGAGACTTCACTCTTTTCCTGTCAATTTTTCTGTCAGCATTGGTTTTTTTTCAATAAATCCTGACAAGAGAACTTGTTCTATAATAAATTGTGCTTTTTAAAGTAGAAATTTTCAGTATGCATAGGAATAGAAAAGTTTGCTGTTAGTGGATTAATGTTTCCCTAACAGAAAATTGAGCAATATGTACAGACACTTTTATTTCTACATAGAGTTGGATTAGTGTGTCTGTGCTAATAAGAGTAATCTTATGGATCATCATTTGACTTGGATTCTGAAGATCTGGATGGGTTCCCATGTATCACAGTATCACAGTATCATCAGGGTTGGAAGAGACCTCACAGATCATCAAGTCCAACCCTTTACCACAGAGCTCAAGGCTAGACCATGGCACCAAGTGCCACGTCCAATCTTGCCTTGAACAGCTCCAGGGACGGCTACTCCACCACCTCCCCAGATGTATTACTCATAATACAGATGCAATTCTAGATTTAGCATGTCTTCTCTCCTTACTGTTGATTTCCTTTGGTTTCTTTTTCTTGGTTTCCTTTCCAGAAATCCTTGTGCTGGCATCCTACTTCTACATAATGTTTCACCTAACGTGTTCTTCAGGAATGTAGATGTGTTAACTACAAGGACTTATCAGAATCCTTTCTCCCTGTATACTAATTACATACTATCCTGCACAAATGAAACATTTGGCTATGACTGCATATAAAAAAACAGGAAAGTTTGCAAGTGAACTTAAGTCCCCCCAAATAAATCCATTTCATGAAGAAGCCTCCGTTACTGAACAAATAGTCATTCCTTTGAAGGTGTTTACAAATGCTGTCTGACTTGATGGTGACCTAGAAAACTGCATATGACTATTTTCCCTCCTGGGAAGGTGTTCTGCTGAAAGAGGCAGAATAATTCAGGCAAAAAAAGGTGCAGAAGTAACTGAAGAACAAGACACTTACAATCAGATGCTGCATCGAGGCCCAAAGTAGCCTGACATAAGGCTTGACTAATGATTTAATTCAGCCCTTCAGCATGCAGGTGTACCTGTTCTATCATCTAGAGGACATGCAAATCACTAACACATGCAAAGAAGGAGCTGATGTTACAAGATAATGGTAATGTGCACCTGTGATTTAGAAGGCAAACCGAAGCCTTAGAACAGTTTGCTACATAAATTATTACAAAACCTGTTTGACTCTCTACATAGAAGTCAAGAGACTTGTATATAGAGAACAATAATTAAGCACTTATATTTTGATATCTTACCAAAGATATGCATTTAACTACCCCCCCCCCCCCCAAAAAACTATTCACAGTAAAGGTTACAAAAAAATCTCATATATTCATTATTTCAGACTAGTTTATGCACAATTGTCAAGATAATTTTCCTGAAGCTGAGAAATGGTGTGATGCTAACAAACAGTGGCTGATTACTTGCCTGCTCTTTCCCTGAGTTAGTATTTCAGATTTGGAAATGTCTAACCAAAGAGCAAAGCAAATTGCCCATAGTATTTCATGTTTTCATCTTTTAACTCTAAGATTAATTACTTTGCAGCCACTTTGCAGAATTTTGGTTTGCCTTTCTTTGTATGAGAGTGTATTCACACATAAGGAGGAACTGGAGTCTGAAATTGCTTTCATTTTCCTCCTATCACTAAATAACCTCTCTTTTCAATATCAGGCTAAAAGGTCAATATCTAATTTAGGATCCTGTTTCTATAATCCTTGAGATGAGTAGCTCTTGACTTTAGGCAAGATGGCCTTGTGATTTACTGCCTTTTGAATGTGAGAAAAAGATGAAGAATTTGGCTCACACTTAAAAGCAATTACTGAAAAATACACAATATAGATTTTCTTTTTCTTTCATTTTCTGTCTCTATTTTCCTTTTCTTTTTCTTTTCCTTTTTCTTTTTCTCTCTCTTTTTTTTTTTTTTAGCTTTTCACTTTCCCTTTTCCTTTCCTCTTTCCTTTTTATTTTATTTCCTCTTTTTTTATTTTCAGCTATTTGTTGCAAATTTCATCAAAACTCTTGGGGCAGCTGCACAGCTTTGAAAAAAGTAGTTTTTAACTATCACTAGTTAAAAAAAAACCAAACCACTAATTAATTTGACCATTCTGTTTTACACACACTGCTGAAGTGTCCACATTTTGGGTGCTCTGGGACCTCATTGCTGTCTACAACTATCTGAAGGGAGGCTGTAGCCAGGTGGGGGTTGGTCTCTTCTCCCAGGCAACCAGCAATAGAACAAGGAGACACAGTCTCAAGTTGTGCTGGGGGAAATATAGGCTGGATGTTAGGAGGAAGTTGTTGCCAGAGAGAGTGATTTGCCATTGGAATGGGCTGCCCAGGGAGGTGGTGGAGTCACCATCCCTGGAGGTGTTCAGAAGGAGACTGGATGAGGCACTTAGTGCCATGGTCTAGTTGACTGGCTAGGGCTGGGTGCTTGTTTGGGCTGGATGATCTTGGA
This sequence comes from Pogoniulus pusillus, assembly GCF_015220805.1. NCBI lineage: Eukaryota > Metazoa > Chordata > Aves > Piciformes > Lybiidae > Pogoniulus > Pogoniulus pusillus. Next base: position 13,645,394 of record NC_087266.1, on the reverse strand, counting down.
GGTCTCTTCCAACCTGGTTGATTCGTTGATTCTATGATTCTAACTTCATAAGCTATCTCTTTTATGGCCAGCACAAACATCCCTGAGCAAATCTGTTGTGGAAAATATTTTTCCCTTTGATCAAACAGCCATTTTTTGACATTTGTCCTCCCAGTCTGAAACTGAGCACTGAGCACTGTTTACATTCTGTACATAGCTTTCCAGCCCACTTCTTGAATAGGAGCTGCAGCCTATTATGTCTCAGAATTTTCTTTGTGTGAGTAGGTAGCATTAGATATTACAGAAAAGTTGTTATCTATCTGCCTCTTAGTCCTTTCACAGGTGGGAGACGTCCCAGTTGTCTCAGTGCTATGGGGACATAAGTTTTAAGTTTATTCAGGTAGGAGGTACACTTACCATTGTACAACAGAAAAAGTTATGCATTTCTTCTTTAGCAAAAGATGGACAGAAACCAGTAAAATCATCTGTATATATCTGTATTTTTCCCTCAATTTCTTCTCCATCTCAATGAATACTGGTGAAATTATATATATACATATATATATACATATACATAGAATCATAGAATCATAGAATCAACCAGGTTGGAAGAGAACTCCAAGATCATCTAGTCCAACCTAGCACCCAGCCCTATCCAATCAACTAGACCATGGCACTAAGTGCCTCATCCAGTCTTTTCTTGAAGACCCCCAGGGACGGTGCCTCCACCACCTCCCTGGGCAGCCCATTCCAATGGGAAATATCTCTCTCTCTCTCTCTCTGTCTCTCTCTCTCTCTCTCTCTCTATATATATATATATATATACTCTCTATATATATATGCATATATATTATATATCTGCTATATTATATATTATATATATATAAAATATGGGTATAACTTAGAATCAGTCCAATAACTTGAAAACAATACTTGGAGAGATTTTAAGTTCACAAATTCCCATTTACAGAATCTTCTGCTGTTTCTTCCTTGTGAATAGTAAGCTACACATTCTCTCAGAAGACTACAAAGACATACTGAACAAATATTTAAAGAATTTAAACTGTTTTCTAACTGCCTGACAAAAGGCTAATTTATTATTCCTAATGTATGGAAAATTACTGTTTCTGGTTTAATATACACAGCAGAGCAGAAAAGGAGGAGCAAAACTATAGCCAGAGACTGTTCAGTGGCATTTTAACAGATACAGGCATGCAGTGAATTGAACAGCAGCAAAAAAGCATTGTTTGCTGGGCACTCCTACACCGTTGGCCTTTAGGAAAGAAGGATGCCTCTTTGATCTCTTTCTAACTCTGTCTCTGACTTTGTGTGACCTTTAGAAAGGCAGATTATTTGGGTGTGCAGCATCCATAAAAAATTAGTAAACTATTGCTTTACTTGTTCTCTTGAGGTTTGTGAGGCTTAATTAGTGAATTTTATAAATCTTTTCTAGACTCACAAATGCAAAGTGCAGTAAGGACAAAGTTTTATTGTCACCGTTCCTTTGGGAAATGAGTTTCCTAGAGCTGTAGGAGATAATTAGTCACATTTTGCAGGCTGTGCTGCAGCTGAAACCACCATTAAAGTAATCTCTTATATAATATGAAAATACTTGTTCTCAGAAGTTCAGCAAAATCAGATGTGGGGTCTGAGTTTCTAACTCTGTCTTTTCCTGCTCTTTTATAATTTGAGGCCTCTTAGGATGCTGGAATTTGTTCCATATATTTTTTCTTAAAAGGTGATAGATTTTCACCTCATTTCTAGAAAACTGCTCCCATTAAACATTTAAGAAATATGTTTTCCCCAGTTTTTTGCAGTTGCCACAACTGTAATTGTAAAAAGTATAATCTGCATTCTCAAAATATTTGAATAGCCATGAACTATTTTGCTAAGAAATCTAAGTCTAAACAATTGACTATGAGTTGTCTTGTCGAATCTGTGACTGGTGGTATTAAGCCTACCTCAAACTGTCCCTCAGCTGGCCCTTTGCAAATGTACTGATTACTTTTCTGAGCAGCCAACATCACCTTTCTTCATTATGCGGAGGAAGACCACATCAGCCACCTCAAAGTCAGCCTTGTTTAATGGGATTACAGTAGCCTAACTATGGTGAGTATGAAGGAGCACTGGAACAGGCTGCCCAGAGAGGTTGTGCCATCTCCTTCTTAGGAAACGTTCAAGACTTGCCTGGATGTGTTCCTGTGTGACATGCCCTAGGTGACTCTTTTTTGGCAGGGGAGCTGGACTTGATCTCTGGATCCAATCTCTAACATTCAGTGATGCTGCAATTAGAGCATTTCTGAAAAGCTTGTTTTATATGCCAGACTTTCTAAGGTGGATGTGTGAAGTCACACATGTACCTCTTTCATACTCCTGCTGTCTCTGTTTAATTAGTGAATTTTCTTTCTCAACATTTATCTAAGCTGTGTGACAATTTCATTTCTTTGAGACAGATCCAGATAGTCAGATAGTTAGAAAACTATCAAGTTGTATGTAAACACTGTACTGGTACTATTGCAGACATGATGAGGGAATAAACTATGCCTTCTAGGAACATCTGCTGCAGAGGTTCCTGTATTGTGACATGTTCTCTTTCTCTCTCTCAAAAAAAAGGTAATACTAAATGGCCATTTGTCCTGTGAGTGACAACAGTATTCTAATCAGTCAGTGGAAACCAAAGTGTAATATGTGTTGTGCTTTATTCTTACAGTCTTACTGCTCCCACCAATCAAGAAACCCTACAGTCACTCATAGCCATAATATTATATAGAATCATAGAATCAGTCAGAGTTGGAAGGGACCACAAGGATCGTATAGTCCCAGCCCCCCTCCCCTGCCATGGGACACCCTGCCTGAGATCAAGCTGGCCACAGCCTCATCCAGCCTGGCCTTAAACACCTCCAGGGATGGGGCCTCAACCACCTCCCTGGGCAACCCATTCCAGGCTCTCACCATTCTCATGCTGAACAACTTCCTCCTCACGTCCAGTTTGAACCTACCCATCTCCAGCTTTGCTCCATTCCCCCTAGTCCTGTCACTACCTGATAGCCTAAAAAGTCCCTCCTCAGCTTTTTGTAGGCCCCCTTCAGATACTGGAAGGCCACAAGAAGGTCACCTCAGAGCCTCCTCTTCTGCAGACTGAACAGCCCCAACTCTTTCAGTCTGTCCTCATAGGAGAGCTGCTGCAGCCCTCTGATCATCCTCGTGGCCCTTCTCTGGACACACTCCAGCATGTTCACATTCCTCTTGTAATGGGGACTCCAGAACAGGATGCAGTACTCCAGGTGGAATTCCTCTTTTTTTTTTTTTTTTTTTTTTTTCTTTTCTTCCAGGAACCCAATTCTTTGAATATTAAAGATTTGAAAATCTTTCAACTCATGCTGACTAAAAGCTTACCAAGCATTCACATGACATTTCTTTCTGAAGATAGAACAAAACCCAACGAACTATGCAATCTAATTTATGTACAGAGTTTGTCTTTTTCAGAGTAGAATAGTGCCTAGTGAACCTAGCTGTTTTACTTATGTAACCACAGGAAGAATGGTTTCAATCCACTGCACAGAACAAAGGGACTACAATAGAGAGAAATATTGTGAACCTATGAAAGAAAATTATGTTCCTATAATTTTACTTTCCTCTTCTACTAAATATTCATTCATACATTTCATCCTGGCGAGAGAAAACCAGAGGGAGTGATTTGAAATACCCTCACCCAGCTTCTGAGTAACTGTTGCCATGTTTACTTAGAATCATAAATTCCACCTGAAGAAGGATTCAGAGAGAAACAAGATATAGAGATAACATCGTGCTCACCTGTGTTTGGAAATGCCTCAGTCAAAAAGTGGCAGCATAATTTTCTGCCCATTTTCTGCTGACAGATATGTTACTGGCATCCTGAAGACTGGCATTTGATAAGTCTGAAACAGACAGTTCTTTATGATGACAACCTTCAATCTAGAAAGCAACATACCATGTCATTTCTTTCTCCACTGGCTGTATAATTGTCATCAGCCCACCTTTGAATACTATAAGACACAATTGAATGCTTTTCTAGGTTTGAGATTTTTTTCCTAGTAAACTGATTTCTTTTTCCAGCACATTTGTATGAAGCAATGCTCCAAAGCAATAAGGCAAAAATACTAAAAGAGGGAGGAAATTTATGTTCTTTATTTCTTCTTCATCATGATGTTTCTCTTAACTTCATAATGTTTAATGTCATCAGCAAGTAACAAATGCTTTGACTAATGCTTTAAAATTAAAGCATAGTTGCCAAATACTGTTTGCCTATCTAAAATTATTAATGTTACAGTTTCTTGCCATCATAATCAATACAGTTAATACTAAGGACCAATAAAGACAACTTTTAGGCTTCCAATTTTCTTCTAGGGAAGAAAATTCCAATCAAAATACTGCTGCAACCACTTTAGCAAGCCTGCTACACAGCCTCTTGCAGTGACACCCTCTCTATTGTAACTGATGGGCAACATTTATTCCCAATGAACTCTTAACATACTCAAAACCTTGTAGCTGTAAGAGGCTCTATGCTGGTTCAGTGCACCTGCTACTGATAGTCATTGATAATCATTGTGACTTTTGCTTGTTAGTCTTTCACTGTAGCAGGTAAGGCCATCAAGAAATCAGAACTGACAAGGATGAAACACAGACAGTCATGGCCATTGCTATGCACAGGGTGTGTAGACAAGGTAAACCTACTTTTATTTCTCGGATCCATTTTATTCAGAGAGAGATTGTGACTAAAAACATCACATCTTCAAGGAAGCATCACAGCTGCTAGACTACAGGATAAATATCTTAGGGTTGATATCTCACAGCTTCTTCTGATGAAGGTTTTATATTTTGGCTGAACCTGACTAAACCAGGGCAGGAGATGGAGATATTCCAGAGTGAATGCTACTGAGTAGATGGATTTCAGGAGTCAGAAACTCATTAAATTTGTTTCCCACAGATTATTTCAATGTTTTAATAGTGTTTTGCTTTTTTTTTTGCTTGTCTCTAGCTTGTACATTTTATGTTTAATTCTCATTCTGATGTATAATCTTCATTGCAAATCTTTGTAACTGTTTATGAACTTAAATTGTCAGTCCTCTACCAATAAACCTGGTTGCTGAGAGGGAAGCCTTACTCCCTTGAAATAGAGACTTTCAGGTTGCCAAGCACAATATAATAATAGAATATAATTGTAATTATTTATTTAGATTAAATATCACTAAAGAACTTTCAGAAATTTGTGTACAAACTGCGTGGAAACTACCTTTTAAGTTGATGCCCTGAACTTTCATGAGCACAATCAAGAGACACTCATCTAAACAAGGAGCTATAAAAACCATCTGACAGAGCACAAAACCTTTAACATAAGAAATAGGAAACTCCAGAGAGAGGAATGAGCCTTTAGTCTCAGTACTGGAGATTCACAAGTGCATCAGGATATAGGTATCTGAGTCTGGCTTGGGATGGAGCCATAAACACGACCACAACTCTGAAACACTGCTGAATCATCCCTCTCTTGTGAGACAAGACAATAACCAAGAAATAAATTCCTGTCTTTTTTTTTTTATTGTTAGGAAAGATTCAAACTTCATTTTGTCCCTTGGGAGCATGAGAACTCCTTTCTATCACCTCTGATGGGGTTGCCATAAAGAGTATGGAAAAAAACATTCAAGAAGTTTTCCCAATCCCTGGTGGTAAACATGGTCTAACTGCTATGGGATGTTCTGTAACCACAAGAAAGACAGGAAAGGACTTCCTTATTTAGTCACTGTGGATTACTCTGTCAAGGGAGGAGACCAGGGCAAAGACCAGTTCTAGTCTATCTTATAAAAAAGTTCATTACTGTGGCTTTAATTTTCTGGTGTCACATCAGGCTGGCATTGTGCATCTGAGGGGCAAAACCCGAACTCTTCCACCTCAGGCTTCACAGGCAAGCCTGTTACTAAGAGACTGTGATATAAGCAAGTTATCTCTCTGCTCTAACTGTATTCTAATTGTATGATATGCAGTGTCCATACTGGAATCACAGAACTTTTAGAGGTTGGAGGGGACTTCCAGAGATCATTGAGTCCACTCTCCCTGCCAAGGCAAGATCCCCTAAGAGTAGTTCATTCAGGAATGCATTCTGGCAGGTTTTGAAAGTCTCCAGAGAAGAAGACTCCACAAGGTCTATAGGCAGCCTGTTGCAGTGCTCTTTCACCCTCACTGTAAAGAAGTTTCTCCTCATGTTGAGGTTTCGTGTTGCAATTTGTAGCTGTTGCTCCTTTTCTTATTGCTGCTCACAAACAAAAAGAGATTGGCCCCATCCACTTGACACACACCCCTCAGATATTTGTGTACATCAATAAGATCTCCTCTCAAGTCTTCCCCAGACTAAACAGCCTCAGGTTTCTCAGTGTCTCTTTATAGTAGAGATGCTCAAGTCCACTGGTCATCCTCATGGCTCTCTGATGGACCCTTTCCAGCAGGTCCCTGTCTCTGTGAACTGAGGAGCCCAAAACTGGACACAGCATTGCAGGTGTGGTCTAACCAGGGCAGAGTAGAGGGGAAGAAGAACCTCCTTAGACCTGCTGGACACACTTTTCTTGATATGAAAAAAACCTTCTTTTAGCTGACAAAATTCCAGCCTGTTGCAATGTATTGCTCAGATCAAAAATCAATACTTGCAAAAGCAACTGTGAAGTGACTTGGACTTGCTTGGCAAAGTTTTCCTCTCCTATTTCTAACCTCAGATGACTGCTACATAAGGAAAAAGGTGCAGTTTCATGATTTCTTTCTTTAGCACAATTTGCCAGAACAGCTTTCAAGGTGAATCTTAACATAAAAATTTCCAGGTACATTCCAATTGTTATGATAAAAAATGCTTTGGGTTAAAAAAAACCCAAATAGATTAATGAATATATGGTATTTTAAAGAATTGTTTCAAAGGAAAATCACTTTTGATCACTTAGACATCATTTTATATTCCTTACTAACAAAAAAGATGAAATATTTTATCTACCCTTTCTTTTTTTTTTTGTCATTAAGTCTTTTAGGTGCTTTTCATCCTCGGTTTACAAAATATTGGCTGCATTGCAAACAGATTTAGGAAAGTCATCAAGCCAACAGATTGTAACACTGCTTTCTGAGACTGACTGTTTCAATATGGCTGCTGAAGAAGACTGCCAGAAAACAATGCATGTCCCCTTAGCATTAATTAAAATATGATCAGACTCTTTCATCTTCTCTGTCATTGCAGCTTAAACATCTTCTGACTGATAGAGTAGTTGACTTCTTTTCCTTCTCGACTCTTACACATATGCTAGCCTTAGCACAAATCTACATGGTAATTTTTTCTTCACATTATTTACAAGACTAAACAGGTGGAAGTGAGGATTCCCTTTACTTTCAAGGACAACTTTTTCCTTCATTCATTTTATGCACTACAGAACTTTGACTTTTATGAAAAGTAGGGTAGATGGATCTACCACCCAAATTGTTATAGAAGTAATGGCCACTGAGGTTAAAAATAAAAGTATTAGTTTTGACATTAAAATGTCAAATCAATGATAACTGATAATGCCATTAACTGGGTAGCATTAAGGGCTCTCTCTATTGCATCAAGATATATTTAGAAATACATAAGCAGTATATTCTAGAATGTATTTCCTTTTCAAGATTTGTTTCTCAGCTGAATCATGCCAGCTACCTGTTATCATTTCCATGATGGAATTCAGCCAATGTGTAACATTAGAAGGATTCCACACACAATTCAATTCCCAGTTACTTACTAGAAATATAGCTGAGAGAGAGGTTATCCATCAGGCATTTGCTTTTATACTAAGGACTTCTTTACACCAGCCCCAGTGCAGATTGCAGCTTCCAGGACATTTGTTAAATACGTGCTATTGAACTAGGACCTTTGTATTAATTCCAGTCATGAACTTTGGTAGAGTGATATAGCATGAAAATATGCCATCTAGTTCCAAACATTGTGTTGGTGTTGCCTTTTTCTTTGAGAGAACAGGTCAGGAGTTATAAGGGTAGCTCTCTAATTCTTACATTTCCTCTCTCTCCTGCCTGCTTTCTCCTATCATCTCACCAAATGTTAGGGCAACTCTTTAAGTGAAACCAGTAAATTACCTGATCTTTGATACAGCTTTATAATAAAAACTAAGGCCTAGATACTTCTGGACACACAGTAAGAGCTGTATTTAGGACAATATTTTACGTTGTAAAATAAAAAGTCATTCACTTGTTAGATGTGCTAGGAACAAAGCAGTGGCCATGATGCCAATTAATAGATGTGGAAGTATACAGTTCCAGAAAACCTCATTCATATCACAAGAATAACATGTCCAGATCTTCTTCTTATTCTTTTGTGCTGTGTGATGATTAATGGATTAGGTATATTTTTGTGTTTGTATTCTCCCATGTCTGGGATCCCAACATAGACAAATGTCTCTCTGCTGCAGTATCATCACAGCATTTATTAATTTTCTAAAACTAGAATCATAGAATGTGTCCAAACCCCCCCTGCTAGAGCAAGATCACCTATACCAGATCACACAGGAATGCACCCAGGTGAGTTTTGAGTATCTCCAGAGAGAAACAAGTAGAAAGAGAAAAAAAATTAGTTTAATTCTTCATCCTTTCTTAAGGATATTTCCCCCTCTTCACATACTCTAGTAAAGCAAAAATTCTTTCTATCAAATAAAACAAAACCCAAAAGGAGAAAAATTGACTCAGGTTTTTATTTGCAACTTTTGTCATCTCTAGTTTTTGTATTTCTAATGCCTCTGCACAAGTGATAGCAGTTAAGTGAAATCTTCAATCCCCAAAGTTACAGCTTGAAAGAAACAGCAAAACAGGCATTCACATAAATTATGCATATATTCCTTCAATTAGATGCTTAGACTTAGTAGGGACATTGTCACTTGTAGAGCTTCCCTGCCTCCTCATCTGTTTTCACAGCTCTGCTAAAGGCATTTTAACTGAAAAATGATCAAAATCTAACCAGCTGTCAGTTTGCAGAGTCTCCAGCCTCTGCACATGTCCTGCCATTCTGCCAAGGCTGTGCCTAAATGCCAGCTATAACAGGGAGGACATGCATATTGTGTTGTATTAGATGCTACTAATTTTCCCAATTATTGTAGCTAGCACTATTGATTCTTCCATCAAAATGAACAAATTGAACAGGACAAAGCACTGGAAAAATCTCTGTCTAATTATAAACACCCTCTAAACAACACCTCCATCAGGAATAATCATGCCCTTATCATCATTGCTACATATTCAAAATCCCAGCTGAGTTAAAAAACCTGTCATTTCCTTACAATTAGTGTCTTATTGTCTACTTGGTCAGACCAATTTTAAGCTCTGGAAGGTCTGAAATATGTTTTCATTTTGCCTCTCAGTGTTCAGAACCTCAGTTTGAAATTAGTGGTCTATATGTATAAATCCTTCACAAGAATTTTCATTAATAAGGACAGCTAGGGTCCAAGATTCATGTTATGTATATGACTGAACCACACAGTCATACACACAGAGTTTTCTCCTCAATAATTTCTTTTTGTGATATATGACTCTCAGACTGCAAGGCACTTCTATATTATCTCTTTAGATACCTGCCTCTAGCACTGCAGCTTGCAGTTGAGGCATGGCAGCTGCATCTCATGCAACCAATTACTCTTTCTTGTTCATATTTGCCTTTCCCTCCCATTTTTTTAATAGGCATTCTGATCATCTGTTAATGTCTTCCAAACTGACATCATTGTAATAGCAGCTTCATGGTTGGAAATGAATGCAAGCAAAATGAGGTTTGTACAGCTAATAAAAAGGAACAAAACATCCTGAGACATCATTCAAGCTCATACATCTGTTCAGTCAAGGTGGAAAAAAAGAACAAAACACTGAGGAAAAGAAAATGGTGACAAATTCATTTGAGACCATGTAGTCCTCAGGTCTATTTGTATTGTAAAATAATTCCCTATTTTTGAAGTGGAAAGCCAAAGTAATCATGACATGGATATGAATTAAAAAGCTGATTATATAAATAGATTACAAGAGAAATTTGAGGTACTGGAACCTGTCCAGAGAAGGGTGACAAAGTTGGTGAGAGGCTTGGACCACAAAGCCTATGAGGAGAGGCTGAGGGAGCTGGGGTTGCTTAGCCTGGAGAAGAGGAGGCTCAGGGGTGACCACATTGCTGTCTACAACTACCTGAAGGGAGGCTGTAGCCAGGTGGGGGGTGGCCTCTTCTCCCAGGCAACCAGCAACAGAACAAGGGGACACAGTCTCAAGTTTTGCCAGGGGAGTTTTAGGCTGGATGTTAGGAGGAAGTTGTTGCCAGAGAGAGTGATTGGCATTGGAATGGGCTGCCCAGGGAGGTGGTGGAGGCACCATCCCTGGAGGCATTCAAGAAAAGCCTGGATGAGGCACTTAGTGTCAAGATCTAGTTGACTGGATAGGGCTGGGTGATCCAGGTTTGATTGGATGCTCTTAGAGTTCTCTTCCAACCTGGTTGATTCTATGATTCTATGATTCTATGAAATTTGCCATCTAGAGTGACAAGAACATTTGCCTGGATATATTTTGCTGGCTTCTACGTATATCATCATGCACTAAAAAGGTGAAAGTCACGATAGTTCTTAATTCTTAAAGAGACAAGGATAAACATGGACACTTTTTTTTGAGTGTTTTATTGTCTGTATAAATCTACATTACAAGTAATTTTAATTCAAGACAGTTCCTCTGTCTGCTTAACTTTCAGGACATGAGCTTATGAGAGCATTTTTGTCACTTGTCATACAAATATTGATAATGTTATAGATTTCTTGAAACAAAGAAAGCAGACTGTGTTCATTTACTTTCTAGCTGAATCCTTCCTGAACACTTTCAGGTAATGATATTCAAAGGCAGACAGTTGCAATTGCTTTGTCCAGACTGGACTTACATGCAGACTTACAGGATGTTAGCCTACCATGTGGTAGGAAGTTGGTATCTGTTAACATCTATGGAATGTAGAATCATAAAATCATAGAATCAACCAGGGTTGGAAGGGACCACAAGGATCATATAGTCCCAGCCCCCCTCCCATGCCCAGGGACACCCTACCCTAGATCAGGCAGCCAGCCTGGCCTTAAACATATACAGGCATGGGGCCTCAACCGCCTCCCTGGGCAACCCATTCCAGGCTCTCACCACTCTCATGCTGAACAACTTCCTCCTCATGTCCAGTCTGAATCTCCCCATCTCCAGCTTTGCTCCATTCCCCCTAGTCCTGTCACTACCTGATAGCCTAAAAAGTCTCTTCCCCAGCTTTTTGTAGGCCCCCTTCAGATACTGAGAGGCCACAAGAAGGTCACCTCAGAGGCTCCTCTTCTGCAGACTGAACAGCCCCAACTCTTTCAGTCTGTCCTCATAGCAGAGCTGCTCCAACCCTCTGATCATCCTCATGGCCCTCCTCTGGACACGCTCCAGCATGTCCACATCCCTCTTGCAATAGAGATTCCAGAACTGGATGCAGTACTCCAGGTGGAGGATAAGAGAAGCCTGACCAGGTATGATTTGATTCCATATTCCTCTTTTTAGTTTTTGTTAGTTTCTTTGCTTGTTCGATTTTTTGTTTGGTTAGTTTGTTTTGGTTTTGTTTTGTTTTCTGTGGGTTTGTTTTGTTTATTTGTTGGGTATCTTTGGTTGTTTTTTTTTTCAGGGCTTTTTTTTTCGGTTGGTTAAGTTTTTTCTTTTTGGATTTTGGTGTTTTTGGTTTTTTTTGGGTGTGTATGTTTTGTTTATTTGCTTGTTTGGATTTGTTTGTTTGTTTGTTTTTCAAAAATGCCAGGTTTTCAAACAGTTTAGCATTAAGGTTAAATCACCTTGTTAAATGAGTTAAAACTAGGGTACTAAGTATAATTCTGGTCTTCTTATAATATAGCTTCATACATTTTGTGGAGGATGCTGTAATCCAAAGAACAGTAGAAGTACTTCAACTAGAATTTGAGGTACCTGAGAAGAGCTGCTACATTTCAGCAATGAATTAAGTTAACCTCTGAGTATTTTTCATACAGGTGTGCTTAGTCCATGAGAACCTGTAGGGCTTTCCAACATAGAATCATAGAATCAACCAGGTTGAAAGAGGCCTTCAAGATCGTCCAGGCCAACCTAGCACCCAGCCCTATCCAATCAACTAGACCATGGCATGAAGAGCCTCATCCAGTCTTTTCTTGAACACCTCCAGGGATGGCAACTCCACCACCTCCCTGGGCAACCATTCCAAAGAAGAACCTTATATAAATATAATTTTTTTTACTATTATTTAGGCAGTGTCAAAGTTATTCCATAAACTAAAAAGTAGTATGTGAGCTAGAGTAAAAAATTAATCCTGAATGACAAAGAAAGTTACTTGCATATAAGCATTTTATGGCAAATATTAGGCAGTATACACTTTGTTCAACAAAGTCAATCTGTATGCATAAACACATATTTGCACACACTGCAAACAGTGGCACTGAAACATAGGAATGTTGGAAATAACTGGCTGAAGTAGTAAACTATCTGCCAGCCCAATTTCATTCATAGATGAAGTGCTATATTAATTTAAAACAAGGTAAGAAATACAACAACATGGAACAGCCTAGCCTTGTTTGTAGACCTCCAGTTGATGTTCAAGTATTTTTTGGGGAACTGGAAAGGCAAGTAAGACCAAGGGAAACACTATTTTTTATTATTTGTGAATGCAGGGAGAATTTTTTTGATGGAACTTTGCTTTACTTTCAAGTCTGGCACTATCATCCAGATTCAGCTGTCTGTCTTCAGCCAATTGGTGTCTTCCAGAAATGCGACAAACAGTTTCTTTTTCAAGTCAGGGGCAGGAGCATCTGAGGAGACCTTATAACTGTATTTCACTGTCTGAAGGGGACCTACAGGAAGGCTGGAAAAGGACTGTTTAAAAGACCTTACAGTGACAGGATGAGGGGCAGTGGTTTTAAACTGGACTAGGGTAGGTTTATGTTACACGTTTTTTTACAAGGAGAATGGTGAAATAGGTCAGGTTTCCCAGGGATGTGGTTGAGGCTCCATCCCTAGAGACGTTCAAGATTAGACTTCATATAGTTGGAGGTGTCTCTGCTCATTGACAAGATGACATTTGAGGGTCTCTTCCAACCCAATGGAACCTGTGAATCATTACTTACTGAGGCTTAATCAAAGGCAACTAAATTTAGTCCTTCATATAAGCATCTTCATATTCCTACATTCACAGGATTTGCACTACATTTTTCAGTGGAGACAGGAAAGGGAAACGATGCCCCATAGATGTCCAGCTCTAAAAGTGTCATGACAACTCACCAACTCTTTCCAGCAAGCAACTGGGCTAGGCACATTAAGACAAGATCCATGACTGGATCAAGAGCTTTCCCAGATGGTTTCCTCCCACATCTGTGGATTTGATCTAGCCAAATGCTTTTCTCTTCTGTGACACGATAGAAGACCCATGTAGTTGACCAGCAGAGGTCATAAAGCCCATTATCCATGTGCTGCCCAACAGCCAGTTTTGTCCAGCTATGACTCAACTTTCAGAGAGATAGATAAGTCTGAAAACAATAAACAATCTAAAAAAACTTAATCTCATATTTTACCTCTAAGCAATAGAAAAAGGCAATTGAAGTACTAAAATGTCAAGATGTTTGCTGCTATTAATAAGGAAACAATAGATCATTTAAGAAGGTGAAAAAATGATGGCAACAGAATTTAATAGGATCTCTGATGACCTACAAAAAAAAAGAGCCCATTTGCAGTTCTTTTGCTGTGTAAAAGAACAAGCCAAAATAAAGCTAATTTATCTCCAAAACAGCAAATTGCTTTTTAGAAAATGACCCATGAGGGGGCAATAAAAACTTCAGAGGATCTTTGATGGTAAATAATTAAGAGACTGGTCAAATCTTGATAGAAAGTCCCCACTGCCTGCAAATTACAAGACCTCAAGGGTACTCCTGTAGAAAAGGAAATGTACAAGTAACACAGGAAATGACTCAAGTGAGAAGTACAACACAAAAGCATTAAATATTAACTATTAAGTAACAGCAAGCCCCAAAGGAAGAGACTTTTACATCATGATCTAATTTATGTCCTGTTTCATGGGGACTTACACATGTTAATGTGATAAATTCAAATAAAAAAACAATAGTGTAATAATAAAAAAAAAGGAAGCACATTAATAGATCATGCATATGGCAATAACATCTTACATACCCGAATTAAGCAATAAAAGACAAAAATAGGTGTCATGATTAAGCATTCTATAAGCCATTGTCTAACAAACACTTGACATTTTGCCATCATTTGATGACATTTTATAGACAGTAGACCCATACTGAAATATTCTTACTTCATTGAGTCACAGTAACTCTTGAGTGAGTGACTTAGATTCTGAAAGCACTATTATGATTTTTACCAAAACCACCTTTGTTTTTAAGAATATAAGATCTGTGCTACTCTGTCTCAGGCAAATAATATCTCCTTTGCAGCTGCAACAGCAAAATCAATTACCTAGTGCCCCTATAAAATGCCAATACTGTTCCCTTGAACTCTATTTATTTTTATTGGGGATTAGCTGGAATTGAAATGAATCATAAACAAAATCAATTAAAATTGTGTCACAAGAAATGATGTAAGATACATTAGGTAAGAACAGAAGTTGACTTTCACAATGTCAGTTACCCTGCATTGTATATGTAAAATAATATGTCGAGTTATTCTAGTAATCAAATAAACATAACAAAGTATAATCAGCTCTGCTGGGTTTAGCCTATATAAAAATGGAACATCTAAATAATCGTATTACTATACTCATTCCAGCCAGTGATTCTTTTCCTTTATTTCTGATTTCCTTACCCAGTACATTCATGTTGCAGCTCTTTGCACCTACAAGCAGCTTAACGTAAATTACGAAGAAAGCCATTTCCTTACAGACATTACACTAAGCCTTTATCTCGAGACAGCACAACATATTTTCACCTACATAAGGCAAACAAGATTCAAAAAGTAGCTATGTATTTGTCTTCTGTTAATTGCAGCCCTGCTAATATTTAAGGCTTCAGCAGCTGCTAATATCCATTTTATACCAAATTGCATGGCAGTCTTGCTGTGTGAACAAGTACTTCTCTGTAACTAATTTAAAACTAGAGGCTCTTTGACCACTTCTAACTAAGCCATGCTAGAACATTGGTCAAAACTATTTTCACCGTTGGTGAAAACTATCCTCAGTAGGCCTTGGCTTGTTAAAGATGAAGAGATGATGATATTTCTGTGCTGTCCTAACTCTCTCCAAAAGGCAACAATGAGCATAGCAGTACATAAAAAAATAGAGTGGATTTTTAAGAGGCATAGAAAATCCTGATATGGAAGAGCATCCTTTACCTGCACTGGCTAACCTTATCACACATACAGCATGAAGTTTGATGAACAAGCACAATTTTAAGGGAATAGCAAGGTGCTATGTTAGAGAAATCAATAACAAAGCCCCTTTGGCTAACTGGAATTGATGAAGTTGACAAAAACATTTAGCAGGAGCACTTTGAAATAGGAACCAAAGTATCAGAACAGGAAGACAGTTTGAAATGCTGAAATAATGATGATGAGAATAAAATGAAAATGAGGAGAAAGTAGTAACATAGGCTATTATGCACATTACTTGAAGAAAGTAAACTGAGAACTTAATTTTTCCTATGTCCAAAAATATAAAAAATATCTGAACATTTCTTTTCATATTGATTCAGGACAGCAATTTTATACAGCTTCCAGAGAGAAAAGGAGTTATAAACAAGTACAAGAATATCTCTCTTACTCTCTAGATCTTTTCCTGCCATTGAAAGACTTTCTAATTGAAACACAATACAGTACTCACAAAGCAACATCATTTGCAGACTGCAAACAAGTTTGAAACTAATTGTGCAAAGGAGGTGAGATCTATCTGTATGTGTTTGCACATCAGGATGTGACACAGAGTGGCTTTTAAATTTCCTGTGTCATGTAGTCTCGTATCTGTCATGGAATAACGTCAGGCGATAGGACAGACTGCATTCACCTAGTTGAAAAGCAGCTTGGCAGAACAGGATTTTGCAGTCCTGGTAGGTGACAAATTGACCAAAATCCAGTGATGTGCCCTCGTGGCGAGGAAGGCCAACAGCCTCCTGGGATGCATCAGGCAGAGCACTGCTAGCAGGTCAAGGCAGGTGATTCTTTCCATCTGCTCAGCCATGATGAGACATATACGAAATACTGTGCCTTCTGCTGGCCTTCTCAGTACAAGGAAGAAATGAATAAGCAGAAGTGAGTTCAAAGAAGGACCACAGAGGTAATTAAGGGTTTTTGAACATCATTATTGAGGAGAAACTCTAAGAGTTTAGTTTGGACAAGTTGAAACAGAGTTCAGTTTGGACAAGTTGAAAAAAGAAAACATACTGCTACCCATAACTGCCTGACCAGAAAAGATGAACCCAGACTTCTCAGGGATGTATAGTGACACGGGGGGAGGCAACAGACACAAGCTAAAACATAAGAAATTTGTGTTGGATGCAAGGAAAGATTATTACCATGGCAGTGGTCAAATACTGAAATATGCTCCAAAAAGATCTCTACTTTTAAGATTTTCAGGGCTCTAATGGACATAGTCCTGACTGACCATCTTGGTATAATTACCCTTGCTTTTACCAGACTAGGGGGCACAATTAACTTTAGAGGTCCTTTGAAATCTCATTTGTTCTCTAATTCTATTGTTTTCTTTTGTCTCTGCATTTTCAGTAGAAAGCCTTTAAAAAAAAAAATACATAAACCACCCACCCAGAATACAACATATGCTATAATATGAACAAAACACTTTATTGCAAAATAACTAAAGAATTTTGGCACATTCAGTAGTGTTGCCCCGACTAATGGTGTCTGAACTCAAACAGTTAAACCACAGAAAATCGCACAGCACATAGATGTCATACTCTGAAAACAGCCCTTTGTGCTGGCAGTTTTCCAGGTGCTCACAGCTCTATGACATGCACTTAGCAGACACCTGTGACAATAACCTAAAGAGGAGAACTCCTTTATACAAAACTGTGTTTTAGAGATGATGAAAACCAGAAAAGGAAACCTGTGTAAAACAAATCTGAGTTTTGACTCCATAGCCCTCTCTCTACTTATTTCTAATAGATTGTGTAATGCCAAGGAAACAAGATTTTTCTTTTTAAAGCAGTGCCATTTGCAATCAACCAGCATTTGATGTGTTCTGTGCTTCTGTGTGTTCTTGGATTATGCTCAGTGGGTTTACACCAAG